>NC_090934.1:268604498-269229498 GCF_040938575.1 Ambystoma mexicanum
TCTGCCCCCTAAGGAGCAGAGGGGGGGTGGGAGAAACAAAAGACCCAAACAGACTCAGTTTGAGGAGGAGGTACAGGTCTTCCAATTTGAGGGAGAGGGATCCTCAGAGGATCCTGGGAAAAGGATCTTCTCCTTCAGAGAGGGGGGAACTCCTCCCAAAGAAAAATGGGTCCCTAGGGATGCAAATCCAGACTGGGGAGATGTGGAGACTGAGCTACCGCCGCCCACCATCTCATCCCAGAACCAACAGCAAGAAAATCCCCTGGTTCAAACCCATCCTGGTGACTGCCTCCAAAAAGGGGGGGGCGGCCCGGAACCGGTGCCAGGGGAACCCACAATGGCTCTGATCTCCAGTTGCCAACTTTTTCTTTCAGATTCCCAAGGCTCTCCACAGAATTCTGCCCAAAATTCTTCTCTCGCGATGTCCAAAACCAGAAAGTTAGCCCACCAGTTGTCCAAAAATGTACATTATCTGTGCCCCCTTGAGGAGAAGGAGGGAAGATATTATGCCCCGGTACAAGTACAGGGGCAGGGTACAATCTCGGCACTGGTGGACACTGGATCTCAAGCTACCCTTCTGTCCAGAAGGGCCTTTGATGAACTGAATGCAGAAAGGGGAGAGGATTACCAAATTCCTCTCACCTCTCTTCCTGGACAACTGCAGAACTTTGACGGGAAGGAAATTCCCGTTGAGGGGACCGCAGATTTGGACATAAAAATTGGGCGACATAAGTTGAAGCACCCGGTCATAGTCGTGACCCCAGAGGGCACCCCTTGTTTACTAGGGAATGACCTCCTGAGAAGGTTGTCACCCCTAATAGATTGTGTAAACGAGGTCCTCTGGACCCAGACTAGCCGACCAATAAAATTAAAACAGAGTGTCAACCATGTTAGTTTAAACGGCACCTGCCACATGGTTGAACAAAAATCTGACCAAGTAGAATTTCACTTCCAGAATAGCCAAATTCCAGACGTGACAGTAATAGCAGTAGGACAACAGACTGGTGATGGGGGGTCCTCTCTATTTCTGAAAATCAACCTTCCTTCCAGTCTAAAGTGGTACTCCACGCTGGAAGGAAACACTCTGAGATTCTATACTAATCCACAATCAGAAACTCCCACTCCTATAGTCCAGAAAGATGTGAAATCAGCTCAGAGCCTGGCTGATATTCAGCAAATTGGAGAGCAGTTGTTCATCCCTGTTCAGTTAAATGATGGGAAGGACTCTGTTCTCGCTCGAGTGTGTGTGAACAACGGTAAGAGCTTCATCAGCGAAGCCATGTTTCGCCAACTCCCAAAAGATCCAGCCATTCCCACCTTCAAACTGATAGACAAATGGGAAATGGACCTGGAAGCACCTAATTCCAAACATCTCCTGCCAAGCAGGTGTATGCTCAAAATCTCCATTGGCAACAAGAGCATAGTCCACAATTGTTGGGTCGTGCGAGACGTCCCTGCCGCCTTTTACTTAGGCAGTGACATTCTCAATTGCTTTGCCATTAGTTTGGACCTAATAAATTTCAAAGCTTGGTCCCGATTAGCGGATAATCCCATGGGCTTTGATGATCCAGAAAAAGCATTTAGGTCAGCTCAATTGCTACCTTATGCAGTTGAAATTCAGGTTAAAGAGGAAGTCACCATCCCAGAAAGGACCCGACAATTCTCCCTGGAAGTGAGAGTTAAAAGAGGACAACATTTGAAAAACCCTGATGCTTACATACATCTAAATGCTTCTCTCCAACAGCAAGGGTTGGGGGTAAACCCAACACCATTAGTCAACATAGAACATGACACCATTCCAATAGAGGTGGATAACAGCGACTTAAAGAGTATTACTTTAGCCGCAGGCACCATTATTGGAATGGCGGTTGATGACCGACATTTTTCCATCGACTTAGTAAATGAACTGTTAGGACCAATCCCCAAGGACTGTTTTGACAGTGACAGTGAGGACAATACAACACCAGACAGGATTTTTACCCGGCATGGGGGGAACTTCCTGGTGTACACTTCCTGCCCTTATGGTAAGGAAGATGTGACTTGTGACTTCAGGACGGATGAGGTGATTTTCCAGGTCCATGAAGGCTGCCTTGCCCACCTGAAGCCTCCGGTCCAAATCAGCACTCTGACCAGGGACTTCTCCACCCAGCTGGAGGAGGTCGCGGAGATAGCCAAACCAGAAGTCTTTCCAGGCTTCAGGCAGATGGTGGAAGAGAGAGTCAATCTAGCTGATGCCTGTGTGACTCTGGAACAAAAGCAAAAGTTGAAACAAGTTTTCTTGGATTTCCAAGATCTCTTTGCGGTAGACTCATATGACTGTGGTCGCACCGACATCCACACAGCAACAATCCCCACGGACCCTGGCATGACTCCAGTGTTTGTGAAGCAATATCGTTTGCCTCTCGCATCCATGGAGTCCCTTACTGAAATAATTAAGAACCTTGAGTCCCGGGGAATAATCCGTCCAGTCCACAGCACCTTCAATAATCCGGTGCTGGGAATATTGAAGCCAAACGGCCAGTGGAGACTCTGCGCCGACCTTAGGGAGCTCAACAAACGGGTCCATACTTCCCGATGGCCTCTGCCCTACATTGACCAAGGGCTGGCCCAGATCCAGGGGTCACAGGTATTCACTGCAATAGACCTGACCAATGGATACTGGACCGTGCCTGTCAGCAGGGAGGACCAATACAAACTGGCTTTTACCTTTGGGGGCCAGCAGTACACATGGACCCGGACTCCCTTCGGATACCTTAACTCCGGTAATGAGTTCAATATTTTCCTACATAAGGCCATGCCCGACCTGGGTGCGAGGGGTAACCTGGCTTATGTAGATGATGTCCTCATTAAAAGTTCATCTGTGGAGGAACACATAGCGGAGATCCGTTATGTTCTGACGCAGTTGAGGGCCGCCGGAGCAAAACTTTCCTTTCAGAAAGCACAGTGGTGTAGAACCCGTGTTAATTTCTTGGGGCATGAGATTACTCCTCAGGGTCTCTGTCCCCAGGAAAAGAAAGTGGAAGCACTTCAGAAACTGAAAGACCCCACAACTCTGCGGGAACTAAGGAGCCTCCTTGGACTGACTAATTACAGCAGAAAGTTCATTGAGGGCTACGCAGAGATCACCAGACCCCTGATTCATCTCCTGAAGGGGGGGGTCAAGTGGGAATGGGGTCCAGAACAAGCCGAGGCAGTAAGACAACTCAAGAGAAGCCTCTCACAAGCGCCTTGCCTAGCTTACCCTGTCAGAAACAAGGAGTTCTTCCTGGAGACAGGGTTCTCTAATACGTGCTTGACGGCCGTATTATACCAAAAGCATGACAAGGTCAATAAAGTTATCTCCTATGCGAGCAAAACTTTATCCTCTGTGGAGGAAAAATTCAACGATTGTGAGAAGGCACTCCTGGCAACGGTGTGGGCATTGAAGAATTACCGCCCGTTTATCCAGGGGGAACACATCATAGTGGAGACTCCACACCAGCCTCTGCAATATCTCCAAAGTGACAGAATCCGGGCCGGAAATGTGAGTAATTCCCGAATTACTTCCTGGATTCTGTCAATGCAAGGCTTTCCTGTGGAGGTCAGATATGGCCAAAACAAGAAGAGTCCCCTCGCGCAAGGTCTGGCTGACTTGCATGATTGTGCCAGAGAAAACTGTCTCGAGGACGAAAGTCTAAAAATAAAGGACAACATGGAGGCATACCTTAATTCCCCCCACAAAGTCTTTGAAGAGGACAAGTGTGAGGGAATGCCCACTGTCTATGTGGATGGATGCTCTTACCATGTTGACAACGACGGGGAGAAAGAACTGGTGGCCGGCGTAGGGAATGCATGGGTGAATGAGTCCCCAGAACCCTCCGCTGGATACAAAATTGGTCCCCGAAGTAGTCAGGTGGCAGAATTGATGGCTGTGCATCAGGCCATCCTCACTGCTGTCCAGCATCAACTCCACGAACTGGTCATAATCACAGATTCGGATTATGTACGGAACGGGTTCGTGGAGCACCTGGTTAATTGGAAAACCAGAGGCATGTTATGTGCTAACAACAAACCCTTGAAACATGGGAAGTTGATCCAAAACATTGATGATCTGGTCACCTCGAATGGGATGACCATCTATTGGAAAAAGATTAAGGGTCATTCCAAAGTAGAGGGACCAGACAAAACTGGAAATGACTTAGCTGATCAGCTGGCCAAAACCGGGGCCATCCAAGGGGATCTAATTGAGATTGAGTCCCTGTTGGGGGAAATCCAGGTCACTGCTATCACTAGGTCCCAGACAAATGCTCACAACGACCTTTCAATTGCACAATGGAGTAAGGAGACCCCTGATGCTGATTTGATTACTGCCCAGAAGGGGGATCCAATAATTGGTAAATTTGACCAGCACCTTGAGGACCCTGAGAACTTTCCCCTGACGGATACCGATTACATTGGGAAAGAGGACCTAAGAGTGTTGATGAAATGTCCAAAAATGTTCCGGATCCAAGACGGTTTGCTGGTAAGGAAATCCAAAGCTGGCCACGATCAGTGGGTGGTTCCTACCTCATTCCGAAGCCTGATGTTAAGTCACGCCCATGATGCGGCCACCGCCGGTCATAGGGGGTTTCACACAACATTGGAAATCTTAAGAGAGGTTGCATACTGGCCACACATGGGCCAGGACCTCAACCAATATTTGAAGGGTTGTCTTGTGTGTGCACAATTTCAGCCGACATCCCTCACACACCGGGCGCCTTTACAAAAGAGGGGGATGACCCTGCCATGGTCAGATTTACAAATCGACTTTGTAGGCCCTGTGATTCGCTCGGCTAGGGGGAATAAGTACATGTTGACTGTGACATGCTTGTTTACCAAGTGGGTGGAATGTCTCCCAGCCCCAAATTGCAAGGCGGAAACTGCAGCTGCCTTGATGATCAACCACATCTTTTCCCGTTTTGGTCTACCTCAAAGGATTGAGTCAGACAGAGGTAGCCACTTCACCAGTGAAGTAATGACAAAGATGTGGGAGATATTGGGGGTCAAGAGAAAGCTGCATATTGCTTATAGACCAGCTTCTTCTGGGGCAGTAGAGAGATATAACCGGACAATTGTGAGCATATTAAAGAAGTTTGTGGCAGATTCTGGGCCAAGTTGGGATATCCGATTACCTCTGGTCCTAATGGCTATCAGATCTACCCCTTCATCTGCAACCAAAATGTCACCATTTGAGTTGATGACTGGGCGCAAGATGGTGCTTCCTCAGCATTTGCTCTACAGGACCCAAGAGCAGACACTGATAAATGCCTCCACTACTCATGAGTATGTGGAGAATTTAAGGAAACACCTTCAACATGCTTTTGCTTATGCTCAGCGGAATCTAGAAAGATCAGCTGATAGCATGAAGACCCACTATGACCTGAAAACTTCCAGGAAGGAATATCAGGTGGGAGACCGGGTCTATCTATACAACTTCCAAAGGAACCAGGCCAAGCAGCGCAAATTTCTGCCTACATGGAAAGGACCCTTTGAGATCGTCGATAAGATCTCCCCTGTGGCCTACAAGATCCGCATCCCCAAAGGCGGTTCGGCAGAGGGGGAAGACAAGTGGGTCCACATAAACCAGTTGAAATGTTGCCATCCCAGGCACACTCTGCAACAACTGGAGGAATCCTCTGGAATCCTAGCGGGTACTGTCTCAGATTAATTCCGTTCCAATCATAAAACATACCACATCTAGTCTCTAAAATATTGTGATTTGCATGAAACTGTCTCTTAGTTATACTGTTTTTTTTATCAAAATAAGAATGTAATGTTTCGTCATGATGAAATGCATATGCTGTCCCACCATCTCAACAGTGGTGGAAAAACGTCTATGAGTAGGTATTGCCGCTCTTCCTTTGTCGTCCTAGGAGAAAGAAAACCTGAAGACGGGCCAAGGAGGGCGATCCGGAGACCGGGAACGAAGATCCAATGGGCCCAGTGGACCGCCCAATATTCCCATCAGGACCGGCGAGGAGAACCGATCGATCCGACCGGATGGAGGAAAAGATGCTGAACTGTGCCATCTATTGGAAGAAGATGAGGAAACATCCCAGATCTTGCGAGTCCCATTCGTGAAATAGAATGGCCATCGCAAGAGGGGGGCTTGTGGGATGTATTTACCCATGCATCCGAGCCCTACCTCAAAACTGTGCAGTACTGACATGAAAACATCATGATGGCCAGAGCTTCCCAGAAAATGCACAGGGAAATGCAGGAAGAATAGGCTGCCACCCATTTTTGCCGATGTTATGGGCACAGAAGGACACTGCCTAAAACCACCATTGGACTACCCGCACAGTAGTCTGAAACCATTGGGAATGGCAATGCTGATTGCCAAATGCAACCTAAAATTGTGGGGAATTCATTCTTAAATCCCAAAAATGGGTGCAGTACCAGTACTCACCACTATCCAAAAGCCGGCATTTTAAAACCACACCAGATTTTACTTTTTTGTGTAAAACTGAATGAACCCAAAGCAGGCTAAAGAAAGACTTACTGAGAGGTGGATCCAATGTAAAGTTATATTCTGAAGTGACTTGAAGGTTTATAACAAGACTGGCTGTGCTGTGGATTTCAGCAGTTTAAGTAAATTTGGACTGAAAGACACTAAAAAAAATCTAAATGTTTAAATTGACTGAGTGACCTATGTTTGGTGTCACATGCCTTTGTAACTGTTTAAATGTCATAGTTTTAAACTTAGAATCAGCCTTCTAGCTGCATATGTGAAAATGTTTAGTTTTATTTGAATGCAGAAACTGGGGAACAGAAATGACAGCTTAAAGAGATTCCAATTTGCCTGGCAACTACCCCCATCAGAGGTGAAACTTGAGTCACAGCTGTGTTCCCAGGCCTAGCTGCCCTTTTGCTGCTCACACTAAGGATATGCCATCTATCTGATAATTGAATTACCTGTGCTCTGCAGGAAAGTGAACAAAGCCCTGTCCTTGCTCAGGCAAAGGTTTTATTGGCAGGAGTCGTAAATGGTCGTAAAAAGTGGCTTCCTCCTGAGGAAGCTGGGAGGAGCACTGCCTGTGAGAGCAAGCTGGCTTGGCAGAACTGGATAAACCAGTATTTCTACCTTGTGCTGAGAGGAAACCACACCCCTTTGTAGCCAGAATATTGTTTAGAAAAAGATGGATCATTCATAGAGCGGACATGTGAAAACTTTATAAATGATACCATAATTCTTGTGATTTTTCTGCCCACATTTTAAGAGGTTTTTCGACCCGGTGGCATGTTCAGGGGGGTGTTAGCGGAAAAGTGGATATTACTCTAAATGTATGCATGTTAAAAATCTGAAACTTCATCAGTTAATGTCCATACTCCCTGCGCACATGTATGTAAAGTTGGGTCAATGTCAGAAAGTGAAAAATCAGTTAAAAAGTCAATTATGTGCCATTTCTGAATGCAAGCTCTTAGAAACAGCAGATTTGGACAGAGGCATGGCTAAATTCAGCCACACCATGTATATGTAATTTCAAGCAACTGTGTAACTGTGAAATATGTCTTTTATTATCAAATATAGAATGTGTGCAATCTGACAGAGGAGTGTCCTATCTGCAAGCCATAAAATGACATCCCTCTGACTCACAGTTCATTCCCCAATCAAATGATGAATGGAAGTTTGACCAATTAGAAGCTGAGAGAGAGGTAGGGTCAGTGATGCTAGAACACACCCACATTCTAAACACATAAAAGCAGACAGACAGGACAGATAGGGACCTTCAATTCCATCTGCAGCGGGACGCTCTGCCGGAAAAATCCATACTTTACCTCCATCAAACCTTCAGAGAGCAACATAGAGACTTCAAATCCATCAGGCCAGACCAGAAGCAGAGTAGAGCTGACCTGTTAGCAGAACCAGAGAGAGCTGACCCAGATCACTGTGAAGTGCAGAGACCAGAGGCGAGTTTAAAACCTGACCAGATCCATGGCGAGGCCCATTTCACTCAAGAATATAGTGTGAGTACCTAGAAACTGTGCAGAACCAATCTCCTAGTTAAAATAATATAATTCAATCTATTTGATCTAAGTAGAACTGCCTCCTAACTGTCACTTGTCATTTCCTAGTTGCAAGCTGCACTTGTCTTTTTGAACTTTAAAATTTCAATTCTGAAAAACGACCTTCACAAAATCGCTCATATCTCCGCAACCGTTTGTGCTAGAGACTTGCAGTAACTTCCATTTTGAAGCTGAGATCCTAGGCTTTCCTAGGACCCTAAAACGATAGAGATAGTCCTTGTGGTTCCTCTGTAATAGCGCTCGGCGCATCCGCGAATTTTGCCGCGATTTGCAAATTTCTCCACATGTAAAATCAGCTGCTGCTTGCCTTCCATTTGCCAGAAATTCGTTTAACCTGCTAATCATTCCTGAATCATTGCTAGTGTGAGCCTGGACTAATATTAACTAGATACCACTCACCCTGAACCTCTGAAAGGGAACCCCATGCATTTCCGACCAGAGGACACCCGTGGGAATCCGCAGAGGTATTATTTGCCCAAATCGCCCCAGAATTTATTACCCACACACCCCCGCCAAGTCCAAAATGTGGGGACAAAAATGCATTTTCCGCAAATTTCGCTCGGCTCAGCCATCGAAACACGCCCCCCAACAACACATGACCTACCGTCCCGCGTTCCCACAGGTGTCCCGATGAAAACGGTACCTCAGATGTGTGGGTGCACCTACCTGGCCACCAAGGGGAAAGCCTAAAACATAAGTAACCCCAAGTCTGTTTTCAGACCAGATTTGAGACGCTCTGCCGACCGGCACAACATACAGATATGGGCCTCAGGTGTCCAAGCCACCAAGGAAAACAGGGAACCCCAGGCATTTCCGAAAAGAGAACAGCCGTGGGAATCTGCAGAGGCATGATTAGCCCAAATCGCCCCAGAATTTATTACCCAGACACCCCCGCAAAGTTCGAAATGTGCAGAAAAAAACGCATTTTCCGCACATTTCGCTCAGCTCACCCATCGAAACACGCCCCCAACAATGCATGACCTATGGTCCCACGTTCCCACAGGTGTCCCGATGAAAACGGTACCTCACATGTGTGGATGCACCTACCTGGCCGCCAAGGGGAAAGCCTAAAACACAAGTAACCCTAAGTCTTTTTTCAGACCGGAATTTGAGACGCTCTGCCGACCGGCACAACACACAGATATGGACCTCGGGTGTCCAAGCCACCAAGGAAAACAGGAAACCCCATGCATTTCCGAAAAGAGGACACCCGTAGGAATCCGCAGAGGTATGATTTGCCCAAATCGCCCAGGAATTTATTTCCCAGACACCCCCGCAAAGTCCGAAATGTGGGGGGAAAAACACATTTTCCTCACATTTCGCTTGGCTCACCATCGAAACACACCCCCAACAACACATGGCCTACCGTCCCGGTTTCCCACAGGTGTCCCGATGAAAACGGTACCTCATATGTGTGGGTGCACTTACCTGGCCGCCAAGGGGAAAGCCTAAAATACAAGTAACCCCAAGCCTGTTTTCAGACCAGAATTTCAGACGCTCTGCCGACCGGCAAAACATACAGATATGGGCCTCGGGTGTCCAAGCCACCAAGGAAAACAGGGAACCCCATACATTTCCGAAAAGCGGACACCCGTGGGAATCTCCAGAGGCATGATTTGCCCAAATCGACCCAGAATTTATTACTCAGACACCCCCGCAAAGTCCGAAATGTGGGGAAAAAAATGCATTTTCCGCATATTTCGCTCGGCTCACCCATCGAAACACGCCCCCCAACAACATTTGGCCTATCGTCCCACATTCCCACAGGTGTCCCGATGAAAACGGTACCTCACATGTGTGGGTGCACCTACCTGGGCGCGAAGGAATAAGGCTAAACCACTGGTATCCCCCCCAAAGGGTTTGGGGAGTCAACCTACAGATTTAGGCCTGGGGTGTTTCAGCCACCAAGAAAAACAGGGACCCCCATGCATTTCCGAAAAGAAGACACCCATGGGAATCCGCAGAGGTATGATTTGTGCAAATCGCCCCAGAATTTATTACCCAGACACCCCTGCAAAGTCCAAAATGTGGGAAAATAAACGCATTTTCTGCACATTTCGCTCGGCTCACCCATCGAAACACGCCCCCAACAACACATGGCCTACCGTCCCGCGTTCCCACAGGTGTCCCGATGAAAACAGTATCTCACATGTGTGGGTGCACCTACCTTGGGCGCAAAAGGAAAAGAGTAACCCACTGGTAACCCCAAGCCTTTCGCCACTGCCCATTTTGTTCATGTGGGCAACCTACAGATTTGGGCGTAGGGTGTCGAAGCCAGCAAGGAAAGCAGGGAACCCCATGCATTTCCCAAAAGAGGACACCCGTGGGAATCCACAGAGGTCTGCCTTGTGCAAATTGCCCCAGTTTTTATTAGCCACAATCCCCGACAAAGTGTGATATTTGGTTGGGAAAAAACACAATGTTCACTTTGTCTGGGGTTCTGGGTAATAAATTCTGGGCCGCTTCGCGCGAGTCAGACCTCTGTGCATTCGCACGGGTGGTCTCTTTTGGGAAATTCATGGGGTTCCCTGTTTTCCTTGCTGGCTTCGACACCCTAGGCCCAAATCTGTAGGTTGCCCACATGAACAAATTTTGCTGTGGCGAAAGGCTTGGGGTTACCAGCGGGTTACCCTTTTCCTTTTGCGCCCCCGCTAGGTGCACCCACACATGTGAGGTACCTTTTTCGTCGGGACACCTGTGGGAACGCGAGAAGATATGATATCTGTTGTTGGCAACGTGTTTCGGTGAGTGGACACAGGGAAATGTCTCTGAAATTGGCTGGAAATGCAGACAATTCTCAGACATTTCGCTCTGGCCACCCACCGAAACACACGACCAACAACATGTGGCCTACCTTCCCGCATCCCCACATGTGTCCCAATGAAAACGGTACCTCACATGTGTGGGTGCACCTACCGGGGGTGCAAAAGGAAAAGGGTAACCCACTGGTAACCCCAAGCCTTTCGCCACTGCCCATTTTGTTCATGTGGGCAACCTACAGATTTGGGCCTAGGGTGTCGAAGCCAGTAAGGAAAACAGGGAACCCCATGGATTTTCCAAAAGAGGACCACACATGGCCAAATTGGAGGGGCGGCCCATCTCATGTAGCCCTCTCCAGGGGCAGTTAATGGGGGGGGGCTGTCCTGCACTCCTCCCTGGGCTCAGGCGTCTGTTCCTAGGAGCAGATATCTGGTCCCAGGGAGGGCTGCATGACATGGCACCTTCTCCATTGCGGCTGGGGGGGGGGTCAATGCCCCATCCCATTAGAAACTTCCCAGACCCTTTGGGGTGCCCCACAGCCCCCCCTAAAAAGCGTTCCACCATTTTCCATTTTTTTCTTTGTTTATAAAACTTGCCTTGGTGCATTGGTGTGCCAAAATTGGCCCCGGGGTGCCCAAACCTTACTGCCCCACCCACTGGGGGTCTGTCCCACAATTTTTGGGGGCCCTCTCCCCCCTCACCCCAAATGGGTGGCAGGGGCACCTCATGCAGGCCTCCCTGGGCCTCCTACAAATGGCTGTGTGAGATACACCCCCCCTCCATTTGGGTTGGGGGGGAGTGGCCCCCCAATAATGGTGGGACAGGCCCCCCAATGCATGGGGCAGTAGGGTTTGGGCACCCTGGTGGCAGATTGGCACACTAATGTGCCCATCTGCGCCAAGCGAAGTTGGGTAAACAAAGAAAATACAAAATCGTAGGCTGCTTTTTAGGGGGGGCTGAGGGCCACCCTAAATTGGCAGCAAATGTTATACTGCAACGGGGGTGGCACTCACCCCTCCACCCCAAATGGAGGGCCCCACCTCATGCAACCCTCCCTGGGGGCAGATATCTGCTCCTAGGAAGGGGCATCTGACCCCAGGGAGGGATGCATGAGGTGGGGCCCCCCCTCTCTGACGCCAGGGAGGGATGCATGAGGTGGGGCCCTCCATTTGGGGTGGGGGGAGAGGGCCATCCCCCGTTACAGTAGAGCATTCGCCAGCAATGTAGGGTGCCCCTCAGCCCCCCTAAAAATCAGTCTACGATTTTGTATTATTTTCTTTGTTTACCCAACTTCGCTTGGCGCAGATGGCCACATTAGTGTGCCAATCTGCCCCCAGGGTGCCCAAACCCTACTGCCCCATCAATTGGGGGGCCTGTCCCACCATTTGTGGTGGTCCTCTCCTCACCCACCCTGAACGGAGGGGGGGGCACATCATGCAGCCCTTCCTAGGAGGCTCAGGGAGGGCTGCATGAGGTCCCCCCCCAGCCATTTGGGGTGGGGGGGGGGCTGTTATGTTCAATAACCACCAGATAATCTGTAGTGTGCCCCAAAGAAGTCATTTATTTAAGTTTGTAGGACGACCCCCGGGAGGGACTCAACAACCGTCCACAGCAGCCTTCTTCCTTCCTCCCCGTCCCTGGAACCCGGAACCTCTTCAGTTGAGGATCCACGTTCCAGACACACAGACGAACGATGACATAGTAACATTATGATTATACAGTGAACCTGGGCGGCATGTCTCCATTAGAGTATGTGACATTACCAATTGATTCTCATTTAACATATCTTATACATATCCTAACACCTCCTTCCTTTCCTTGAACTAACAATTTAAAACAATGCCTAACATTTTTGCATGAAACATATATGTATAGAATACAACGTGAAATAAAATAGAACTCTGAATAAGTGACTTATCATGACTTGTTATGATGTTATTATAAAGATCTACAATGTACTAAAGGTGGTATCCTTACCCTCTTCTGCAAGTCCATCACTCCCTTCCATTGACGAACTTGGCAATTGCTACTCTCTCCTTGTTCCAGATACCTCCACCTCTGACCAGTACTGAGGAGCCTAAATCTTTCACCACTTGTTTGGGTTCGGAATATAAAGATGCTCCCTTACGAACTTTAGTAGGCAGTTTTATCTTGATCCAATCACCCTCATTAATCTTCAATTCCCTACAACAATTTCTCTGATCATATCGTTCCTTGGATTTAACTCCTGCTTCAAACATTCTACTCCTCACTGTTTTCAAATCCACGCCAACCATCTTAGATTTTCCCATCCACCCTGGGCATAAATATGAATTAGGTTTCCTACCTCTCAAAATCTCAAAGGGTGTTAATCCTGTAACACTATGAGGCGTTATTCTATACTGGAATGTCCTTTCCATCGCTGTCCTGAACCAATCCCCACCAGTTGCTACAGAAATTCTAATGGCTTCCATCAATGTCCTATTGAAGCGTTCTACGCAACCATTACTTTGGGGGTGATAGAGAGAGGTGTTTACTTGTTCAATTCCATTTCTATCCAAAAATTCTCTAAATTCCTTGGACACTAGTTGAGAGCCGTTATCCGACAAGCATTTTCTGGGAAAACCCTCTCTCCAAAATAGTTGCTCTAAAAATTTCGTAACTCTGCTGCTGGAAATATCTCTAAGTAGACATATCCCAGGCCATTTGGACAATAAATCTATGACCACCAGCAAATAGCTATCTCTGGTCCCTCCAATGTTAAATGGCCCCAAAAGATCCAACGCAATCTCATCCCACGGTACACGTGGACTTTCTCTAATAACCATGGGTACTTTTTGTACACTCAATCCCTTGTTTCCCTCAAGACACTCTGGACACTCCTTAACTTGCTCTTCAATATCTTTATCAATTCCCGGCCACCAGAACTCAGATCTTATTAAACCTTTGGTCCTAGCTAAACCTAAATGCCCATCATGGGCTAGTCCAATTACCTGTTTCCTCATACCCTGAGGAACTATCATCTGATGCCCTCTATGTAGATATTTGTCATGGATCCATAAATCCCCTTTCACTCTGGCAAATCCACCCATGTCACCTTTGTAGTTCATTATTCTGTTCTCTTTAACCAATGTTAGCGCTTTCTGGTAAATTAAATCTTCACTACTAGCCCTATCCCAATCATCTTTCTTCAAGGAATCATGTACTTGGAAAATCTCACAGGTTTCTTCCTGATTTGATTGGTCTATACTGATGTGGCCTTCTCTATGAACAGACCTTGATAAGGCATCTGCCACCACATTGACTTCACCACTAATGTGAATCATGGTAAATTGCAAACCTTGAAGAGCTGTGACCCACTTCATAATGCGTCTCGATACTCCTTCCAGCCCACCTTTGGTAAAAATACCAACCAATGGTTTATGATCAGTACAGATCGCAAATTCCCTTCCCCACAGGAACCTTTTGAACTTTTCAACTCCCCAGATGCAAGCAAGAGCTTCTTTCTCAACCACAGAGTATCTAGTTTCAGGATCTTTAAGTGACCTTGAGGCAAATGCTACAGTGTGCAGACCTTCTGAATCTTCTTGCATAAGAACTGCACCTATGCCATACTCACTAGCATCTACAAAAAGTAATGTGCGTTTCCCTTCTTCAAATGTCTTTAGAATTGGAGCATTGATTATGGAATTTTTTATCATTTCAAACTCCTTCTTACAGTCATCACTCCATTTAAATATCACACCTTTGCAAGTAAGCCTTCTCATATGTCTTGACATGTCTGACAGATCCTTAATGAATTTGCCATAGAATTCAATTAGCCCTAAAAACGACAACACTTCTGCTTTTGATTTGGGATCTTCCATCTTCCTTATGGCTTCAATAGCCTCCTCTTTGGGTTTGACTCCCTCAGCTGTGATCTCGTGACCTAAATAAACAACTTTACTTGCTCTAAATGTACCCTTCTCTGATGCTATCGTTAGACCAGCTTCTCCTAATATATCTAACACCCTTTTTAATCGTCTATCATGCTCCACCTCATCACTGCCACATACAAGGACATCATCTTGGTAGTACATCACCCCTTTTTCTCCACCAAGTAACCTGTACATGATACTCTGAAATACACTCGCAGCAGACACCAAGCCAAACGGCATGCGTACACATCTAAATAGACCGTGGGGAGTGATAAATGCTGTGAAATCTCTCGAATCCGGATGTAACTCAATCTGGTGATAAGCAGACTTGAGGTCTAAAATTGAAAATATTTTGGATCCAGAGACACCCACAAGCAGGTCATCTATCCTGGGTAATGGAAATCTATCTGCACCACCATACTATTGAGATGTCTTAAGTCAATGCATATCCTCAAAGACCCAGAGGGTTTTCTGACTACCACAATGGGACTCACCCATTCCGAGGAGTCTATTCTCTCAATGACCCCTTCATTCTCCATTCTCTTTAATTCATTTTCTACGCCCTCCTTGAGTGCCAGAGGAATGGTGCGCAATTTCGCGATCCTAGGAACCGCCCCTTTTTTTAATCGTATTTTATGAACAAACCCTTTCAGACATCCAAGCTTATGTTTCTCTTCATTCAATCTCTCACCACTTACTGTTAAAACCTGTTCAGGATGACCTGCTTCAAGTCTGATTTTTAGTTCAGCTTGATCACTCCACGACAGTAACTCTCCCCCTTTGTTGGCAACATAAATAGTGGTGGTGGCTTTCCTATCCTTGAACTGCAAATCAGCGTCAAAACATCCTATAATCTCTATGGGCTTGTCACCATACGCATTCGCCTTAATTTTGTTTTCCCATAAAGTACAGCAATTGAATCTCTCTTTCCACACCTGCACCCCTATTAATGTATAATCCGCCCCACTATCCCTAAGCATCGATATTTGTATCCCATTGACCAATACTATGGCGTAAGGCTTTTTCTTCTTCACTTTCCCATCAATGGCATTCACCATAAACACCACTTCTCTACCACTTTCAATACAATCATCATCCTCATTATTCACACTAACGTCAAAAACTTGACCTGAATTGGAATTAACGTTTTTACAACATCTGGCAATGTGGCCACGTATGCCACAATTATTGCATATAATGTGCACTGCAAAACAATCCTTGTCAGATGCCACATGTGAGAAACTCCCACACCGGAAGCACCTTCTTGTTGTGGAGTCTCTGTTTGTCATCGCTTCTCTAAAACCTCTGGAAGAATTAGACTCTCTGGTAAAATTTCTGTTGTCTTTAACTGACCACTGACGATTCCAACTTTTCCCCACTGGAGGTTTACTCTCTTGTCGATCCTCGCCTTTTTTTCCAAACTGCATCTGTCGCTTTGGCAGGCCTGAACCCATCCTCTGAGTAACCTTTGACACTTTCTGAATTGCACCCTCATTTTCCTCCAACTTGGGTTTCTCAATGTTTGAATGATTGTCTGCTTGAAGTAACTTTATACATTTATCAGTGTGTTCCATCATCTTTGCAATCTATATAGCTCTATCCAAAGTGGGGTCTTTCTCCTTCCATAGCTCTTTTCTAATGTTGTCATTGTTGCATTTGATCATTAATTGATCACGTATATGTTCTTCCTGACAGTGATTGAATCTACATTTCACCGCCAATCCCCTCAGAGCTGTAATGAAGTCTTCTATACTCTCTCCATTCTTCTGGCCCCTGGTGGCAAATTTGTACCTCTCGAGAATAATGTTTTCCTCTATTTTATAATGTTTGTCCAATTTGGCTAATGCCTTCTCATATGGGTCTGCATCTGGCATATCTATAGGTTCTGGTAATTTTCTCAGAACTTCCTGACCTGCTGTCCCAAGACAATGAAACAATAAGGCTTCTTTACGCTCATTAGAATAGTTGGGGCCAAAGACTGCTAACGCATACTTGTGGAAGCCTTCTTTCCAATCTATCCATCGCACTCTGGGTTCCCCAGGTAATGGTAGGAAAAACACTGGAGCTGGGACATTTTCCATGACCTAGCGTGATGTCAGTGGCTGCAGTTACTAAGCTGTGGTACGATTGATTTAATTGACCTATATCCCTCAAACACACACGTATTCTAGCTGTATTATTTGTAACTCACCAGCGATGTTATAGTATATGAAACTGTCCGCCGTCTGTCCGTTTTGCGAGGCTCGCAAGGTCCGTTGGAGCGTGCAGGATCGCCCGGCGTCAGGCTGGTTACTAACCACTGCAAGCCGATTCACAATGCGGCGATGAGTATTCCGTTGTGCCGAAAATAATCTTGCTTTGTTTACGTATGGCTAACACGCCGTGAGTGTACTCTCCTATACTGCGTGTTGACGTGTCAAACGCAGTGCTCGTCACGCCGTAAGGTCTGCATTTCATTCGCTGGTTTGGAGCTGGTAGGAACAATTCTGCTAAATCAGTCACGTCACTGGGTCCTGCCTTGGAACGTCAACAGTGCATATAGAATCGAGTAGCAGAGCCGTGTTGGGATACGCGTGCAGGTATTTCAGCTTCAAACATAAACACTGCGCGCGCTGGTTTCTTTTCCACCGCTCCTAGGAAAATATTATATTCAATGTGAAGGATATAATTACTGCCGGTACCTGTATTCCAAACAGTTCTCTTCATGTGGCTCTCGAGCATATGTCAATGCGTGGCCGCTCACTGTTAATTTATGATCCGTGGCCTTGCTCGCTAGGATCGTGCCGGGGGTCGCCTGAAAAAATCCTTTATCCTCGTTGCCAGCTGTTATGTTCAATAACCACCAGATAATCTGTAGTGTGCCCCAAAGAAGTCGTTTATTTAAGTTTGTAGGACGACCCCCGGGAGGGACTCAACAACCGTCCACAGCAGCCTTCTTCCTTCCTCCCCGTCCCTGGAACCCGGAACCTCTTCAGTTGAGGATCCACGTTCCAGACACACAGATGAACGATGACATAGTAACATTATGATTATACAGTGAACCTGGGCGGCATGTCTCCATTAGAGTATGTGACATTACCAATTGATTCTCATTTAACATATCTTATACATATCCTAACAGGGAGGGCAACCACAAAAGGTGGGGCAGGACCCCCAATGCATGGGGCAGTAGGGTTTGGGCACCCTGGGGGCAGATTGGCACACTAATGCGCCCATCTGCGCCAAGCGAAGTTGGGTAAACAAAGAAAATAATACAAAATCGTAGGCTGCTTTTTAGGGGGGGCTGAGGGCCACCCTAAATTGGCAGTGAATGTTGTACTGCAACGGGGGGTGGCACTCACCCCCCCACCCCAAATGGAGGGCCCCACCTCATGCAACCCTTCCTGGGGGCAGATATCTACTCCTAGGAAGGGGCATCTGACCCCAGGGAGGGATGCATGAGGTGGGGCCCCCCCTATCTGATGCCAGGGAGGGATGTATGAGGTGGGGCCCTCCATTTCGGGTGGGGGGGAGGGCCACCCCCCGTTACAGTAGAACATTTGCCGGCAATGTAGGGTGCCCCTCAGCCCCCCTAAAAAGCAGCCTACAATTTTGTATTATTTTCTTTGTTTACCCAACTTCGCTTGGCGCAGATGGCCACATTAGTGTGCCAATCTGCCCCCAGGGTGCCCAAACCCTACTACCCCATCTATTGGGGGGCCTGTCCCACCATTTGTGGTGGCCCTCTTCTCACCCACACTGAACGGAGCGGGGATGCACATCATGCAGCCCTTCCTAGGAGGCTCAGGGAGGGCTGCATGAGGTGTCCCCCCCAGCCATTTGGGGTGCGGGGGAGAGGGCCACCACAAAAGGGGGGGCAGGACCCCAATAGATGGGGCAGTAGGGTTTGGGCACCATGGGGGCAGATTGGCACAGTAATGCGCCCATCTGCGCCAAGCGAAGTTGGGTAAACAAAAAAAAGAATACAAAATCGTAGGCTGCTTTTTAGGGGGGGCTGAGGGGCAGCCTAAATTGGCAGCGAATGATGTACTGCAACGGGGGGTGGCCCTCACCCCCCCCCAAATGGAGGGCCCCATCTTATGCAACCCTCCCTTGGGGCAGATATCTGCTCCTAGGAAGGGGCATCTGACCCCAGGGAGGATGCATGAGGTGGGCCTCCCCCTATCTGCCACGAGGGAGGGTTGCATGAGGTGGGGCCCGCCAATTGGGGTGGGGGGGTGAGGGCCACCCCCCATTGCAGTACATCATTCGCTGCCAATTTAGGGTGCCCCTCAGCCCCCCTAAAATGCAGACTACGATTTTGTATTATTGTTTTTGTTTACCCAGGTTCGCTTGGCCACATTAGTGTGCCAATCTGCCCCAGGGTGCCCATACCCTACTGCCCCATCTATTAGGGGGCCTGTCCCACCATTTGCGTTGGCCCTTTCCTCACCCACACCGAATGGAGGGGGGGCACATCATGCAGCCCTTCCTAGGAGGTTCAGGGAGGGCTGCATGAGGTGTCCCCCAGCCATTTGGGGTGGGGGGGAGAGGGCCACCACAAAAGGTGGGGCAGGACCCCCAATAGATGGGGCAGTAGGATTTCTGCACCCTGGGGGCAGATTGGCACACTAATGTGGCCATCTGCGCCAAGCAAACTTGGGTAAGCAAAAAAAAAATATACAAAATTGTAGGCTGCATTTTAGGCGAGGCTGAGGGCCACCCTAAATTGGCAGCGAATGTTGTACTGCAACGGGGGGTGGCACTCACCCCCCACCTCAAATGGAGGGCCCCACCTCATGCAACCCTCCCTGGGGGCAGATAGGGGGCCCCACCTCATGCATCCCTCCCTGGGGTCAGATGCCCCTTCCTAGGAGTAGATATCTGCCCCCAGGGAGGGTTACAAGGGGTGCCCCCCTTTCTACTTCGGTTGGGGGGGCAACCCCCCCCTTTCATTCAGTAAAAAATCCATGGTGGCTAGTGGCCCTCCACACCCACCCCTACCCCCTTTTCCCATCATTTCATTTTTTTTTTGTTTACATTCCCTTGGGGCAGATGCTCAGCCATCTGCCCCAGGGTTTACATGCATGTGCCCCCATGCTTTGGGGGCTGGGAGGGGGGAGAGGGCTGCTTAATTGAAGCAGCCCCCTTCCCCCCCAACCCAGAAACGGGTCCATGGTGGTCTAGTGGGTTGCTGGTCACGGATCGAGCGCTCTGCGCCGATCCGTGACCAGCAATGCCTCATATATGTGGTGTACTTGGAAACGGGAGAACCTCCCCTTTCCAAGGACACCACTTTTTGCCATATCCCTGGTGGTCTAGTGGGCCCCAGGGCCCCAAACCCCTCCCACCTCCCCCCGAATTTTATATTTTTTTTCCCTTTCACCCCTGGGGGCAGTGATCATCTGCCCCCAGGGGTCTCTGGCGCTGTGGCCCCATGCTTTGGGTCCACAGGGGGAAGGGGGCCGCTTACCTAGTAACAAATGGATCTGTATTGATCCGCTGACATTGCTGCCCGCGGATCGCATCCTGCAATGCCGCACAATGCCACGCAATGGGTATCGTTGTAAAGGGGAGAATCTCCCCTTTCCACCGATACCTGCCTCGATCTCCAGCTTGAAATACAGCTGGAGATCGTGGTGGAGCAAAAAGGGCTCTTACCTTCTCTCTTCCCCGTAACAGCCGAAAATGGCTGCTGCGGGGAATTTACTTTCTGTTTCACGCCGACGTGCTTTACGCACGCCGACGTGAAACTGAAGGTAATCCAGCCCCCTGGCAGTGAGAGGGGACCTCCCCCTCACATAGTCCGGGGGTTGGATTACAGTTTTGAGCGATCCCTGCTTTGCAGGGATCGCTCAAAACAAGGTGTCGAAAAGGACGAGCTATCTCGTCCTTGGCACTGCGTATGCACTTCCAAGGACGAGATACCTCGCCCTTGGCACTTAAAGGGTTAAGGTTACAACCAGGAAGGAGACAAACGGGCAAGACTAGCCCCACCTGGAAGACAAGGAGGGTAGGCAAGTATGATTATGGACCTGGATTTTCACAATTCCCATTATTGGAGAAGGGGCAAGGACGGCCACAATATATACTGTGGCCACAAATGGACAAAGATCATTTGAGATTTAAATTGCTGAGTTTGCCTTCTGGGGCAGTAAAATTGATTTATGAGTTAGAAAGGATGACATCAGGAATGGTGTTGGCTATAGGTGACATAAAAAGCTTGCTAGCAGCTATCATAGGGGAGAGAGCTGACGACATTTGGAAACAAGCAGGATACACAGGTATCACTGCACAAAACACGACACACAATGGAGCGCCATTTAATAATTGCAGAGCAGACGTATGGTGGGGGCTCAGAGTGCAATACCCCGATACATCAGACATCGGTGGTGTTTAGGACTAGGAAAATGGGGGAGGATGAAGATCCTGTTGCTGATATTCAAGATATTCAAGACAGATGGTGTCAGGAGACTGATGAATTGTGGGATAAATGTGTGCCATTATTTTACCATATTTTGTTTCAGAGACTTCCAGAGCCAGTGCAACAGCAACGGAAGAAACAGGTAGGACGGGAATCGAAGCCATGCCCAGAAATATAATTGACAATCACTGCTGATTAATGCAGGAGTAGAATAAAAAGAAAGTCGATAATAGAAAGCAGGAGGAAGCAAAGTTAGTCCAGAAGATGTTGTCAAAAATAGCCATAGAGGGAGTTGTACTGACAAATAAGGATGGGTGACACAGAAGATGCAGTCAGGGCAGCAAAATAATTCAGGGTATCCCGCAGTTCAGAGTTGGTACAACTGGTGGCCAAGGGGGAGAGGGAATGGGCCTGTAGGAGTAGGATGAGGTGAATTTCAAAACCCTCAGGGAAAAGGAGGATTTAATGGTGGACAGCCACAACAATGATGGAATTACGGAAGAATAGGACAAATATCTA
This sequence comes from Ambystoma mexicanum, assembly GCF_040938575.1. NCBI lineage: Eukaryota > Metazoa > Chordata > Amphibia > Caudata > Ambystomatidae > Ambystoma > Ambystoma mexicanum. The sequence continues at coordinate 268,626,123 of NC_090934.1, forward strand.
CAACATGCAAAAGCAGAGGAGGTATGCATCAGAATTGGAAATCTCCATGAGGGGGATGGATTATGCTCCACAATATAATACAGAACCACAGGTACATTATGTCCAAGAACACACAGGCTCAGACATATGCGCTGCAATCCCAACAAATGCAGCAAGCGCTGCTGAAAATGCAATTAACACAAGGGCAATCAAATCAAGTACCCATGCAAGCACAACAGGTACAAGCACAGCAAGCACAGACACAGCAGGCTATAGTACCACAATGGAACATGAACCCAGGTGCCCAACAAGCACCCACACCCAAATTGGGGAGTGTGACTATGAAATTAGGAAATCCGTTCACAGGTATGTGGATGAATTTACACCCACAATAGGACAACCCACAGAGCTTGATGTGTTCAGTACTATCGGTGACACCAGACCCCCAAGAGGAACCAAGGGTCAGGGTAACAAAGGGAGGCAAGACACTTTCATTTCTTTTAGACACTGAAGCCACTCGTTCTTGTGTCCATGCGGGAAAATATCCAATGTCAGGTACTGCTTTGAATGCTCAGGGATTCTCTGGGGAGATGAATTTAGTTCCTTTCACAGACAAATTGCCAATCTCCATAGGAGAACACAATATGTCAATGCCATTATTATTTCAAGGCAGATGCCAGTTAACATATTAGGACATGACTTGATGACAAAGCTTAACATGACAATATCCTTTACCGACAAAGGAATAATGTGTTCTACTCCAGGGATACACTATATGAATGTGGGAGAGTTTATAGTAGCCTTTACAAGCTAGAAGGCATTACGAGGAGTTCCTTTAGATCCAGAGGTATTTTTGTATGGCATTACCATTTTATTATCATGGTTACTCAGATTGGTAGATAAAATATTGAGAATACCTGATGAATTCTTGTTTAGACCAGAGATTCCCATGGACGATGAAGAAGGGCAGATTATCCCCTCAGAGTTAGTAGCAGTAGTAGCCAGAGAAGAAAGGGTGTTGCTTCATGGGACAGATGATGAAGGAAGAGGATGGAGAACAGTGATAGTACTCCATGAAGGATACAGGTTGACAGATTTGACAGACAATTAACTGTTTACAGATGATTACTCAGACGATGAACTAGTGTTTTTTATAAATCTCATTTATTGGATTAAAGTACTGTGATTTTAGACTGCGCCCTACCCTTAGAGATTAGCACAACTTGACCTGATTCACATCTAAAAAGCACCACTTTAGAATAGTACTGTAATTATTAGCTTTTGCCCTCTAGGATTACACTGTGATTACTAGCTTGTTTCCTCTAGGATTACACTGTGGGTATTAACTTGTGCCCTCTAGGATTACACTGTGAGTATTAGCTTGTGCCCACTAGGATTATACTGTGATCACTAGCTTTTGTCCGCTAGGATTACACTGTGATTATTAGTTTGTGCCCTCTAGGATAGCACTGTGATTATTAGCGTGTGCCCTCTAGGATAAGACTGTGATTGTTAGACTGCACCCTACCTTTAGAGATTAGCACAACTTGACCTGATTCACATCTAGAAAGCACCACTATAGAATAGTACTGTGATTATTAGCTTGTGCCCTTTAGGATAGTACTGTGATTATTAGCTTGCATCTCCTAGGATAGTATTGTGATTACTGGCTTGTACCTTAGGATAATACTGTGATTGTTAGACTGCACCCTAGCACAAATTGACCTGATTCACATCTAGAAAACACCACTATAAAATAGTACTGTGAATATTAATGTGCACCTTCTAGTATAGTACTGTGATTATTAGATTGTGCCCTCTAGGATAGTACTGTGATTATTAGCTTGTGCCTTCTAGGATAGCACAATGATCATTAGCTTGTCCCCTCTAGGATCACACTGTGATTATTAGTTGTGGCCTGTAGGATAATAGTATCATTGTTAGACTACGTCCTACCCTTAGAGATTAGCCCAAATTGACCTGAATCACACCTAGAAAACACTGCTATAAAAAAGTACTCTGAATAATGACGTACACTGTCTAGTATAATACTGTGATTATTAGCTTGTGCCTTCTAGGATAGTACTGTGATTATTAGACTGTGCCACACCCTTAGAGTTTACCACTTACTAACTTGAATCACACCTAGAAAGCAACCCAATAGAATAGTACTACAATTATTGACTTGTGCCTTTCTATGACAATACTGTGATTATTAGCTTGTGCCTTCGAAAATAGTACTGTGATTATTACCTTGTTCCTTTAGGACAATACTGTGATTATTAGCTTGTTCCTTCTATGATAGTACTGTGATTATTACCTTGTTCCTTTGGGATAGTACTGTGATTATTGGCACACTGGGACAGTACAGTGACTATTAGCCTGGAATATTGGCATACGTCACAACATTAGTGAATTGGCAAGAATGCCTTTAAACCACTTCTAGAGGGTGCTACATTGGGACAGCGCTGTATTAGCCCTAACGCACCAAGATGGTACCGTGGTCATTGGCCCTGACATTCTGAGATGGTGCTGTGAACAGTACCCTGCTTCACACCACAGAGAATTGTCTGTTGCTGTTAGTGTCTTCCAGGAAAAGCCACATTAGGGACTGCCACTGAAATACCCTAGTGATATTACCCTAGTAGACCTCCCCAACTGGACAGCCCAACTGGAACAACTGGAGACGACCAAACCTTCAACGGCAGAACCGGAGAAGGCAGACCTAGACGGGAAAGTGGAGCTACTCCACAAATGGATTGCTGATACAATCGAAAACATTGCCCCAGAAAAACCATTCACCTCCTCAAGAAAAAGAGCAATGGCAAAATGGTTCACCCCACTACTAAGCACCATGAAAAAGAGCAACAAGAAGCTGGAATTGGAATGGAGGAAAGAATATGACCAAAATAAGAAAACCCAGTACCAGAACAAATCTGATCATATAAGAAGGAAATTGAAAAGGCAAAGAGAAGGCATTATGATGACAGAATCACCAATGCCACCAACACACAAAAAGAAATGTTCAACATCATAAAAGAAATGAGAAACCCACCAGGTTGCGACAACACTCCATTACCCTCACAGAAACTATGCAACAACTTGGCAGACCATTTCAAAAACAAAATCAACGGCATCCGACAAATCATACAAAACAGACCAATTAACCCTAACGCTCAACCAACCGGACCCGACGAGGAGCCACATCACAAACTCCAAAACTTCCTGGAAATATCAGTAGAGACATTCGTCAAGTTGGTAAAACACAGCAAGAAAGCAGGGTCACCCATGGATATCTGCCCCCCTGACAGCCACAAATCAATCCTTGCACAAGGGCGCCATTAGAATATTACAGAAACCTCTTAAATCTGTCGCTCTCACCAGGGACTGTATCACGATCCTTCAAATCAGCATATATGAAGCCACTTTTAAAAACACATTTTGCGACATGGAAGACCTCTCCAGCTACAGACTGATTTCAAACATTCCCTACCTGGCGAAACTCCTTCAAACATATGTATACAAATGAACCCAAGAACAAGTAAAAAAACACTACCTGCTAGACCAAGCACAAGTCAGATTCAGACCTGCAAGAGGAACAGAATCGGCACTACTATCCATCTGGGACGAACTAAAAACAACGGCAGGCTCCAACACAACCTCGGCTCTGATTCTGCTCGACCTCCCTGCATCCCTCGACACAGTAAGCCATGACACCCTAATCAAAAAACTGAAAGATATAGGTATAACGGACATGGCACTACTCTGTATTAAATCATTCCTAACAGACAGAACACAAACCGTGTGGATGAAAACCCTTCAAATCTACTCCACAAGTTAACAACTGTGGAGTACCACGGGGATCCTCACTAACACCACTATACTTCAACATCTACCAAACTCCAGTAATCAGGATCTTCAAAAAATACAACATTACATGCTACAACTACGCAGACGACACTCAAATCATCTACAAAATTGAAGACACTCAAGCCGATCACTCAACCCTAATAGAATGTTTAAAATAAATCTCTGACTGGATGAACGCCAACAACTTGAAAATCAAACCAGGAAAGACAGAAATCATGATTATATTCAAAAACCAAGAGAACAACACCTACAATCCCTGGCAGACGGAAATGGGACACATGCCCACACCAACTAAGGTAGTAAAAAACCTGGGAGTCTTAATGGACAATGCCCTAACCTTAGAACCACAAGTAAACGCATGAATTAAGAAATGATTCTTCCTCCTTCACACAACAAGAAGAATCCTACCTTTCGTCTCCTTCACCCACAAAACACTGACAATCGTCACCCTCGTCATATCAAGAATCGACTACGCAAACAGTCTCTACCTCAGGATGCCAGAATACCTCCTGAAGAAACAACAATGCATCCAAAATGCAGCAGCCAGACTACTCCTCAAACTATCCAGAAGAGACCACATCACTCCAGCACTAAAAATACTACATTGGCTCCCAATCAAACATTGTCTCACGTTCAAAACAATGTGCATAACACACAGGGCAATCAGCGGACGGGGAGCAGAATTCCTGCCAAAGAAAAAACCTATCTACTAGCCAACGAAACTCCTCAGATCAAGCAATGAAATCCGCCTGGAACCAAAACCATATGTCAAGAAAAAACTAGGGGGTTCCTCTTTCTCACACCTAGCCGCAAAAACTTGGAACAACCTCCTGAAAGAAATAAGAAACGCCAAAGACCACCTAAAATTCAGAAAACTTCTAAAAACCTGGCTCTTCAACTCCTCAGAACCAAATTGAAACTTAAACAATCAAACAGGAAACACAAAGAACAGACTGACTGACTATATGATGGCACAGACAACACCCAGGGCCGACTATGGGTAACCCCTACAAGAACAAGAGAGACGACACTAGGTGGAATAGAACATAAGCAATAGCCCCATGAGGACAGACATTTGCATACCTGCCTAACACTACCAACAACCTTACCCACTCAGAAAGGATGTAAGGTACAGGCGAAGCTTGCCATTAAATCAATCCAAAAACTAGGTCACAGCAAAGACAATTTGGGATAAAATGGCTGGCTGAATGCAAAGGTGGAAACATGAAAGATGCTAACTTACCATAATGAGAGAGAGATGAGACAGCCTTGTCACGCTGAAACTTAATCACCTAAAGGAAACTAACTTCTCTAAATCATGAAGGAGACGCAATGTTAATATGCATTTCTCTTAACAACATGGCTACTAACCAACCCCAAAAACTACTAAAAACCTCACCACTCCTCACACACCTCTCACACTCTAATCAAACACAAACACACCTCTTAAAATTACAGCAACTGTAAAGACTGGTAGGGGGTGTCTGTACTTCCGCTCTCTATATGGTAGAGGAGAGGCACAGCAGACCCCAGCCAAGATTCTCTATAAGGTAGCAATGGACGAGCAATCAAGGCCTAGCTTCTTAGGAGGTGATGCAGGCTGGTTCTTAAGTACAGTGTAGTCCCCGAACCCCCACAAAGGAATGTCCACACACTGTATTACTGAAAACACAGTCTTTATATAATTAATATTCAAGGGTATGTACACGATCACAATAACGCACTTTGTACTTGCAAATCAATAATGATAAATATATACAATTCTAAAGTGGTACCACCAATGTTATCAAATCTCATTAAAGTGCATCAACTGTATGGTTAAAATGTCACACAGATTAATAACGAGGAAACCAGCAATAGGAAGGAACGCAGGATGGTTGAAACAGTAGGCAGAATACTGGCCCCGTGCCCTAGACACAGTTCTGTGTGGAGATCCCCCCACCTGGCCAACCTGTAAAATAAGATATATCGCACAAGCCCAGCCCATATGTTCAATAGTCTCACATCTTCCTATTAAGGTTTTTACCCCCCCAATGTATCTGGTGGAGTAGAGTTCTCCGACGATGCGTCGACCGATCCTTCTTGAGTGCCTCCCTTTCAGGAGGGAGCCACGGATGGTTGAAAGGTGTCGGGGAACTTGGCGTTCGGTGTCAGGGAATCAACGGCCCTTCTTGAGTGCCCTCCCTTTAAGGCGGGAGTCACGAATCGTCGAACGTCCGACGGTTAACAGGTGGAACTACGGCAGTGAAGTGGCAGCTTCGTTCCTAGCGGTGCTCATCGACGACAGAGCGTTGGCGTCCTGCAAGGAAGAGGCTTGCGGGGAACCTCGGTAACGATAGTTCTGGCCCGCAAAGAGATGATGAAGAACTGTGGCCCAGCAAGGGCGTCGAGTCGTCGGCGTCTCTGTGGTCCTTAGGTGGCGGGAAACCCACTGGTGGATGCTCCTCTGCGTGTCGACGGTCGGGCCTTCTCCAGCGGGAGACAAGCGGGTGACGATGCAGGCGAGAGCATCCGATGATCAATGGAAGTTCTTAGGCAAACAGGAGCACGGCGGCTCCGGTCGGCGACGGCGGTCATTGTCAGTGGCGGACAACAGTCCGGGCGCTTCTCCTTGGAGTTCCGCAGCAGTCCCCGTATCGGGTCGGCAGCCTGTCGAAGGTCTGTCTACCAGGGAGCGTTGGCAAAGATCAGCTGTGCACGATGGTCCCTCGTAGCTCGGGAAGAGGGCGCCTTACCAGGTCCTCTCTGGGTCATTCATTGGGAACACAGCAGCCTTTAGATTCGAGGGAGAGCCAGAGCACTCCTTCTCGTCCAGCGGGGGGTTTCAAGGTCAAGCGTCAGTTACTCCAGTTACTCGTCGTAGTGGACTTCAGCTTTTGAACACGATTCCTAGCAGTGAGAGGTCCCCAGATAGACTGTTGATCTCCCATTCATTCCGCTGGGTCACACTCAAGCATCCAATCACGACTACGGACATTCATGCAGGCAGGCAGCCAATCAGGCACACGAGGTATTCTGGCCATTCACTTCTCTCCAGACACTCACAACAAGTTATGTGTATTGGGACAAGTACCGAGCCATTCAACACTCCAAGCTGCATTCATACCGGTTTCGGGCAGGGTTGTCTCAGTCATTGTGTCAACCACCAGATACTTGACACCCACAACACAGAATGCATATTCGTCACACACTCTATTCATCCAGGTCCCACCCACAGGAGATACCCACAACATACATCACCGGGAAGGCTCCAGCTAGTCTGGCTGGGCCTTCACAACAACACCATATATGGTATTTCCACCCAACAGCCAGTCAGGGGGAAGGGACAGAGTCAGGGCTCCCCAGGACTTTGGGAAAACAAGGTAATGGGTAATAGAAAGCAAGAGGCCACCGGGCCATTTTGTTTTCCATCAGGAATCAACTGACCCCAATGGCAGGGCCAGGGTATCCCAAAATGGAGGATATTCCGCGCACCTGTCAAATTCAGCATGGAGCTGCCACCAGCCCATACCCTGCTCTGTGGGCCTCCCACAGGTACCCAAAAACATACACTAGGGACACAGGGTTGTACCCCCACCCATGGGTGCCATAAGGGTATCCCACGGGTCCTTTCACCAAACCAAAAGAAAGAGAGCAGCACCGCCAGAAGTCCCACATGCACTCCTGCGCGGAAAACATGACAGAACACACGATAAAAAGCAGTAAAGGACAAGGATACGGAGGCCCTGTCCCTCTGATGCATTTCCAGCATCACAGTCACCACCCCCAGACTGAGGTGGAGGGTGCCTAATCTCCCACAGGATAGACACCCTCATCCAGACGGTCAACATACCTTCTGGAAAGGCCATCTGCATTATCGTGACTCTTCCCTGGTCTGTGCTCTATGGTGAAGTCTAGCCCTTGCAGGCTAATGGACCACCTGTGCAGTTTCGGGTTCTCACCCTTCATCTGCATAAGCCACTTCAGTGGCTTATGATCTGTTTGGACCTTGAAGGTAGACCCCGCAAGGTAGGGCCTAAAACGCCTAAGGCTCCAAACTATACTAAAACATTCCTTTTCAACAGTAGCCCACCTAAGTTGTCTACCCTTGAGTTGTCTACTGATGAATATGATAGGATGTTCTCTCCCTTTGTCATCTAACTGGGACAAGACAGCTCCAATTCCGGTGTCGCAGGCATCCGTCTGGACGATAAAGGGTCGGCTGTAGTCAGGCGCACACAACACAGGTGCCCGACACAGACTTTTTTTCAAGCCATCAAAGGCCCTCTGACAGTCTTCAGTCCAATTGACCTTTCTAGGCTGCTTGGGTGAAGTCAGAGCTGTCAGTGGTGCAGCTATGGTTCCATAGTCCGCCATGAAATTGCGATAGTACCCAGTGAGGCCCAAAAAGGCTCTCACCTGGGTTTGAGTAGTGGGAGTCTCCCAGTCCTATACATCCTGTACCTTACTGGGGAGAGGTTGGATTTGACCCCCTCCTACCTCATGACCAAGATAACTGACTTTCCCCTGAGCTATCTGGCACTTGGGGGCCTCGATAGTGAGGTTAGCCCTCTTTAAGGCCTGCAACACTCTACCCAGATGTGTCAAGTGCTCTTCCCAAGTGGAACTGTAAACGGCAATGTCGTCTAAATAAGCCACACAAAAGGCTTCCAGCCCACTGAGAGCATGATTGACCAATCTCTGGAAGGTGGCAGGGGCATTCTTCAACCCAAAAGGCATGACCCTAAACTGGTAGAGTCCCTCTGGTGTTGAGAACCCCGTCTTTTCCTTGGCATGGTCCGTCAGAGCTATTCGCCAATAGCCTGAGGTGAGGTCAAAGGTGCTCACAAATTTGGCAGCACCTATGGTGTCCACGAGCTCATCAGCCCTGGGCAATGGGTGCGCGTCAGTTTTGGTGACGGCATTGATTCCTCGGTAGTCCACACAGAACCTCCAATCCTTGGTACTTGCCTGGGAACTTGCCTTGGGGACAAGGACCACGGGACTGGACCAGGGACGGGTTGAGGGTTCAATAACACACAGATCCAACATCTTGGCAACCTCAGCCTGGATGTGGTTCTTAACCATATCAGGCATTCGGTAGCTCCTGTTTTTGACAGGTACGCTGTCACCAGTGTCAATCTCCTGTTTACACCACGGTGTAAGGCCTGGCGTCAGCGAAAACAGAGAGGCATACTGCTGGAGCAAAGTCCGGCAGGCTCTCTGCTGCTCGGTTGTGAAATCTGGAGAGAGCTGCACTCCCTCCACTGAGCAATCCTGAGGGTTGCTATGCAGCAAATCAGGAAGGGGCTCACTCTCATCCTCTTCTTGCTCTGAAGCTAGCAAGAGACATGAGACTTCTGCTCGCCTTTGGAAAGGCTTGAGCCTATTGACATGGAATACCTGAGGGGCTACCCCTGGGATTCCCATGTCAACCAGATAGTTGACCTTGCCCATCTTGGAGATTATCCTGAAGGGTCCAGTCCATTTATCTGCCAATGCCCGAGGCTTGGTAGGCTCTATCACGAGGACCTCCTGTCCCGGAGTCCAATCCACTTGCAATGCTTTAAGGTCATGCCAGTATTTGTTCAATTCCTGGCTGGCCTTGAGATTCGCCGTTGCTTGACCCATCATCTGTGTTATCCTCCGTCTGAGGCCTAACACATAGTCCCCCACTTGCTTGGGGGGACCGGGAGGGGTGGCCTCCAAACCTTCTCTGATCAAGGTGAGGGGCCCCCTCACGGGATGTCCAAAGAGTAACTCAAAGGGGCTGAAACCAACGCCCTCTTGAGGTACCTCTCTGTAAGCAAACAGCAGGCATGGCAGGAGGAGTACCCATTTCCTCCTTAGGGGCTCTTCCAAAGCACCTAGCATGCCCTTGAGAGTTTTATTAAATCTCTCAACCAGACCATTGGTCTGGGGGTGGTAAGAAGTGGAGAACTTGTAGGTTACCCCGCACTCTTTCCACATGGTTTTCATGTAACTAGACATGAAGTTGGATCCTCGGTCAGAGACAACCTCCTTGGGGAATCAAACATGGGTGAAAATGCCCAGGAGGCCCCGAGCAACCACCTTGGCAGTAACAGTCCGAAGGGGTATAGCCTCAGGGTACCTGGTGGCATGATCTACCAAAACCAGGATGAACCGATGTCCACCTGATGTGGGAGGGTCAAGGGGACCGACGACGTCGATGCCCACCCTCTCAAACGGTGTGCCAACCACTGGCAATGGCTGCAGTGGGGCGATGACACTGCCTCCAGTTTTGCCAGACAACTGACAAGTTGGGCAAATCTTGCAGTGGGACTCCACTTCTACTCCCATCCAAGGCCAGTAGAAATGGGCAGAGAGCCTCTGCTTACTCTTCTTGGTACCAAGATGACCAGCCAAGGGCACCTCATGCGCCAACTGCAGTAGGAAGGGCCTGTAAACCTGGGGTACCACCAATCTCTTGAGGGCACCAGGTTCAGGCTTAGTGGGCTCACTAACAAGGAGTTCACCTTCCCAATAAATCCAGAATGTCTTAGGCACTTCTCCTTGTGCCTGGGACAGGGCCTGTTTCCTCAGACCCTCGAGAGAGGGACACTCTCTCTGTCCTTTACAGAAGTCTGCCCGGGAGGGTCCCCCTTCAGCTAACAAGCCTTGAAGATTGGGTTGATCCTCCAGGTTGAGAACCTCTCCCACAGGAGAGTCTTCTGGCTCTTCTCCCACAGGAGTTGAGACAGGGTTTACCACTGGACCCAGCCCGTCCGGAGCATGGATCCCAATGGGTGCTGTAGGAACAGCAGGAAGAGAAGGAGCTCCCTCCACAGAGGTGGCCTTCTTGCTCTTCCTTCGTCGTGCCTTAGGCCGCGCCTTCGGCTCGGGTACCGGACTCACAGCCATACCCGGTGTCACCTGTGACCTAGTGACCGCAGCAGCAGTCATGGGAAGACCATCCGCGATCAATCCCAACTCGACTAGATCGTTACCTAACAGAATGTTAGCAGGGATGTTGTCTTGAACCAGGACAGGAAGCTTTGCTGTCTTGTCTCCAATTACGAGTGTGACTCGGGCTACAGGCGATAATTTGGGAGGCCCACCAGCTAACCTGGTGGTTCTCAGAGGAGCATCTACATAGTCCTCTGGTTTGAGCAGGGTCCTGTCCTCCACTGTCATGCTTGCCCCAGTGTCTCTCAAACCAGTAGAAGGCTGGCCATTCAGGAGGACACTTCTCAAAAATCTACGGGTGTTCTGTGGGATAGTCGCCAGTTCTTCCGCGTACTGGTCCCAGGCCCCAAGGGACACTAAGGAAATCTCTACGGGAGCACCAAAAGTGATTCTTTTAGAGGAGGGGAGGACAGTGGCCTCCACCTCAGACATGGGGTAAGGGTAGGTCAGGCTGCCAGCCTGTACTCCGAGTGCCTTACCTTTACACTTGGAGTCACTCCTTTTGTGATCCAGAGCCCTACATTTCCAACAAGTGCCGGGAGTGCGGGGTACGGTACTGGAACCACGGGGAGCCTGCTTTGCAGCAGGTGGACCACTACTCTTATTCCCACAAACATATGACTTATCCCCACTACATTTTTGGGTCTTAGGAGAGGAGGGTTTAGGTTTATTTCGACTGTGGCTGCTTTTGGGACTCCTCAGCTTTCTGAGAGGCCCCCTTTTCTTTGTCCTTGTCCTTCCCACTGGAGTCCTTAGGGGACACTCGGTGGGAGACCCACTTGTCAGCCAACCTAGCAGCTTAGAGGGATCCAAAATGTTCTGGTCAGCAACATACTGACGCAGCTCTGGTGAACAGGCTTCAGAAAAATGCTCAAAAAACAACAGGTGGGACAATTCAACAAAAGTTTTCACCTTGTAACCATCAATCCACCCCATCATATTCATGTGCGCAGCACTCACCCAGTCAACCCAAGACACATTCTCTCTTTTCTTAAAATCCCTGAACCTTTTAAGTTATTGGGTAGGGGTCTTGCCAAACTTGGCAATCAAAGCATATTTCATACACTCATACTGACCCCTTTCTTCCACACTCAGCTTCAGAATACAGTCATATCCAGTTTGAGGCACTCTGCTTAGCAAACACTTAGCCCAATCTATTTTGTCAACATCATGAATTGCACAAGCCATTTCAAACGCTTCAATCCATTGGAGGATATCAGAACCCTCCGAAAACACACCAACCAAATCCTTCATAAATTTAGTGGCTGGGGACCTGACACTCTCACTGGGTTTCGCTGAAGTCTCCACTCGAGCTTTCTCTAGCTGGATTCTCTGACATTCAGTGTCCTTGTCTTTGAGTTCAAGATCCCTATTCTTGAGTTCCTCTTGTTGCGCCAGCTCCTCTTTCTTAAGCTCAGAATCTATTTCCAACTTGCGATATTCAAAGGCCAATTTCATCCTTAATAACTCAAGTTCCAAGGAATTGCTGGGGGTCGGAACAGAGGCAGCAGGAATGGTGGCATTCCCAGAAACAGATTCAGTAGAAACCCCAGGGGCAGAGTCCTCATTGGATGCATTCCCCCCCTCATCAAGAGTTTCCCCATCGGTCTGTTAGTCCACCAGGGCAGCTATCAGCTCAGCCCTAGACTTATCCACAAAGTCTAACTCCCTGGCTTCACAAGCACTCTGTAGAGCCTCTAAGCTCATCAGAGTCAATTTACCATTCGCAATAGACTCCATTGCTTGTAATGCAGTTATTTTGTACACGCCTAAACCTTAATCGAATAAAGTGCAGATATTTTGTAAGTGGCACGGTTATACACTGATTCTTAAAACCATAAGCATCCCACCGCTGCCACCAGTATAAAGGCTGGTAGGGGGTGTCTGTACTTCCGCTCTCTATATGGTAGAGGAGAGGCACCGCGGACCCCAGCCAAGATTCTCTATAAGGTAGCAATGGACGAGCAATCAAGGCCTGGCTTCTCAGGAGGTGATGCAGGCTAGTTCTTAAGTACAGTGTAGTCCCCGAACCCCCACAAAGGAATATCCACACACTGTATTACTGAAAACACAGTCTTTATATAATTAATATTCAAGGGTATGTACACGATCACAATAACGCACTTTGTACTTGGAAGTCAACAATGATAAATACATACAATTCTAAAGTGGTACCACCAGAGTTATCAAATCTCATTAAAGTGCATCAACTGTACGGTTAAAATGTCACACAGATTAATAACGATGAAACCAGCAATAGAGATAGGAAGGAACGCAAGATGGTTGAAACAGTAGGCAGAATACTGGCCCCGTACCCTAGGCACAGTTCTCTGTGGAGATCCCTCCACCTGGGCAACCTGTAAAATAAGATATATCGCACAAGCCCAGTCCATATGTTCAATAGTCTCACTTCTTCCTATTAAGGTTTTTACCCCCCCAATGTACCTGGTGGAGTAGAGCTCTCCGACGATGCGTTGACCGATCCTTCTTGAGTGCCTCCCTTTCAGGCGGGAGCCATGGATCGTCGAAAGGTGTCAGGGAACTTGGCGTTCAGTGTCGGGGAATCAACGGCCCTTCTTGAGTGCCCTCCCTTTAAGGCGGGAGTCACGGGTCGTCGAACGTCCGACGGTGAACAGGTGGAACTACGGCAGTGAAGTGGCAGCTTCGTTCCTAGCGGTGCTCGTCGACGACAGAGCGTTGGCGTCCTGCATGGAAGAGGCGTGCCGGGCACCTCGGTGACGATAGTTCTGGACCGCAAAGAGATGTTGAAGAACTGTGGCCCAGCAAGGGCGTCGAGTCATCGGCGTCTCTGTGGTCCTTAGGTGGCGGGAAACCCACCGGTGGATGCTCCTCGGCGCGTCGACGGTCGGGCCTTCTCCAGCGGGAGACAAGCGGGTGACGATGCAGACGAGAGCGTCCGATGATCAATGGAAGTTCTTAGGCAAACAGGAGCACGGCGGCTCCGGTCGGCGACGGCGGTCATCGACAGTGGCGGACAACAGTCCGGGCGCTTCTCCTTGGAGTTCCGCAGCAGTCCCTGTATCGGGTCGGCAGCCTGTCGAAGGTCTGTCAACCAGGGAGCGTTGGCAAAGATCAGCTGTGCACAATGGTCCCTCGTAGCTCGGGAAGAGGGTGCCTTACCAGGTCCTCTCTGGGTCAGTCCTTGGGAACACAGCAGCCTTCAGATTGCGAGGGAGAGCCACAGCACTCCTTCTCGTCCAGCAGGGGGTTTCAAGGTCAAGCGTCAGTTACTCCAGTTACTCGTCATAGTGGACTTCAGCTTCTGAACACGATTCCTACCATTGAGAGGTCCCCAGATGTACTGTTGATCTCCCATTCATTCCGCTGGGTCACACTCAAGCATCCAATCACGACTACGGGCATTCATGCAGGCAGGCAGCCAATCAGGCACACGAGGTATTCAGGCCATTCACTTCTCTCCAGACACTCACAACAAGTTATGTGTATTGGGACAAGTACCGAGCCATTCAACACTCCAAGCTGCATTCATACCGGTTTCGGGCAGGGTTGTCTCAGTCATTATGTCAACCACCAGATACTAGACACCCACAACACAGAATGCATTTTTCGTCACACACTCTATTCACCCAGGTCCCACCCACAGGAGGTACCCACAACATACATCACCGGGAAGGCTCCAGCTAGTCTGGCTGGGCCTTCACAACAACACCATATATGGTATTTCCACCCAACAGCCAGTCAGGGGGAAGGGACAGAGTCAGGGCTCCCCAGGACTTTGGGAAAACAAGGTAATGGGTAATAGAAAGCAAGAGGCCACCGGGGCCATCTTGTTTTCCATCAGGAATCAACTGTCCCCAATGGCAGGGCTGGGGTATCCCAAAATGGAGGATACTCCGCGCACCTGTCAAATTCAGCATGGAGCTGCCACCAGCCCATACCCTGCTCTGTGGGCCACCCACAGGTGCCCAAAAACATACACTAGGGGTACAGGGTTGTACCCCCACCCATGGGTGCCATAAGGGTATCCCACGGGTCCGTTCACCAAACCAAAAGAAAGAGAGCTGCACCGCCAGGAGTCCCACATGCACTCCTGCGTGGAAAACACGACAGAACACACGATAAAAAGCAGTAAAGGACAAGGATACGGAGGCCCTGTCCCTCCGATGCATTTCCAGCATCACAAACTCGCACGCACTTCACCACATCGCAACAACAACCACACCACACAGACCCACAAGCAACAGCACACAATGGACTCTGAACCCAATAAACCACCAATATGCTCGTTGAACAGTGTTAACCGAACCCGAAGCTGCCAACAGTACTTCACAGCTCCATTGCTCTTCTCCAGACTTTATCCTACTAATACGCCTAACCTACCCCCCCCTTTGTTTCATATCTGCCCGAGCGCCAGGCGACCACTCCAGTGGTTATTGTGCGCAGTACAAATATCCTTTACCAGTAACATTAACATTATTATTATTATTATTATTATTATTATTATTATTATTATTATTATTATTATTATTATTATTATTATTAACAAAGTAGAGAATATAGAAATACCATAGAGAATGGTGGTGGTAAAAAGAAGACTGCCATTCTTTCAGGAAGACTTAGAGAAAGTGACAATGCTTTTATGGACCACAAGCACATATGATGTGGGTCTATTAAAAGTGACAAAAGATGTTAAAATCGAACAAAAACCATGAGCACTTTTGCCACGACAAAAGCAATATCCCATGTCCAGAAAAGCGGATAAAGGTATATTTGAGACCATTTCCGCTTTAATGAAGCAAGGCATATTAGTGGCGTCAGATTCATCATGTAACACAGCTGAGAACCGAGTGAGGAAATCAAAAGGGGGGTTGTGGAGTATTATACAAGACCTTCACCCCCTAAACAAAATAGTTGAAGCTGAGTTTCCTTCAGCTCCAAATCCTGCGACAATATTGTGTAACATCTGATCTAAAGCAATATATTTCACACTTATAGATTTAAAAAATGCATTCTTTTCAATCCCCCTTCATGCATCTTTATTTGCTTCCTTTTTGTATAGAAATACCCTCCTGAAACATACTTGTTTACCCCAGGGGTACTGTGAGTCCCCTTCAATCTTTAACAGAGTCCTTCAGATGGACTTGGGTAATTTCCAACTTTAGAGTGCAGAGTGCAATAATGTAGTACGTGGATGACATTTTGATGTGCAGTTAGACGGAAGGAAGATGCAGAGTAGACTCAGTTAAACTCATGACTATCCTCTCAGAGAAAGGATACAAGTTAGACAAATATAAGTTACAATACTGTCAGGAAGAGGTCTTGTACATAGGACAGTTGATCTCTCACAAGGGGAGAAAAGTCACACCTGAGAGAGCAGAAGCAATCATGAAGACTGTAGTACCTAAAACAGTGAGGGAAATGCAACAGTTTTTAGGCTTATGTAACTACTGCAGGGACTGGGGTTTTGATTGCAGTACATATATTAGGCCACTTTTAAAAGGACTTAAGAAGCACAGGTGGACAAGAGCACAATAACATGGACAGCCAGACGACTGAAGGTTTTGAATAATTAAAAAAGGTAATCAGTACATCTCCTGTGTTAGGGATCCCAGATTATAATGACATATTTTATTTATTTTCCCATTCAAATTGAGAAGTTAGGACAGTAGTCCTCACTCAGAAGATGACATTAGGACATGGACACACACCATTGGTTTACTACAGTGATGAAGGGATACTATCCCTGTGAGCAATCTTTAGCTGCTGATGCATTTGCAATAAAAAATGCTTCAAGCATAACAATGTGGTGTCCAATATTGTTATTTGTAGAGCATGCTTTGTTCACAATTTTAGAGAAACCTAAAAGTATATTGACAACACAAAGAGCCTCAGGGTATGAGGTGATTATTTCCAGCCCTGCGATCAAAATTGTTAGATGTAAGAAAGTAAATCCAGCAACTTTTATAGCAGAATCAGTAGGAGAGGATGATTATGTACATGATTGCACAATGAATACTGAATGTTATAATGATATTCCCCAAGCTAAAGAAAATGTTGGTTTTATTGATGGTTCTTCAATAATTGAACAGACCACTGAGGAAAGACATACTGGATCAGTAGTAGTAGAGCTGAATTGAGAAGGCGAATTCGAGGTAGGGATAAGTATGAGATTATCTTTGAATTTTTCAATACAGGCTGCAGAATTAGTAGCGCTCATCGAAGTGCTGCAGAGATCTGAGGATGAGGAAGTGCCGTGCACTCTGACTCCACCTATGTGACGTCAACTGTACATGCAGATTTGTCATGTTGGAACAGGAGGGGCGTCCTCCATGCATACGGCACTCCAGTACAACATACAGCCAAATTGGATAGGCTTATAGAAGCATCAAGTCTCCCATTGACTCTAGCAGTCATAAAATGTGGAGCACATTCCAAAATAAAGGATTTAATTGCTCACAGAAATAAAGTCACAGATTTAGAGGCTAAAAAGCAGCCTACTAGCCACCCGTATATAGTTTTAAAGTAGACGATGTTAAACACAGGACAGTACGATGCATGTTGGTAAAGGAGGGCTTTAACGTGCTGTCTAACATGCAGTTCATTGAGATACTAGTTGAGCCCCACAAGAACAACAGGACTTATTGAGAAAACAGGGGTGTTCTTTATCCCACACTGAGGCAATTTGGAGACAGGATAACACTGGGAAGCCGGTAATGCCTCTAGCATTATTGAGAGAACCACTGGAGCAGCTTCACTACCCAGCACACAACTCGAGAGAGTCTTTCTGCTACAATTGCAGAAGAATGGTTCTCACCCAATCTGTTAGAACATGTGGCACAGTTCATTGTAAATTGCATTGGAGGGATGTTGGAGAGGGGTGATTCTGTCTTGGAGAAGGTCAATTCCCCTCTACACATAAAAATGTGTTCAACTTGAATCAATGCTAGGACATTCCTTATTGTGTGCAAGTGTATAATGTGAGAAGTGATAATATACAAAGGTGCAAGTAAAGTCATGTGAGATGGTGCTCAGAAGAAATTTCAATCAGTTCCTGGTAAGTCAAGCGCCTCTCCCTAGCCTCGACCTGCTCAGTGCACGCCCCCAGAGCACCCGCAGGCCAGTGGGGATGGCATGTCCTCATCAGTGGGCAGGTGAATGTTGCTCTGACTACATATATTGGGCAACATGCCACATGCAAGTACTATCTGTCCCATCTTTTATTGAATGTACACAAGCACACCTCTGGAGCAGTGCTGGCAGTGGAAATGCACCTTCACAAGACCAAAGGTGTGCTCAGCACACATCCTGGTGCGCGCATGTGAGCTTAAGGCCCTTTATGAACGTGCATGCAATGGATGGGTTTGCCGAATAACTCTGAATAACCGCACCAACTCAGGAAGATGGCAAAGTCCTGTTTTATTAACAATTATCTAAACAGGGAGTTACAACGAGCATCAACGGATGTTCGCCCGATTTCTCTCACCGATATTTTCACAAAACATAGACTTTTTACTAAAAATACGTCAGAGGTGATGCCATACTAAGTGGCAAATAATGAAAAACCTACTAAGGATTGTGATAGGCTTAAGGGCATCTAAGTATCCATTACATAGGACCTAGGAATGTGATTGGCTGACAACTGTCAGGTGGACAATATATGCCTACCTCTAAAACATGTCATCTTCACAACCATTAAGTACACAGTTTTCAATTGGTCTTCAAATGATATGGTCTTGCATTATACAGACCTCTACAATTGGTTGGCACACTTGTGCCATGTCTGGAAAATTCGTTTCACCTAGCAGCACGTAAGCCCAGCCCCAAGTGCAAGGAGGAGGACCTGACTCTATCTCCCCACCCAATTAGCCCAACATCTCTCATCACCCAAGCCTTCTGCCATGAATAATGTCTTTGAACTTGGCCTTGCAAAGTATCCTGGTCTCTGGGAATACATGGGAGTGCGGGCACTCACTATCGTTGTTCTAGGACTCCAAGTTTGACTCTATTTTCATCCTTGGCTCACATGACAGGAGACTACAATTGTATCCATTTTGCAGCTTTTTAAATGTCTTAAATGACTACAACTTGAGATCTTGGTGTTCTTTCCTTGCACCTTAACAAAAGATGATTCATCCTTAGCATGCTCACTCCTTTCAAAAATAGGTAACTGACCTTGGCTGCTTCAGTCTAGACTCCAAGCCAGACAACCTCACCTGGTGGCTTCACGATTTCAGCTTATTCTTGCTGCGACACAATTCTCCCTTCCTACTTCATGGGTCCTGGCTTACCAAATTAGTGATACTGATGTCCAGCTCCTATACAATGGTGGCTTTGTCTGCATTCATCTGCATTCTATTCGCTACGTATAGCCAGCTTCTATGATGACTTAGTCTACCTTGCGTTTCAGCATCTGTACAATTATTGAACGGTCTTCTTTTCACATTTAAAAGTTCACTCGATTCTTTACTTCATCATTAGTTTCTATAGGATCCATCCATACATCATTTTCAGCCAGTATTGTGAGACATCACACATCTCTCTTGTGATGTCACTAGCTTCTCTCTTTCCTCTTTTTCAGATTTGTTCAGGGAGTTCCTCCCTCAGATTGTCATCTCTTCGGGGATACATTCGATAGGGTTGTCTCAATGGGTATTTTCTTTTGAATATAAGCTGCAGTATTGGCACAACTGCTGGTGTAAAACACGGCACGATCCCAGGCTTCCAACATATAGGAGGTAGGGGCGGGATTCCCTGTAGAGGCATGCAGCTGCTCCTCTACACATGTACCTGGTTGTACGTTACCTCCTGTGGTATCTGGGATTTCTGAGTGGAGTCATCAACCATGGGAGTTGGGGGTATCCAGAGTCACATGCAAGGACAAAGAACACTGTTGTCCACCACAATGGACTCCTGATGTGCTTCCTGTAATACCAGCATGTTGATAGACAGTTTCTCCATGCATTTCATATGTCTCTTCACTCAACATGAACTCACATTCCAGTCCTTGCATGTATAGTGAACCACTAAGGGAGTGTGTTATGTCTGATATGGTACATCATGTTCACAGCTCACAGCCAACACTCGTGTCTTTCAGCGTCTGTGCTTGACAGGGCAGCATCCCATAGGGGGTGGTTTGGCCCTGTGCATTGCTCCCATGTATGTTCCCTGATGGGTGGCTGTAGTGTTTCTGGTTGTCATGTGCAGGTCGTATGTGTGGAGTCCATGATGGGTTGATGTCCACGGTAGCCTCTGTACATGCCCCCCAGTTTGCTGCCCAAGGATGTTTACGGATATGTGATGTTGCATTGTGGTACCTGTAGTCCTGTGTGTGTGTGTGGCTTGCCTTATGGAGATATATCACTTGCCCATTTTCTGCAGCATCATGTGTCATGTCATAGTCCTGTGGGTTGCAGTCTGTCATGTGCAAACTCTGTGGGCTGATTGTGCATGTAGATGGCCTAGAGAGGTCATGAAATGTCCTTGTTTGCCCGGCCCCCATATCATACCAATTGCACAGCAATGTTGGTGTTATGGAACTTGTACTCACCCAACATCCAGGTCCGTGGGCCTCTGTGCCTCTCCATGAACCCCGGCAGCATGCTGATCCGCAGGACCATGTCTTCATGGGTAGATCCTGGGAAGCAGGCACAGCAGTGGACATTGAGCGAGTGGTACTGCCTGAGCTTGCGTTATGCCTCCTCTGGTGCCTGGGGTGCCACCAACTCCACATGGGTGAAATTCAGGACGGCCAGTACATTGGGCATGTGTGCCATGGTGTAGGATCTAGCCTTGGTGGCAGTCTCTTGGGCCGGGGTGTTGGGGACTGTGATCGGAAAAGGCTACCTGCGAGATGCCATGCAGCATGCTCCATGCAGCGTGCTCACACTATGCTGGAATTTGCCCGTTGCCAGGAAGTGAAGGGCCAATGCCAGCTTCTCCTGCGGTGGAATGGCTGTGCTGATGTTTATCCTGCTTCCAATGTCTCCCTGGATAAGGGTCAGCAGGTTGGAAATAGTCTCCCTATGAGACGATACAGGGTGAGTATCGGGCTATCTGTTAGGGCCCAGGGTGAGACCCTGACCCGCGGTATGGACGCTCTCCTTGCCCGCCGTCTCCTCCTCACCATCCACCTCCTCCTGCTCTCCTCTGCTGCATGCTCCCTCTGATGTCTTGTCTCCTGCTCCAGCAGGTCAATGTCCAACTGGAGCAGCTGCGTGTTCACCCTCGCACAGACCAGTGACCACATGGTGGTGCTGGGAAGTGTGTTTGGGGTGAGTGTGTCCCTTATGTACCATTCCTGAGTGCATTGCACTTGTGGCCTGTGTTCACTTATCTGTATGCATTTACCTCCAGCGTTCAGCTACAGGTTTTTCTGCCATGCTTTTCCCGGTGTTACCGGCACTATTTGGAGGTGTTACCACCACATTCCAGACTCCTGATACGCCGGTAATACCATTTTGCTGGTAGTTCCATCGCCAGTTGTACCATCGTTGGATATACCGTTGATGGTAATACTGGTGCAGGAATGGCCGGCGGCGGTATTACCGGTGATGGTGTTACCAGCAACAGTGTTAACAGCGACTCATAATTCACTGGTATGGTAAAAGTGGCAGTAACTGGTATTAACACCACTTTTTCCGTATGACGGCTAACTCATAATAAGCCCCAATTAAAAAAAATCATAAAAATGTAACAGTGTTCTTGAAAATAGCCCGTCTTGTAATATGGATGTCCCCAAGCATAATGTGTAACCTATGCATGTCTAAGTTATGACCATTTTCAAGGTTGTGTCACACACTGTTAGGATGCTGTTTGAATCGGGCCATTGTGTTAATAAACAGAGGGGTGGTCATCATTAGATGGAGTAATATACAAATTGGACACTTACTTGTAAAGCTGGCTTGACAAACTGATATCCAGTCATACGTATTCATCATCTTAAATAGTTTATTATGGGCACAAAATAAGATAAAAGAAAAAAGGAAGTGTTCTTATATAGCAAGCTCATCATGCCACCCCTTTTATAGACCGTGGAAGGATGAAGGGCTGAGTGAGACCTGCTGTGGATTCGAATGTGCAAAGGTTGTGCTTAACTTTGAGGTAAGGTCTTTACTCCCGATCTATCCTCCCGGGCAATAGATGTAAGGTTCATTTCTGCTCTGCTGCCCTCCGTAGGAATGCTGGCCATGCTTGATATACTTGTTTGCGGCTTCTTTACCTGAGCATTTCTTCTGCTTTTATATTTTATTATAAACTATGGCAGGACCATTATGGGCGGGTTAAACTACTAGAGTGGTTAACCATATATTTAAAGGGTGATGGGATAACTATGAACTGAGACTTATTTTATCCTGTGACTTTTTGGTGGGTGTGGTGACAGGTTTTGTTTGACTTGTGTTTGCTTCTACACTATTGTATCTGTTGAAGAAGACAAGGCATTGCCTATCACTCATGTCCCCAGGATCCGGCTCCCTCCTCACTTTCCTCACTAACGAGGCTTCCGTTTTCCCATCAGAACCCATATCCACAGATTCTTTTGCTTTCCTCCCCTGCTGGGTGTCACAGACCCCTCCTCTCCTCCTGAGGATAAAGGGGGCGTAGGTACCCAATTCCTGCTTTCCGACCCAATCAACTTGGAGAGACGCCACCCATATGAGAGGGGTGAGAGGGACGTGGGTAGTGTGCCGATGTGTAATGTCGTTTACCCTGCGTAATCTATGCATTCTGCAAGTGAGCCGATCTGCCATTTCATGAAGTTAGTACCTAGGTCAGAGCAGACACTGCTTCAGCCTCTCCTAGTAGCAGTCACTCCTTCCACGTCTCCCCGACTGAAGGCAGTCCTTCTTCATTACGTCTTTTTGCTCGGCTTATTGTGGACATGCACATTGAAAGAGGAAAATCTGTGGGTGCTTTTAAAATCATACACTTATTAAAAAAATAAATCACCAGTGATGTGGGATAGTACGGCTCCTCCCTTTAACAACCTTGGTGTGATGATGTGAACACCCATCTTGCATCATGACAATCTGTTGATTTGCTGGGAACCTCAGAGGCATAGCAATCTAAGGAGCATAGGCCTCTAGTGGCGAGGGCCATTGCGCAAGTGCATGCCATACTCGAGAGGCGGAAGAACACTGTCCATTGTTTTTAAAAGTAAGGATATTTGCCAGAGCCTAAAAACATTCAACGCAAAATTACTCCGAACCTCAGTATTGTGCACTCTGACCTTCACAGTTTGTGCAGTATGCAGTCCTCCTGGCTCAAACAAACAGACAAAAACGAAATGTCGCGTATTTCCCCTCTTGAACAAACCCAAGTCCAGATTGGATCCAGGGAGTGTAACTTTGGACCTGGCAGGGTATGGACCATATAGAAGACCCAGTAGGGTCACCTACACCAGGAAATAGGCTGGAACGACGTCCCTGGGCCACATGACACAAACCATGTAACAAAGCAACAGGAACGTTACTACATCAACCATAATCCCTTTTCCCAACAAATGAAAACCTGGACCAGATTACCAAATCATGCATTTAGATTTAGAACCAGGAGGATAATGGGGAAGACTAGAGTAACCAAAGGGAGTGTTTTCCACCCCACAAAGGGGGTAGTCTTGCAGATCATGCACTACTCATCCATTCAATATCCAAAGTGTCAACAGGAAGCCCCGTCCTCACCCATACAGTTAATGAGCATACAGGCAGCACCCCACATTACCAGGAACACTGGTGAGGTGAGAACCCATGCCTTCTTCACAATTGCCAGCACAAGGCAGACAGAATAACCTGCAGTTATAGCCGCTATTAAAATCAAGTGAAAGGATACCAGCACTGCAACAAACAAAGGAGAATCGTTTTTACCAACAGGAGTAATGCTTAATATGTACCCTACGCTGTTTGACACAGTATGACACCAAAACGAAATTCAGAAAAGAGGAACTTCCCAAACCTGAGACAGAGGAATCAACCAGCAGCTCCTTCCCAGCCAGCAACAAACATAGACTTAAGTTGAATCCGAGATAGTGGCTTCTCCATTGAAAGATTTCCTCTCCTCACTCCCTTACTCTGGACTGCTTTTCTTTTCCCTTTCTGCAGTACTCCCACTATATCTTTATTTAGATCCAACCTCCTAGCTCTCCCCCGTTGTGAAGAACACTTGAATAGCATTCTAAACTACCACATCTCCATGTTCTCCCCTCCTCCTATCTCTCTACAACAACCCTATGGCACTTATTCCTCACCCCTTCATCCTAAAAAGTAGCACTTCTTCCACTATCGCTTTCCTATGCCATGCTCTTCTGTCCTCACCCTGGTTCATGTTTCCACCTCGCCTGCATCACCTGGTCTTTTAGCCACATCCTCTCACACTTGTTAAGGACACTGGTCCACCGCTCTGTAAATCAATGTTACAACTTCAATGTTACTTACTTCCTTACAAAGCCTTCCACCAGAAATTTAAGACAATGTTAAAAACCTGGCTGTTCAATAAATACTAAATAATCATTAAGAATTTTGGATTCTCCATTGTAACGTGAGAATCTCCTATGTAACTATGCATTGTTTATAATATCCTCCGCGTTAACTGTAATGACTGTCTCCCGGTAACCTGAGAATTTATCATGTAACTATGCTCTGATTACATTGTCTTCCGCATAAGCTGTAAATGATGACTGACAACATTATCCTTGTAACCAGAATGTGAATCCTTCTTCACCCAATGCTGTGATACCTCAGAGTTAGGGTGTATATCAAATGTAATAAACAAATAAAATAAATAAATAACAACGTTTTGTAACCAAATATACATTGTTTTCCCTGTAATGTTGATTAAATAAGATAAATAAATTAAATTAATAAAAATAAATGATACAATAAATCAGCGGGAAGCTAGTCAGTTCAAGTACCATATCAGGGCCAGCTCCTATGATGAGTAGAAGGCAGTTTTGTGGTGCACAGAAGAGGAGTTGTGAAATTAAAGGGGAAGAATGTTGCTGGAGCACAGGAAGGTAGCCGAGCTGACTGTAAAACCTGGAGTGGAAGAACAGATTGCAAGACCTATAGATGAGGGGCCAATTGCTGCCACACTATGAGACCTGGAGTGGAGTGGGGAATTGTAACTCCTGCAGAGGAGAGGCTGATTGTAAGAACCTGATAAGAGAGACTGATTGCAAAAACTGGAGACTAAAGACAGAAACCACAAATAGAGAAAAGGAAGGTGACTGAAGCAGAGATCAAACTGCAGGTGAGTAGAGACCTACTCACAGCTCTAGTCAAAAAAGGGCAGAGGAAAAAAGGTGGATGCTTTTGATGAGGGGAATACAGAGATGGGGAAGACAAAGGCTCTGGCCAAGGGGAGGGTAGAGTGGGAAAGGGAATAGGCCCTGAAAAGAGAAAGAAAGGGCAGAGGCCCTGAACATAGAAAAGGAAGAATTACCCCAAATGCTGTAGAGAATGTGTCATGCCTGCTGGTTCCCTTGTCATCACCAGAACCAGGCCATCTGCTACAACACAGGCAAAACGTCTGTCATCTGCCTATAGAATGCCTGCCAGGCCATTCTTCACTCGTTGGGCTCCGGGACACTGCACAGTAACCATGTACTCCAAGGCTCATCGCGGTCACTTGGCACCGGACGCTGCGTATCACATCACGGTCACAATCTAAAGACGCTATTTAAACTGTTCATGTTCACCACTTAGGTTCTTCTGATTGTTGTATCAGCCCGAAGCTCTGTCCGTGAATTACTACGCCGTCTGGCTGCTCCTTGTGATAGTCTATTGCCGACCTTGGCCTTGTTTTTCAGACTTCTCTGTTGTCTCCAACCACGGTAACTGTCATTTCCTGATTTCCTAGGACTCTGGTCTGCAATACGGACAGCCATACACTTTGTAAAATTGTCACGTCTTCTGCCCGCAAGTTGCCCATTGGATTTCTACACAGATTCCTATCCGCACTTTCCGCTCCAAGACTGCACTGACTATACAGTGCGCAGAACTCTTCCGCTCCTACCAGGTGCTGTTCCATGCCGTACTCCACCCCTCAGCACCTGAGGCAATACCGAGCCTCCTACTTGGCCATGTAGTCCCCGCTATCCCTGAATCCACTTCGAGGATCCATTCCAACTGAACTCCTCCTCATTTCCCAATCACCCAACTCAATAAACACTTGAAAACTGTGCACAGGACTTTATGCACGCTTTGCTGCAACTACCAACGTGTGCACCTACCCGACACTAATGCGTCCCTCGTGCTGCCCGGGTCCTAGTCCCTCACTAACCTTCCTTTCTTTCTTTCCCCTAACCCTGCCACCATCCTCTGGACAAGTAATCAGGACCATCATCAAACCTCCCTTACGGTAAGAGAATCATTAGCAGAGGGGCATTATCAAACCCAAGGGCAAAGAGTAAGCGGCCGAGGGTGTTAGACTGACGCCTCTCTATTCTCATTCCATTTTACTTGCCTTCCTAGGGGAGACAAGAATGAGATACATTACCACCCATGAAGGTCTGGATACCCTTACACCCAGGTTAGTTCAGCTTAACTAAGGTTCTGCTTAAATTCTCTTTGAGGATAGTTACCGATGCGTGCCTCTTTATTCCAGCCCCTTTCAATTGATGTACTTCTCTAGCTTTTGTTTGCAGCTAGTGATATGTATCATTGGGAAGTCTTCATTGGTTAAAGAGGTACGGACTGTTCTGGAGTCCGGATCTTCTTCACCAGGGCCACTGAGGTACCCTGTATATCCGCTAGAGGTCTCGAATTTATCCTTGGTCAGTTATTAATTATTCCTTACTTTGAGGTTTGTGATATTTTGACGGAATGAAAGGATAGGGACCCTATACTAGGAGACAGAGAAGGTGATGAGAAGGAGGAGGTGAAAGAAGTAAAGGGGTTAGCCAAAGAAAGAAGAACACTATAACAAACCCCAACCATCTAAACACCTAAATAAAAAGCATTAACTTGAATATCTTTGTTACATCGCTTGTTACAAACTGTGGCAATGGTAAGGGATTTTTTTTTTTTAGAAAAAAACTGTTTTTAGGCTAATATGTATCTCTGTGACGTAAAACAATATATTATAGACATTGATAAATTAATTCAAAAACGCTTACATCATAGGCAAATTCATACCAAACACTTCTTTTCTAAGTTATGATTTCACTGACATGTAATATTTTTCGCCAAAGGCAATATAGTGACTAATCTTCTTCAGGTATACCCTTCTATGCGATCCTGAAAGGTAACCTAATCAGAACAATATTTCTTTCTGAAAATTAAATATAATTACGAGGTTTTAATGGGGTGAATACCATAGTTTTAATTGCATTATTCATTTTGCGATATACAAGCCATGCAGCAGATTATATCATACCTTATGGAGGACATCAGTAAAATCCCAAGAATGACAAGTCTTGTGAAAAAGAAAGTTACATTTTCATCTATTAGATGATAGTTCATCAATAAAGAATGCAATAAATGTATTGCCATATTTAGGATAATAATTGCCAAAGAGAAATTGGGCTTGACTCCATATGGAGTAATATAACGGAAAGTGCCTTATAATAGCATTGCTATATTATTGAACAGAAGAATTCTGGTAACCAGGGTCCAGAGACCAAATAACTAATACATCTACAAGCCTAAATCAATGTCCTGGTGCCTAAACAACTGCAAACTTCAGGGGTCCAAATAATTTGAATGATAATGATGTGTTATTTATATAGCACTTTTGCCAAAGCACTTTTCAGAGAACATATTTACATACACTATCCCCCAGCCGAAGTTGGTACTCATTTATTGACCTCAGAAGGATGAAAAGCTGAGGTGGCCTTGCCGGGGTTCGAACCTGCAGTGAGCATTCAACCTGCTGAGCTATCTTACCCCTCATAAGGGTTAAGGGTGTCACTGATTTTGAAGCCCTCCAATGAATCTGAAAGACAGGGATGCATAAACATGGATCAATAATCAAATGCTCTGTCGCAGCACTCTGCATGGAACCAAGAAATACTCCCAAACCATACGGTGTAGATTGATATCTTTATTTTGGGATTTATTGCAAGAAGGGCCAAATTCAGTGAACATTAGATCCCCCACAACCAAAACGATGGTCAGAATGTTATTCTCCTAGATGGAATCAGGCTTCATTCCCACGCCCATCAACCTTGCCCAAAGATTCTTTGGCTGTTTGCAGGTTCTTAGACCTTCCTGGGCTATGGCTAAACAATCCCAGCTCATATGGTTTACTCACCCCTTCCTGGTATTTCAGGATTTACGGTGACCTGAAACATCCTTCTGTTTTTGATCTAGATGTGAGCTTTCTGGGGTCCTGGACCCAAACACTCAATCAGGCACAAATTCTTTCAAGCAGATGGATCAGTAGATGTAGCTGACAGGTAGAGTTTGAGAGGGGATCCTGGGGTTTGGCCTTGCATTGGCTTCCTCCTTATTCCTCTACCTTCACTTCTCATATCTTACAATAATCTACCTGACCAGGTCTCATTGCCCCTCACAGCTATTGGTCCTGCCTGGGGCCAACAGGGCGCATGGGATCTTTCATTCTCTGGATATCTAAGAGATTGCTCTCTACAGTGCTCCAGATAAGATTTTGAGGAGGGAGTATTGTACTTCCTATTTTTAACCTTTGAGAATAAATGTGATTTCAACGGAGTAAACATTAGTTTTCTTCTTTACAAGAGAGTAAAAGTATATTACATCGAGATGGTGTGCGTAAAAAGTTACAACTGTATGGAAATCATTAGAATTTGCCAGTGGTTCACAATGTGACAAAAACAGAAAGTTCCCCTCCTTTTTAACAAATAAAGCACAGATAAAGCACAGGATCACCCTCTCACAAATGGAACAGATGACAAAAAATACATTGAGCTTCCTTGGTGAACCGTAGAGGCCCTTTTACTCAAGGTAACACATCGTACTATGGATGGGACGGAAAATAACTTCTTACATGAAGCAGTAAGACCGACTCAGGAAGTTGGCAAATAACTGTGTTTTATTCTCAATTGTCTAAAACAGGGAGTACAAAGGACATCAACGGATGTTGCAGAGCATAATCTCAACGCAGTTTGTAAAAAAAACACATTCTTGTACTAAAAGTTCATCATACACGATGTCATACTACGCGGCAAACTAAGAAACCTTATAAGAGATTGTGGTTCTCAAGGGACACATCTAAGTATACTTTCTACATCAGATAGGATCGTGATTGGGTCTCTATGGCCAGGTGCGCATTCATGCCCTTCCTCAGTGCAAGTCATAATGCAAGTCATGCTCAACAGCTATTTGAAACACAACACTTGATTGGCTCTCAAACTATGAGGCTTTTCGTACGGCCTTCTACAATTGGTTGGCATGTTTGTATCCTTCTGGAATATTCAATGCACTAGCAGCACGCAAGCTGGTACCGCAGGTGCTGGTGGGTGAGCCTGACCGTGTCTCCCCACCCAATTAGCCCAACATCTCTCATCACTTAAGCCGTCTGCCATTCACATTGTCTTTGAACTTGTCCTTGTAGTAGCTCCTCGCCTCTGGCAATATAAGGGAGTGCAGGCACTCGCTATCTTCAATCTGGTGCACCATGCTCTTCATCTATTTTCCTCCTCAGCTCACGTGATCAGAGACCAAGAATTTGCTCATATTCTAGCATTTAATAGTCTTTAATGAAGAAACTTGGCACCCAT
This sequence comes from Ambystoma mexicanum, assembly GCF_040938575.1. Classification (NCBI taxonomy): domain Eukaryota; kingdom Metazoa; phylum Chordata; class Amphibia; order Caudata; family Ambystomatidae; genus Ambystoma; species Ambystoma mexicanum. The sequence goes on from NC_090934.1 coordinate 268,655,551, forward strand.
GGTGTTCTCTCCTTGCAACTTAAAATGGGATACTTCGGCATCTCATGTCTACTGTTCTTCACAAGCTGATAACCAGTTCTTGGCTGCTTCCAGCCTTTGACACCAAGGCAGACAGCCTCTTGGTCTTGCTTTGAATTCGAACCTATTATTTGCTGTGACACACATGCATCTTTCAATCCATCTTCCTTTGTGGAGACTCGCTTACTAAATTATGTCATAGAATATCCAGAATTCTATATATATGTTGATGGCACCGCCTGCAGTTTACATTCTACGTATAGCTAGCCTTAAGAATATTTAGTCTACTTGCGTTGCAGCATCTGTACAATTGTAAAATGGCTTGTTTTCCTGCAGTGAACTTCACACGGGCAATCATTCCACACATAAAAACGTACTCGATTCTTTATTTCAACATCAGATTCTCTATCATTTATGCATTTTCTTCTCTGGTCATCTTTTTCAGTGTGTCACGCTTATATCTAGTGAAGTCACCGGCCTCTTTCCTCTCATCTTCATATTCCTTCAGGGATTGTTTCTCTCAGGTCATCATCTCTTCGAGGGTATATCAGATAGAGTCTTCTTAATGGATACCTTGTTTCAAAAACCTTCCTCGGAATTGTCACAGTTGCTGGTATCAATTTTGGTAAAACCTCTGGTCTCCAACATACAGGTAGCAGGGGGCAGGACTTCCTGTACAGGCACTTGGCTCCTCCTCTACACCGGCGTGCAATGTATGGGTGCCGTCTAGTACCACTTACTGTATTGACTCCAAGTTAAGGTTATATGGATGTTTAAACAAGACAAAGCACACTCAAATCAGATAAGGTTTGAGGTGGTAATATTTGACACACTGCTTTTATAACTATAGTGTGAATTAAATGATAACAGTAAAAATGATTTTCCGCAGCAGAAGAGTCTAAAAAGTATGCAACAGGCAACTAAAACATAACTAAACTTGAAAATGAAGACAACACATAAGAAACAAAACAGAGTTGTGTAGAAAAGATGCCTGGCTTCAAACAACAACTTGCATTTGTGGATAACATTCTATATATTAATGTGCATTAACACACCACATGGATGCCTTTAGATGATTAATGTACACAACACAGGAACTCCTAAAACACTTTTGTACAGTGGAAGCAGGCATTCTTGTAAAAAAAAGATACTTCCCAATTGTTACTGTTTTCTATCGTATTACTGTAAGATCCTAAAATGTTATGAAAATACATATGCATGCAAAATAGTTCTCTCCTTCAGCATCTACAGACACAAAACACAACAGAATTTGAACTGAAACCAACCCTCCTTGTCCTACTGTGTGAGCTGTGTGTGCTGAGCCTTTCAGAAACAGCAGAGAATTAATAAACTATTCTATGCATTTCAATTTCATCCATACAGATAAGAATCAAAGAATGTGTTCTGGTTTCTGTCATGTCACCTTCCCTCTGCTCTTAACTGGTGCATAAATGATACGCATGCTAACCTAAAAGGTGTCATGTTTACATGATTGTAATGCATAACAAGTCCCTGTACAACACTTATCTGGAGGTATGGCTCTCTGTCTTTACCTTAGATCCTCATTTGCTATCTGATCTTCTTGCCTCTTTTCCTACCAGTTCTCCTTCCCATACAGATGTTACCCTGTCTTCACTTCTCTGGTGGTTATCACACAGTCTGTGCAGGGGGTCTCCACATTCTGTCACCAGTTCTAACTGCCCTTCTCCTCTGGGATTTATCACTCTCCTTGATGACATAGCTCCAACTTCCTCCATGCCACTTTCTTTACCACCTCCACCTTGTGTATTCCTTCCACCACCTCTGTATCACTCTCTTCAGCTTGTTTTACCTTTTCAGTGTCACTTCCTCCCCCTTTAGGTTATATCCACTGATATTCTCATCTCCTCCTTCTCTTGGTGTTTAACCACTTCCTCCTGAACTTTTCTTCTGACCACTTCCATTTGTCTTCCACACAGTTCTCATGTTCTCACCTCCTCTCCTGATGACCCCCTGATGAACCACTTCCTCTGTCTCCCTGTTAACTTTCACCATCAATTCCTGTCCAACCTCCTGTCAACTGTCTGATGTTACCACATCCTCCTCTATTATCTTGGCTCTCACCCTCTCCTCCTGCTCTTCACTGCTGCCACCTCATCAATCTTCTGTCTCTCCAGCCCCTGCTCCTTCCACCACTCTCCAGTCCCCAGACTTTCCCACACATAAGCCTCCAGTTCTCGCAACGGACACTGTCAAACTGAGGCTGTGTGCTTTTATGCTATGTCCTCTCCTATTCCTGGGTCACATTTTTCAGTGACTGGCTACAGCTGTATCTTGTAAGTGAATGAAGGTGGGGATTGGTTGTTGTCTTGATTGTTGCGCTTGGAACTGCTTTGGGCATATTGGGGTTGACCAAACATATAACTGTCCTGAAATTTTGCAAGTTCGTTTCCCCCGCTGACCTTTCCTGGTGCTGCCTTCACTTAACTGAGGCTTACTGTGCTTCTAGTGTATGAATTAGATGCTGGCAACACACAGTTTAAGCACATAGATACTGTGTTTCTGTTTTCATATTGTGCAGATGATGAAATTGATGAATTGTATCCCCTGCGTGAGAATATGGTGTTGGGGAATTATGCTTTGATAACTTTGCTTGCAGTGGTGTATTCTCAGCATTTGGGAAGCTGCAGATTTCTCACATTGTATTCGTGGAACTTTGGAGCTCACCACATTTCTCACAAACGCTGTGAAATAACTTTGTTCATGTATTGTGTAAAACTGAAATTGTATCTAAAAAAATGGACAGTGATCGGTGGTGTCAAAGGAGAGCCAGCCCCAGGCATACAGACATGGAATGTAACAATTATGCAACAAGTGTTATGCCGAGCAGGAGAATATTCGCATAAGGCGAAGTTGGTGCACACAAGTTACAATACAGACACATAATCGTTCTCATCACCTTGAAAAGTTGCACAGTAAGCTGAGAGCCATTTTGGCTCCCAGGCCTGGGGATATCAGCTCTAGTTAATCACAGTTTACTACCCTACGGGTGGGTAGCAACGGGCAAGAACCAATGGTAAATCCATAACACTGCAACAATGTTATAGTTAGCAAATTGGGGATTGAACAGGCCAGCCACCTGACTTTGAAGAGCCAGTAGAATAAGATGTATAGGTACCAATATAGGTTTTTATTCTCCTGACGGCCTACCCCACATCGCAATCGTTTTCCGGAGAGAGGCCCAAGTAATGTCGGAGCAGTGACGTGTTTCCAAGACAAAAGTGGCATGCACTCCATTTACCGTGTGACATGCTGATATTTTTCAGATATCTTGCATCGATCCCTGTTGGTTTTGGCTGTATTAAACCGCAGTTTGAACTTGCCATTGACTGAGTCCTCTGTGTATTCTGGGGGAGGGTGTTGGGTCCTGCAAGTCTGCAAACATCCACTATCGCTCTGGCATACCTGGGAGTTATCCCCAACAGTGCTCCCAGACCTTTGTATATATGTAATGTTTTTATGCCTTCATTTTGCCCTCCAACCCATTTTCTTGCTGATACAAGGCAGAGGAGTGCACAAAGCAGAGAGAACCTCTCCACTGTGCTTTCCTCCTCAGTGTTGTGTGAGCATTTCTTGTTATGCATTCATGAGATGTTCATGTAGTCAGAAAATGTACGGTTTTCAATGGAATCTGTCTCGCATTAGCACCTGCTAATGAGCATGCAGACTCCATAAGTAAACACTGCCTGCAAAGTGAAATTCACAGGTGGCGTTTACTTTTTTTCAAAGCAGAGGTTAAAAGTAAAGCGTAAAGGTGTTTTTGCTTTGTTTTACTCTTTATTTTTGCACTTAGTCGCGCAAAAGTAAAACATTCCATGTGGAGGACCACACAGCACATAAGTGAAAACGTTTGTGGCTCTCTGCATGCAAGTTACATTTATTTCAAAATGATCCCCCCATCAATTGGACTGCTTTTCACCATTGTTGAAACTTAATGAAGCAGATGAAAAAAGAGCAAAACAGGGGCCAGTGACAGGTTTTCTGTGATTCCACTAAATCTATACCCGGAGTGTTCCCAGTTAAAATTGAATACGAGGAACTTCCCACAAGGAAAGATACACTTATTATATTAGATTATCTCAGGTCAATTTTGACTGATTTTTTTTTACCACAGACCGCTTAGTATGCTCATTAGGTCCTTTCATACGTGATCTCGCTTTTATGAATCCATATGTGTTTCTTCTTGTGGAGCAGATTTGCTATACTAAGGTTTGTTTATAAAAAGTTTTTTGTAAAGATTTCCATGAGTAAAAATTCAACAAACAATTGAATCAAAAAAGACTAACAACAAGCCACTCTGGAACTGAAGGTCTTAGTCAACATCAGTTCCATTTAAACCTACATAACGTCCTCATCTTTTCTGCAAACCCACCCATATTAGGAAAACATAAAAGGAAAGGGAGCATGCAAGACCACACAGAAGGGGTATGGCACACGCCAGTAAACAGATCAAATACGAATCATACATTCAATGAAAGATGACCATATTCAAGATTGACATCTTCACAGAGATCGCTCCACTAATACAACAATTGCTCCATTGCTGAGAAAGTGAGTAGTTCCTAAATCCAGGTCTCAATACCACGGGTGAGTGTTCACTTTGCCTACTTGCAGAATGTATTTCTTCACTATTAGAAAACCTCTAAAACCCCATGTTCTAATAGAAGCTGAGGGAACTGGATTTGGTGAGAAGAGTCCCAGCACCCTAAGGGGAATAGATTTAGGGATGCATAGTTGGAATGTGTCATTCAAAAGGGATCTACGTGATTTTACCGAACCGAAAGGTTCGACCCCCAAAAGTCTGTTTTTTCCTCCAATTTTCCACAAATATATATGTGGGGGGAGACTCCCTAAAGCCCCCCCACCTTACCCCTATACATTTTTCATTTACTTTACCCCCCATGTATATATATGCGGAAAATTGGGGGTCAGACATTTGGGGGTCGAACTTTTGGGAGTAGGTAATTTTGTACAATACCATCCAAAAGATATGTGCAGTAATCCCCTTCTCTCTCTTGCGTGTCTAGCAGCGGTGCTCAGAAAGCAGCTGACATCACAGCATTTCATTAACGCTGCATCCTGACAGAAGCCCAGTATCAGTCATGAATTATGCACTGCGGCATGGAGAGTAATTCTAGATCTACTTTCATCCGGGTCAGGTTGGAGGAGATCTGTCACCATTTTTGTTCAGTGAGTTAATTGCCGGTTTGGCTGTGAAAACCGCGACCCCCTCATGGAAGTACTCAGACGTGGGTTGTCCTGCTTTGTCTTTTACAGCCCGTACACAGTTGACACCAAAATTTGCTTTGAATGAGACAGGCGACAGATGGCTGGAGTTTCATAGATTTGTGTGCAGGAGCACAGTGGAACTAGGTGGCTAGGAGGTCAGTTGATAGTTAAAAGTGAGGTGTTCAAAATCCACCTGTTTGTTTAGAAGCAGAACATCCTTAAGGAGTATGCTTAGTGCTGTTCAGACATTGGTTTTTGAAGATATCTTCTGTCCAACAAAATGGACGCCCATAAAATAAGGACCTTGTGCAACAGTGTGACATTGGGAATATTTCAGCTTTAGACGTATTCACCTGATACATCAAGATCATCCGAAAGTACTGCAGAACCATGAAGAGTCGGGCGGCTGATGAAACTAGATCAGAAATAACAAGCAGCTCATCCGCATACAACATGACTTTTGAGATGAAGTTACCTTCAGTAACCCCCTAGGACCTCTTGTCACTCCTCAAGTAGCAGGCCATGGTTTCTATAAAATATTAGAGGAGTGGTGCCTTGTCATGCATCACCATATATTGGGAAAAAGTCAATATTTCAACACATTTCCTAGGACCTGGGCCCACTTCATAAGGCTATGAACATGTTCTTAAAAAAAAGTCCATCCTCCTTAGACAACCTTCAAATGGAACCAGCAGAGGTGATGGAATGCATTCTCTGTATCCAGAGTGGCTGCCGCTTGTAATCCTATCCGAATCACTCCAAGCACATCCCTCACATTATCTGAGCTGCCCTTAGCTATGAACTGGTCTGATTCTTATGTATCACATGTAGCGTCACCACATCATTCGATTTGCAATGATATTGTCTAGAATTTTGACATTAAAGTTCAAGAGGAAATTTAAGCAGATGTGCTCACATCTAGTTTGGTCTTTTCCATGTTTTGTGAATTAGGAGAACAGCATCACCTCAAAGGACATGTAACATTCAGTATCTATGGGATATGTCATTGTCTAACAAATGGGATATTTAATTATCTAATGTACCAAACTCCCTGTCCTGTATCAAAGGCATACTCACACTATCCAAAAAATCATCCATCAATCAATCAAACTCTCCCTCTCCAGCAATTATTGAATTCACTCTCCTCCTCTCATGGAACACTACCTATCAGTAGCTTGTTGCCCTTTACCCTGCTCTCATAATGCTCAGTAGAAAATACTTCCCTTTCAGCCATCTGAGTCAAGAGAAGACATGGTTTCCCAACTGTATACATACAGCTATTTTTTCCTGATGTGTCCAGCCTGTATACAGATTATGCTTCCCTTAAGCCTTTTTCAGGTACTCCCAGTGCTCTAGATAAGATTTTGAAGTGGGTGTATTGTATTATCAATGTTTTTAAGTTGGGAGTAAAATTACTTTTTAGGGCGTAATAAAATCATGTCCAATTCCCAACTGGAGTATTTTTATCAGCAAATAAATATGTGTTAACTGGAAAACAGAAATGTTTTTGCATTATTTGTTTGCATCTAGGTATGCATGCACATTAAAAGATACATGTTTACCTCTTTGGATCAGGCAGTAATAATAGTTGTTTCTTCCTGTGGTACTATGTGCATTTCTAGTACAAACATATCCATGGAGCTGTGTGGGTGAAAGCAGGGGCACAAGGTCTTGTGTTTCGGTTCTTGTTTTTTGTGTGAGGAGTATTTGTACTCCCTATTTTTATTTTTTGGGAGTATTTGTCTAATTTTACAGAGTAAAATTGGTCGATACACTCCTTATCTGTACGGCTGGGTACTCCAATTCTCTTTTCATCATCTTATTCACCTGAGCGGAATAACTAATAATCCAAACCACAATGTCACCTTCAAAGTGTCCCAAAAGGTGAAATAATCTGGAACTCACCCATTGTTTTTTAGGGTAAAGGAATCTATCTCGCTTTAAGGAGCGGGTCAGACAATAATGAATTTTTGAACCTCTACCTACTATTTTTTATCTGTGCTCCACCTGTCAAGTTCACGACCAGGGACATACCTGCGTGATCTGATTTTACTATTTCTCCTACCTATGCAACCAGAAACTCACCCACTATGGAGGAATAAACCAGGAAAAATTAGGAATTAGGAATTTAGCAGATGTGTTAGGTGCTGTTGAGACAAAAGTGAACAGTTTCTCTTGGAGAAAACAGTACCCCCTAGGTCCACCAGATCCCACACCGCCTTCAGGTCTTGCAGGGACATTGTGAGCTTTGCGCATTCTGTCAATTACAGATCTACTTTACTGGTCATCTTGAAGCACATTAAAATCACCCCCTCGAATAATATATCCATCCCGTAACCTTACCAAATCAATGATATGTCCCATATTTGGTACATACATTTTAGCTAACATATGGGTTGTATGTGAAGGATTATAATGGTATAGAAGCCATAGCTTTTATGTTTTGTATTAATAACACAAGAATGCAGGTAATTCCATCTCAGAAAGGGTGGTCTGCTAACCAGACCTCCCTTTTATCAAACTCCATGCCAAAAGCATTGTGTACACCTGTGCCCTGCTGCATCAGTATCCTGAGCTGTAGCACCTACTCTCCAAGTGGCACAGAGCAGGTTGAGAGGTTCAGGGGTCACAGGTGCCCTCTTGACAGCTGGGGTGACAACAAAGTCACTACAGTGCAAAGGCTGCATTTAAACTCTGCACCTCTTTTCCAAAACTACAGTGAGATTGGTTGAAATACAGAAAGTTCTCACTCCAACCAGCTATAAACTACTACAAAGCTAAAATTGTGCCGTCCCTGACATATGGCATGGACGCCATACCTTCAATCCCTCCCTTACTCTGGCAAAAACTGGAAGGTCATATATGGAGAGCCGTCCTGGGTCTACCTAACTCGACCCCGATCGCTCCGATCAGGCGAGAACTTGGCCTTCTGTCTCTAAAGGCAGTAGCGGACCATAGCTCTCTTCAGCTATATAGGAAAATTATTCACCCTGAGAGTCTCGAAATCTATCAAATAATGGCAACAGAACTGGAAAAAGGTTTCAATCGGACTATGAACCAGTGGGCTGCGGATCAAAAACAAAAATTACAGCAAATAGTGTGTACTGAAGATGAACTGAAGGAAAACCCAACTAGGATAAAAACTAAACTAGAATGCTGGGACTGGATCAACATGACTGATTTAGCATCATCGTACAAACTTCTAGCACACCTTCCAATGAACACTAACAAATTGAAAGAATCGATGGTGTACTGCAAAAAATACCCTTATAAACTACTGATGAGAACTCTTCTAAAAGCACACCTAAATGTCTTACCGACTAGAGAAATCTTAGCTATCAGAGGAGGCTTGGAGAAAAAATCTTGTAGACTCTGTGCAAATCCCGAGGACACTGAATCGATAAAACGTCTACTGATGCGTTGTCCGGCTCTTCAGCCGGCCAGGGTCGCCTATTTCTCCACTTTGACGCCATCTCCTTTGCGGGAAACAAAGATATCTGGTGGAAGCTCCTGATAACAGGAGAAAAGACTCGATGGCACACGGCTGCCGCAAAACTTCAGAACCTGGCCTTGGAAAGAATAAAAACGAAACAGGAAGTTGGGGTCTGATCGCACCATCAACGAATCTAATTGCAAGGCTCGCATCACTTATCAAACAAAATATGAAAGGACTTCATTCAGATTGGAATGCGCTCTTGTAAAAATCTTTTTATGATTAAATACAAGTAAATAAAAAAAAAATAAAAAAAAATACATAATTAGGAAGAATTACCGTTCTGATTGCAGTTTAATCTTTAACCTTAAGCCTTACCTGAGTTGGGGTAAGGGTGACTGGAAATCCACATAATTTTAAACTTTCTTTATTAAAACACTTGGCTACATATATTTCAAACAGGCATTTCATGACACATTACAGTAGATGATTGGCAGAAAAAAAGCTTCATATAGCAAACAGTAAGTAAACAGTACCAATTTAGACATGCATGGGCACATATACCATTTAAATACATATCCCATCTAGTCAGAGCCAGACGAGTGTCTATACTTTATACTGTGGTTGGGCTCACCTGTGCAGCATGTGTCTGTGGCACATGTAGGAGATACACTTTGAAAGGATCCCATATGTCTTTTGGGCAGTTCACAGCAGGCGGCATACTGGTCCAAAGCTTCTCATTTTCATTAGCCCACGTAACTGCCCAAAGTCATTGGTCCTTAGTCAGTACTCTGGAGTTAATCCAGTTAATTAAGATATACTGTTTAGCTAATAATTCACATACTTTTTAATGCTAGATCTGATCTGTATCATGCATGTGTCACACTGTGAGCCAAGGCCAGCCATGGACAGGCTGTGTGTATTCACCCTAGACTGATTGTCTCTGCTGCACAGGAGTGTGACCAGTGGGGGCTGCTTCTATTTTGATCCTTTGTGAGGTCAGGTAACACCTCTCTCCTGCAGGACTGCCTCTTAACAGGAGCTGCTCTCGGAAACCGTAATCAAATAGCACAACCAAAACAAAAGTACTAGCCTCGCACCAGGTGTCTGAGAAGGGGAAGGGTTAGTGTGCTCAGAGCGAGCTCAGCACAGTGGGGAAAGAATTCCACCATCTTTTTGTTCTCTGTACCTCTCCTTCCTTCCTGTCTCTCCCACTTACTTTAGCACAAAACACTTTGGGTAAGATAGATGCAAGAAGGCAAGGTTCCTTGTCACAAGGACAATTATTGGACCCCTTAAAGCAGGCTTGCTTTAAAACAATCACCTGAAGACTTTTGCCTATAAATGAAGGAGTCCCCCACCATTTATTTGATTCACTTTTTGACAATCCAGGACTCAAGAAAGAATTGATTTGGACCACTTTGGTAGATTTGAACTTTCCAAAGACCTGAGCTATTGAGGTGAAGGAGTGCTCCAAGGCAGAGGCAAACTCTGTTCCCTACCTAATTTTATGGCACATTTGGTCTGTCTCTTGTAAAGGTCCAGGACCTACCATTCTGCTGGGTCTCACAGCATCCTGAGAGCCAGAACAGCCAGCATCTCTGTGTTTTGCTGTCAAACTGCGTCATGCATCCGTCAAGCCACATTTGATATGTTCGAACCAAAAGGTGCCCCTGGCATTGCCTTTGACACTCCCTTGACCTTTGAACCACCATGCTTGCATAATCGAGCCAGCTACACACTTCAATGTCCCACTCGAGCCATGTCACCTGTCCAGCTCAACATACCTGTGCACCATGCACACAATCTTGAAGCGCTGCCTCAAACCAAGCATTGAACAGCCAAGATTTTGCCTCGCAGTTCGACTCCAACCACCAGATAGCCCCATAACTCATCAACCCAAACCAGCAATACCCATTGTCTCCGAACCACACTCCATCATGAACCATTCAATCTGCATTGCTCACCACCGCCTCCAGCGCACGGAGCATTCGCTCGAACTCGACACCGGCTCGCCAGCTGGGATCAACATGACTCAATACCTTTGAACCCGTTTCAACCACAGGTACAACAGCTCGAAGCCTGATTCGACACCGTCAAACCATCTAAGAATGGAATAAGGTACTTTGAACTGAGCCAAGTCACCTTTCAGGGACCTACGGAATGGCTAAGTCTCTTTACACTCTTTTTCCAACAAGACAGTATCCTTTTTGAATTCCTTGTTTCATGTATTCTGTTTTTCCTCCATGCTAAATACCCAGAGTGCTGCATCATTTAAGGGTCTGGGTGTTTAGGATTTGTATGACTTGACCGCAAAATAATTGTTCACGGCGGGATTGACCGTAGTAAATTATGCCGCAAACCCAATTTTGCAGTGGCCAAAATCAATTGATCCATTCCCCCCTCGCACCGTCCCAATACATCCTCACCCTCCCACCACTTAGCTGTCAGTGGCTGCTTTCACTCAGAACTGACGCTGCAGGGTCCCTTTCTCTGTTTTTATTTAAGTCCTCCGTTTCCATTGTCCCAGAAGCAGGGGTCACCCCTGCAACCCCTGTTCCCATTATGGGGCGCAAGGGAAACTGGGGTCACCCTAGCAACCCCTGTTCCTCTTGTTAGCTATAATGGAACCGTATGGCCTAGTTGACAGCATTTTTGGCTTTACGATTATTTTGTACAGCCTAAATTCGGTCAACTAAGCAATACGGTAAAATATTTTTGGTCAAATTGGCCAAACCTGTTTCTTTATAGTGTTTTTGATAGCTGAGTGTACAATTGATTTGGGTAGTTAAAAGAATTAATTTTTATAGAAACTTGATTGAGCATTCTTTTATTTTGGTACGGTTGTGCTTTGTTATTTGGTTTTCAACTGGCTAACTTTCACACCCCTTCTGAGAGTATGATCTTCCCTCAGCCCATGTAACTTATAAAAGGCAAAGGAGGTATATCTCTCAAATGCGCCACTTTTACCTTTAGTATTGGGATCACTGTTGGTTTGTAAACGTGTGTGTGCTGATAGGCGGTTTGGCCACTGCTCGCCCTTGTGCTCTGTCACAGTGTACCTTCAGTGTTCACCTCCTTGAGCACATTCTCGACTTAACCATCTACCAACATCCTTCCAACCCAGTATCTCAAGGCCTGTTCTACGGGATGCTCATCCCCTATCTTCAGAGACAAAGCAACTGGAAATATGTTGGTTATGTATCTTATTATCCAACCTGTATGTTTCCTGAGGAAGTCCAGGTTTGCCCTTTTCCCCCGTAACCTAGGCCACCTTTTCTGTTCTTGATGGGGATAGTCATCCCTTTAACATTCCACAGCAGGAATTTCTTGTGAAATTTTGCGTGGAGCATATGAATAGTGTATGAGAATTTAGCTGATAATCATAGCTTTGAAAAGTAGACTGAGGCAGCACCTCAAGATGGGCGCACGTGACATTAAGCAGAAAAAACACAGAAATACATGAAGGGGAAGAGAACATGCAGACCCCAACACACACTGCACCCAACGAGAACCATAACCAGAAAAAAGAGCTTTGAGGAAGACAAGCTCCTCACCTTACATCAACAACCGTTGTTGGGGCTAAAACAAGAAATGTGCAACAGTTGTGGATATGAAGAAATCCTAACCCAATGAATATACTATATAAGCTAATATAGAAAAACAACCCCCACGCCCTTTATTCCAGCGTAGGGATTGCATTGAACATGAAACACCTGTGGTTCTATAACAGGCTAAGCCCACATATTACATTCATGCCACGGCTCATTTTCATTCATTTGCATGGTGGAAAGGAGGGGTGAACGTAACATGCGTTTCTGCTGCTCCCTTCCTGTCTGCCATAGCAATGCTCCAGCACCTGCACCGGCATTGATGTTAATGCCGGCGCAAATCCTGGAGATCCTTATGGGGTCCATCTGCTTTATGCACCATGCGTGCATGGCAGGATACGTGCACAATTACACCCTCCCGACATCCTCACGTGTCGTGGTGAGTTTCATTTAAACTGTTAACACTGGTTATCAGGCACGATTGGTAAGTATTGTTCCCAATTGAAAATAAACCCTCCCCGAGCATGACGTGGTTGGCTTAATTGTAATTGTGAGTGCTGCATGCCGTGCAAGCAAAGCAAGCAGCGATCACAATGAAGAGTAAACGCTGCTTGGCATGCAAACATGCCAGGCAGCGGTTACACGCTTTGCACGGCAGAGTACAAAGGTACAGGGCAAAAAGCACACATGTACAACACCTTTTGTCCTTTACATTTGCACACCACAAAGTGTGAATGACATAAATGTGGTGCGGGGAGCCGTTAACACTGCTGTACAAACGTAACGACTCCCTGACATCAAATTACTGTCAAATGACACATTGTTTTGCAAAATTAGCTCCATAGTGTACAGAAAATAACCTGGCATCAGGGCGGCATCAAACACCTTGAGAGCAGTGGTCTGTGTAGATGGGCAAGAAAAGACAGTGCAGTGAACAATGATGCTGCAGTCACGCTAAAAGCATCATCAGTATCACAACTTCTTATCTTCCGCTCTTCAAAGGGCAGTTCTGTATAAAGGGGCAGGCTGATTATTCTGGCATCTGGTACGAACAGCAGGAATGCAGGCCAGAAGGTACTGCCACCTTACCCATTGAGAGATTCAGGGCAGGCAGTGATGTGAACTGTTTCAGGCTCTTTAGGACGAGGTAACACTCTACAGGGTGGATGGGGATGGAGAAATTACTCAACATTAATAATACAACTCTGATGCTGGAAATGCATCGGAGGGACAGGGCCTTCGTATCCTTGTCCTTTACTGCTTTTTATCATATGTTCTGTCATGTTTTCCGCGCAGGAGTTCATGTGGGACTCCTGGCAGTGCAGCTCTCTCTTTTGGTTTGGTGTACAGACCCATGGGATACCCTTATGGCACCCATGAGTGGGGGTACAAACCTGTGCCACTAGTGTATGTTTGTGGGCACCTCTGTGTGGGCCACAGAGCAGGATATGGGCTGGTGGCAGCTCCGTGCTGAATTTGACAGGTGCTCTGAGTATCCTCCATTTTGAGATACCCAGGCCCTGCCATTGGAATCTGTTGATTGCTAATAGGAAACAAGATGGCCCCCGTGGCCTCTTGCTTTCTATTGCCTATTACCTTGTTTTCCCAAAGTCCTGGGAAGCCCTGACTCTGTCCCTTCCCCCTGACCGGCTGTTGGGTGTAAGTTCCATATAGGGTGTTGTTGTGAAGTCCAGGCCAGACTGGCTGGAACCTTCCCAATGACTGTATGTTGTGGATACGCCTGTGGGTGGCACCTGGGTGAATGGAGTTTGTGACGAATGCGCATTCTGTGTTGTGGGTGTCTAGTATCTGGTGTTTGACACAATGACTGAGACAGCCCTGCCCGAAACTGGTATGAATGCAGTGTGGAGTGTTGAATGGCTGGGTACTTGTCCTAATACACATAACTTGTTGTGAGTGTCTGGAGAGGAGTGAATGGCCTGAATGCACTATGCACCTGATTGGATGCCTGCCTCCCTGAATGCCCTTTTGACCGATTGGTTGCCTGAGTGTGACCCAGCAGAATGAATGGGAGATCAGCTAGTATATCTGGGGCCTCTCACTGCTAGAATTCATGTTCAGAGGCTGAAGAGTAACTTGAGTGAAACTGAAGCTTAACCTTGAAGCCCTGCTGGATGAGAAGAATTGCAGTTGCTCTGCTTCACAATCTGAAAGCTGCTGTGCCTCCAAGAACTGACCCAGAGAGGACCTGGTAAGGCGCCCTCTTCCGATCTACGAGGGACCATCGTGCACCAGCTGATCTTTGCCAAAGCTCCCTGGTAGACAGACCTTCAACAGGCTGCCGACCCGAGACGGGGACTGCTGCAGAATCCCAAGGAGAAGCGCCCGGACTGTTGTCCGCCACTGTCGACGACCGCCGTCACCGACCAGAGCCGCGTCCGGCTCCCGTTTGTCTAAGAACTTAATTTGAGCCAAGGACGCTCTCGTCTGCATCGCCGCCCGTTTTATCCTGCTGGAGAAGGCCCGACCATCAACGCACCGAGGAGCATCTGCCAGTGGGTTTCCCGTCACCCAAAGACCACAGAGACGCCAACAACTCGATGCCCTTGCTGGGCCACAGTTCTTCAAACTCTTTGCGGTCCAGAGCTATCGACACTGAGGTGCTTCGCACGCCTCTTTCTTGCAGGACGTTTACGCTTCCCGTCAATGAGCACCACTAGGAACGAAGCTGCCACTTCCCTGTCATAGCTCACCCTGTTCTCCGTCAGACGTTCGACGACCCGTGACTCCTGCCTTAAAGGGAGGGCACTCAAGAAGGCCGTTGATTCCCCGCTGACGAACGCTACAATTCCAGGTACATTGGGGCTGTAGAACTATTGTAGAGGGAAATAAGACTCGTAGAACAATATATGGACTGGGCTTGTGATACATATTTACTTTACAGGTTGCCCAGGTGGAGGGATCTCCACATAGAGCTGTGTTTAATGGTAGTGACCAGTATTCTGCCAATTGTTCAACCATCTTGCTTTCCTTCCTCTCTCTACTGCTGGTTTCCTCTTTATTGATCTGTGTGACATTTTGACAGTATAGTTGATGCACTTTAATGAGATCTGATAATATTTGTGGTACCACTGTAGAACTGTGTATGTTTACCATTGTTGATTTTCTGAGCACAAAGTGAGTTATTGTGATAGTGTACATAACCTTGAATATTAATTATATAAAGACTGTGTTTTAACCGATACAGTGTGCGGACATTCCTTTGTGGGTGCTAGGGGGCTACACTGTACTTAAGAACCAGCCTGCATCACCTCCTGAGATGATAGGCCTTGATTGCTCAACCACGTACCAACAATAGAGAATCTTGGCTGGGGTCCTCTGTGCCTCTCCTCTACCATATAGAGAGCGGAAGTACAGACACCCCCCTCCGGTGTTTACAACAACCAACTCTGATTATATAGTAAATATTTGTCATCAGTGACGTCATCCTACGTGGCAGACTAGGAAAGGTGCCTGTGGGTCGGCCTTGACAATGCCTCCCCACCCAATTAGTCCATCATCCACCATCACTCAAGCTGTCTGCCATGAGAATAGTCTTTGTACTCAGCCTTGTAAAATAGGACTGCTCCTGGGAATAAAAGGGGATGTGGGTATGACTTTATCTTCTGGTCTCGGTGTAGCTGTCCAAGAGTCTTTTTCCATCTGACGATGTGACTGGGGACCACGTTTGAGTTTCCTTGCTGTATTTAATGGTACTAAATGAATAGAACTTGCCACCCAATGTCCTTCTGCCGCACCTTAACAGGAGCTTGACTCCTTCTCGTACATAGTATCATTCCATTATAATTGACTAGTTTCTTGGCTGCTTCACGCCTTGACACATGGCCAAGTAGACCTCTTGATGCTCCTTCTATTCTCAGCTGAGTTTATCTTGCTGCACTTTTCCAGCCAATCTATTCACAGGGTCCAGTATGCTTAAATATGGTGTAGAACTTCCATATATATACCTTGGCCCATTGCCGCATTCTATTCACTACGTATAGCCATCCTTATGATTACTTCATCTACTTGCGTTACTGCATCTGTATAATTTATAAAATGATTGTCATTTTCTTCCGTGCTTTTCATGCGTGTGATCTTTATTTCGCACATCAACATTTAATCGGTTCTTACTTCGTCATCAGATTCTATATGGTCTATTCCTCTTTTCTCTTGTCATTTCTTCTAAGGTGTGTCACTTTCTTCATGTGACATCACCAATCTCTTCTTTCATCCGTCATTACGAGCTCTTCAGGGATCTTTCCCAAAAGTCTGTCAGGTCTTTGTGGGTACATAAAGAAAGGTCTTCTTAATGTACACTTTGCTTCAAAGGCTGCTCGTGTTATAGGCATCATTACAGGTGTCTTGCTTGTCACTATTTCTGGTTCCCAACATTTAGGGGCGGGACTTCTGGTAGAGGCTTTTAGCTCCTCCTCTACACATGTATGGCGCCAGTCTATGCTAGAAGCGCACTCCACCCTGTGAGGTGCAGAGGCTCTCAGGGGCACCAGTAGATCATTGGAAGACTTTAAATAAAAGTGGAATAGGGCCACTGTTGTGTGCCACCATTTTGGACCTTTAAAAGTCAATGCTGAGGCCATTCACATAAGTAACAAAAAATGAAATCATTGAGTATAGCCACCTGGTGCACTAAGTGGTCTCCAGCAACATTGGGCTGGAATATGGCAGGCTCCCACCACTCAGACTCGCTTATATTAAAACACATCACTGACAGAAAATAATGAAGGGATGTAAAAAGACACACACACACACACACACACACACACTCACACACGCACACACACACACGCACACATATTAAGAGCACAATGCTAACAAGCTCTTTGATAAGCCATTTACAATGTGAAGGGTTTTCCCATGAATTGACCCATAAACCACCAATTTCAGTATGCAAGACAGGGGAGTTGCTAGGTCTGGAAAAGACCCGGGGCTAAGCTGATGTCGGAACAGTTGGGACTGGGGGCTAACTAGTCTTTTGGCTGTAGCTCCTGAGATTCTATCCGGGGCTACAACCAAAAGATCAGGGGCTATAGCCGCCTTAGCCCCCCCCCTAGCAACGCCCCTGATGCAAGATAATCCATTTAATAGTTGCTTTTTGTCCTTGGTCCAGTGATTTACTAACCTGAAAACCTGCATTGTTTCCACTTTCTTCTTCTTTCAGCCATTAAAACCATGTTTTTTTGCTATCCCACTCTCACGGTGCTGTGTGTAAGTTCCTGGTCTTTATTATTATCATGTGTTTTGTGGAGTAGGGAAGGAACATAATCGCAAGCGGCGGGCGGGCTAAGTTTGGGCATGGGGACTAGGGTATCACGCCTACTCACTTTCTAAGGACTGTCCGGGTGGCAGATTCAGAAGCCTGAGTAGGACTCTCTGAAACAAAGTCAATCGGTCTTTCCTTCTCTAAACCTTCTGGGAAACCTGTGACCCGAATATCACAGCTCCTGGAGTAGGTATCCTGATCTGCCAATCTTTTATCAGCCTGACAAGCTGGAGTGTTAAATCTTCGACTTTTTTTCCAAGACTGCCGTCGCAACATCTGTTTTGGAATCTCTGCCCTCTAAAGCCTCAGTGCATCTGCTCCCTCATCTCGATAAAATATTCCTCCTTGCAATACCACTCCCTGGGAGTGAGAGTATGGGTGAGAGTGGGATTGGCCGGTTTCTGTCTCATGCGTGGCATTCCTCCGCAGATAAGAGGCCTTGGTCATCTCCATGTCATCAGCCATCCTTTTCCCTTAAAGTTCACAAACCTGTCAATTTTTATAACAACAACTTCCATGGAATGCAGAAGCTTAGCCCTTAAGCAGCTGCTTCATCCATTGAATCTATATTGTAGTGTTAATAGCCAGGTGTGAGGGCAGACATGGCTGGTAATAGCCTGCTAGCTTGATCCTGGTAGGCCTGAGTGCAGCGAGGGCTTCCCAGATGGCTTAGGTCAATTACTGGTCATGGCTGCCCTCACACCCAGCTATTTGCGCTATTAGCACCATGCCGCAAAAATTGTTTTACTAATTTCCTTTTTTTAATGGACAAATATCCTAGTGGAAGTGTGTGGCGAATTCCCATTGAAAGATACGAGAAATATGCCTGCTGGGAAAAAGAGATAGATGCTCTGTTAGAGTGCCTTTTCTATTTCCATGGCAGTCTGAAGCAGCTGTGAGGTGAACTAGAATGGCACGGGACAGCAGTAATTCAGGAGGTTGCGAGCAGGGTGGGTGGAACTAATGGGGACTGATAGGGAGAGCAAAGCGTGACACCGTAGGGGCAGGTTGAGCGTAAGCAGTCGTCGGCTTGCACAGGCTTGTACCATTAATTCCAGCCCGCTCTCTGAGCAACCTGAATATTCCCTGCACAAAGGCTGGGTGCTAATGAGGTTTCTCCATTCATCACTGTTTCAATTTCAACCCAATGAAGATCATTTGAATTGACAATACACTTCCAACTCGCACAATGACCATTAAGAAAGTGTCCGACTTGTAAGACAACTGATGCCATTTATGCAATCAAATGCCATGCAAGTTGGTATACATAGGCATGGCCATTCGGTCCATGAACAGAAGAGCATCAGAAAAGAGGTCTAAAATTGGATCTATAACATTGGAAGCTCCTATGGGGGAACCCAGGGCATAATGATGCTGACCCCAATTGGGTTTTAATTGAAACAGCAAGAGATGCGGACAGGAACATAAATATAGAACATTTGCTCCACAGGAAGAAACAGATGTGGATTCTAAAAGCGAGATCAGATGTTACAAGACTTAATGAGCAGACTGAATGGCCTATTCTATTAAAATAAATACACATGGAGCCATAAAGCTCTTAGATAATTTACTGTGGTGTGCTTATCTTTCCCGGTGGGAAGCTCCTTGTATTATATTTTACTTTAGCCAAGCACACTTGGGGCATGAGTTTAGTGACAATTTTATGCATAGTTAATTGATCCCATTTTTGCTGCTTTTACAGCTGCTGCTTTTGGTTGAAATTCGTTTAGAAGTTCAATGGGCTATTTCATTTCACTTTACTTTCAGAGCACACAAACCCAAACAAATATGGCATCCATCACTATAAAATAGAAAGAAAACACTCCTATATGTGCCTCCAGTACCAGTCGCTGTTCGAGGTTTAGGTGTAGCACCCGTCTGTGCGCTCAGTTTTAGCAGTTACAAAATGGTGGCATAGAAGATATTGAAGGCCACTAAACAATCAGCATATCTGTCATTGCATGGATCTGCTACCAATAGGGCCACTTCTCACAGTCTAGAGGCTACATGCTGAGCATAAACAATGAAACAATGGCAAACCCTTTAGATACTGAGCAGAGTTTCCATTGTGTGAGCTGCCTCTGGCACCATCTTTTCAAACCTCCTTTCCCTAATGTTGTAAGTTGGGCAAAAACGCGCATTCATTGTCTTATCTACATACTACATGAAATAAAATGTCTTTACTGCAAATCAATACTGGGCCAACTTAATTGTTTGTGCACTGATATGCATCCATGGGGGTCATTACGAGGTTGGAGGTAAGGGGTTAACGTCGCCGGTAAAGGTGCCAGTGCCGTTCACCCCTTACCACCACATTACGCAGTCCTTTAGCGGGTCCCGCTAAGGACGGCTGGTTTTACTAGGCGCCCTTAGTGGGAGCCGCTAAAGGACCAGCATGCTAACAACGGGCCCGTTGTTAGCATGGCCCCATTCCCATTGAGCCGTATAGGTGCTCAAATGGGAATCGGGATGGGATCCCTGAATGGGGAAATACTGGGTCCGCCAAGGTTGGAATGGCCTGGTAATTCCCCATTCAGGGAACCCAGACCCGGTATGCGGTAAGGGGGTAGCCATGGCGCTAATAGCCAACCTCGTAATGACCACCCATGTCTTTCAGAATTTGAGGAATGTATCAAAATCAGTGAAATCCTAAAGATTGCGCGGGGCTCCTGGGGGTTTGTAGTTGTTTAGGAACCAGGGCATTTACATTAACTTTTAGATTTAATAACGTTTGGATTCTAGTCGCTGGTGAACAGAATTAATGCATTCCATATATTGACAAGTACAAACGTGAATATTAGAATATATGTATTCGATTCTGTGCAGACGTAGTGGAATGAATGAAAAGAAATTCATATTTCTTATCCCATACACTGGGATAAGACTTGTCGTCTTTTGGGGGGGGGTGGTTGCCGATGTTCTTCTTAGGGTAACATAGAATCTACTGCGCGCTATTGTCCCTTGAGTCATAAATAATAGAATTTGAAGTTTGTCACTCAGCACACTAAAACTTCTTCTTTATATATCATTTACAAAAAGAAGTACTCTTCCAGTTAGGATACCTTTCAGGCTGACATAGATTGAACAAAGCATGCCTCCTGAAGAAGACTTGCCAACATAAAGCGGGTCGCAACATGCTATATGGCGGGGTTAGCTACACAATGTAGCAAATCGTAACCTAGAAAATAAGTGCTTGCCATGCATGTAGCTGTGTTTATAGTGATTTCTGCTCGTTTGTGTCTAATGTAGAAACTTCTGTAATGTGATCACTATGCGTTTGCTCTATTTTCTTTTTAAAGTATTACTATATATAACAAAACATATTTCAAGGATACGAATATGTTATAAAGGAGTGCGATTGTGGATATTTTATGACGATCGACTATGATATAATGTTTTATGTCACATTCAAATTATTTTGATGAAATAAATACCTTTCCGTTCACGGGAAAGAGTAGAAATAGAGTGTTTGGGTGTGAACTGTGTATGGGCAACACGTAAATAATGTGTCGAAAATATGTAAAGATTTTGTGAATCTCCGGACGATTTCCTTGTAAGTCTACATGAAATAGCACTCATCACAGAACCAGCCCAGAGATCACCCGAGGTTCCAGTAGACAGGCTATTGAGCTGGCCAGTAGAGGATTAGATCATCAGTGGTTCTTCAGCATTTTAGGAATAAGTTCCGGGATCAGACTGACCCTTAGGGCAGCACCCAGAGGGGCAGCTTCCCGGCTGTTGAGCGCTGTATTTGTCAGCCAATGCTGAACATTTTGGCAAATAAGTGCACCGTGCTGCTTGCAGTGTTGCCCAGTGTTACTACCCCGAAGAGATTTAAAATGTACAATTTTTCATGATTTATTTCTACAAAAATGCAACTCGGGAAGAGCACAGTTAAGAAATCTGTTAATTTCGAGTTTGCAAATATTTTGTGTGGGAGCGACTACACATTGCAAAGCTGGCATAAAATCAAGTTGAAACTGTTTACGTTCCTGAGGGTTTTACATTGTTCTTGACATTAGCTTGTGCCTGTCCTCCCCTCCCTAAGAACTCTACAGCTTCCATTTGATGTCCCGTGGGCTGCATCAGTTGGAAACGTTATCTGCATTGCTTGCATTATCTCCCCGATCTGAAGCTGTGTTCCCTGGGGATCATTCTTTGAAGCTCCAGCCAGGGGTGTTGCTAGGTTTGGAAAAGATCCGAGGCTACGCTAATTTTGGGAATGTCAGGACTGAGGGCTAGCTAACCTTTTTGGTTGTGAGCTGTAAGTGATTTCAATGCGGCACACACCCAAGTCAATACCCCAGCATGTAGTGCACAAGCGAAATCCTTATTTATTTTTTTGTCTAAAAGTTCAATATTCTGAACGATATACCACTCATATCACACCCTTCTCCTGGAACCCCACCCCCCCTGGTCACACTGAACCAGGAATCAAGTTGGTTTGCAAAGGTAAATATTTATTATGTATTTAAAATGTAATTACAATATGTTTTAATAGATATGCAACAATCACCAATGGGGTGACAGAACACTGAATAATATCTTTAGTGCACTAGGAATAAGTAATGAGCAAAACAAATGCAGCACAGAAAATAATACTTTTGTGTTGGTTCAGATCAGATAGCACTGTGGTTAGCAGTTCCCCCTGAAACACCCCTCAAACCCCCAATAAGCAATGTAAAGAGATAGGAGGAGAGAGCAGGTATTCGGGAATGGAACAAATCAAACAGAATATAGTTCCACTTTCCCCCTTTCTCCCTTTCCCCCTTCCCCCCTTCAAACAAAAGACAAAACGGAATTGACTGTCCAGCTGTCTGAATGGCTTTTAAGATTGTCGTTAGAATGGACTGGGCAAAAACACCAAATGGGGTCAAAAACACTTAAATTGCTCTAAATTCTTTTGGGAGACGCTTTGAATAGTTGCACACAAACACAAGCAATGATTTAATCCAAAGCAAACATTTGAAATCTTAAAATCCAAGTTGGAAGCAGTTTAGAGCTTTTTTACACGTGTAAAATCTTTCAAATCTTTAAATTCGCTGCAAACTTTTAATTGCGCGATATTCGCGATAACGGGAGAATCGCACTGAGTTGGGTTCTATGGATAGCTATGGATCTTGGCTACAAAAATGTGTTTCTATCACAAAAACTGAGGGAGTTACAGATGTTTTAGTAAAGGTCAGTTTTCCGAGATAGGTGTGAGAATGGAAAACAGGAATGCACTTTGAATTGACAGATAGGTTTTCTTATGCTATATTAAAGACTACCAAAAAGTAGAATGCCACACAGGAAGGTCATTCACGGCCGCTCATAAGAGTTCAGGTGTGATACTCTACTTTCTGTTTGGTTTGGGAATTACTTTCTTAATCAATCAATAGGAAGTTACGGTTTAGGAACACATGAGAGAATAGTCCATGCAAAGATAATTCTAACAATACTAGTTCTAGATGAAAGATAGGATGGGTATAAGCTAGGGACAAGACTATGCAAAGTACATATGCTATGGGACACAATTCTTCCTATTATACTCACAGGATAAGTTTTTAAATGGGATAGTCAGCTCTGGTCAAGATTGGCTCTGATGTAGGAAAAACAGCACATCAGGCAAGGGACTGGATCCTCCAGGCCGGTCGCCGGATTGGCACAGGATCTGCTCTCCTGGTCTGTGGGTATTTGGATCAGCTGGATGGCAAGTTCCTCAGGCAAGCCTAATGGTGGCAAGCCAGAGAATTTCTGGCTTATGGGTTAAAAATGGCCTTCTCACACCACACAGCGCTTTACTGAGTGGAGAGAATACATTTGAAGTTTTGGGGTCTTGCTGGAAATCAATAGTCTCTATTGTTGGCAAGAGTGTTTGCATCTGGATTTGGAAGAATATTTAAAGCTGGATGTAGAATGCTGGATCAGAGTGTTTCACCGGAATTAGGAAGGTGGCTGGATCAGTGAGTCCCTATGTGCTCTCAGCTGTCTCAATTTATGCCTTAAAAATTACATCACAAAGGGGTGTATGGGCCGGCTTAGCTAAGCTCGCCCCTGTGAAAGGTGATTGGGCCAGAGTCTACCCTCTGCCTTGATAGGAGGAGAGAAACAGAGTGTCATCTTTATGGTGTAATTTTATGATGCTGAGAATCCACCCCTAGCCACTGGAATACGAAGCCTAATTTTGGCAAAATACATATTTACACATAAGCAGCCTCTATAAAAGTCCCATACAGAGATTGCATAGTTTACATAGCAGCTATTTCTCAAAAACCTGTAGCTGTGCGATCTTGTCTCTGCTTCCTACAGCATTTTGCCCTTTTCACAATGAACACACTTTCCAATTTGTCCGCAAATTTCCACCAATAAGCGTGTTTAACTTAGGGATATGCATGTACATTTTCACAATTCTAACAGTAATACATTTTGCGTAAAATCACATATCTTGCCATTCCTGTCCAGAACATGTCACACAGTTCTGCCGCCTCTTCACACATGCAGCCAGAAATTAAATGAACAACTCTGTCATTTTTATATTTTTCACCATTTTGAATAGCAGGCTATAAGTCTTTTAAAAAGTGTTCTCTGTTCATGTTTAGTAACAGATGGTCGCTTGGCTTCACCTCTTTTTGTCTCCCTGCAGTCCAGGAGTATGCTCCTCCTTGCTTGTTCCTTTCAGAGGCCATTTACGACCTGCTTCACACTTTTAATTTCCTATGCTGCAGCTTGGTCATTGTTCCTTTGCTCTCTGTAGACCAGATTCTGTCCTAGCCTGCAATTCACACCTCCCCGTGAGTTTCTGCTGAGGGGAAGGCCCTCCTTATGGGAAGAAACCTGCTTTCCCAGTTTTTTTCAACTTTAGCCAAGTTAATTACTTCTTAAACTTAACAAAACCCACATTTGTTGCATCACATACAAATACATTTCTTCCTTGGCCTTAAAATCTGTGGAATCAAAAACAACTAAAATCTGTATTCCTTTTTGGCAACAATCCTGTTTATGTTTATTAATTCAGCAGACCTTTGAGTTTTAGGTTATTTTAAAGCTGCCTTAGTACTCCTCTGACAGCTGTAATTCAGGCAGCACCGGGTACTGCATTCAGATTTTGGCATAGAGGCTGTCAGTTTTTCAGACTTTGTATGTTTCACAATGCTTCATTTGATACATGAAATTTAGCACCAGGCAAGGTTGTGAATGTTGAAAACGGTTGTGTTATAAGCATTTAAGAGTTTTTGGCAACATAGCAAACGTCATTTGTTGGCACATTTTTTGGGTTTCATTTGAAAAGTGCTGCTTTTCTCTATGCACTCCGATTGCTGGTCATGGGACCCACTGGCACATTTTTGCAGGGTGTGCTCTATTCCACTGCACAAGCACCATGGGTCGCAGGTTGTGCATCCTTCTTTTTGTGTGCTGAAGCACAGAGTTTTTGTAGGTTTTTGGCGCTCACAAGGTTTTTGCCACCATTGTTGCTGTTTCTTTCCCCACAGCTGGCAGATTGATGCCGCATAGCATAGCGCAGTGGGTCAATAAATCCCACAGACCCCTGAGCTTCTATCCGGGGCAACAACCAAAAGACTATAGCCCCATCAGCCCACCCTCCCCCATCAACGCCTCTTGCTCCAGGTACATGTTTGTCTGAGGGAGGTGCTTCATGTTGCAGGGGTCAGAAACCCCAAAGATTCCCAACGCCTTTCTCTTATGCCATTTCCTCACTGGTCTAATTTAAGGTGGAGTCTATGATTTCATGGGACTAGTGGGGCTGATGCCTCATCAATACTCTAAACATAACATAACATAACATTTCTGTCTCTCAGGCAAATCCTGCTTTAACACGAGCCTTCCCTGGCCCACCTGGCAACTTCAAAGGCTACTTTGATCCCTGAGAGACAACATCAAGAACTGCCAGTGGACAGGAGACAGGATTCTACTTTGAACCGCTAGGCTGCAAAGGTGGTGCTCAGGCAGAGGCCACCTCTTCCGGCAGATGAGATCTCCAAACCACTATTTTATTTATTCATTGTTGATTTGAATAGCGCCGACCACGAAACAAGTTTTCTTTGTGGAACACCAAGAAGGGGTGGAGACAAGGGTGAGGTGAAGTTAAGGGGACAACATAAACATTGATAATGTGCAGGTCTCGGTACATTCGATCAGCATATGTGCCGAGGCAAGTGCATAGGTAGTAAAGTGAAGAAATGTGCAGATATTGGAAATAAACAAGGTAAGACCAATTATACTGTGTACCAGGAGTGGTTGCAAGAAGCCAGGAACAGTGAGGATAACAAAGTCGCAGTTTAAAGCAGTACAAAAATTTTACAGCCGGTGCTATGGAGAAAACCACAGTGCAGGTTCAGAGTCTAACAGGCAGGAAAGATTATGTGGAAAGAAATGGTTTGAGTTTGTGCCTAAAAGACAGCTGTTTTTGTGCAGTAGATTAAGATGATGTTCCAGAAGCATGCACTGTGATTCTGGAAATGCTTCGGAGGGAAAGGGGCCTCCTCGTCCTTGTCCCACTACTTCCCTGTATGTGTTTTCCTGTATGTTGTTTGCACAGGATTCCAGTTTGGACCCCTGAAAGTGCAGCTTTTCATCTTTTTCTTTTAGTGAACAATGGGATACAACTATGGCACCCATGAGTAGGGTTGCCCCTTGGTACCTCTAGTGTTTGTTTTTGGGCACCTGTGTGTTGCCTACAGATCAGTGTATGAGCTGGGGGCAGCACCATGCTGACTTAACAGTGGCTCTGGGCGTCCTCCATTTTTGGGACACCAAAGCCCTGCCATAGGAATCAATGAATTCCTAAAGAAAGGCAAGAGGGCCATTGAAAGCCTCATGCTTCCTGCCTTTCCAGTCCTGTTTCTCAAAGTCCTGAGAAGCCATGTGAAAGGCTGGGAGTTGCCTCCAATACTCATTCACTGTTTTGGGCGTCTAGTTTTGGGTGAATGGCCTGAATGCCTGTGAGCCTGATTGGATGTTGCCTGCATGAATGCACTAGTATGTGATGGGTTGACCAAGCCTGGCTCAGCTGGGTAAATGGGGGACATTTGTGTATAACAAGCGAACCCTCACTTACCTCTGAGTCAGAAGCTGAAGTCAGAATCCAGAAGAAGAAACCTGGAGTATTCAGATCCAGATGGAGGATGAGGTCCTGGACAGACAACCTCACCCCTTAGCTATGAGGGGACATTGTGAAACTGCTGCTCTTCACCCGAAGTGTCCTGGAAGCCAGTCCTATGTTCCTGATGTCCTGCAGAGGTATCTTTGTGGGTCCTGAAGAAGAGTCCAGACACCATGAGCCCAAGAAGTCCACCAGCATCGTCCAGGATCCAGAGGCAGTTCATGACAACTGGGAAGCCAGATTGCTGTGTATTGCCCAGAAGAGGCATAGTGCTTGTATAGTGTTGCCCGATGCCAGGTGCTTGCCAAGTTCCAACCAACCAAAGAAATCCTGAAGGGGCACGAAAAGCACAACATCTGTCCATTTTTACATGGCTGAGGAAGTCCAGTGTCGCCTCCTGTAGAGGAGTACCTGCCACTGGACTTCCCAAGACACCAAACCGAATATCAAGTCCTGAGTGTCCAGACTTGGTGCTGGTCTGCAGAAAAGTCTAGTGCTTGGGTTCAACTCACCTGAAGTCATCCTGTCATCTGTGCTGCGGATGCAGCACCAAAGAGGCGAATGGCAAAAAACTGCAAACTGAAGAAATGAGACACCTACTTCTGCGCCTGCATCTGCCACCACTGAAGCTTATCCACAGTATCTTCACCCCCAAGCCTTCTCAGGGTCTACAGCAAGTTAATCTTTGAGGGATAGCCACAGCCAGTGTAACAACCCAACCAAGGAGACCACTGCGACAGACCTTTACTGCTGCCTTTCCAACACTACTTGGTTCCCTTCTCCAGCTCGACACTGACATCCTAGCGACTCCTTCTTCCAGAGTTGGTACATCCTTGAGGGGCATCGCCGAGTAAAACTGAGAAACTCCACCACTTTGCCTCCCAAGGCACCCATGGTACTGTGAGGAGGAAGAACATATCCCATCCTCAAGGGTCATCCAAGGATTCCAGATTAATTTCCATCCTGTACTCCTGTGACTTCCCAGGTACTTTGGGGTGATGGGATCTGTAGAAACAAAACAAGAAAATTACTGAACAGACAAGGACTGGGCATTGTTTTGAAAGCAACGTGCAACTTACCTTTTTTTACAGGTTTCCCAGGTGTGGGATCCTCATACAGTATTGCATTTTCTATTCTCAAAGAAAACATACTGTCAATGTTCTATGTATTACCTGCATTTCTATTTTAATGTCTATGAGGTTAAATAGGCCTAATAATGTTCATGTTTTTTAATAACTGTCAGCAGTTGGTGCATTATAACTGAATCTAAGGGTAACTGTGGTACCACATAGAACTGTATATATTGAGTTCACTATTTGATTAGATGTCTGAGTACAAAGTGAGTCTTATTTATTTGTATATATCCACATAACTTTTATGTTAGTAAATAAAATAATCCATACATTATGTTAGGGTAGCACCTAACATAATGTATGGATATTCCTTTTTGGGGGATTGGAGATTTACTGTACCTAATAACCAGCCTGCATCACCTCCTTTGAGTCTCAGCCTTGGCTGCTCGCCCAATGTCACCAATTGAGAGCCTTGGCTGGGGTGTTTCTGTACCTCTACCCTAGTCATATAGTGGGTAGTAGTACAGATAATCCCTCCAGTCTTTGCAGACACCACTAAAGCAGTTAGCCTTTCAGCAGAAACATTTTCTGGAAGTGATTGGTGATAGTTTTTCAGTAGCTGAGGACCTTGGCATTCTCATTGGAAGATGTCTTTTGAAGAGGGTGGCAAGGTATTCTGGAGCCTTACTGCAACAAGCCTTGTTGATGAAGCATAGATACTTAAATTCAATAATTTTCTACACAAGAATCCAGCACTGAGTCTTCTGGGTTGAATTGATGAGCCTGGCAGCTTTATTTTAGAACAGTCGCATGAGGTCAAGGAGATGTGTTGGGTAGTCAAGGTATAGGCTGTCCCAATAACCAAGCCTACCTAATATCATGGCCCTCATAACCTCAGCTATGGTGCATATATAGGAGCCACAGACTTTGCTTCAGCTTGAGCAGGCAGAAGGGGCATGCTTTGGATAGTTCACCGATCTGGCTGTGAAGGAGAGCTTTCCTTTGAGACCCAGGGTAGGTGGGGGGTTACGAAGGAGGGCCTTGTGAAAGGGAGGGAATATGGGATGTCCATACCAATATGAATATTCTCTGTTTTAGCTGCATTTAGACACAGGTGGTTGTCCATTGTCCAGTCATGAATGAAGACCAGACATTTTGGGATGTAATGAGATGCCCAAGATGAATTTTCGGTAATCCCATTGTCACTGCATACAGCAGGAATTAAGTATTGAAGGAAATCAGCAAATCTGGAAGAGGCTTCATGTAACAGATAAAGAGCAGTGATGTGAGCTGGGTGGAAAGCTGACAGAATTTTCTGGAAGTGGTTTTAGTTTCAAAAGAATTCACCAGCTTTTTTGTTTCCATTTTTTCAGGATCTCTTGGAAATTGGTTCGGAGAAACTGGCCAAAGATTTGCCAGAACGGTGGGGTCTACTGGTGTGCTTTTAGTAAGGGTACAACTGTGGTTATCATAGCTCTTTAGGAACTTCGCTGTGTGAAAAGTAGCAGTTTATAAGGGCATTCCAGGAGGGAGGAAGGTGATTACATGTTTTTTTTAATAGTTCTCCTCATTATGGGCAACATTTGGGGAGAGGAGGCATTACTTTTGATAACTGCTTTGAGCAGGTCTTCTGATGTAATCGGTTAAGAGCTCAGAAGGATTTAGTGCAAGGGGGCAGAGGCTGCCAGGGAAGATTAGAACTAGATTTTCTGAGAAGGAGCTTGTGCAAAAGGGCAGATGCTGCTGGGGCAGGCTAGAAGTAGAGTGACTGAAAATGAGCTAGTGAAAAAGGGGCAGAGGCTGCTTGGGCAGGTTAGAACGAGACAGTCTGAGAAGGAGCTAGTGCAAAGGGGCAGAGGCTGCCAAGGCAGGTTAGAACTAGACTGGCTGAGAAGGAGCAAGTGCAAGGGTCAGAGGCTCCTGGGGCAGGTTAAAACAAGACTGGCTGAGAAGGAGCTAGTGCAAAGGGGCAGAGGCTGCCGGGGCAGGCTAGAACTAGAGTGAAAGAGAATGAGCTGGTGAAAAAGGGGCAGAGGCTGCCGGGGCAGGTTAGAACTAGACTGGCTGAGAAGGAGCTAGTTCAAAGGGGCAGAGGCTGTCAAGGCAG
The DNA here is from genome assembly GCF_040938575.1 of Ambystoma mexicanum. NCBI lineage: Eukaryota > Metazoa > Chordata > Amphibia > Caudata > Ambystomatidae > Ambystoma > Ambystoma mexicanum. Next base: position 268,685,388 of record NC_090934.1, read on the forward strand.
GTTCGAACTACAGTGACTTAGAAGCAGCTAGCACAAAGGGGCAGAGGCTACCGGGGCAGGTTAGAACTAGACTGGCTGAGAAGGAGCTATTGTAAAGGGGCAGAGGCTTCCAAGGCAGGCTAGAACTAGATTGACTGAGAAGGAGCTAGTGTAAAGGGGCAGAGGCTGCCAGGGCTGTTTAGAACTAGACTGGCTGAGAAGGAACAAGTGCAAAGGAGCAGAGGCTGCCGTGGCAGGTTAGAACTAGGCTGCCTGAGAAGGAGCTAGTGAAAAGGGGCAGAGGCTGCCAGGGCAGCTTACAACTGGGCTGGCTAAGAATGCCTTGTGAGATTGCCTTGATCTTGTCATGATAAAAGGTGGTAATGTTGCCCACTTGTGGCTGAGTGTAGGTTATCGGGGTACCATATTAAGCAGGGTTACTGTGTTCACGGCACATTTTGAGAACTTCAGCTGGTTTGGTGGGGTCTAGCATAAAGCAATTATTGAGAAAAGCCTTATTTTGTCTAATCATAATGATAGCCTCTTTGGTGTCTGGAGCAGTTTTCCCAATCTGACTTGTCTCCCCTTTTCTGATATTTCTGTTCCAGCAGCCAACTTTTTCTGTTTAGGTGGGCCAGTCTGCTGCCATACCACCTGTTATTATTTTTTGCTCTTTTTCCCCACAAGTGGTGCTAAGATGTTGAGGGTACGGGAGATGTCATCCTCGAGGGAACTAAATGCAGCGAGCAGTGAGGAGATGTCCAAGTGGGAGGTAGTGAATCATTGTGAGAACTTTTCTGTAGTAACAAAGAACTATTTCAGGACTCACTGGGCTTGCATTAGTATGTTAATAATATTGGCTGGGGGAATAATAAGTGTATAACTCATAAAACTGACCTTAAAAAATCATTTTTGAATGTATAGCTGCCACTGAGATGTCACTTGGCTGAGTTTCATTAATTGTGAGAATTAAATCTGGTGCTGTGTCTGCATGCTAAGCAACAAGTCATACAAAATAGACATGGCAAAGAACACGTGACATTTCCACATTATGTGTGTGTGAAGATTACATGGACCGAGCACAGTCAGTGTATTCCGCTTCAATCCTGGAACAGAGATCCACTTCATTTTCCACTAACAGCGAGTGGTTGAACAAACTGGGCCAATACTGGCTGGAGTGGCCAAAACATTACGGATTTCTAATTGACATGAACACCGTGGATTCTAGCCAATCAGGGTGCACTGCATGTTCTGGACCTGTGGATGCCAGATAGTCTCAGGCTGTGGTTTGATATTAAAAACGATTTGGAAATATGTACAACCTATTCCTTCAACCATTGACTAAAGGAATGCTAGCCTTTTTAGAGGATACACTTGATGTAATCACATTGGTAAATTGGCTGCCGTTTGAAAAAGGTCAAGAACCCACTTTGGATTCAGCTACTTTATACACAAACATCCCTCAAACTCAAACTTTGAGGGTAGTTGAATGAGCATTGAATATTCATGATACACCAATCTGAGCACCTACAGATTTTCTTGTAGATCTCCTCATGATTGCTGCGGGGGAAAGTCTGGAAGTGAAAATTGTATGCACTCCTCTAGTTTACTTCTGCATTATAATATTGAGTAGGTTTTGCAAACTGACATGTTTAAACAACTGTTTATTCCTTGTACGAGGTTAGGCTTTAAGCTTTACTGCGCATGTCTTTGTGATGAAGGCTCTTCGCCTAGTGTGTAGCTATGCTCGCCTTCATATCCCTTGCTTCTGACATGTTTCCTTTTGGCATATGTCGGTGTGTTTTAGGCTCCCACTTTCTTAGGAAAAGTGGCTTTAGTAGACAGAAGTCAAACTGTAAGCATGCTTGCCTGTCTCAGACATGTGTGAATCTTTGAGGAGTAAATTCATCGCCACTAAATGTATCACTTTATACTGTACTTCCTGGTAACATTGTCTTACGTGTAAGAACACAGCTGGTATCAAAGACTTGGATAGATGGGCTTTGTTCCCTGCTTGTAACATTGTTTCAATATGATTCCTTGCCCTGTCTGGACCTCCTCTTCCATTGAAATGCACGTATTCCTTTGGCTATTAGAGAACAATGCTCAGATGGAGGTGGTTCTCACTTGTGTGAAAGTCTCGTACTGTTGTTGGTTTGTTTTTGTCCTGTTGTTTACTTTTTGCTAATAAATTGTTCACCAATACACCAGAATAGTCAGTGGTAATTGTTTCCATGACATGTTTGGTGGCTGCAACCTTGGATTCCTGCTGCCCTGCAACCAAATTCAAGGGTCGTCGCGTTGAACCGACCAGTTATCCCTGTGGGCCCAGGAGAGATGATTTCATCAGAGGGGAGAAATGGAGGGAGCACCTGGAGACTCTGGGAAGAGGAACAGAGCAAATGCGGAAGAGCCAACCGAAAATCGTGGGTTGGTGAACACAGGTAATTTGCATCACTGTATTGTCATGTCATGTATAGTATTGTCTGTATTGTTGCAACAGAGTTGGGGTAAATGTTTGTCTCTGGTTAAAGAATTCTGAAATCTGTTGTGATTATCCAAGGATACAGGAGGGAAGGTAGCCTGCCTACAGAACTGTTTATCTGAATAAGAAAATGTTGGCCACCGCAGTTTAGTATAAAGAAAGTAAAAGCAGCACATCCATGCTCCCTACTGACTTAAGATAATATGAGACTGCTGCGCTAGTCAGAGTAGTGGAGTATGAATCAGGGACTAGGATGGATGTGTTCTGTATAAGTGTGAAGAAAGTATTTTGGATGAGAGCCTCATGATTGTCCTGTCGGAGCCCATTCCTTGACACTTGAAACCCTACATGTGCAACTCAGATACAACCCTGCTTTAAATTTCACACTCTCCTCTATCCTAGTACAGTAGCTGTAAGAGGCTTTGTTTCTACCGATTATGTCTTGTTTTGACTCTCACCTACCCAAGTCTCTGAAACGAGCTGAATTACTGCTCTCTGGGGGTTATAGGCTGTGAACCAGCAGTCATCTGGGAGGAACAGAGGTCAGGTTTCATACCTGAGCCTCCGGATCGATATGGCATAATGGTCAGCTATGAGTCATACCAACTCCACCAGTCAGAGAACACAATAGCATCCCAAGGCAGACGAAGTTAGGAACAGATTTGAATCTGTAAGAAGTCATACCTTGTCTTACCCCTATGAGAACATGTTCAGGTCAGTCTAGACAAGTGCCACTTGCACAGATGTCTTCTGGAAGAAGACATATAATGGTTAAATATTACAAAAGCTGATGTAGGACATGTCTAGTAGTAAAGTAATCACTCATGCTGCAATTACTTTACTACGAGATGGAGAGGGAAAAACTGTCGAAAAAAAGAATCTTTGATGAAAAATAAAATGAATAAAATCAGCTAATATCAATGCCTTTTGACGATCCAGATAGTATACACATTGAATCTAAAGACGGTTAAATAAATAAACACACTTACCCCAAAGAAACAAGATTGCTAAGTCTGACCCTTTAAATGGCCAAAAAATCTGCTCTTCTTATTGACGGCCATGTTCAGCCTCCCATATTAGTTGGATTTCTGGCCAATCTTATTGGCCTACAGTAGCCAACATTCAAATTCCGCACTGAGGGTGGAAAGTGCAGTGTGTTTTTGAGCACAATCTGCTATCCTGATCCAGAGAAGGAAAAACTGTTACTTTTTACTCACCCCTGTTCCTCTTTGGGGTCGAGAGAGAGTGAGAGAAGAGGGAAAGGTAGAAGAGTGAAAGGGAGGGTGAGAGAGAGAGAAGAGAGATAAGAGTGAGAGCTAGGAGAGTGATAGGGGTGAGGGAGAGGGAGAAGAGCGAGAAGATAGAGAAGAGTGAGACATAAAAGAGAGAAAGGGGGCTGTGAAGAGAGAGAAGAGTGATGGAAGCGTGACAGGGGGTGAGAGAGAGGGAGAAGTGAGAGAAGAGAGAGAAGAGTGAGAGATAGAAGGGAGAAAAGGGGCGGTGAAGAGTGAGAAGTGAGAGAAGAGTGAGAGATCGAAGAGTGAAAGAGGATGAGAGAAGAAGTGAGAGAAGAGAGAGAGAGAGAGAGAGTGAAAGATAAAAGAGTAAAAGGGGCAAGAAAGAGGGAGACGAGATAGAGAAGAGTGAGAGACAGAAGGGTGAAAGGGGACGAAAGACAGGAAGTAGAGAGAGACTCAAAGGCATAAGATTGAAAGGGGAGAGAGAGAGGAGAGAGACGTGAGTGAGAATAGTGAGTGGTAGAAGAGTGAAAGGGGTGCGAGAAGGAGAAGCGAGAGAAGAGTGAGAGATACAAGAGAGAAAAGAGGTGGGAGAGAGGGAGAAGAGCGAGAAGAGAGAGAGAAGAAGGAGAGATACAAGAGTGAAAGGGTTGAGAGGGAGGGAGAAGAGAGCGAGAAGAGTGAGAGATAGAAGAGCGAAAGGGGCGACAGGGAGGAAGAAGAGCAAGAGGAGAGAGAGAGAAGAGTGAGAGGTAGAAGAGGGAAAGGGGGCGAGAGAGAGAGAGAAGAGGGAGAAGAGTGGGAGATAGAAAAGAGAAAGGAGATGAGAGAGGGGGATCAGAGTGAGAAGAGAGAAAGAGAAGAGTGAGAGAAAGAAGAGTGAAAGGGGGCAAGAGAGAGGGAGACGAGATAGAGAAGAGTGAGAGATAGAAGAGTTATAGGGGATGAAGGAGAAGAAGAAGAGAGAGAGAGAAGAGTCGGAGTCAGACTAGTGAAAGGGGGCGCGAGGGAGGGAGAAGAGGGAGAAGAGAGAGAGAAGAGTGAGAGATAGAAGAGTGAAAGGGGACGAGAGAGGAGACGAGAGAGAAGAGTGAGAGATAGAAGAATTAAAGGGGACAAGGGAGAGGAAGTAGAGCGGGAAGAGAGGAAGGGAGAAGAGTGAGAGGTAGAAGAGGGAAAGGGGCGACAGATAGAGAGAAAAGAGAGAAGAGTGAGGAATAGAAGAGAGAAAGGGGGCCAGCGAAGGGGGAAAGAAGAGAGAGAAGAGTAAGAGATAGAAGAATGAAAGGGGGCGGGAGAGGCAGATAAGAGAGAAGAGAGAGGGAAGAGTGAGAGATAGAAAAGTCAAAGGGGCGAGGCAGTGAGAAGAGAGAGAAGGGAGAGATGAGTTGAGAGGTACATGCGCAAATGGGGAGAGAGAGAGGGAGAATAGAGAGTGCAAAGAGTGACAGATAGAAGAGTGAAAGGGGGCGAGAGTGAGGCAGAAGAAGAGAGAAGAGTGAGAGAAAGAAGAGTGAAAGAGGCAAGAGAGGGAGAACAGAGAGAAAAATGAGAGGTAGAAGAGTGAAAGTCCCGGCCACACTTTTCCCCTTCCCCTGCAATTGTGCGATCTCAATGACACTTGGCCTAGTAGGATTGCTGTCTCTGTCTTTCCTCTGTATCCCCTCCCTTGCCTCGTCGCGCCTTGAAACACTTGTGTATAGGCACCTTATAAATGCTATATCATATTATAAAGGGTGCGAGAGAGGGAGAAGAGAGAGAAGAGTGAGAGATAGAAGAGAGAATGGGGACAAGAGCGAGGGAGATGAGAGAGAAAGAAAGAAGAGTGAGAGATAGAAGAGTTAAAGGGGAGAAAGGAGAGGAAGTAGAGCGAGAAGAGAGAGAGGGAGAAGAGTGAGAGGTAGAAGAGGGAAAGGGGCGACAGAGAGAGAGAAAAGAGAGAAGAGTGAGGAATAGAAGAGAGAAAGGGGGCCAGTGAAGGGAGAGATGAGTTGAGGTAGATGCGCAAATGGGGAGAGAGAGGGGGAGAAGAGAGTGTGAAAAGAGTGAGAAATAGAAGAGTGAAAGGGGCGACAGAGAGGGAGAAGGGTGAGAAGAGAGAGAGAGAGAAGAGTGAGAGATAGAAGAGTGAAAGGGGGCGAGAGTGAGGCAGAAGAGAGAGAGAAGAGTGAGAGACAGAGAGTGAAAGAGGCAAGAGAGAGAAAAGAGCGAGAAGAATGGGAGGTAGAAGAGTAAAAGTCCCTGCCACACTTTTCCTCTTACCCCTTCCCCTGCAATTACGCGATCTCAATGTCACCTGGCCTAGTAGGTTCACTGTCTCTGTCTTCCCTCTGTATCCCCTCCCTTGCCTCATCGTGCCTTGAAACACTTGTGTATAAGCGCCTTATAAATGCTATATCATATCATAAAGGGTGCGAGAGAGGGAGAAGAGGGAGAAGAGTGAGAGATAGAAGAGAGAATGGGGGCGAGAGAGAGGAGAGAAGAGAGAGAGAAGAGTTAGGGATAGAAGAGTGAAATGGGGCGAGACAGGCAGAAGAGAGAGAAGAATGAGAGATAGAAGAGTGAAAGGGGGTGAAAGAGGAAGGCGAGAGAGAAGAGAGAAAAGAGTGAGAGGTAGAAGAGTGAAAGGGGGTGAGAGAGGCAGAAGAGAGAGAGAAGAGTGAGACAGAAGAGTGAAAGGTGCAAGAGAGGGAGAAGAGAGAGAAGAGAGCGAGTGATAGAAGAGTGAAAGGAGGCAAGAGGCAGGGAGAAGAGAGAGAGAAGAGTTGAGAGGTAGAAAAGTGAAAGGGGTGAGTGAGGGAGAAGAGAGAGAGAAGAGAGAGGAGAGTAAGAGAAAGAAGAGAGAATGGGGCAAGAGAGAGGGAAGAGATAGAAGCAGGTCCGGCTCTAGCAGGGGGGGCAGGAGGGCCAGGGGGGCCAGGCCTCCCCAAGACCACCCTCTGGCCCCCCTAGAAAGTAGGCCATGCCAGTGGAACCTGAGGTAATATGGGTGTGGGGGTAGATTTCATCTACACATGCAGCAGCAACCTCAGAGATATTCTGAGAGGTTGAACAGCAGGAGGTCGGCCAGGATTTGTTTTCATGCCCTAGACAATGATGTATGCCCCACAGCCATGACATGACCAGGGAGATGGAGGGCCATTCACATCTATAAGTGAGGTAGCATACTTATTCAAGCTGGCTGCCTACACATATTTTCTCAAACCTAAAATCACTGTTTTGCTTTCTGTAATTTAAAGCATGTTTATCTTTTGTGGGAATATAGCGTTTTTTCGCTTTTTCACATCATGCTTAATAAAATGGTTAACTCTATCAAACAATAAATGACAGCTGATGTTGCTTGAACACAGATTTCTGAAGAAGGTCCATCATCTGACATGGGGACCTTACGAATTCCATTCTTTATTTTTTTTATTGCGATTTCTGAAGAAGGTGCATCATCTGACATGGGGATCTTACGAATTCCATTCTTTATTTTTTTTATTGCATTAGTTGAAAAATCAACCTTTCAATAGAAAAGTAAATAATACAGCTTTAAGTTAAGACAATAAATTCATCGTAAAACATGTTCACTTGAGAAGAAAAAAAAAACCAATCACAATTAGCGGAAAAGTAAATAGCCATGGAAATTAATAATCACAATTAGCAACATTAAAGAAAGCATGAATGAATACATATTATAACCAGAAAGTACATTCAAGCAAACGTGTTACATTGAAATATTATTCCCGGCTTCATGTATTCCAGCATATTAGACAGATGATAGTCGCAGATGTGAATTCTGGCCCGGGAGACAACTATTTACATCAGTTCCAGTGAAAACATTTACAACAGCTAATTTCATTGAAATGTTTCAACGGTTAAAAAACATTTCCCATAGAAATCGTGTTGTAACATTATTATATTCCATAACAAAAAGTTTTTTTTTTAATTTTTTTTATTTTTGTTGGCAGAAGCAGATGACAAACACACACATCAGAGCAGCTATACAGAGACAATCTGGATATTTTAGCAGAGTTCAGTGGCCCATATGAATAGTGAGAAGTAATAACATGGAGATCGCAGCACTATAGAGCATCAAGTAACAAAGCACGCAGTAGCCATAATTACGGTGAATTCTCCATAGAGGAGCCGGCATCAAGGCCATTCAGGTAACTATTAAAGGCAGTCCAAATGTTTTTAGGCCGGGACCGTGCCGGGAGGGTGCTAATGTATTCCTCCTCGCAGTTCCGAGACCAGGTCAACAGGTTCAGCCATTTCCAGAAGGTAGGGGGGCAGTGCGCTTCCAGTCCTGTAAGATACATTTTTGGCAATTACACAGCACACATTTAAGAATTTAGCAGCCCCTCTGGCTCCCTCATCCCCCCAATCCCCAAACAGTACACTCAGCAGGTCAGGCTCGATGACAGTATCACAGATTTCAGACAAAGTTTTCAGGATTTCCTCCCAGAATGGGGTTAGCCGTGGGCAGTCCCAGAACATGTGTAAGTGGCCTGCATCTACCGCGCCACAGCGAGGACATAGCCGTGGGTCGGAGCGGGCAGATTTGGAGAGCCTGCGCGGGGTGTAGTAGAGCCTGTTCAACAGTTTACACTGTATGGTGCAGTATCGGAAATTCAGGTAGACCCTATTAGTGTGAGAGCACATTTTCCCCCACAGCTGTTCCGTGAGTTCTACCTCCAGTTCGGAGGCCCAGTCATCCCGTACCCTAGGGAGCTGCGGTGTAGCAGTTGTGAGAAGGAGTTTGTATAGTGATGACACCACCCTGCGGGCCCCACCCGAGTTGTCGATGTACAAAATCCCAGGGGAGTCAGGGGGCTTGTGGGGAAACTCAGGCCACGTGTCACGGAATGCAGCTCGGTGTCTGTAATATTGCAGCAGTTCCATTGGTGATTCCGAGTGACCCGGTTTCCAGGTCTGTGGTGTAATGAATAGCCCATCCGGGTAAAAGTCGGTTAGTGCCAGGTACCCCAGGGACCGCCAATGTCGGGCCAAGGCCATGTCGTTTGTAGGTTCTAATCCGGGGAACTGCCAGGCGGCGAGCCACTTGTAGTATGGGCGTTCCTCCACACCCGCAGCAAATATCCGCCTCCAAGCCGTTATGGTGGTTTGGACTGGGTCTATGGGCGAGTCTGGTTCATATTGTTGATGTAGGATCAAGGTCATTATATTGGTGCCAGAAGCTGCAAGGGCCTCTAGCTTGACATGCGGGCGAGGCCCAGGGTACCAGTAGATGACAAACTGCGCCTGCGCGGCGATCCAGTACCGCATTAGGTCAGGAGCAGTAAACCCGCCTTTCTCATAAGGAAGAGTCATGGCAGCCCATTGTTTCCGCACCGCACCAGAATGCCACAGGAACTGAGCGCACAGCTTGTGTAGATCAGCAAAGTACTTCTTGCCGGGCCATATGGGGACATTTGTGAATGGGTACAGCAGTTTGGGGAGTAAAAACATTTTAACCAGTGATAATCTACCCGCCAAAAACAACGGGAGAGAGCGCTAGCACACTATCTTGGACTCAGCCAGTTCTGCCGCGGCCAGGTAGTTTTTAGTTAAGAGAGCTTCTTTGGTCAAGGACACCTGGACTCCCAGATATTTAATCCCGTCGGGAGACCAACGAAGCGGGTACTCTGTGGCAGGTTGAATCGTGGAGCCCGTGAGGGGGAAGAGTTCGGATTTGGCATAATTGATGGTGAATCCAGAGTATGTACCGATACGAGTAATGTCGCGCAGAATAGGGTCGAGGTGGAGGTCTGTGTTTCTGACGAACAGTAGTACGTCGTCTGCATAAAGTGAAATAATCTCGGGGGTACCCTGTAGCCGTATCCCTTTGCGTGAGTGGCGCTCCCTGACAAAGTCCGCCATAGGCTCAATGGCCAGTGCGAACAGGATCGGGGAGAACGGGCATCCCTGGCGGGTGCCTCTGAAAAGAGGGAACAAGGCAGACGTTTGAGAGTTGACTCGGACCCTGGCAACCGGAGAGGTGTACAGCAGTTTAATATATGCAATCATCCTAGGCCCAATGCCCATGGTCTCCAGGACCAGCCACATGTACCTACAAGACACCATATCAAAGGCCTTCTGGGCATCCAGGGTGACCGCAACTGCACTCACGTCCTGTTTGATTCGTGCCAGGACGTTAAGGAGCCTCCTGATATTATGTGATTTGGATCTCCCGGGCACAAAACCCGACTGGTCGTCGTGCACCATATATGGCATAACAGGTAGGAAGCGATTGGCGATCACTTTGGCAAATATTTTTGTATCCAGGTTCATAAGTGAAAGGGGCCGATATGATCCACACTCGTCAGCAGGTTTGCCAGGCTTGAGCAGAACCGTAATAACGGCCTTGCGTAATGCTGGGGGAAGGGATCCCAGCCTGAGAGACTCGTTCCACACCCCAAGCAGTTCGGGGGCTAGTATAGCCACATGTTCCTGATAGAACTCCGCCGTCAGCCCATCAGGGCCCGGCGCCTTTCCTCTTGGGAGACTAGAGATAGCCTCCACTATCTCATCCAGTGTAACGGGGGAGTCTAGCTGGTCTCTTGTAGCGGGGGAAACGATGGTGGTGGGAATCTGTTCCAGGAGTTTCCGCATCTGGGAGTCACCATGTTCGGGAGGATGAGAGTATAAATCAGAGTAGAAGCCTGTGAAGACCTCCAGGATATGCTGATCAGACCACTGTATCGCCCCCAGACTGTCCTTAACACAAGTAATTTGGGATTGACCCCACTCCCCCCTCGCCAGAGCGGCCAGTGTTTTGCCTGGTCTGTCACCCTCGCCGTATTTCCGTGCCGCCTGTGGGCGGCTGAAGTACTGGACTTCCCTATTGGCCTGCTTGTTGAAGATCTTGAGCTCCTCGCTGATCTGGGAGAGGACTCCTGGATCAATGGAGGCTGGGTGTGCTCGCTCCAGGTCCCTTAATTTAGTTTCAGTGCGGGATAGGGTAGCTCTTTTGGTTTTAAGGATGCCTGATTCCCTAGAAATGGACGCCCCCCTGATGAAGGCCTTGAAGGCATCCCAGCGGACCCCCAGGGTGGTGGTCTGTGGCAGATTGTGCTCAAAGTACGACTGAATGTCAGCAAGGATGTCCGCCCTAAACACAATGTCCTGCAGAGCGGCCGATTTGAAGCGCCATGTATTGATGGTGGGAGCCGGAATACCTAGTTCTAGGGATAACGCAATCGGCGAGTGGTCAGATAGTGTGCGTGCAAGTATGCATGTTTCCGCCACCCTGCCCAGAAAAGGGCCGGACAGTAGGAAAAGATCAATCCTGGAAGAACTGTTGTGTACTGATTAGTAGTAGGTGTATTCCCGCGCTTGCGGATGTAATGCCCTCCATACATCATGAATGTCGAGTGTCGCGCAATGAGTCAGGAGTCTACGCGCTGCGCCTGGCAGGGGCCTGTGGGCTGTGTTAGTCCTGTCCATCATAGTATCAAGGACAAAGTTCATATCCCCACCCCAGATGATCTGCACCCCCATGCACCCTAGTAATATGGATATCACCTGATCAACAAACTCAGGAGAGTCAATATTGGGGCCATAGGTATTCACCAGCAAATAATCACTGTTGGCAATGGCGCAGTACAACACTATGTATCTCCCCTCCGGGTCTATGTAGCTCTTGTGGAGGACAAACTTGAGTGACTTATGGATCAATGTCACCACTCCTCTGGCACGAGTGGAGTATGAAGTGAAATATCTGTGAGGCCCCCCGGTTGGCGCAATGCTCCTAGCCAGTGGGCCTGTGGAGTGTGTCTCCTGTAGGAGCAGAATGTTGCATCCGTGCCTGCTGGCATATGCCATAATCTTGCGACCCTTGGTATAGTTGCTTAGGCCCCAAACATTCCAGGACATTATAGTTACAGGCATTCTAATGATCTAGATAAGATACACTTAACTGGAGAGCCCATGGGGTGCGTTTCTTGCACAGGTAACATTTGCACCCATGCCTATCAACGAGTGCCACAACCTCCGGAACCCCAACAAGGTTGCTCAGTCCCTGCGGGTCGCTACACATCGCAGTTATAGGCAGCACAAAAGTCTAATGTACATCCACCACTGTTGTCGTAAACCAGATGCGAGACAAAGTCCCCTCCGATGCGGATGCCCCAATGCGATGCGGTCTGCCAATCCGCCTCCACCTTTTACCATAACACTTTTACATTCCCCAACCAATCCCCCCCACTCTCACTGCCCACCCCCAACTTGCAGTGCAGTCCCCCCTCCCTCCAAAGCTGATAAAACAAAAGATGACGAGGGACAACATCCAACGGGGATGTGCCCCCACCATGGCCCAACTGGGGCCAGCCATCGAAAACACCCAATCAAACATTAACATTGCCATTGCAGTGGGGTGTGCTGTTGCTGTGAGGACGGCCGCTTAAGTAGGACAGCAACAGCCGTCTGGTGTAGGTTCTGCGGTAAACGGATCTTGTGTCAGGTCCCAGGGTCAGCTGGCCATTGTACGTAGGATGGGAACCGAGGAGAACTAAGTAGTCATGTTCAATTCCAAGCACTGAAGGCACACAGAGATCAGTGTCCAAAGTTCCAGCGGTGAGCCAGGGGCCAGAGGGCCATAGATGGGGCCAAGCGTGGTGAGCTTGCGGTAGATTATTGCTAGTTACACATGTAGACTGACGAGGAAGAGGGGATTTTGCTAGATAGGTTAATTAGGTCCCATTAGGACGCGGCGCGTTGGGTCAGTCTCCTTCGGGGTGTCCACCATCTGGATCATGGAGAGGGATGAGTGCTTCAATAAATTTCACCGCCTCGTCAGGTACACTGAAGAAATATAGTTTGCCACTGTATGTGATTTTAAGACGAGCGGGGAACAAAATGGCGTATGGGATATTGCGCTCCCTGAGCAACTTCTTGACTCCGAGGAATTGGCGCCTCTCCTGCTGTACAGCTATTGAAAAGTCAGGGAAAATCCTAATGGTATTGGCCTCAAAGCATAGCTCGCCCTTCTCACGTGCCAGGCGCAGGATAAGGTCTCTATCGCGGTAGTTTAAAATTCTGGTGATGATGGGCCTGGGAATGTCCACTGGTTTGGGGTGCGGTGAGAGGGCCAGATGGGCGCGCTCCACCGTAAAGTAGGGCGAGAGGGCCGGGTTGCCGAGGAGATCTTTGAGCAATGTTTCAATGGCGTCTTCCATGCGCCATTTCAGGGCCTTTTTCGGGAACACCAATGATTTGCAGGTTATTTCTGCGAGAGCGCGATTCCAAGTCGTCGCACTTAGCTTTCACACTTTTCATGTCACGGGATAGGGAGGTGACCGTGTTCTGCAAGGCTAAAATGTCATCTTCGTTTGTCGAAATTCTGCTCTCCGCGTCGGAGATTCTGGTGGCTGCTTGGTCCACGCGTGTCTTCAGGGAGGCCACATTGGTGTTAATGTCATCCAGTTTCTCGTGGAACGAGGCAAAGTTTTTAGCCATGGTTTCCATGAGTGTAGTTAGATCGGGGGCAGTTGCAAGGGGATGAGGGGCCGGATCTGGTTCCTCCTGTAAGGATGATGTATGGGCGGATTTCGACCTCGGGACAGATTTGGTAAATTTGTCCATGGCTCCCCCTTTCGAAATTCCCTCTGGATTTGGTGGGCATAGCCGGTCGAATTTCCGATGAGGCATGCGCCTGTGGCAGCGGAATGGTAATGGAGGCCAAACACTCAGATGGTCAAAGGGGGAAACCCAGGTACGGTCAGGAGCTCCAAGCAAGGAGGCACCGGCGTGTCCAGCAGCCAGGGTCTACAGAGGCCCCCTCCGGCGTAGGTGATCCGGGCACGGCGCCCCTTTCCAGAGCGTAGGCCTGGGCTCCGGGCCTCTTAGGCAGCAAGACTAGGTGATGTAGGCCACAAGTGACTCGGTTCGGGTCTCCCCAGCTCCTCACCTGGGCGTCGGTTCGGGAGCTGCAGATATCGGGTGGGCAACCAGGCTCCTGCCCAGTCACCCCACAGCTCAGTGAAAACAGGGCCCCAGCGCCGCCACGAGGGAGAGCAGCGGCGTTATCTGGGGGGGGGTATGGAGCGAGCGCTGCGGCACCATTGTGTGGGGAGGGGTGGGGCGTGTGCCAGCGCAGGCCCCCCACGGTGATCGCTGGTGCGGTGGCGTGCCCCAGGGAGGGGCGGCCGGAGCCGATGGCAGAGTCCCCCTCACAGGGGGGGTGCAAGGCGGGCGCCACAGAGCTGGTGTGTCGATGAAGAGTGGGGGCGCTCTCCAGCGCAGGCCCCCGCAGCGGCCGCCCGAGTTACAGCGTACTCCAGGAGGGAGGCCGCAGGCGATGACGGATTCGGTCCACAGGGGGGACTGGTGTAGGCTGCGAGCTGGAGGGCCCCGGGCAGTGATCAGGGGCTGCAGGTCCCGCACCCAGCATTCACCGCTGGCCTCCACGGGATCCGGCAGGGAGGAGGAGGCGGGAGCCGGGCACGTGCGGAGGCCCAGTCAGGAGGCCGCCAGCCGGCAGGGACACCCGATTCGACTGATTCCTGAGACCGTTTCAGACCGGGATTGCTGTGGCACATGCAGAAAGGTTGCCCAAGTGAATCCAAGAAGTATTGGGTCGCGAGGATATTTAATACCGCAGTTGATGGCGGATTTCGGCCGGAGCCCCACGGGGCTCAAAGACTAGGCAGCCATCTTGGGCTGGTCAACAGCGCCACCCTAGCCCCATAACAAAAAGTTGAAAATACATCTTTCTCTTACTTAACAAAGGCAAACAGGCAGTTAACAAATGCTGCAAAGTTTCCGGCTGGCTTGGTGTTTGGCAAAATCTACAGACATTGTTTTCTTTGCGTATAATATTCCACCTTGCTAAAACATCTCTAGTGGGCCATAAATCAAGCCTTAACCTCAGAAACTGCTTTCTGTATTTCGGGTCCAGAAATCTTGCAAGATTGAATATAGTGTTGAGTTTATTGGGCAGAAGTATATGATCTTGCAAGAGATGCCGTTCCATTCATTGGTCCCTCGTGTTGATCCAGTCAAATAGCCACAATTTAGCATTGGCCCTGTTTGGATTAGTTATCAATAATTCTGCAATTATACCAGCATTATGTTTTGTACTTGGAGTTTCCACTGTTGTATTGTTTTATGAAGTGATTCGTTTATATAGATGGCAAGAATATTTATTAATGAACCCTCCTTTGATGGAAGGATGCATTTCCATAAAAGGAACATAGCTTCCACATATTTATTTATTTATTTATTTATTTATTTTTATTTGTTGAGCGCACTGCAGCCCACAGGCATTGAGGTGCTATGAGACAACTTAAGAAGGCTTCATTCAAGGTTACATGAATGCGGCTTGAACAGAAAAAGCTTGGTACATGGCAATCATGGATGGAAGGCCCAGTTCATGCCTCAGCATGCTAATTTGATGAACTCTGAGGGAGCATGATAACGGTTTTCCAAAAGTAAACCTCGAGTCGTGTCCAGAAGGTCCCAAGGCGCCATGTCCTTGATTCTGCACTTTAAGTGACAGTAGGGATGACCTTCTGTTTATAAAAGGCCAAAACAGATGTCAAAGAAAATTCTCCATACCTTGCCTGTAGCAGCCGCTGTCCTGATTTTCTTTAGCAGTTCTACAAGGTAAGGGTGATTTGAAATTTGGTTGTTTGTATTCAGACCGAGATACTTGCAATCAACAAGTGCCTCAACCCTGCAGTGCCCATCTGGAAAAAACTCTCTTCTTATACTGCTTAGACAAACATATCAGTATGTTACATTTTGACTTGTTTGCAGTAAGTAAGTTTGCTTCAAGATATCTACCTAATTGGACTTGAAGCGACAGCAGGCCCTTGGGAGTTTTTGCCAAAAGAACAAGATCGTCGCATTAAAACAACTAGGGGACTGAATGTTTGCCAAGCTTAGGTGAGTCCGAAATGACCTTGCTGAAGGAATGTCTCATGTTTGCAATGAAGAAATTAAAAAGGGCTGAGGACAAAATGCAGTTTTTTTTAATCCGCTATAGGTGGATATGGGGGCCGATAGATTTCCATCAAGAGTTAACCGCACTTGAATAGAGGTGTCCGAGTAGAACTGATGAATCCAATATTGTATGTATGCCGGGCATGATGATTTAATTAATGAGTAGCTCTCTGGATATCGAATCAAATGCTGCTCCAAAGCCTACAAATGCAAAATAAACTGGTTGCCTCATTTGGAATTACATTCAAAGTATTTATTGTGCTGCATTAACTACTTGAGTATAAGTAAAAAGATAAGGTTGATAGATGACAAATGTACTTCTGTTATGTAGTAAAATAAAAAGTGATAGATGCAAGGCTTTGAATTAAACATTACCACTACCGTTGCTCTGCGCAACAATCCATCCCATAATACTGTAGTATGTCTGTGCCATTACAGAAGAGGACAAGCCATTAGCAAATCACTCTTGGCGCTACCACCAAAAGGTGCAGTCCAATCTCAATTGCTAGGTCATGGACCCTCTGCAGTGGAACACAGCAATCACATGCATGTTTAGGCCTTGTGGTCTAGCAGTTTGGGAAGGGCTTCTAGCATTGGTGAATGGGAGAAGACTGATTTGCAAACAATGGTAAAGAAGGCTGGCCAGTGCAATGCCAGTGGTTATAATTGATTCAGACTTTTTCCTATTAGGTTCAAGACAGAACTCATGCTGTAAAAACACAGATAGGATGGAGATGCAATGTAAGGAGAAACACACATCCTATGGGTGTATTTAGTCATTTACCCACCCAACGACTAGCCAGGGCTATGTTAGAGCCCATGGAATTACCACCAACTACCTGTCTCTCGCCACCAAAATGTAACCTTTCTGGAACTCTTTGAGCAAGCTCTATTACAAAGTAACACCAAACGTGTTGCTATATAGGGCCTGCCAGTGTTATATCTAAGCATTCTTTTAGTGTTTAATTTCTTAATTGCCACTGTAAATGAGCTCCTGGTAGGATTAAAAAAAAATAACTCTTAATGTGTGTCTTCAGCCAGTTGATTTAATAAACAATATCTTTGTCAATGTCTCTGCCTAAAGTAATGTCTTAAACAAGCAATTGCAAAGCCAACAGTTTTTGCTTGCGTATAGGTATTAGACATTTGTCAGGCAATGCCATCATATGCCCAGGTACTTGCACTAATTTCCAGCTGTTCCCATTTTATGGCCAGGTGGTACCCTTATGACAGTGCCTGGCAAATGCCTACCCATGCCTAATCAAAGGCCCAAGCTGTTTGCTTTGTCAATGCATGTTGGTTTCAGTTTGTCTCCCGAAATGAACATGTATATGCCATAGATGTGAGTGTCTTGCTTGCTATGCCTAGGGAATCTAAGCTGAACCTCACAGAGGTGGTCCAAAAAGGCCCTAACTGAAAATGATAAGGCTAGGATGGCAAGTATGAACCAGTTTCAAATCTTCTCATGCATACTGAACAGTGGGGTTTCGACCTAAACAGAATGTATCTTTGTCTGTGTGGAAGCCTAGGCTAGTCTGCCAGAACGTTTCATGATTCATACTAAGTACCGACTTGATAAGCTCACACTGTTTGAGCAACTTAACATAGTTTGCATTGCAACAGAATACATTGTGCATTATGGGTCTTGTTTGGAAAGTATAATGTAAATCCTGGGTGATGGGTGTTTAGGCTGTGCCGGAATTCTTTAAAGAGCACCTTTAAAATAACACGAGAGAAGAGCATTTGGATGTAAGACCCTTTTAGGGTTGTATCCTATGAAGTGATGTTGGGATGCGTAATGTGACTAGAATTGCAAATAGAATGTACAACTTTGCTTTGATTACTATTTGTTCTATATGGTGCATTAAGGAACTAGGCGAAGAAGCGTGATGACTGAGATTTAACGCTCGATTATGTAATTTTCGGGATTTTTTATTCTTTTTGTTTTAAAAAAATCTGAAGTAAATGTATATATCTGTTGGTATTTTGTATGATGTTATATGTATCTAGAAGTTTTATTCAAATACTGGTAATGTAATGTGTTTTGGAATGTTTTAATCAGAAAAAAACTTTTTTTGTAAAGATGTAAATTAATTTTTACTACCAAAAACAAAAATAAATTTAAAAAAAGAAGAGCATTTCCTATAATGTTGGGTGCAAAATATAAAAGGTGTACATCTTTTCAAACTAATAAGCAGTATTTAAATAGTTCCTAAAGAGTGCAATCAGAGGTGGGTTTAACATTTGGACCTTGGACAAATGCCCATGCCCCCCTGCTCTGCCTCTCGCTCCCAAATACAAACAGCCAGGGCTGCGTAGCCCCTCCCACTGAGGTCGTATCTTTTTAACGTGTCTCAGAGCCAACTTATTTACAACAGGAAGTGATTAACAGAAAGTAATTAGAGATGAGACAAGGTAACAGGTAGTGACCATTGCTGTGGCACTTTTTTCTTTAAATTATATACGGTTTTAACAAACTATTTAAGTGTGATTGTTGGGTGATTATGATACAGAACAAGCGATGTGAAACAATGATCTTGTCATGCATTTCATTTCACTTTGTGTCTGTATGATATTTTTCTAAATTGAGGTTGCTTCCTGGTACGTCATGTCTACCCGTAGTATCAAAATGTTATATGCTGTGGCTTCCTGTTGTAATGCAGCATCCGGAGACAAGCTTTGCTTAAACACAGGCAGAAGCTCTTCTCTCTCTGGCCACAAGACAGATTGACCAGAATTAATTCACAAGTAAGTTAGCAAACATGATGCCTAAAAATAGGATATTTTGTTACCACCTAGATACTTACCTTTCATATAACATTTTGATACTAGGGATAGACAAGATGTTCCAGGAAGCAACGTCATCCTTGCCCCCCCCCAACCCCCTGCTGAACTGAATATAGCGCTGTAGTAGGTTACACAGAACTACATAAATTGGAGAAACCAGTTCCCAATCGCTTTAAACTCGAGTAAGTCAGCTATTTTCTCATGCATTAATAGGCCTTGTAAGGACCATAATACAGTAACCTCAATTGATCATTGGAAGGTTATACTTACAAAGTCTTTATTGCATTAGTAAGAACATATTTATCCTTTGTTTCACTATTTTATCACGATTAGTCCAGAACATTCCTTTGATTTAATGTATAAATTCATGAGTGCTGTTCCCCAGCCAGGCTAAGAAAGACAGGCTGGGGGCTGGTTGGAGTAGGTGGGAGTGGAGGTAAATGGGAATGGTGATTAAGAGAGGTGACTGGGGGTGAAAGGTGGAGGAGGATATGACATAATAGCAAGGGAAGAGCAGATAGGAAGGGGAGACAGGTAGATTGATTTTGCAACACTATGTTCCTTGCTTCTCCTTTTGCTCTGCACTGTTTCTTTATAGAGCGGTGCAAATGTATTTTTCCATATCTGGGAAGAAGTTTTTGCAGGATCACAGATCAGTGATATCTGGATCAACGCCAGCACTTTCTTTAAGGTGCTCCTAGTGCCAAACCCAATGGAATTTGGGCCCCCCCTTATCACAAAACTGGCCCACCCAGATTACTACTCCTGGAGCCCGGCCTGGATAGAAGGGTGAAAGGGGAGAGAGAGGGAGAAGAGAGAAAAGACAGAGAAAAGACAGAGAGAAGATTGAGAGGTAGAAGAGTGAAAGGGGCGATAGAGGGAGAAGAGAGAGAGGCGAGTGAGTTATAGAAGAGTGAAAGAGGCAAGAGAAAGGGAGAAGAGAGAGAGGGGAGTGAGAGACAGATGGGAGAGAGACAGAGAGGGAGAGGGAGAGACATGTAGAAGAGAAGAGAGCGAGAAAAGAAGGATAGAAACAAGAGGAAGAGAGAGGTGAGGCGAGAGAAAAGAGAGCTAGGGAGTGAGGTAGCTGGGGAGCAAGATGGAGTGAGAGAGAGGGTAAGTGGGTATAATGAAGGATAGAGCAAAGGGGGACAAACACACAGGCAGAAACAGAAACAGAAAGAGAGCCCACACGGGATAGAGGAAACGAAAGGGAACGAGAGAGGCATGAAGAGGGTGGGGTAAATTACACAGAGACAAACATATGTGGAATGGACAGACGGAGACATAGAGCAAAATGGAGATAAGAAATAGAAGTTATAATTGTCAAAGAGCAAGAACAGTTAAGGGGACGCACGAGAAGGAGAAAAGAAAACATTGCAACATGAAATCGATAAAGTAACGAAAAATAAAAAAACGAGAAAAGAGACAGAAAATAGATATGAGAACATTCTGGGCCTGCTTGATGCAGATACCGAAACGATGCCGCGTTACATATTATTGGGAGCTTGATGCCAGCTACGCTGTACCTGAGGCCGTTTAATAGGTGCTTTCATCTGCAAATTAGTAACACGCGCGCAAGTAACCGAGGCATGACAGGGCCCAGTGACGAGAGAGCAACTACAGAGAGAGTGCGTCCCCATGCCAGAGCAAGGACACCAAGCGATGTAACAACTGGCACGTAGCTCAGTGGGTTTAGCGCCCGTACCTTAATCTCTGCAAGGCGGAAGCCCTAGTTCATCGCTGTGTAAACAACATGAGTAGCGCTAACTGATAATTCATATGTCTAACATTTAAACACTGCATATGAATTCAGCGTGCTGTATGTTCCTGTAAAATACTATTGATGTTATATTAGTGCAAGAGGATGGATTGATTGACTGAAATGGGAAAATAGGGTAGAGAAAGCAGAGGGAATAGAAGAGAGATGGCCATGACACAGAAATTACTTGAGACAGAGGAGTGAGGGTGGAGAGAGAAAGAAAAATAAACACAAGTAAGATATGGGGGCGAGGCAGAGCAAGGTGAGGGAGGGGTGAATTGAGAAAGAAAGCAAGAAAAACAATGGGAGAAAGAAAGAAAGAAAGAGAGAAGGAAGGAAAGAAAGAAAGAAAGAAAGAAAGAAAGAAAGAAAGAAAGAAAGAAAGAAAGAAAGAAAGAAAGAAAGAAAGAAAGAAAGAAAGAAAGATGAAAATAGGAAGGCTGAGAGAGAGACGGCGTGAGAGTGAGAGCAAGAGAGAGGGAAAGAACGAGACGTGTATTGCGAGAGCGGATGATCATCGCTAACCAACACTGCAGCAGGTGCCACATCAAAAGTCCATTAGCCGTGCAGCCCGGGCCAGCACTGTCATGCGGCTCTGGCTGACACTTGGCTGTACGTTATGTGTGGTTGGTGGTGAGGAATGCCTTCCCCTCTGGCGACAGGTGAGTCACGTGGGGCCCCGGGGCGAGCACACTTTGCTGAGGGAGATGCGTGTCTCTCACAGACTGAGATTCGATCCATAGGAAGGCCAGGGGGCCTGTCCCGGGTAGATCATGGGCCTGCATAGAAAGCAGGTCAGGTCTGGGTGGAAGAGCAGGACTGCTCAGCACGTCTGTGCACAGGGCGCCGGGAGTCCGTGAAGGCCCCATGCTGACATTCACCTGTTGTTAGATGGCGTCTTAAAGTCAAACCCTTCTTCTGGAACTCTAAAGACTTCCATACTCACAATGTAATGAGTAAATGCCCGAGTGCTACTTTTGATATTCACTACGGGGGCAACAGATTTCTCTCCTCAAGGTCCCCTTCCGGGTGGCGACGAGACAGTGCCTCTTAGAGCACATTTTACAGGATTTTTAAAAACCAAACGAGTTTACAGTTTCACCTCTACAAATAATATCTCAACAAGAGTCGCCTAACCACCTGTGCTACCTTGCAGCTTTCTACTTTCGCGGCTGCCACACAACTTAGAATTCCGCATTGGTGGTGGATCCCTAATGCTGCTCAAAGTCACCACCGCACTAGCAAGAGTGCACTTCAAGCAAAGCACATGGCTTACTTGCCAACCAAGCTCCTGGAGCAGTCACAATGCATGCAGGCTAATTTAGGAAATACAGGGGGCAGCTGTAAACTGTAAACATCTCCATCGGGGCAAAGTGTGCTTCCTGGGATTTACCCGTTGCAATGTTGAGACCGAAGAAACAAGGCGACCCCCCCCGTCCCCCTGTACTGAGCGTGTGTGAGTTAAATGTCTTCTGCGACTTCGCAATGTAAGCCAATCTGTAAGCAGACAGGTTGCATGTATTCTCCTGCCTTCAATTTTGCAAGACCGAGAATTTGGTGGAAATTGACTTTTTTTTACTGGGGGAACCCACCTAGCGCAGGGATAAGGGGCGTGGAAATTTCAGCACAGTGTGGGGTTTTTATTTTAGTCACCCCCATAAATATTTGCCTCTCAGCCCCTCAGAGGATGAATCATTAACGTCTGGAAAATAGCAGAATTTCTTATAATGTTGTCAGCAAAGTACGAAATCTCCACACCTTTTAAACTGCCCTAAAACTGGACATCAACATTTCCTGTACAATGCAACATTGACAAGAGATTTCAGAGCACTCCTACTCAGACCCTCAAGTGGGCTTGTGCCAAAGTGTCTTGCCTCTTTGTGTGGAATTCGACCATCCACACAGGAAGACTGCGCTGGCCTGGACTATTTGATTTTTTGTATATTTAGAATGAATGATGGGAGATGAACCTCCGGAAAATATGTGGAGACAAACCCCGCACATATTTTCCACGCTCACTGCACAGCAGAAAAATAGTCATGTACTGTGGGAGGACACAGCTTACCAGCTGTAAGTGACTTCAATCCCGCAATCCAACTAAGTCAATGCCTAGTCTGGGATGCCCTATGGAAGCCCTTATTAATATATTTTTATGTCAAATACTTTGAATCTGGATGATGAACCCTTATATAACGCCCCCGGTGGCAGAATTAAGGCAAAGGGCCCAGTTTGCAGCACCTGACACAGGGCCCTAGGTGGGCGGGTCATGGACCATGTGCCATAAACCTTTTGAACCAATGGCCACAGTGGACCTCAAGTACCTATCCTGGAAAGTGTCCTTTCTGGTCGCCGTTACGTCAGCGAGGAGAGTGAGTGAGCACCAGGCCTTGTCACTGGAGCATCCTTTCTTGGTCTTTCACAAGGACAAGGTCGTCCTACGGGTAAACCCGGCCTTTCTACCAAAGGTGGTAACTGAATTCCATCTGAATCAGTCGATCTCCCTACCGGTCTTTTTTCCGAACCCTGCCTCAGAGGCTGAAAGGGTTCTGCACTGCCTTGATGTCAGAAGGGCTCTTAAGTTCTACCTTGACAGGACTTCCGAGCTTAGGAGTTCTTCTCAACTTTTTGTGACCTTCCGTAAACCTTAGGGTAAGCAGGAGTCTAAGGCGACTATTTCTCTGTGGATCGCCGCCTGCATCTCAGAGTCTTTCACCGTCCAAGGGCTGAAACCTCCTAAGGGTATTCATGCACACCTGGTGCGGGGCAAGGCAGCCGTGGTTGCTTTTCAGAAATATGTCCCCTGGAAGTCCATCGGTAGGGCAGCTACTTGGGCCTCCCCATCTGCTTTTTGTAAGCATTATTGTCTTTGTCTTGACATGAGCTCAAGAGCTGATGCTCAGAGCTCAAGAGCTTTGGGTGGGCGGAGTTAATTGTGGGCACAGGTGCACAATGGCAAACATTAGGGACAAAAGCTATTTTTTATTGCGTTGTCTTTATTACAGTTACCTAGGGGTCTGAGTAACTGCAAACAGGCAATGCTCGGTATTAGTCCAGTAACATGGCGTAACATGCTCTTTCTGCTACCCTGTTGTTGCAGCCTTTCCTGGATGTGTCTTTGTGGGGATTAGGTCTGGTGGTATTCCGGATGTGAGCGCGGTAGAAGTTGTTCGAATGTCAGAGAGTATTATGCATCATTTCTATGGGGGATAGAGTATGGCTGTGAAAAAACGCTCCCTTTAAGAGAAACACATACAGGCCGTATGTGTTTCTCTTAAAGGGAGCGTTTTTTCACGATTCACGATTTGAATCAGCGATTTACACACAGTTTTTTTTAATACTGGAAAGTCCCAATGAAAACATGTTTTGTAAAACCGGCCCTTAGAAAATAAATCACTATTTTAAAAGCATTGTGGATAACTACTACAAAATTTAATTTGAAGTGGCTAATTTATAAGTTTTTTAAACACGTATTCCAAACTGTAATTTGAAAGGGGCACGACAATGCTGTCTGTGGCCAAAGGCCACCTTGTATTTGGGAACCGTGTAAAATACATGCGTTAAAATATTACACGAGCAAGTTGGCGCTAATATATTACACCTTTAAAGTGCTTCAGATCGAGATACAAATTATTTTAAACACATGCTTTTTAGTAGTAAAAACGGTGTCTAGGGCAATATTCATTTTCATATGTGCGGACAATTATATTCGAAGGAAATAAGCACATTTAATTGTAAACATGCCCATATAAATTGCTTAACTAGAGCAGTAAACGGGGTTTATAAAAAAATACACTTGTCGAGGGCATGCTTTAAAGGCTCCCCGTCTTTCAGCGAGTAGGTGCCCTTGGGCAATCTGAGCTCAATCTGTTCCCATCACAGTAGGACCGTAGCCAAAAAATTGGACTTATACAGGATAAACCGAGCAGCTTCTAAGGCAAGGGCATTGAGCAGAAGAGCCGACCCAAGCACTTAAAAGGGGCTTTCACGTTTTCCAAACACACGTTGAGCAAATCAGCCCACTAACAGATTGCCACACTGCTCTCCTCTGCACTTATAATAGTGCCTCAGAGAAACAGGACCCTGCTGAGAGTCAGGCAATGGTCTATAAAACTGCTGAGCTGCAACTACAACAATACACATTCCTCTATAAAAGGAAGCACCGAAGCAGCAGCAAATCACTGCCCTTTAAATATGTCTAAACAGAAGTTTGATCAGAGGGATCAAGTCCAGTGAGCTGGATGTCACAACAGAAAGGGCCCTGTGCTGTGTGGAAGGGGCAGGGCCTGGCAAAGGGGCCCGCTCGCCATTTGTCTGTCTGGCGAGGGTTAAATCCGCCTCTGAACGCCCCTCTCTTTGAATCCCCCTGACCTCACTGAGCCAAGAAGGAAGTTTGTTTTGCAAATTAAAAGATTTATTTGAGGAATAAAACAATATATATATATATATATATATATATATATATATATATATATATATATATATATATATCACTTTTATGAATAAATTCATATTTGATAGCACACTTATGAATATAATAGTGATCAACAATGGATAATATTACAATAGCACAATTCTTTGATCACTTAGGAGTTGGTATAGAAAGAATAAGGTAGCAGAGAATGCTTTGTATGGTTCCAAGGAAATGCAAGATGGGAAAGAATGCAACCCAGAAATAAACTTGATATGAATTAAATAAAGAAGATAATATAATCACTTTTTCCCCTGTGGCTACTCACTCCCCCCCCCATGCAATATGGAGAGATGGAAAGAAGGGCACACAGGTTTCCAGAATCCAATCAAATGCAGTTCAGTTCCAGTTCCCCCCAGCAAGCTTAGAGAAAACCAGAATGATTTTAAACAGGCAAAATACTTTTAAATGTGATTGCAATGAAGTGGAAAATATGCTAAAAATGATTTTAATTCACTAAGGGAGATTCAGGGTAGGTGATAGTTACTTTAGATTGGTACAGGACAACACTAGCAATGATTCATGAGTGATTATCAGGTTGAAAACGAATTTCAGCAGTGGAAAGCCAGAAGCAGCTATTTTTACAAGTGGTGAAATGAAGCTAATTTTCAATTTGCGGCACTTTTACCGCGTGCGTATATCGCGATCTCTCCAGATATCTAACTCAGTTGCAGTGACCTGTTGTGTGATTGATCGCAACCACACATTCTGGTCCTGCCCCGTCCATTCGCCTCTCACAAATAGCTTATGTAAGAGGTGCTCTCTGGCTATTTTGATATCTACCAATGTCGTCATTCTGGAAATTGATTTCCTCCCTGACTTACAGAAGTTTGTATTTTATCTTGCAAAACAGACCGTTTCCTGAGAGTGTTCCTTTTTGAGGGGTGCTTTCACAGTGTAACACAGCATGGTGATCCAACAGGATTTATGTATCCTATCAGTTAGCACACTGTATTAAGCTGCGCAAGTGGTAGGTCTAATCCAGATGTCCCGTTATGAGCCCCCACTCTGTAAGTGACTTCAATCCCGTAATCCAACTAAGTCAATGCCTAGTCTGTGATGCCCGATGGAAGCCCTTATTAATATATTTTGATGTCAAATTCTTTGAATCTGGATGATGAACCCTTATATAATGCCCCTCTCTTTGAATCCCCATGACCTCACTGAGCCAAGAAGTAAGTTTGTTTTGCAAATTAAAAGATTTATTTGAGGAATAAAACAATATATATATCACACTTTTATGAATAAATTAATATTTGATAGCACACTTATGAATATAATAGTGATCTACAATGGATAATATTACAATAGCACAATTCTTTGATCACTTAGGAGTTGGTATAAAAATAATAAGGTAGCAGAGAATGCTTTGTATGGTTTCAAGGAAATGCAAGATGGGAAAGAATGCAACCCAGAAATAAACTTGATATGAATTCAATCAGAAGATAATATAATCACTTTTTCCCCTGTGACTACTAACTCCCGCCCTATGCAATATGGAGAGATGGAAAGGAGGGCACACAGGTTTCCAGAATACAAACAAATGGAGTTCAGTTCCAGTTCCCCCCAGCAAGGTTAGAGAAAACCGGTATGATTTTAAACAGGCAAAATACTTTTAAATGTGATTGCAATGAAGTGAAAGATATGCTAAAAATGATTTTAATTCGCTAAGGGAGATTCAGAGTAGGTGATAGTTACTTTAGATTGGTACAGGTCAACACTAGCAATGATTCATGAGTGATTATCAGGTTGAAAACGAATTTTAGCAGTGGAAAGCAAGAAGCAGCTATTTTTACAAGTGGTGAAATGAAGCTAATTTTCAATTCGCAGCACTTTTTCCGCGTGCGTATATCGTGATTACGGAACAACTATAAGGATCTTAGCTTTAAAATGACCATCAAATTTCGCTTCTAGGACGTGCGGTTCAAAAGATACAGACGTTTTTGTGGAGGTAGATTTCAGAAGGACAGATGGCGCTTTTACAGATTTGAAATCACAGAATGGACACACGATTTCTATGCAGTTCTGGTCAGGTTGAAATGGTTTAGATAAGATTATTTTAGACTAAGAGATTGGTTCTGTACAGTTCTTAGACTGGATACTCACTCCTAGTTTTGGACTGGAATGGACCTCATCACAGATCTGGTCAGGTTTGGACTGCACTCTCGCCACCGGATGGTCAGGCACTGGTTCTGCTCACAGCGTGGCCTCTGATCTGCTACCGGCACTGCACCGCGGTCTGGTATGGGTCTGACGGGTTCTGGTTACAGCTCTGCTTTCTGGGTCTGGTTCTGGCACAGGGTTCAAGCCAGAAGCAAAACAGCTCGCCCGGCTGTTGAATAGTTTCGTTAGGTTGCTGAATTCTGAGGCCTGCTGGGAAGCTTCTCCAAGGTTCTAGAGTTTGGGTTCTAGAGTTTTGGTTCTGGAGTCTGTCTGTAATCTGGAGCCTCAGGAGTCTGGAGTCTTTTCTGGATATGGTCGGGCAGCGTGCTGTGCAGGAATCGATGAGTAGTGGAAAAATGAGTGTGTCTATCTGGATCTCAGCAGTCTCTTTTTATGTGTTCTCAAAGGGGGTGTGGAGGCTGACTTCCTATGCCCAACCCTCTGAGGATCCTGATAGGTTAAAGGATTTACTGTCCTCTGACTGGAGAAGGGAGTAGTGAGTCAGAATGAGTCATCAGGTATCATCTTTATGGCTGAAGGAAAGAACACTTCCCTTTGGTTTCTCAAGAAAATCAATTTTTCATAATCAAACATGCTTCCCAGATACAAAAGTTGTTGATAATACATGTACATATCACATATTAATTAAGACAGGTTTCTGTTTAACCCTGATCTTTCTAAGAGCTTGGTTTCAGAAATGACAATTTAACTGAGATTTTAGTGGGTTTCGCAATATTGGTTTTGCACCGAATCTTATACGGATGTACACACCCTCTCTGGGCATATTACAGTAATTTTCATTTTTCTAGCATAAACACATTGTCTACATATATCAATAAATCCCAGGGTTTGGCCTCAGAACATCACACGGTGTCCAGTTTAGTCTTAAACCATGAGTGAAGGTGTCATTTTAAGAATCTCAAAATTGTACATTTCTGTCAGCTTGATACAATATTTTAGAAGCATTTTCCTTAAACATATATTTGGTGCAATATGAAATCTACAACCCAGTCTGGCCCGCCCCTAGAAGCTTGGTGAGTCAGATGGTCACATGTCCTGCTTCTCCCAGAGCAGTGTTGACAGTTACACCTCAAATCAGCATATTCTATTCATCCCAAAGCCCCCATTGTTCCTTCCTCCAGGCTGCAGGGAAAATCTCCTCCCTCTTAATCAACAGGACCATGTGATATCCTGCCTTCTGGTGTGGAGTCCCCAGGTGTGAAGGATTCCCGGGGACAGCAAGCCTTTTGAAGTCTTAGCTACATCATGTTACTGTTCTGATCAATTGCAATAGAGTTCCTTATGGAAAAAATATAACATTTTAAACTGAAAATAAGCGACATATCTTTAATCAAGTTTCTTTCCACATTAAATCAATGTATGGCACTCTATATGGCATTCTGATGGAATTCTTTTGCTTCGCATATCTAGCCTCTGAAACATAGGTCTCCAGTCAGAATTTAGATCACCAGCGCTGGTCGGTGGCGAGCACCGGTACTGCACCTATTTTTGGCAGCTGTCTTACCAGTAAGCAATCCTCAAAATATACTTTGTTCAAATATAGATACACTTCAATGGATCTCAGATTCAGGTATATTCTTGCGGGAGAATGATTTTGACCCCCCAACAAGGAGGTGGGACCTTTTTAGTGGTTTTGGTGAGCCATGATTTTAGCAATTTTTGACATCAAATAAAACGGATTTTGAACAGCTCTATATTCCTTTGCACTGATTTTGCTCTGTGTGCAGCCGAAGGATGGGGTCTGACAATGATCTCCTGTATGAACACTGACAGAGGCAAAAGAAGATGGCAACCTATCTTTCAGATTTTTACTGCGCATTTTGGGATGATTTCTGGCGAGCAGCATGCTTTTCGGCGGCCATTATGATGTTTCCACTGCCAGTAATGCACAGTGATATTGCAGGGCTTGGATGCGTGGGTTGAAACATCCTACAAGCCCCCCTCTTGCGATGGCCATTCTGGACTTTCATCGATGGAACTTCGCAAGACTGGGATCTCCTCATTTTCTTCTGATTCTGCAGATGGCAAAGTTCAGCATCTTTTCCTCCATCAGGGTGGATCGATCGGTTCTCCTCGCCGGTCCTGATGGGAGTATTGGGCGGTTCTGGGCCCCTCGGATCTTTGCTCCCGGTCCCCGGGTCGTCCTCCTTGGTCAGTCTCCATGGTTTATCTCTCCTAGGATAACAAAGCAAAGCGGCAGAAACATATTCGTAGGCATTTCCCCACCACTATTAATGTAGTGGGGTGAACATATACATTTTATAAATCAGGAGATATTTTCATTCTTATCATAATATTTTATGGACTATGTGTGGGATATTTTAGGGTTGGAATTTTTATTGTTCTGGAGCGGCCCCTTCTGGGGTTCCCGAGGACTGCTCCAGTTGCTGCAGAGTGTGCCTGGGGTGGCAACACTTTAGCTGATTAATATGGACCCACTTGTCTTCCCCCTCCGCCAAACTGCCTTTTGGGATACAGATCTTGTAGGCAACTGGTGATATCTTGTCTACAATTTCAGAAGGTCCCTTCCAGGTAGGCAGAAACTTCTGCTGTTTGGCCTGGTTCCTTTGGAAATTGTACAGATTAACCCGGTCTCCTACATTGTATTCCTTTCTGGTGGTCTTCAGGTCATAGTGGGTCTACATGCTATCGACTGATCTTTCTAGATTTCGCTGAGCATAGGCAAAAGCATGTTGAAGGTGTTTCCTTAAATTCTCAACATACTCATGAGTTGTGGAGGCATTGATCAATATCTGCTCTTGGGTCCTGTATAACAGATGCTGGGGTTGCACCATCCTGTGTCCAGTCATCAACTCAAATGGTGACATTTTAGTTTCAGATGAAGGGGTAGATCTGACGGCCATTAGGACGAGAGGTAATCGAATATCCCAACTTGGCCCAGAATCTGCCACAAACTTTTTTAAGATGCTCACAATGGCTTTGTTGTAACGTTCTACTGCACCAGAAGAGGCTGGCCGGTAAGCAATGTGTAGCTTCCTTTTAACCCCCAGTATCTCCCACATCTTTGTCATTACTTCGCTGGTGAAATGGCTACCTCTGTCTGACTCAATTCTTTGGGGTAGTCCAAAATGTGAAAAGATGTGATTGATCATCAGGGCAGCTGCTGTTTCTGCCTTGCAGTTTGGGGCTGGGAGACATTCCACCAATTTAGTAAATAATCATGTCACCGTCAACATGTACTTATTCCCCTAGAGGAGCGAATCACGGGCCCGATGAAGTCGACTTGCAAATCTGACCATGGCAGTGTCCTCACCCTCTTTTGGAGAGGCACACGGTGTGTGAGGGATGTTGGCTGAAATTGTGCACACACAAGACACCCCTTCAAGTATTGGACGAGGTCCTGCCCCATGTGTGGCCAGTATGCAACCTATCTTAAGATTTCAAGTGTTGTAGGAAACCCCCTATGACCAGCTGCCGCCGCGTCATGGGCGTGACTTAACATCAGGCTTCGGAATGAGGTAGGAACCACCCACTGATCATGACCAGCTTGGGATTTCCTTACCAACAAACCGTCTTGGATTCTGAACATTTTTGGACATTTCATCAACACTCTGAGGTCCTCTTTCCCAATGTAATTGGTATCCGTCAGGGGAAAGTTCCCAGGGTCCTCAATGTGTTGGTAAACCTTACAAATTATTGGATCCCTCTTCTGAGCCATAATCAAATCAGCATCTGGGGTATCGTTACTCTATTGTGCAGTTGAAAGATCATTGTGAGCATTGGTCTGGGATCTAGTGATAGCAGTGACCTGGATTTCCCCCAACAGGGACTCAATTTCTATTAGATGCCCTTGGATGTAATTTCCAGTTTTGTCTGGTCCCTCTATTTTGGAATGACCCTTGATCTTTTTCCAGTAGATGGTCATCCCATTCGAGGTGACAAGATCATCAATATTTTGGATTAACTTCCCATGTTTAAAGGGTTTGTTATTAGCACATAGCATGTCTCTGGTTTTCCAATTAACCAGGTGCTCCACAAACCCGTTCCGTACATAATCTGAATCTGTGATTATGACCAGTTCGTGGAGTTGATGTTGGACAGTAGTGAGGATGGCTTGATGCACCGCCATCAACTCTGCCACTTGACTACTTCGGAGACCAATCTTCTACCCAGCGGAGGGTTCTGGGGACTCATTCACCCATGCATTCCCTACGCCGGCCACAAGTTCTTTCTCCCCGTTGTTGTCAACATGGTAGGAGCATCCATCCACATAGACAGTGGGCATTCCCTCACACTTGTCTTCTTTAAAGACTTTGTGTGGGGAATTAAGGTATGCCTCCATGTTGTCCTTGATTTTTAGACTTTCGTCCTTGAGACAGTTTTCTCTGGCACAATCATGCAAGTCAGCCAGACCTTGCGCGAGGTGACTCTTCTTATTTTGGCCATATCTGACCTCCACAGGAAAGCCTTGCATTGACATGGACAGGATCCAGGAAGTAATTCGGAATTACTCACATTTCCGGCCCGGATTCTGTCATTTTGGAGATATTGCAGAGGCTGGTGTGGAGTCTCCACTATGATGTGTTCCCCCTGGATAAACGGGCGGTAGTTCTTCAATGCCCACACCGTTGCCAGGAGTGCCTTCTCACAATCGTTGAATTTTTCCTCCATAGAGGATAAAGTTTTACTCGCATAGGAGATTACTCTATTGACCTTGTCGTGCTTTTGATATAATACTGCAGTCAAGCATGTATTAGAGAACCCTGTCTCCAAGAAAAACTCCTTGTTTCTGACAGGGTAAGCTAGGCAGGGCACTTGTGAGAGGCTTCTTTTGAGTTGTCCTACTGCCTTGGCTTGTTCTAGACCCCATTCCCACTTGACCCCCCCCTTGAAAAGATGAATCAGGGGTCTAGTGATCTCTGCGTAGCCCTCAATGAACTTTCTGCTGTAATTGGTCAGTCAAAGGAGGCTCCTTAGTTCCCGCAGAGTTGTGGGGTCTTTCAGTTTCTGAAGTGCTTCCACTTTCTTTTCCTGGGGACAGAGACCCTGAGGAGTAATCTCATGCCCCAAGAAGTTAACACGGGTTCTACACCACTGTGCCTTCTGAAAGGAAAGTTTTGCTCCGGCGGCCCTCAACTGTGTCAGAACATAACGGATCTCTGCTATGTGTTCCTCCACAGATGAACTTTTGATGAGGACATCATCTACATTAGCCAGGATACCCCTCGCACCCAGGTCGGGCATGGCCTTGTGTAGGAAAATGTTGAATTCATTGCCGGAGTTGAGGTATCCGAAGGGAGTCCGGGTTCATGTGTATTGCTGGCCCCCAAAGGTAAAAGCCAGTTTGTATTGGTCCTCCCTACTGACAGGCACAGTCCAGTATCCATTGGTCAGGTCTATTGCAGTGAATACCTGTGACCCCTGGATCTGGGCCAGCCCTTGGTCAATGTAGGGAAGAGGCCATCGGGAAGTATGGACCCGTTTGTTGAGCACCCTAAGGTCGGTCGCAGAGTCTCCACTGGCCGTTTGGCTTCAATATTCCCAGCACCGGATTATTGAATTTGATGTGTACTGGACAGATTATCCCCCGGGACTCAAGGTTCTTAATTTTTTCAGTAAGGGACTCCATGGATGCGAGAGGCAATCGTTATTGCTTCATAAACACTGGAGTCATGCCAGGGTCCGTGGGAATTGTTGTTGTGTGGATGTCGGTGCAACCACAGTCATATGAGTCCACCACAAAGAGATCTTGAAAATCCAAAAAAACTTGTTTCAACTTTTGCTTCTGCTCCAGAGTCACACAGGCATCAGCTAGGTTGACTCGCTCTTCAACCATCTGCCTGAAGCCTGGAAAAACTTCTGGTTTCGCTATCTCAGCTGTTTCCTCCAAGTCCCTGGCTTCAGGTGGGAAAGGCAGCCCTCATGGACCTTGAAAATCACCTCATCCCCTCTGACGTCACAGGTCACATCTTCCTTACCATAAGGGCAGGAAGTGTACACCAGGAAGTTCCCCCCATGCCGGGTAAAGATCCTGTCCGGTGTTGTATGGTCATTACTGTCACTGTCAAAACAGTCCTTGGGGATTGGTCCTAACAGTTCATTTCCTAAATCAATGGAAAAATGTCAGTCATCAACCACCATTCCAATAATGGCGCCTGCGGCTAGAGTGATACTCTTTAAGTCTCTATTATCCATCTCTATTGGAATGGTGTCATGTTCTATATTGACTAATAGGGTTGGGTTTACCCTCAACCCTTGCTGTTGGAGAGAAGCATTTAGATGAATATAAGCATCAGAGTTTTTCAATTTTTGTCTTCTTTTAACTTTCACTTCCAGGGAGAATTGTCGGGTCCTTTCTGGGATGGTGACTTCCTCTTTAATCTGAATTTCAACTGCATAAGGTAGCAATTGAGATGACCTAAATGCTTTCTCTGGATCATCAAAGCCCATGGGATTATCCGCTAATCGGGACCAACCTCAGAAGTTTATTAGGTCCAAACTAATGGCAAAGTGATTGAGAATGTCACTGCCTAAGTAAAAGGTGGCAGTGATGTCTCGCACGACCCAACAATTATGGACTAAGCTCTTGTTTCCAATGGACATTTTTAGCATACACCTGCTTGGCAGGAGATGTTTGGAATTGGGTGTTTCCAGATTCATTTCCCATTTGTCTATCAGTTTGAATGTGGGAATGGCTGGATCTTTTGGGAGTTGGCGGAACATGTCTTCGCTGATGAAGCTCTTACCGTTGTTCACACACACTCGGGCGAGAACAGAGCCCTTCCCATCATTTAACTGAACAGGGATGAACAACTGCTCTCCAATTTGTTGAATATCAGCCAGGCTCTGAGCTGATTTCACCTCTTTCTGGACTCTTGGAGTGGGAATGTCAGATTGTGGATTGGTAAAGAATTTCGGACTGTTTCCTTCCAGTGTGGAATACCACCTTAAACTGGAAGGAAGGTTTATTTTCAGGAATAGAGAGGACCCCCCATCACCAGTCTGTTGTCCTACTGCTATTACTGTCACGTCAGGATTTTGGTCGTTCTGGAAGTGAAATTCTACTTGGTCAGACTTTTGTTCAACCATGTGGCATGTGCCGTTTAAACTAACATGGTTGACACTCTGTTCTAATTTTATTGGTCAACTAGTCTGGGTCCAGAGGACCTTGTTTACGCAATCTATTAGGGGTGACAACATTCTCAGGAGGTCATTCCCTAGTAAACAAGGGTACCCTCTGGAGTCACTACTATGACCGGGTGTTACACCTTGTGTCGCCCAATTTTAATGTCCAAATCCGCAGTCCCCTCGACGGGAATATCCTTCCTGTCAAAGTTCTGAAGTTGTCCAGGAAGAGAGGTGAGAGGAATTTGGTAGTTCTCCCCCCTTCCTGAATTTAGCTAATCGAAAGCCTTTTTGGACAGAAGGGTAGCTTGGGATCCCGTGTCCACCAGTGCCAAAATTGTACCTTGCCCCTGTACTTGTACCGGAGCTTAGTATCTTCCCTCCTTCTCTTCAAGGGGGCACAGATAATGCACATGATTTGACAACTGGTGGGCCAATTTTCTGGTTTTGGACATGCAAAGAGAAGAGATTTGGGCAGAATTCTGTGGAAAGTCTTGGGAATCTGAAAGAAAAAGTTGGCAACTAGATATAATAATAATAATAATAATAATAATAATAATAATAATAATAATAATAATAATTTGACATTTATATAGCGCTACGAACCCTGAGGTATCTGAGCGCTGCTTATTACCCACAGTGTGTGGTGCTCATTTATCGACCTCGGAAGGATGAAACGCTGAGTTTGGCGCTGCCGGGATTCGAACCTGCGTTTGCAGGCTCTGCAGTGATGTCAAAGCGAGCGCTCTACTCGCTGTGCCACTTGACCGGCATATAGGAGATGTTTTCGGTTCCCCTGGTTCTGGGCCACCCCCCCCCCTTTTTGGAGGCAGTCACCAGAATGGGTTTGAACCGGGGGATTTTGATGCTGTTGGTTGTGGGATAAGATGATGGGCGGCGCTAGCTCAGTCCCCACATCTACCCAGTCTGGATGTGAATCCCTTGGGACCCATTTTTCTTTGGTGGGAGTTCCCCCATCTCTGAAGGAGAAGGTCCTTTTCCCAGGATCCTCTGAGGATCCCTCTCCCTCAAATTGGAAGATCTGTACCTCCTCCTCAAAGTGGGTCTGTTTGGATCCTTTGTTTTTCCTACCTCCTCTCTGCTCCTTGAGTGGCAGACTTTCAGGAGTAGGAGATTTTGTTTCTGGTTCCTGGGTTTCCAGGGGCTGTTTACAAGTGGGGAAGGAAGCTTCCTCCAAGGCTTTACACCCCCCTTCCCCTTGTGCCTCCTCCCTGGGAACCAGTGAGTTTTCGGGGTGCTGCCCCGTCATTGTTCTGGAGCACCAGGCCCAGAATTTGGGGCATTCTGCACCGGCATGCCCATCTGAGGATTCTGCTGAGCCCTTAGCACGTGACCGAGCTCCGGTGCCATATTTTGGACCTGGCGCTCTAACTGGGAAACCCACTCAGGTTGATACAGGGTTCTGTTTTCTCCCCTGAGCTGATCCCGGGAAGGGTAGCTATCCCTTCTCTGGTAGTACCTCGGGTTGGGAAGATTTGGGTACCCCTCCACCCTTGGCCTCCCCTCTGCCGGATTAGGTGGCCTGGGCTCAGGGAAGTGGGGAAAGAAGGATGGATGATTTTGGGGTTGGAAATTGGGTGGATACCTGGGGAAAAATATCTGCCCATAATTTGGTGAATTTCTGCCCTCTTACCTCAGTCCCCTGGGTTAGGTGCTTGGCCGGATCCCTCCCTTGGGCTGGAGGAGTCCACACATAACCCAGGATGTGTCGGTTTCCCTTGTAGCGTCGACTTACATAGTCAGGGGAGTAGGGACCCCAATTGTCGGACTACCTCCTTGGCTCCCTGTCTGTGACTGCCCCGAGGTCCTTCTGGGCTTGGAATTATTCTGTGCAGGCAAGTTTTTAGGCCCCCCATCTCCAAATCCAAAATGGGGGCAACCTTTACGTCTGCCACTTTAGCAGCAGCAGGGGTGCTGGTCGGTTTGGAGTTTTTCTGAGCATTACTTTTATTTTCTATGGGTTTCTGCACCTCATAGATTCGGGTGGCCTGTTCAATGACCCAGTCTAGTGACCTTTTCTCATGAAAATCTCTCACTAGCTGGGTCATGATGTATTTGGGCAAGGCATGGAAAAACGTATTTACAAACTCTTTACTGTGCGTCCGCACCCTTTTGGTAGTCTGCGCAAAAGCACGCTTCAACTCCTGCATAAATTCTTGTGGAGCCTGATCCTCCCCACATTGCAAATTGTAGGCAGCCTTGCGAGCCTCTTGGGGATTTCGGTGAACAGAAAAGTGTTTCAAGATGGGCGCCCTATATGTGGACCTTCTTGAATGATTCTGGTCCTCCAGCCCCGCAAAGAAACTGGAGTATTCTGGGGAGAATGTCCATTTTAAGTACTGAATGCAGCTACTGCTGTCTTTCAAATGGAAAGTCTCCATCATTTGCTCAAAGAGCTCCAAGTGTTCCCAAACAGAATACTTGGAGTTCTTATGTTAAGGCGTGATGACGCTCCTTATTGCTTTTATCTGTTTTAAGGGGTCCTTAAGCAAGGCCCTTTTTGCCTTATTGGCCTTCTTGGTTCGGGTAACCCTGGTCCATTCATCCTCTGACTCAGAAGCACTGCTCCCAGAGGTGCCCGTCTGCTCTTCAAGGTTTTCCTGGATTCTGCCAGCCTGGGAATGGCTGGCAGAATGTGGAATGTGGGGACCTGGTCTCCTGTGCCTTGTGATGCTCAAGGGAATCTTCAGATTCCTCCTTGATGCCTGGATTTGATGGGTACCCCCTCCCACTGACCTAACTGGGCAGAGGTTTCAGAATGCCCTTAGAGGGCCTACCCTCCGGTGTTCCCCACTAAAGTGCACTGTACTTGGGTGCCCATACCCGGATGCCCGCCCATCCATTCCTGGGGGATACTGGTCTACGAGCCCCATATTTCTGACTGGATAGTAATCTGCCATCCCTGTGGCCCTATGCTCATGTGCGCCAGGGGACCTGGGGGTGGCAGAGTCCAGGGGCTGGGAGGGATGGAGGCCTCTGGTACTGGGGCTCCTGAGGTTATGCTCAGGTGTTTCCCTTTCCCAGCAAACCTCATCTCTATCAGCCCCTGCTCCCTGTTGCCCTGCACGAGCCTGTGCTTTCTGTTCCTCATCCAAGGCCTTACTAGACTCTATCAGTCTCTCCTGCATGGCTACCTGTTGCTGGAGCCTATCATTGTGCTGGCAGAGAGCCTCATTCTCTCTGTGTGCTTCCTGGTTAGTCTTGGAGTACTGGGCCAGTCTTTGCTACAGGAGGGTTACCTCCTGAGTCCCATCCCTACTGGCCTGCTCCTTTCTTGCCAGAGCATCTTCCACCCTCCCGTTGTGCTCTAACAAGTTCTGATGCTCTTTTTGGAGGTCTCCCAGTCCCTGGAGTGCCAGGAGATTTTCTTCCATTTTCCTTTTTAAATGGCAGACTTCCTGGCCTAAGGTATCCCTTTCCTGAGTAAGAGTCTGCATCTGTGCCGTCAGGTCGTTCCTCTGCCTTTGAAGGGCACCAGCTTTCTGGCGCTCTTAATCAAACTCTGCCTGGGTATCCAGGTCTTTCAAAATCAATGTATTGCTCTCCTCTTTTTCTCTATCCAATTGGCTTTGCAGGGTGGCTACCTGCTTTGTGCATGCCCTGTTGAAATCTATCTGTTGCTCCAGCTTTTTCTGGCTCTGCATTAGGGAGTCCAAACCTTCTTGATGCTCCTTCTGCAAGGCAAGAATTCTGGTATCCTGGTTTGTCCTTTCCTGTTGCAGGATACCCATGTCCTCTTTTATTTTAATGATATACTGTCTGCTATCATTTTCTGACTCCTGGCTCCTGTGTAGCCTCTGCTCAGAAGAGTCCAGGTCAGATTGGGCCTTCGATAATGCCATCGGCTGCCTACTTGCCAGATCTTGGCCTTCAGCACATCTGTCCTGTATGGCTCCCATATATAAATATAAATATGCCGCTATCCTGACAATCTTGGTGTGCTCAGCCTTGGCCTTGGGGGCCATATATAGCTCACTCAGGGCCACATGTAAAGGACCCTGATCTCTCCAGATATCTATCTCAGTTGCAGTGAACTGTTGTGTGATTGCCCGCAACCACACATTCTGTTCCTGCTCCGTCCATTCGCCTCTCACAAATAGCTTATGTAAGAGGTGCTCTCTGGCTATTTTGATATCTACCAATGTCGTCATTCTGGAAATTGATTTCCTTCCTGACTTACAGAAGTTTGTATTTTATCTTGCAAAACAGACCGTTTCCTGACAGTGTTCCTTTTTGAGGGGTGCTTTTACAGCGTAACACAGCGTGGTGATCCAACAGGATTTATGTATCCTATCAGTTAGCACATTGTATTAAGCTGACAAGTGGTAGGTCTAATCCAGACGTCCCGTTACGAGCCCCCACTCTGTAAGTGACTTCAATCCCGCAATCCAACTAAGTCAATGCCTAGTCTGGGATGCCCGATGGAAGCCCTTATTAATATATTTTTATGTCAAATTCTTTGAATCTGGATGATGAACCCTTATATGACGCCCCTCTCTTTGAATCCCCCTGACCTCACTGAGCCAAGAAGTAAGTTTGTTTTGCAAATTAAAAAAGTATTTGAGGAATAAAACAATATATATATATCTCACTTTTATGAATAAATTAATATTTGATAGCACACTTATGAATATAATAGTGATCAACAATGGATAATATTACAATAGCACAATTCTTTGATCACTTAGGAGTTGGTATAGAAAGAATAAGGTAGCAGAGAATGCTTTGTATGGTTTCAAGGAAATGCAAGATGGGAAAGAATGCAATCCAGAAATAAACTTGATATGAATTCAATTAGAAGATAATATAATAACTTTTTCCCCTGTGACTACTAACTCCCGCCCTATGCAATATGGAGAGATGTAAAGGAGGGCACACAGGTTTCCAGAATACAATCAAATGCAGTTCAGTTCCAGTTCCCCCCAGCAAGCTTAGAGAAAACCGGTATGATTTTAAACAGGCAAAATACTTTTAAATGTGATTGCAATGAAGTGAAAAATATGCTAAAAACGATTTTAATTCGCTAAGGGGGGTTCAGGGTAGGTGATAGTTACTTTAGATTGGTACAGGTCAACACTAGCAATGATTCATGAGTGATTATCAGGTTGAAAACGAATTTCAGCAGTGGAAAGCAAGAAGCAGCTATTTTTACAAGTGGTGAAATTAAGCTAATTTTCAATTCACAACAATTTTTCTGCGTGCGTATATCGTGATTACGGCAAAACTATAAGGAGTTGGAATGTGTTTGACAGGTTAGCATCTTAGCTTTAAAATGACAGTCAAATCTCGCTTCTAGGGCGTGCGGTTCAAAAGATACAGACGTTTTTGTGGAGGTAGATTTCAGAAGGACAGATGGCGCTTTTTACAGATTTTAAATGATATGAAATGATATGGCATTTGTAACGCGCCTATACACAAGTGTTTCAAGGCGCGAGGAGGCAAGGGAGGGGACAAGGGGAGACGGACAACGATCCTACTAGGCCAGGTGTCATTCAGATCGCGCAAGTGCAAGGGTAGAGGGGAAAGGGAAAAGTGCAAGGGGAAGGGGAGAGGGGAAAGTGCAGTACATGGTTAGTAGAATACAAGATAAATAATAAGGCCAGCTGGTGGCAAGTGCAAGGTAAGTGCCAGGAGGAGGGGCTGTAGGATTCAGAGACAGTCCAGTAGTGCAGGTAGGCAGTGCAGGGAAGAGCGGCTGGGCCAAGGACCGAGATCGGTGAGTGGCCCAGTTGCAGACACAGTGCAGGTTCAGTGATTTTAGCAGGGGAGAGATGGAGAGAAAGCGGAGGAAAAGAGGTAGGTTTTGAGGTGCTTCCGGAACCGGAGATGGTTCTCCTCAAGTTTCAGGGAGGCAGGAAGGCTGTTCCAGAGGGAGGCCCCTGCTGCGGAGAGAAATCTACCCCCAGCTCGTTGCTTGGAGAAGTGGCTGACCCTGAGGGAGTTGGAGGTGGATGAGCGGAGAGCTCGAGAAGGAAGATATTTAGGAAGAGAGAGTTGAAGGTATTTTGGCCCAAGGCCCCAGAAGGCCTTGTGGACAATGCAGAGGGTTTTGAACTTAATCCTCGCAGCCACTGGGAGCCAGTGTAGTGATTTCAGTC
Source organism: Ambystoma mexicanum (assembly GCF_040938575.1). Classification (NCBI taxonomy): domain Eukaryota; kingdom Metazoa; phylum Chordata; class Amphibia; order Caudata; family Ambystomatidae; genus Ambystoma; species Ambystoma mexicanum. The sequence goes on from NC_090934.1 coordinate 268,725,424, forward strand.
CTGGAGAGATACGGTCCCTGGGCTTGAGGCCAAGGACAAGTCTTGCAGTCCTGTTCTGGATGAGTTGCAAAGGGCGGAGTAGATGCAGGAAGATTTAGATAGAGGCTGTTACAGTAGTCCAGCTTTGAGAGAACCAGGGCTCTAGAGACAGTGAGCTTCTGGGGGAAGGAGAGGAAAGGAAGGATACCTCTGAGGAGGTGTAGCTGGTAGTGTGACTTCTTAGAGACGTCAGATATGTGAGGAGAGAAAGAGAGTGTGGAGTCGAAGATGACCCCGAGGTTTTTTTGCTTTGCAGGTAGGAGCAGTAAGAGGGCCAAGGGAGGCCGGCCAGAGAGCTGCAGGGAAGGAGGGAATGGGTGTGCCAATGAGTAGAATCTCAGTCTTACTGGCATTAAGGCAGAGGTCGTTGGCGGCACACCATTCATGGATAGCAGAAAGACAGTCAGAGATGAGGGAAGGGGAAGAGGAGGCTGAGTTTAGCCTGAAAATGAGCTGGGTATCATCCGTGTAGCACTGAAAGTTGGGACAGAGAGCGGCGATGCGGTGAGCAAGAAGTGCTAGATACTGGTTGAACAGCCAGAGGGAAAGGTTAGATCCCTGGGGGACACCACAGGTAGAGAAAAAGATGTCAGAGAGGAAAGACCCCAGTTGGACCTGGGAGGGTCGATTGGAGAGGAAGGAGGTCAGCCACGCCAGAGCCTGACCAGTGATACCCAGGTTATCACGGAGATGGTTGAGCAGGATGGTGTGGTTGACAGTGTCAAAGGCAGAAGAGAGATCGAGTAAAATGAGAACACAAGGGGTATTAGAGTCAAGGTTTGAGAGCAGGTCGTCACGGATATTCAGGAGAGCAGTTTCCGTGCTTCTGGCAGCTCTGAAGCCAGACTGATGGTCAGGAAGACTACCAACAGATTCAGCATGGAGATTAAGCTGGAAGATGGCCAGTTTCTCCAGGAGCTTGCCCAGGAAGGGAGTGATAGAGATTGGGCGATAGTTAGCTGGGCAGGAGGGGTCGGAAGAGGGTTTCTTAAGAAGGGGGTGCACAAGGGAGTGCTTGAGGGAGGATAGGAAGACTCCAGAGGTGAAGGAGTGGTTGCAGAAGTCAGCCAGGGCAGGAGCCAAGGAGTCGATATGGTCCTTGATAGTTTTGGAGGAACAGGGGTGGACCTGTTTTGATGAGACTTTCATAGATCGGACTTGTCTCGAAACCTCGTCAACAGAAAAAGGGGAAAGGCAGAAAATCACAGAATGGACACTCGATTTCTATGTAGTTCTGGTCAGGTTGAAATGGTTTAGATAAGATTTTTTAGACTAAGAGATTGGTTCTGTACAGTTCTTAGACTGGATACTCCCTCCTAGTTTTGGACTGGAATGGACCTCCTCACAGATCTGGTCAGTTTTGGACTGCACTCTCGCCACCAGATGGTCAGGCACTGGTTTTGCTCACAGCGTGGCCTCTGGTCTGCTATCGGCACTGCACTGCAGTCTGGTCTGGGTCTGACGGGTTCTGGATACAGCTCTGCTTTCTGGGTCTGGTTCTGGCACAGGGTTCAAGCCAGAAGCAAAACAGCTTGCCCGGCTATTGAATAGTTTAGTTAGGTTGCTGGATTCTGAGGCCTTCTGAGAAGAGTTCAGCTTGAGCACTAGGCCTCAGCTTCTCCAAGGTTCTAGAGTTTGGGTTCTAGAGTTTTGGTTCTGGAGTCTGTCTGGAATATGGAGCCTCAGGAGTCTGTGGTCTTTGCCTGGATATGGTCGGGCAGCGTGCTGCGCAGGAATCGATGAGTAGTGGAAAAATGAGTTTGTCTATCGGGTCTCAGCAGTCTCTTTTTATGTGTTCTCAAAGGGGGTGTGGAGGCTGACTTTCTATGCCCAACCATCTGAGGATCCTGGTAGGTTAAAGGATTTACTGTCCTCTGACTGGAGAAGGGAGTAGTGAGTCAGAATGAGTCATCAGGTATCATCTTTATGGCTGAAGGAAAGAACACTTCCCTTTGGTTTATCAAGAAAATCAATTTTTCATAATCAAACATGCTGCCCAGATACACAAGTTGTTGAGAATACATGTACATATCACATATTATGACAGGTCTCTGTTTAACCATGATCTTTCTAAGAGCTTGGGTTCAGAAATGACAACTTATCCGCGATTTTAGTGGGTTTCGCAATATTGGTTTTGCACCGAATCTTACACGGATGTACACACCCTCTCTGGGCATATTAAAGTAAGTTTTCATTTTTCTAGCATAAACACAGTGTCTACAATATCAATAAATCCCAGGGCCTCAGAACATCACACGGCGTCCAGCTTAGTCTTAAACCGTGAGTGAAGGTGTCATTTTAAGAATCTCAAAATTGTACATTTCTGTCAGCTTGATACAATATTTTAGAAGCATTTTCCTTAAACATATATTTGGTGCAATATGAAATCCACAACCCAGTCTGGCCCACCCCTAGAAGCTTGGTGAGTCAGATTGTCACATGTCTTGCTTCTCCCTGAGCAGTGTTGACAGTTACACCTCAAATCAGCATATTCTATTCATCCCAAAGCCCCCATTGTTCCTTCCTCCAGGCTGCAGGGAAAATCTCCTCCCTCTTAATCAACAGGACCATGTGATATCCTGCCTTCTGGTGTGGAGTCCCCAGGTGTGAAGGATTCCCGGGGAAAGCAAGCCTTTTGAAGTCTTAGCTACATCAGGTTACCGTTCTGATCAATTGCAATAGAGTTCCTTATGGAAAAATATAACATTATAAACTGAAATTAAGCAACATATCTTTAATCAAGTCTCTTTCCACATTAAATCAATGTGTGGCACTCTATATGGCATTCTGATGGAATTCTCTTGCTTTTCATATCTAACCTCTGAAACACAGGTCTCCTGTCAGAATTTAGATCGCCAGCACTGGTCGGTGGCGAGCACCGGTACTGCACCTATTTTTGACAGCTCTCTTACTAGTACGCAATCCTCAAAATATACTTTGTTCAAATATAGATACTCTTCTGTGGACCTCAGATTCATGTAGATTCTTGCAGGAGAATGATGTTGACCCCCCAACAAGGAGGTGGGACCTTTTTAGTGGATTTTGAACAGCTCTATATTCCTTTGCACTGATTTTGCTCTGTGTGCAGCCGAAGGATAGGGTCTGGCAATGGTCTCCTGTATTAACACTGACAGAGGCAAAAGAAGATGGCAACCTATCTTTCAGATTTTTACTGCACATTTTGGGATGATTTCTGGTGAGCAGCATGCTTTTCTGAAGCCATTATGATGTTTCCGCTGCCAGAAATGCACGGTGATGTTGCAGGGCTTGGATGCGTGGGTTGAAACATCCCACACAGCGCTGCCCTCACCTTTCAGGTGCAGCTGACACCTGACAGCTGTGGGTACATAAAAAGCCTCTGGCCTGGGCAGCCTGATTAGCATTTCAAGGCCACATGGATTTGCATCTCCATTGTTAGACTTTGCTGGTGGTGGGGAATACTGATGAATTTTAATTAGTAGGCCTCAGGGAAGTCCTGGGTGCAGGAAGTGACAATGGGGACCAGAGACCAACTCATCTTTGTAATGCAATGTGTTAACTTGGTACTAACACCCCTCCTTGGTATGAAAGGGCAGTGAATGTCCTGTCTGGAACCACTCCTTTCAGAGAAGGGAAGTATGTGAATTGTAGGAGACAAAAGTCTGCCTGCAACCTCCTACTTCAAAGGAGGCCCATGTTCTGACCAAGCGCCACATATGGCTCAGTTAATTAGGAAGACACTTGGATGTACAGCAGACAGGAAGATGGGTGGGGCTTAGAAGAATATGTTGCCATCCTTCCCCTGTCTGTTGCCAAGTGCTCTAATTCTTACCTGAAGCATCGCTGAATATTGTTGGTGGGGACCCAGAATTGATTCATTAAGGTGGCCTTAGCCTGCACCAATCACTAGGGCGCATTTGGCTTTCAAAGAGGGCTGAGCCCCTCACTGATCAGATCATCTGAAGACTTCACAAGGAGTAAGAAGAAGGACTCATTTGAACCCGAGCTGAAGGTACAGTCTGCCTTACATATTCCGCCAGTGAAGGAATGCCAGGAGTTCCAAGAGGGGCGCAAGATCCCTCCCCTAAACATCTCCTAGGGAACAAAGGGAGATACCGGCCTCAGAATACTTGTCCAGCAGCTCCAGAACTGGTACCCAGCCAACACAAAGCATGCCCTCCTAAGTTCTGACAGAAAGCTTCCAAGGTGGGAAGTGCCAGAGAATCTCTGGACAAAGGATAAGGCAGCTGCCTGCTAACACCCACCTGAGCTTTGGGACATTCACCTCGAAAGGACACGAGTCCTGCAAAGAAGCTAAGAGGAGTGCCACCCAATCATCATCCAGCGTCCATCTTTTTAAGGTCAATTTCGAGACAGTTGAGTTCTCAAACCGCATCTGGCTGCACTGCTAACTGTTGTCACGCGCAGTCACCAGAGTCGTCCGAGACGCCTCAACCAGCATTTCTGATCTGCCAACCAGCACAGAGACAAGGATTCTTGGTAGCTAGCCGCCACGCCAGACAGCCTGAAGACGTCTGTCCAGCCTCGCTTGCCAAACTGCCTGCCGCCTGGTAACCGCAGCTGTCACCCGCCACTAACTCTGTCTCAAGGTCTCAAGGACTGCATAGCGCCCTGGAACTGCCTCGATGCTGTTGAGCACCAAGAACTTCTTCAGCACCAGGTACATTGTGGTTCTGCTACTTCTCTGAAGGCCCCTAGAGACAGTTACGAACCTTTGCCCCTTTGCTCTTGAAACCAAATAGCCTTGAACAGTAAGACTGATTGCTTTACCAACAACCCTCCTGTCAGTATCCAGAGTGCATCTCTTTCCTTTGTGAAACTGTCTGTCCTCTGTGTTCCTTTATAGTGTGGGTTGTAATTGTAGTGTGCTAGAACTGTCTGTTGTAGTAATAATAAAGTAGATATTTGTTACAACCTTGACTGGACAGTCCCTTTTATCATTGGGTTTAATTGTATTTTCGCTGTGTTGGAACTAACCAACGATCCACGACATTGCAGAGATAAGCCTGCCATTTCATCACACTCTTAACCTAGTGACCACGGTTCAAATCCTGACCCCCAACACGAACGCATGGATGACACTGCAGCATTCAACAATAAATGTAGAGTGCACATGGATTCCCAGGATTGTGGAGCCGGATCTGAAATCCGCAATGTCTTTCTTTGCCAGGTCCCAGATGCGGGAAGATCCAGCGCATTGACAGCACTGTGAGGAAGGAATAAAATACCTGAAGAGAATGTAGTTATTTGCTTTGCAAAAGACTCAGTAGAGTCACAGGGACTGGTGTAAGGCATGGCTTGCCTGGGCCTGACTCTTCAGCCTCCTGTGCACCTCTCGTCCCTGTCACCTCCCCCCACAACACTTGGCATTCAGGCCTGTAAACCATTAACCATCTCTAAACATTTGAAAGGTCAGCTTATTGTCAGTTGTGAATGGCAGCATCTCTCCCTGAATTAGTGCTAATGCTTCGGTCATAGGAAGGGATAGGAGCTTCTGCATCTGTAATCCCCCACCCAGCTCTATTTGGCTACCGAAATCTGTTTCTTTTCTTCGTACGTTACAAATCACAAAGTTACCCCTTGCCTCCTTTTAAAACCTATTTGTTGTGTTCTGTTGCTTCTACACTGCCATTCAGAATGTGAAATACAAATGTACAGCACTTGAAAAGCTATGTGGTCAGTCAAGAGCCTAAATTGCAGACTGGGCTCAAATCTTCACAAAGCGTGTGACATTGGGCAAATGGTTTTATCTTGGCACGGCTAGTATAGCTCAGTGGCAACATGCTCGTCTTGGAAGCAATACCACACAGAGCAACACAGGTTAGAATCAGGGGTGCGTGCTTCGAAACCTCTTCGGTATTAAGTGCGTTATAAAAAAACAATGATACATTTTATAAATTACTGTGCCCTATCTGCCAAAATTGTGAGTCTGTAGAAGTGATTCAGTTAATAGTGTACACTTTTCAAAACAGCCAAAATCATACCTTTATCAGTCTTTACTCTTGCTCCATTTATAATAATAGGGATCATTTATAAGCATAACACACATTTATGTGTTTCTTGTTCGTACATTCTTTTAATGTAACTTCCCATGATGCATTGTAATATTTGAGACAAATGTCATTCTCTGTGAAGGCATTCCTGGAGATGGCAATGCAGATGCAGATTAGGGGGCCGTGCACAGTTTATACACGCATGGCCTTCCAAATCCTAGAAGCACCTGTGCCGGCGGGGGTCAATTGTGAAAAATACAAATAATATTAGCACATTTGAAACATTGTGGTCAACCCTCTACTGAGAATGAACACAGCCAAATAACCTGTTCACTAGGGAGGTTCCCGCCCAGCAGGATCTACAACCACACTTTACATCACCGTACCTTCCACAGAGGAGCAATAGGCATTTGCATATCAGTCCTGTCCTTCCCATCTGGGCAGTACAGCACCAACATTTTAGGCAATTATTTCTGAATGATAGTAGCAACATCAACTTCAGGCATGTTTCAGCCTTGTTGGGCATCACTAGTGAGGCAAAGCTTTGTCTATCAAAGATACGGAGATCAAGGACTCCTTATCTGGATTACCCTTCTAATTTAGGGTGAGTCCCCAAGTGCGTGAAATTTGCAAACATTGCGACCTTCATACTTAGAATGAGCATGGATCAATAACCTGTTTGCTGGGATTTTTCCCACTCAGTAGTGTCTACAATCACGTTTGAACCCACTGTTCCTTTCACAGAGGAGAAATATCCATTTACATATCATTCTGGCCCTACCCACAAGTGCAGTTCAGCACCCAAATGCTCCGAGCCAAAAACAATGCTTGAACTGCAGTCTATAATCTCTGGTATAGACCTCATTTTAAACATTCTGACTTTGAGCATCAGGTTAACAAGCAGCATAGAAACACTTGTCTAATAAATAACAGACCTACAGGAAAAGGGGAATGGAACATCATCACTGTGTAGGTTTTGTGGTACCTTGGAGCTGCCTGAAACCTTGCAGCACCTTCTGATTTACTCTGATGCATTACAAAGTGATCGCATACACCATTTCGTAAAATTTGTGAACAGGGATAATGTTGATCTTGAAAGATTATGGCTCGAAATGCTACATGGGAGTAATTTGTCACTGCAGCTTGCGGTAGTCAGATTCCTTAGAAAGATCTGTTTGTTAGTACCATGATATGAATTGTGTAAATGAATTGACATTTTTTCTGGGTATATCAAGTTGCTGCTCTAGTGAGTTACTGCTGTAGATAAAGTCACAGATAATGAATGTATTTGTAAATACAATTCTCTTCTGTATTTATTTAATTCTGAATATTTTTTTTGCTAATTGTGTTTTAAATGATTTATGTATTGTAAGTTGAAATATATGTTGTATTTAGTTTTGCTTTTGTATACTAAAATGTTTTTGTAAAGGTTATGTATAACCAACACAAATAAAGATTGCTGCACTTGTCTACAGCTGTGCAACGAAGCATGTGCAGTTACATTTCCAAATGATCAAATAGCAATGGACTTTGGCCACTATATCTGTTGATGGGCTTCCTCAACCCTATTTCAATTGGTCCCCAATATTTAGGGATTATTGTCCAGTAACTAGACTCTGATTTAATTCACCAACTTTAATGCCACAGTCACAACATGGGTGTAACACTCACCTGGTATGCACTGGGACGTCACTCAGCCTGTTCTGACCTCTTACGACCTCAAACCCTTCCCTGGAGTCTACTCGACTGGAGACTGGGCCTGAAACACAGGATTGGTAGAGTTTAACTCCCTATTGTCTCTGTGTGCTTCAACCACTTCTTCCCCAGGGTCCAAACCTTCCCTTTGATCCACAGCTCACCTTGTTTTCTTGGAAAGTGTGCTCTCCATCCTGCTTTCAGCGCAGGGGCGCGTTGATTGATGCAGGCTCGTTGCTGCCTAGTTACTTCACTGGCAAGAGTCAGACAGGTAAGTATAATGAGTCTTTTGAACAGTTCTCTAACTTCGTTCCTTTCCTTCCTTAGATGAGGACCGGCGCCCGGGGTTGGCGACGTGCTGCTGAGATGAGTAGCGCTGAAGGTGAGTGAGAGCACGATGCGCGATGCGACCCTTTCGTATTTGTATTGAAATGAATTCTTTTTCTGTGTGTTTTAGGTGCCGCGACGTTTTCAGCATGGAGTCCCTGTTTCTATTGAGCAGTTGGCATCCCCTTCACCATAGTTCTGCTCTGGGTCCAGCTGTGGTCACATACCCTGAGCTGCGTCAGGTCTGTAGTGTTTATCTCCGCTCGACATCAGATCCAGAGCTGACACCTGAAGACCTTCATCCACATGTTCAGTCAGCGTCTGCAATGCTCAGCGTTCAGCCACACTTCTCCCTTTATGCACCAGGCGGACTCCTGCTCTCTTCTATGATGGAGGCTTTCTTCCTGGACATGTGACCATTTGTTTCAGTTCCTGTGCTGCAGGTGAAGTCACGTGATCAGTGACAGGGAGAAAAGACGGATACATTCCATCTTTGGAACTGGTCAAAACTTGCGGTCGGCGCACCAGATGTTGCCAGACGCAAACCTGTCCTAAACGCCATGAGCATGCAAGATAATATTTTCCCTGACATCGGGCCTCATTACAACCCCGGCACTAAACCATGGTGCGATTAGCACCATGGTTGGTGCCGGTGCTGTAACAAGTCCGCCATGGTGGAATGGGGAAATACCGCCCCATTCCAAGGTTGGCGGGGCAGTATTTCCCCATTTCACCATGGCCCTTCCCCATTCCCATTTTCACCCCATAGGGCTCAATGGGACTGGGGTAGGCGCTAAGTACGGTACCGCAAATATGCGGTACCGTAATTAGCACCGAGGTCCCTTTGCGGCACGCTACTTTAACGGCTGGTAAAACCAGCCGTTAAGGTCGGGTCCCGCAAAGGGACCTCGTAATCAGGCGTTAAGGGTTTAATGGCACCGACACCTTTTACGGCGCCGTTAAACCCTTAACGCATTACGACCCTGGCGGAAGACCATGGTGCTATTAGCACCATGGTCCATGCCGGTAAGTTACCGACTCTGCCATGGAGAAAGGGGGAATTACCACCCCATTACAAGGTTGGCGGGGCGGTAATTCCCCCTTCCTCCATGGCCCTTCCCCATTCCCATTTTTGCCCCATAGTGTTCAATGGGAATGGGGAGGGCGCTAAATACGGTGCCGCAAATTGCGGCACCGTAATTAGCACCAAGGTCCCTTTGCAGGTCCCTACTTTACCGGCTGGTCTACACCAGCGTTAAGGTCGGGTCCCGCAAAGGGACCACCTAATTAGGCGCTAATAGGTAAACGGCGCCGCAGCCTTTTACGGCGCCGTTAACCCATTAGCGCCTGGGTCGTAATGAGGCCCATGGAAACAAAAGCCAATTGCTTTGAACAGTGAGGAACAAGCACAGCTACACACTGTAGGAAGATGATATAATATGATAGGATGGCATCTTATTTACAGTGTACTAGGTGAACGAGCGGCATTTTACAGTGCTAGAAATGGTAACTATTGACTGTGGGATCCCACCAGAGATGGTGGGGTGTGGGCGTGCTTGGGGAGACACAGCACACGGTGCTGAAGAAAGGTGGGGGGGGCTCAGGAGATTTTTCTCAGCCCACATAAAAAACATTTCCCTTTCAGGAGATAAAACAGCACCTGCAAAATAACACAAAAGAAGATGATTGTTTCCTGTAATGTTGCAATCAATGTATAAAGGTGCACACATTTTAAACCTACTAAGCTGCATTCAAATATTTTCTACAGAGTACAGTCCTAACAGGCATATTACTTGATTTGCTTATAAGATGTTCACGTGGCCCTGTGGGTAAGTCTCTCGACCTTGAGTCCCGACTCTCAGCTTCGGCACAAAAGCAGCTCAAGAGCGTGAGAACCCTTGAAGGTAACAGGTAGATTTATTGGATCCGAGATCACGGGAGCTGTATTTTGCCGGATCACGGATCTAGGAAAATCTGGCCCAATGACCAGTGATGGAACTTTACAATATCCCAAGAGCGCATTGAAATTGGGCAAAAACATGCAGCTTGTGGGCCTGTTGGTTTCCAAAATCAAAAGTGCATGCTTACGTTTCTTTGCGCAATGCAGTTATTCTGCAGCAGCAAAAAGTGCGCTCCGTGAGCATGCGTTGGCATCGGCGACTGCATTTACGAGGGCATCCCTGATTCACAGAAAGGCGTGCTTGGTGATAAAGAGGCACATGGCCTCTGGTCTGCACGTGGCTGGCCAGCCTCAGGGAAAACACAATGCTGGAAGGGCTGTGCACCACTGGAGGCTCTCAACAATTTGGAAAGGTGCAACACCGAGGGGGGTCGGTGTCATAACATTGGAGGTGTGTCCTCCAACCCATAGAGGCGGGGCTAAAAGCACCACTGTTAAACGTTACATTGACCTACTAGCGGTTCCTAAATCTCTTTAGTTGCAGTTTGTTCATTTGTGAATGTTAAAACAACCTTTTACCTTTAGCATTCTCAATGCTTTAGAAAGCTGTCAAGAGTGGAAGTTTCCTTACCGATATATGCCAACACATTCCCCTTTTAAGTAAGGTGTACCCAAAGAAAATTCCAAGCCCTGTCCAAATTATACATGCAGGAATTCCACTGTAAAACATTTTCATGTTGCCTGTGCAAAACAAGCCCATTCTCAGGCCATATGCCAGCAAAGGGCCTCTTTTCAGTTAGGTGTGTTCAAATAATAAATGCTAACACTCCCACTTTAGAACGTTTTCATGCAGATTTTGCCCAAGACCATCATTGATTTTGCCTCAATATGTCATTGTAAAACATTGTCATGCTACTTGTAGCCATACACTGTCATGAGTCTGGCCTCAACAATGTACAACATTGTAAATTCATTGTTAATGCTGCTTGTGCACAGAAACCATCATAATGCTTGCATGACCAATGTATGCCACTGTTAAACATGTTCATAATGCTTAGTGTTAGTCACTGAGGAGGAAGAGTGATGAAGAGATGGATAGTGAGTAAGTGGTGGTGTGATTGCACATGTTACATTTACTACAACTGGAGAACTAGCAATGCTTCTTTAACAAGGAGATCTCGCTTAACATTTGTAAAGTCCAATCCCTTATGCCTGCATTCCTTTAGAGATTTGTTCATATTTGTGAAGTTCCTTATAAAGATACATACATTAAAAGAGGTGCATAGCTGCCAAGTGGCCCCAGATCATGTGTGCCACTTTCAAACAGTTCTAGTTTGAGACACTGCATGCTGGAACTTGTCTTATTAAAGGATTGTTCCCTTAAACACAGGAGACTCTGGGAGATTCATCAGTTTTACGATGGTCAACATACCATGGTTATCAGTGATTCCTCTGTGCTAAGCCACTTATGGCCAGAGTTTGTGTGTGATATGTACCATCTTTTTGTGGAAACCTCATAATGAAAAAGAAAACACATAGGACATCATTACATGGTAGGCGGTAAGGGAAAAACAATACCGGTAAAGGATAACTGGCATCGCTAACCACTCCTGTCTATTTTGACCCACTTACCCGCTATTAGCAGCACCGCAAAGAACGGTGCCTCTAATAGCGGCACGGGCGCGCGACCCCTCATGGCGGCAATAGCGGCATGGCGGAAATAGGAGTACATCACAAGTTATGCGGACATGCAAATAGCGGCATGAGGTGGGGCCAAAAAGCCCATAACGGCATGGCGGAAATACCGACATCGCGAACCACCCGTAAAGGGCCATGTGCAGTGTTCCCAACTGCCACAGTTGCACACAATCCGCACAGGTGTAGGCAATGGAGACAAAAGGAGCACACCACACCCCTTCCCACATCCATTCACACACCAAAATGATTCCAATACTAGTAGCATTACAGGGGCTGGAGGACATGATTGCATTGCATTGCAACAGCAACAACAACAGGCAGCACAGAGGAGACACAGGAGGAGGAGGGCGAGACAGGCACAGCAAGCCCCACCTGTGCAGCTAGTTGTACCACAGAGGCAGCCACCAATCCACAGAATCAGAGCCAGTCCATTCAACCTAACCCCTGAGCAGACACGCACCCTGTACCGTCTGGAGCGGGATACCATCACCACCATCGTGGACGTGATGCACAATGACATTGTCAGCCTCATGGACATCCGTACTGCCATCCCCGCTCTACTGAAGGTGGTCTCTGTGCTCCACTTCCTGGCCACAGGCACCTACCAGCACACGTAGGGCAGATGCATGGCATATCACAACCAGTATTCTCACGCACGCTGAATCAGGTGCTCAATGCCCTCCTGAAGCACACAAGTGAACACATATCCCTGCCACGGACTGCCCAGGAGATCTCCAACACCAAAGTTGGCTTGCTATTCACTGGCAGGCATCCGAAGTTGCATCGAGCCCTCGACTGTACCCATGTGGAATTAGTGGCCCCACATTCCATTTGGGCAGTGTACCGAAACAGAAAGCAATACCACTCCATCAACGTCCAAATGGTATGTGACTCTAACAAGATCATCACACATTGTTGTGCCCGATATCCGGATTCAACCCACTATTCAATGGTCCTGCGGAACTCAACGATACCACGCTACATGGAGCGACATGCTGGACAACGTTCATGGCTACTCTGTGAGTAGCATGGCAAGCACATGGCTGTGTGATGTGGGGAGTAGATTTGGTGGGGGGGAGATGCATACTCCAACTGGGTGTGATTGGGGGGGAGATGCATACTCCAACTGGGTGTGATTTGGGAGGGAGAGATGCATACTCCAATTTGGTGTGATTTGGGGGGGAGATGCATAATCCAACTGGGTGTGATTGGGGGGGATGCATACTCCAACTGGGTGTGATTGGGGGAGATGCATACTTCAACTGGGTGTGATTGGGGGGGAGTGATGCATACTCCAACTGGGTGTGATTGGGGGGGAGATGCATACTCCAACTGGGTGTGATTGGGGGGGAGATGCATACTCCAACTGGGTGTGATTTGGGAGGGAGAGATGCATACTCCAATTTGGTGTTATTTGGGGGGGAGATGCATAATCCAACTGGGTGTGATTGGGGGGGATGCATACTCCAACTGGGTGTGATTGGGGGAGATGCATACTTCAACTGGGTGTGATTGGGGGGGAGTGATGCATACTCCAACTGGGTGTGATTGGGGGGGAGATGCATACTCCAACTGGGTGTGATTGGGGGGGAGGGAGATGCATACTCCAACTGGGTGTGATTGGGGGGGAGAGATGCATACTCCAACTGGGTGTGATTGTGGGGGGGGAGATGCATACTCCAACTGTTTGAGATCAGTTGACCGAATAAACAATGCCCATACAGAAATACACCACTGTCCCCCAAGGCAGGCCAGACTAGACCTGACACATGAAAACTACATGCAAGACGTAAGCTGCACAACAATGAAATTAAGCCATTACCACAATCATTCCATATCCATCCACATGCACAGTGCACATCATCAGACCATACCCTCTACAACACAATGCAGCAACATGCAGCCAATATGGACAATGGAAATGTACGCTGAACAGCATCACAACGGAAATGTGACCTTGAGTGCATACAAAGGGATCACCTGTAGCTATCATACTGAATCACACCCATACACCACAACAGAAGTGCTGCATGCCAGCATGGGGACATCAAGTTTGGAATGGCAGTTCACTAGGAGTCTGGTTCAAACGGTGACAGGACCAAAGGATACAAGGATTGGACATCACCTAGTACATGGCAACAACTGCCGTAGGCATGCACAGGGCATGAACACTTGCAAGGACTACATCACCTTCCCACATTGCAGTTACTTTGATTACCTCCATGCATGTAGGGATATGTGGATGTCATTCACAAATCAAAGTTGACTTGTGTGATAGGTACTGGTTTCATTTGATGTAATCACTTACACATATCCATTGTTGCACCCATGCAGGTGATGCTGGCGCTCCCTTGAAGAGGTGGCTCCTTACCCCTGTACGGAACCCACAGAACAGGCACGAAGAGGACTACAATCGTGCACATACCCGTACCCGTATGGTAATTGAGCAGACATTTGGCCTTTTGAAGACACGGTTTCGGTGCCTCAGCAGGTCGGGTGGGGCACTCCTGTACGGGCATGAAAAGGTGGCCAAGATCACCATGGCATGTGTCATGTGCACAATATGTGCATCAGACAGATTGTGCCTCTGCCCCTGATATTGAACTGTAACCACCTGGTGAGGATGATGATGAGGATGAGGATGAGGAGGAAGAAGATGGGGCTGCACGTCATGCAGGTGGCGATGCACAGGAGGGACATGCTGTGCGCCAGCATCTGATAGACCAATATTTCTAATACACATGGATGAAGATGGTGCAATGGATGTGGATATTAGGGCACTGGGTTTTGTGGGGAAATGTGCACTGTGCACTGTCCACCAATAAAGCACACATACACAATGAAAAATGTCCACTCATGTGATTCGTCATGACACCAGTGTGTATTAAGTTTCGTAATATTATGAAGTGCATGGACCCTACACCACAAACACCCTTTACCCCCTCCCCCCACAATACCCCCAAACACCCTTTACCCCCTCCCCCCACACCTCACCCAAACACCCTTTAACCCCTCCCCCCACAATTACCCCAAACAGCCTTTACCCCCTCCCCCCACAATTCCCCCAAACACCCTTTACCCCCTCCCCCCACAATTCCCCCAAACACCCTTTACCCCCTCCCACCACAATTCCCCCAAACATGGCTTGCACATCAGTTCAGCATTACAGTACATGAGTCATCAACATCAAGCTGGCCCTACTTCCCACCCCCTCTGCCAGCATTGGGTGGTTGTGAGTTTGTGTGCCGCATAGCCCGCATGGACCTGCGCAGGGGGCTGGTCTGCCTTGAGCTGGCAGAGGAGGAGGTGCTTGGTTGGTCCGGTCCCTGGGCGGGGTTCTGCATATCCATAGCGTCTGCAATGCATGTGAGGACCTGCCTCACAGCTGATAATTCTTCACAAAAGCGGGTGGTGCTGGCTTCAATGGCTTGTTTAATGCCCATGGCATGTTCCCTGCACTCCTCCCTCGCCAGGGCAGCCTCGCCCACATGCTGGCCAACCAGCGCAGTTATGTCTTCCTGGCGCTGTCGGATGATGCTCATATCATGGCCTCTGTGGCTGCGTTTGATGGTACCTGACGCAGCTTGTGGCATGTGTCCACATCACGTGATGTTACCGTGGGACTCCAGCACCCTGCCACAAATTCATCCCCAGACAGCTCATGGCTTCTGGCATGTGATGTGGGGCATGGGCTCTGTTGGGATAACTGCTGCGGGCTGGGTGTGTGGTGTTCAATGGGTGAAATACACGTTTCCTCCACATCTGACATGGGTGCCGTGGCAGCTGCCTCGCCGATGGAGCTGTTTGCGGCAGACAGTGATCCTTCCGCAGGTGGATCCTGCGTGGTGGGAATTGCTGGAGTGGGTGCTGCAATATTGTCTGACGGACTTTCACGCCTTGGTGACGTGGGTGGATGTGTGGGTTTGGCCGTTTGGGGCAGTGCAGACTTTCCAGTGCCCCTCGATGTGTTGGCCATGTTGCCTGCTTCCATGCCCTTGCCCTGTTTCTTTGGAGGTTGGGCCTGCGTCGCAGAGTCCTGCTCCTCACTGTCAGATTGTGAGCCTGTGGGGGACAAAGAGACGGATAGCATCGGTGATGGGTCAACGTGCATCATGCAGATGTTGTTGTTGCTGCAGTTCTATGCATTTGGACTTCATGTTTGGCCATAAAGGTCTTTATCCAGATGGGTGGGTCATACAGGCATGAGTCTGGGTGACACGTGTCTGATGTGCTGCATGCATGTGGTTGTGTGGGGATGTGCACAGCATATGGGCAGGGTTGTGTATGTTTGATGGCCCCATGCAGGAGCTGATTTCAAGTTCACATTTGGGGGATTACCTCATGCTTTGCATTGCAGTGTTTTGTGTGGACACTCACCTCCATCTGACGATGACGGCACACTGTGCTCCATTTCACCAACTCCCTCAATGGATTCGACGCCAATGGTGCTGGCACATGTCTCCTCCCACTCTTGTAGCTTGATTGGGGATCCTCATACACCTCTTGTGCCCATTGCCAGGCTCCTGTTGGCTGCTGGAATACTCCGTACATGGAGGCGCAGATCGTCCCACCGCTTGCGTACGTCCTTCACAGGGCGGGGGGTGGAGCCCACCACACTGACTTTACGGGCCACCTCTGCCCAAATCTCCTGTTTCCTAATCAGTGCGGGACATCGCATGTCGTTAGCAAACGCGACCTCAGCGTTGGCAGCAAGTGTGTCTGATAGCATTATCAGTTCTTCATTGGAGAAGCGTTCCTTGCGCTGCCGCGCTGCTCTTTTTTTTAAGGCCTTGGGCATTCTCAGGGGTTGTAGGGATGATTTTGGCAAGCTGTGGTGTAGCTGCAGGTGCTAGGGGAAGAGGATGGCAATGGATTGTGTTTTTGAAGCTGGCCGCCATGCTCTTTCCCGTTCCTGTGCGATGACACTACTTCCGGTTCCGCTTATTTACAGTCACTGCTATTAGCGGTCACCGCTAATGCCGGATTCATGGACGGCGGAAGTGCTATCAGCGCTTTCCTTGGTGCCGCTAAGGGGCTTTTTGGGGCGTTTTACGGTATGGCGGCAATGTCCTTACCGGCATGGCGCAAAGCTTGTGCCCGCGTACTCATACTGCCACGCAATTAGCGGGCTGCTTCCTACACGGACACGTTATTATCGCCATGCCGGTAAGGACCGTTTCTTACCGCCTACCGTGTAATGAGGCCCATATATTGGTAACTTCAGTAATAGGGTTGCATATGAAAAAAAGACACTCTTTTTACTCACCAAATAATTTGTTGAACTAAACTGTAGTGGATAAACAAAAGAAAGGAGAATCAAAAAACATTAAAGAGGAAATAGAGAATGAATGCCTTCCAAGGGTGTACTGCTACACTTAAGTTTGGGCTATGTTTTGCAGGGGTGGAGCACATTATCATTTGCATATTGAGTGTTCTTCTACCACTGCCCATGTTTAGTATTAGAAAACCATCCTACAAACTTTGCCCACTAAGTTGATTCATCCTTCTCCCAGTGGCAACCAGGTGAAGGGTGCTGCGATTCTCCTGTTGAAGTTTGCTGCGATTCTGTAGTGGTGGTAGTTCAGGCAGCTTTTGGCGGCAGGTAGAATGAGGTTAATAAGAGGGCACTTCTATAACGAATTACACCAGGCCAGTGGCAACTGTAGATGTTTTCATTGACAGTGTGTTAATGATTCCTCTGAATTTGCACGAGCGATCAAGCGTAGGGTGAGAGCCTGAACCAGTGTTCAAGGTGGGTTTCTCCACCTGAGAAATTTGTTTAAGTAATGGGAGAAAATGGTGCACTTTATAGTGCAATTTTTGATAGAATACTTGGTAAAATGCCATACAATTTACAAGTGGTTCTCTGAAAAAATCCTATTGACGGATGTTCCATTGCAAAGTGTAGATGGGGCATTATGCAATTATGGAAGCATTGCCACTCTAAAGCACCCGTTTATGAGAAGTATATCAATGATGTATGCTTGCATTGCCCTATGAATCACTTTACACACTGCCTGTTACCAGATGTATGTTGGCATTTCTACTGAGACACTTTCATGATGGTAAAATATATATGCCAGCACTGCCACTGTGAAGCACATGTTCATGGTGCCAATGTATATGAACGATGCCAATTGCCTTTAAAACAGGTTTTCATGTTGCATGTGAAAAACACATGCCACTATTGTCACTGTAAAATACTTTCATGATTATGTCCTGTTCATAATATTTGCTAGCACTGCAAGCTTAAAGCACATGTTCATGTCAACCTTGTCTCTGATCTATTCCAGTATTGCTGTGCAAAACACTCCACAGTACCGGTGCCAAAACTCACACCAATACTACCACTGTAAAAGACTTTCAGAGTGATGTTCCGAATACATGTCAGATTGCCTCTGTAAATTCCGTTCAAGTACCAGGCTCTCACAATTTATGGTGCCAGTGCAACGCAAACCTAACATTCAGTTACACACACTCTTTCAAGCTCTTGCGTGTATACACACACTTTAAAAAAATATTTTACATCTTCAATGTGGTGTTACAGGCTCCTTGCACTTTCCGCTCTAAGGCTCCACTCAGTCCACACCAGTAATGCATGTGGTGGAGGCCACGATGTGCGACCCATCAGAGGGGGGTTTCAAAACATAAAGGCACACACTAGAGATGTCGTGACCAATTGGCCGGGTGGGTTCAGGGGAGGAATGCTAGTAGGCATTTATTAAAAGTAAATGGATAAAGACATGTAGCCCTTCAGAGCAGAGATGCCAGAGACAGTTACTGCTCTCCTCCTATCTACAGCCCAAATCAAAGTACAGGGCCTGGGGATTGGGCAAGGCTCTACTGATCTTCTTGCCATGCATTGTAGTTGAAAACATGTTGAACCTTCCTTATCAGAACTGCAATGTGAATGCAAGTCCTGGGCTAAGCAAGCAGGGATGGGGTGCATCGTGACACATAGAGAGGACCTAAGGGGTCAACGGCTGCACTTTATCCCCCTTCCTCCACCAGTGTTCCTCCGTCAGGGCTGACATTTCCCTTTTAAGAAGAAAAAACACCCCTGTTACAAAGGATGAACATGACTAAAGACTGCCTGTTGATAGTTGATGGTGCATGCCAAGATGTGTAGTACCACAATCCAATGTAAATCTGGTTTTATGGTTGGGGTGTCTTTGAGCTGTCAGTGGGCCATCAGAAGGATGGTCCCGGGCACTGACTACAAATTATGGGCCCGGAATTTGTGCCCTGGTACAGCATAACCTGGCATAGCATGTCGTAACATAAAATTGCATAATACTGCATACCAGGGCATAAAGATGCTGAAAGAATTATTTATGTGGATATAAACAACTAAATGAAACCTCCTAGTTTTTCACTAGTTATTGGGTGGACTGCTGTAAAAAGTATGGCAACAATTAATCACCTCTACATTATTCTTCCTCCCTCCCTAATTGACAACATATCTTTCCACATTACTCCAACACCGAAACAACACGTTAGGTTAAGTGCATGTTATGCTTCTCCAATCACCCATCATTGGTTTTACGGCACTGAGAACTTGTCTGATATATAAGGGCAAAGTGACCCGACCAGAGATACCTAGACCATGGTCTAGAGGATGTAAGAGTAGTAAGGTGAAACAAAACAACAGAGACAGAAATAAGAAGGTGAAGAGATACATTGAGGCAGAAAAGAATGAGCACAATGGGAATGGGGAAAGAAGTGATGTCGTTTTGTGATTATGATTAGATATTGTGCGATGTTGGAAACATATACATGATGAAAGAAAATGAAAATGTGATTCCTCATAGAGAGTGGTATTTTCCCAAGAAGGCAGTTTTCCAAAACTTCAGAGAGAAGCGTTTAGGGAATTAATGAAGCATCAATGTGCAATGGACTAGTGTAGTGCTTCAACGTTTCCTATTAATGATAGCACACTGGAATGCACACCACACCAAGACAAATATGCCTATACTAAATGTTCCTAAGCAGCACACACATCCAGTACAGATACACCAACACAACCCTCGACAAGCACCTTACACACCCCAGGCACCACAGACAATCACATGCAAGTCAAATTACCAACCTGTAGCACGCACATTAACCACGGCCCAGATAACTTTCAAAATAACTAAAAGGTACACACCACACAGAGCCCTACCGTTTCAGATCTTCACACATTAACGCTGCAATTAAGCTGCCAAGTTCCTTCTACTTCTACGTTAGTGTCCTTCCCCACCTCTTGTGCTTCTGGATACTAAGTGCCAAAAGATGAGCTATACCAGACCCAATAACAACATAAATACATATCAAATAGTTGATCATTTACTATCGGGTAGAGCTCTGCCTTGTCCCAGCTACTCTGGTGACTGGTAACAACAGAAGAGGACATTAATGTGTGCTCTGCTGCAACCAGTCAACTGTAGTAGAATCTCTGATGCCCTGACTGACTAGTCAGATTATGTATCCCCCACCCAAATCAAGTGATATTGGACTGAGGGAGGCTCTGTCTTACAATGACAATTCTACATGACTGCCTGTGAGACCACTAGCAGAGGAGCAACCAAGGAACACCATTTTTCTCCTAAAATATTGTATCCTCCCCATTGTAAGGG
Source organism: Ambystoma mexicanum (assembly GCF_040938575.1). NCBI lineage: Eukaryota > Metazoa > Chordata > Amphibia > Caudata > Ambystomatidae > Ambystoma > Ambystoma mexicanum. The sequence goes on from NC_090934.1 coordinate 268,745,694, forward strand.
AGGCGTTTTATGAATCAATTCCAGCTATTCCCAATGTTTGCAGATAAGACACAGTGACCTTAAATAATTTGCCCAGAATCACACACTTTGATTAAGTAATGAAGCTAAGATTTTAACCTGCTCTACAATTTAACTACTTGACACAATACATTCAGATCCCTGGTTGGTACACATAGTTGGGTTTTGGCATTCAATACCTACAATAATGCTGTCTTATAAAGAATGCTTGCAAAGTACACAAATCACATAGTAAATCAACATAACAATACGAAATTCTTTATCAACCTTTTATCAGTGAAAAGAGAATGCTTTCAGCTTTATTTTTTGTGTCTTGAATGGACGACTAAAGGGGTTATGTTTGTAAGTGACTTCAATCCAGCACTCCAACTAAGTCAATGCTTAGTATGGGATGCCCAATGGAAGCCCTTATTTATATATTTTTATGTCAAAGTTCTTTAAATCTGGATGATGAACCCTTATATAACACCCCTCTCTTTGAACCTCCCCGACCTCACTGAGCCAAGAAGTAGGTTTGTTTTGCAAATTAAAAGGTTTATTTGAAGAATTGAACAATATATATCACACTTTTATGAATAGAATAATATCTGAATAGCACACTTATGAATATGTACAGTGAGCACCAATGGGTAATATTACAATATCAACAATCTCTTTAATCAGTTAGGAGTAGGAATGGGAAGAATAAGGTACCAGAGAATACTTTATATGATTTCAAGGAAATGCAATGATGGGAAAGAATGCAACACAGATATACACTTGATATGATTTCAATCAAAAGATAATATGATTACTTTTTCCCCCTGTTATTACTCACTCTCCCCCCTATGCAATATCAAGAGATGGAAATGAGGGCACACAGGTTTCAGGAATACAATCAATAATGCAGTTCAATCCCAGTTCCCCCAGCAAGCTTAGAGAAAACAGGTATGATTTTAAAACAGGCAAAAATACTTTTGAATGTGATTGCAATGAAAGGGAAAACATGCTAAAATGATTTTAATTCACTAAAGGAGATTCAGGATAAGTGAGAGTTACTTTGGATTGGTTCAGGTCAACACTAGCAATGATTCATGAATGATTATCAGATTGAAAACGAAACTCAGCAGTTGCAAACAAGAAACAGCTATTCTAACATGTGGTGAAATGGAGCTAAATTGCAATTCGCGGCAACGTTCCATGTTCGGTTCTAGGACGTGCGGTTCAAAAGTCACGGAGGTTTTTGTGAAGGTAGATTTTTCAGAAATAAAGTCAAGATTCAAAATGACAGATTGCGCTTTACAGATTGGGAATCAATATGGACTTCCCAAGGGCTATGAAACTACAAGATACCCAACGGGACAACCACCAGAAACAGGGCGCCTTCAGCTCTGATTGTTGTGCGTCAAGACACTTGAAAAAATATCAGCGCATAGATGATTATCGCTACAATTTATCAAGAATTATGTGGAGGAGAGAAGAATTTGGGATAGACAACAGAGGTTCTTTAATGCAGTTCTAGACAGATTGAAATGGATGGAATAGTATTACTTTAAACTAAGAGATTGGTTATGTACAGTTCTAGACTGGATACTCACTCCTATGGCTTGGGAATGAAGTGGGCACCGTCAAGGATCTGCTCAAGGGTTTGGCTGGGATTCTCTCTGGCCACCGGACAGGTCTCAGTTCTGCTCTCAGCAGTGCCCTGCCGTCTGCCTGGCCTCTTGGACTGGATCTGACAGGTTCTGGATACAGCTCTGCTCTGCGGGTCTGGATCTTGGTTCTAGCACAGGGTTCTTAGCTAGAAGCAAAACAGCTCAGCCAGGCTGTTGGATTTTGAGATGCCCCTTGGAACTTTAGGGGTTAGAATCAGGTTGCTAGGTTCTGCAGGCCTGCTGAGAAAGGTTCAGCTTTTGGGTTAGGCCTGTCTGCTTCAAAGTTCTAGAGTTGGGTTCTAGAGTTGGGTTCTGGATCTATGTCTGGAGCTCTGTCTGGATCTTCTTGCAGGGTGCTATGCCAAGAAATCAGTTGAGTAGTGGAAAAGTGTGTGCCTGTCTGTCCTCAGCAGTCCCTATTTATGTATTTTCAAAGTGGGTGAGGAGGCTGATTCTACAATGCCCAACCCTCTAAGGATCTGATAGGTTAGAGGATTCCCTGTCCCCTGATTGGAGAAAGGATCAGCGTGTCATCCGGTGTCATCTTTATGGCTTGGGGGAAACACTCCCCTTTGTCTCTGTACAGTATATCTTATTTTTCATAAAACACATATTTACAATATACACAACTTGTTAATATTACATAAATTACATGACAGATTGCCTAAGGTACATTGCTGTTCAACTCTCATCTTCTCAGAGCTTTGGTTCAGAAATGATCACTTTTTGCGCTTTTGTTGGGTTTCTCAATATTATTTCTGCACCAATTTTTAGACATGCATGCACACCACATCTGGGCACATTTCTGTAATTTTTTATGTTCATAGAATAAACACAGTGGCTGCAATATGAATAATTCCGGGGTTTGGTCTCAGAACATCGCACAGAGTCCAGCTTAGTCTTAAACTGTAAGCAAACTTTTCATTTTAACAATCTCAAAGTTTCCCATTTTTGTCAGTTCAGTGCAATTTGTTATAAGCATTTTTCTAAAACATACATTTGCTGTGCTATCTGAATCCACACAATGGTTTGTCTCCGCCTCCAAGGTCTGGGCCGACTCAGAGGTCACATGTCTCTCCTTCCTTCCAGCAGTTTGTTGTCAGTCACATCCGAATTAGCATTTTCTATTCAGCCCAAGGATTCCTTTGTCTGCACTGAGAGCAACAGGCCAGGGTGCCACTCCCAGTTCCTTTTGACACCGGTCTGTCAATCTCTTAGCCAAGGGCAGGGGGAAGTCTCCTTTGTCCAGGGAGAAGGTGTGGAATTCGTTTGAACACAGTGTGGGAAACTTTTAACTCTGAAAGCCAATGTCTAAAAACTGTCTTATCTTATAATATAACTCACATTTTTAACACATACATTAAACAATTTCTTGCTTCAAGCCTTTTCAGAATATAGTTTTAAATTGTATCCACCTCTTAGCAAGTCTTTCTTTGGTATAGTTTGGGCTCAATGTACAACTTTACACACAATGGTTGTTCAGATATAGATACACTTCTGTGGACCTTATATTTATGTAGATTCTTGCGGGCTAATGATGTTGACCACCCAACAAGGAGGTTGGATCTTTTTGGGTATTTTGTGAGCTATGATTTCTACAAATTTGCCACCAAATAAAAACTGATTTTTGAAACCAGCTCTGTTTCTTTTGCAATTATTTTGCTCTGTGAGCAGCCAAATGATGGGTTTTGGCAGTGGTCTCCTGTGTTACCACTGACATAGGCAAAAGTAGATGGTGACCTATTTTACAGGTTTTCACTGCGCACTTTCTGGTGATTTCTGGCAAGCAGCATGCTTTCCGGCGACCATTATGATGTTTATGCTGCCAGCAATGTTGCAGGGCTTGGATTAGTGGGTTAAGACATCTCACAAGCCCCCCTCTTGCGATGGCCATTGATCTTCCATCAATGGAAACTCGCAAGACTGGGATGTCAGCCTCATCTCTCCAGATTCTACAAATGGCAAAGTTCAGCATCTTTTCCTCCATCAGGGGTGGATCGATCCGTTCTCCTCAACAGTCCTGATGGGAGTATTGAGCGATACTCCGGGCCCCTCAGATCTTTGCTCCCGGTCCCCGGGTTATCCTCCTTGGTTCGTCTCCATGGTTTATCTCTGTCTCTCCTAGGATGACAAAGCAAAAAACATATTTGTAGACATTTCCCCACTACTATTAATGTAGTGGGGCGGACATATACATTTTATAAATCAGGATACATTTGCATTATTGTATTTTATAGACTATATGTGGAATATTTTAGATTTGGAATTTTATGGATCTGGAGTGGCCCCCTCTGGGGTTCCAGAAGACTCCTCCAGTTGCTGCAGAGTTTGTCTAGGATGGAAACACTTTAGCTGATTAATATGGACCCACTTGCCTTCCCCTTCTGCCAAACTGCCTTTGGGGGTGCAGATCTTGTAGGCGACTGGTGAGATCTTGTCTACAATTTCAAAAGGTCCCTTCCAGGTAGGCAGAAATTTTCCCTGCTTGGCCTGGTTCCTTTGGAAATTGTATAGATAGACCCGGTCTCCTACATTGTATTCGTTCCTTATAGTCTTTAAGTTATAGTGGGTCTTCATGCTGTCGGCTGATCTTTCTAGATTTCGCTGAGCATAGGCAAAAGCATGTTGAAGGTGTTTTCTTAAATTTTCAACATACTCATGAGTTGTGGAGGCATTGATCAATGTCTGCTCTTGGGTTCCATAAAGCAGATGCTGAGGAAGCACCATCCTGCGTCCAGTCATCAGCTCAAACTGTGACATTTTAGTTGCAGATGAAGGGGTAGATCTGATGGCCATTAGGACAAGCGGTAATCAAATATCCCAACTTGGCCCAGAATCTGCCACCATTTTTTTTAATATGCTCACAATGGTTTTGTTGTATCGTTCTACTGCACCACTAGAGGCTTGCCGGTAAGCAATATGTAGCTTCCTTTTAACCCCAAGTATCTCCCACATCTTTGTCATTACTTCGCTGGTGAAATGGCTACCTCTGTCTGACTCGATCCTTTGAGGCAGACCAAAACGAGAAAAGATGTGGTTGATCATCAAGGCAGCTGCTGTTTCCGCCTTGCAGTTTGGGGCCGGGAGACATTCCACCCATTTAGTAAATAAGCATGTCATGGTCAACATGTACTTATTTCCCCTAGAGGAGCAAATCACGGGCCCGATGAAATCTACATGCAAATCTGACCATGGCAGTGTCATCCCCCTCTTTTGGAGAGGTGCACGGTGTGTGAGGGATGTTGGCTGAAATTGTGCACACACAAGACACCCCTTCAAGAATTGGTCGAGGTCCTGCCCCATGTGTGGCCAGTATGCAAACTCTCTTAAGATTTCAAGTGTTGTATGAAACCCCCTATGACCGGCGGTGGCCCCATCATGGGCGTGACTTAACATCAGGCTTCGGAATGAGTTAGGAAACACCCACTGATCATGGCCAGGTAGGGATTTCCTCACCAACAAACCGTCTTGGATTCTGAACATTTTTGGACATTTCATCAACACTCTGAGGTCCTCTTTCCCAATGTAACCGGTATCCGTCAGGGGAAAGTTCTCAGGGTCCTCAATGTGTTGATAAAACTTACCAATTATCGGATCCCCCTTCTGAGCCGTAATCAAATCAGCATCAGGGGTCTCCCTACACCATTGTGCAGTTGAAAGATCATTGTGAGCATTTGTCTGGGACCTAGTGATAGCAGTGACCTGGATTTCCCCCAACAGGGACTCGATCTCTATTAGATCCCCTTGGAAGGCTCCGGTTTTGGCCAGCTGATCAGCTAAGTCATTTCCAGTTTTGTCTGGTCCCTCTACTTTGGAATGACCCTTGATCTTTTTCCAGTAGATGGTCATCCCATTCGAGGTGATCAGATCATCAATATTTTGAATTAACTTCCCATGTTTCAAGGGTTTGTTGTTAACAGATAACATGCCTCTGGTTTTCCAATTAACCAGGTGCTCCAAGAACCCGTTCCGTACATAATCCGAATCTGTGATTATGACCAGTTTGTGGAGTTGATGTTGGACAGGCGTGAGGATGGCTTGATGCACAGCCATCAACTCTGCCACTTGACTACTTCGGGGACCAATCTTGTACCCAGCGGAGGGTTCAGGGGACTCATTCACCCATGCATTCCCTACGCCGGCCACCAGTATTTTTCCCCGTTGTTGTCAACATGGTAAGAACATCCATCCACATAGACAGTGGGCATTCCCTCACACTTGTCTTCTTCAAAGACTTTGTGTGGGGAATTGAGGTATGCCACCATGTTGTCCTTGATTTTTAGACTTTCGCCCTCGAGGCAGTTTTCTTTGGCACAATCATGCAAGTCAGCCAGACCTTGCACGAGGGGACTCTCCTTGTTTTGGCCATATCTGACCTCCATAGGAAAGCCTTGCATTGACAGTATCCAGGAAGTAATTTGGGAATTACTCACATTTCCGGCCCGGATTCTGTCACTTTGGAGATATTGCAGAGGCTGGTGTGGAGTCTCCACTATGATGTGTTCCCCCTGGATAAACGGGCGGTAATTCTTCAATGCCCACACCGTTGCAAGGACTGCCTTCGCACAATCGTTGAATTTTTTATCCACAGAGGATAAAGTTTTGCTTGCATAGGAGATTACTTTATTGACCTTGTCATGCTTTTGGTATAATACTGCAGTCAAGCATGTATTAGAGAAGCCTGTCTCCAAGAAGAACTCCTTGTTTCTGACAGGGTAAGCTAGGCAAAGCGCCTGTGAGAGGGTTCTTTTGAGTTGTCTTACTGCCTCGGATTGTTCTGGACCCCATTCCCACTTGACCCCCCCTTCAAAAGATGAATCAGGGATCTGGTGATCTCTGCGTAGCCCTCAATGAACTTTCTACTGTAATTAGTCAGTCCAAGGAGGATCCTTAGTTCCAGCAGGGTTGTGGGGTCTTTCAATTTCTGGAGTGCTTCCACTTTCTTTCCCTGAGGAGTAATCTTATGCCCCAAGAAATTAACACGGGTTCTACACCACTGTGCTTTCTGAAAGGAGAGTTTTGTTCCGGCGGCCCTCAACTGTGTCAGAACATAACGGATCTCTGCTCTGTGCTCCTCCACAGTTGAGCTTTTGATGAGGACATCATCTACATAAACCAGGTTACCCCTTTCACCCAGGTCGGGCATGGCCTTATGTAGAAAAATGCTGGACTCATTGCCGGAGTTGAGGTATCCGAAGCGAGTCCCCGTCCATGTGTACTGCTGTCCCCCAAAGGTAAAAGCCAGCTTGTATTGGTCTTCCCTACTGACAGGTGCAGTCCAGTATCCATTGGTCAGGTCTATTGCAGTGAATACCTGTGACCCCTGGATCTGGGCCAGCCCTTGGTCAATGTAGGGAAGAGGCCATCAGGAAGTATGGACCCATTTGTTGAGCTCCCTAAGGTCGGCGCAGAGTCTCCACTGGCCATTTGGCTTTAATATCCCCAGCACCGGATTATTGAAGGTGCTGTGGACTGGACGGATTATCCCACGGGACTCCAGGTTCTTAATGATTTCAGTAAGGGACTCCATTGATGCGAGAGGCAAGCGATATTGCTTCACAAACACTGGAGTCATACCAGGGTCCGTGGGAATTGTTGTTGTGTGGATGTTGGTGCGACCACAGTCATATGAATCCACCGCAAAGAGATCTTGAAAATCCAAGAAAACCTGTTTCAACTTTTGCTTCTGCTCCAGAGTCTCATGGGCATCAGCTAGGTTGACTCTCCAACCATCTGCCTGAAGCCTGGAAAGACTTCTGGTTTGGCTATCTCAGCGGCCTCCTCCAGCTAGGTGGAGAAGTCCCTGGTCAGAGTGCTGATTTGGACTGGTGGCTTCAGGTGGGAAAGGCAGCCCTCACGGACCTGGAATATCACCTCATCCCTCCTGAAGTCACAAGTCACATCTTCCTTACCATAAGGGCAGGAAGTGTACACCAGGAAGTTCCCCCCAGGCCGGGTAAAGATCAAGTCTGGTCCTGTGTCGTCATCACTGTCGCTGTCAAAACAGTCTTTGGGGATTGGTCCTAACAGTTAATTTCCTAAATCAATGGAAAAATGTCAGTCATCAATCGCCATTCAAATAATGGTGCCTGCGGCTAGAGTGATACTCTTTAAGTCGCTGTTATCCACCTCTATTGGAATGGTGTCATGTTCTACATTGACTAATGGTGTTGGGTTTACCCCCAACCATTGCTGTTGGAGAGAAGCATTTAGATGAATATAAGCATCAGGGTTTTTCAATTTCTGTCCTCTTTTAACTTTCACTTCCAGGGAGAATTGTCGGGTCCTTTCTTGGATGGTGACTTCCTCTCCAATCTGAATTTCAACTGCATAAAGTAGCAATTGAGCTGACCTAAATGCTTTCTCTGGATCATCAAAGCCCATGGGATTATCCGCTAATTGGGACCAAGCTTTGAAGTTTATTAGGTCCAAACTAATGGCACAGCAATTGAGAATATCACTGCCTAAGTAAAAGGTGGCAGTGACGTCTCGCACGACCCAACAATTATGGACTATGCTCTTGTTGCCTATGGAGATTTTGAGCATACACTTGCTTGGCAGGAGATGTTTGGAATTGGGTGTTTCCAGATCCGTTTCCCATTTGTCTATGAGTCTAAATGTGGGGATGGCTGTATCTTTTGGGAGTTGGTGGAACATGGCTTCGCTGATGAAGCTCTTCCCGTTGTTCACACACACTCGGGCGAGAACAGAGTCCTTCCCTTCATTTAACTGAACAGGGATGAACAACTGCTCTCCAATTTGCTGAATATCAGCCATGCTCTGAGCTGATTTCACATCTTTCTGGACTATAGTAGTCGGAATGTCTGATTGTGGATTGGTAAAGAATTTCAGAGTGTTTCCTTCCAGTGTGGAATACCACCTTAAACTGGAAGGAAGGTTGATTTTCAGAAATAGAGAGGACCCCCCCATCACCAGTCTGTTGTCCTACTGTTATTACTGTCACGTCTGGAATTTGGTTGTTCTGGAAGTGAAATTCTACTTGGTCAGATTTTTGTTCAACCATGTGGCATGTGCCGTTTAAACTAACATGGTTGACACTCTGTTTCAATTTCATGGGTCGGCTAGTCTGGGTCCAGGGGACCTTATTTATAGTCTATTAGGGGTGAAAACCTTCTCAGGAGGTCATTCCCCAGTAAACGAGGGGTGCCCTCTGGAGTCACTACTATGACCGAGTGTTTCACCTTGTGTTGCCCAATTTTAATGTCCAAATCCGCAGTCCCCTCGACGGGAATTTACTTCTCGTCAAAGTTCTGAAGGTGTCCAGGAAGAGAGGTGAGAGGAATTTGGTATTTCTCCCCCCTTCCCAAATTCAGTTCATTAAAGGCCATTTTGGACAGAAGGGTAGCTTGGGATCCAGTGTCCACCAGTGCCAGAATTGTACCCTGCCCCTGTACTTGAACCGGGGCATAGTATCTTCCCTCCTTCTCCGCAAGGAGGCACAGATAATGCACATTTTTAGACAACTGGTGGGCTAGTTTTTTAGTTTTGGACATTCAAAGAGAAGAGATATGGGCAGAATTCTGTGGGGAGTCTTGGGAATCTGAAAGAAAGAGTTGGAAACTAGAGATAGAAGTTTTGGGTTCCTCTGGTTCTGGTTCTAGGCCATCCCCCCCTTTTTGGAGGCAGTCCCCAGGATGGGTTTGAACCAGGGATTTTGATGCTGTTGGTTCTGGGATCGGATGATGGGCGGCGCTAGCTCAGTCCCCACATCTACCCAGTCTGAATTTGAATCCCTTGAGACCCATTTTTCTTTGGGAGGAGTTCCCCCATCTCTGAAGGAGAAGATCCTTTTCCCAGGATACTCTGAGGATCCCTCTCCTTCAAATTGGAAGATCTGTACCTCCTCCACTAAATGGGTCTGTTTGGGTCCTTTGTTTCTCCTAGTCCCCCTCTGCTTCTTGGGTGGCAGACATTCAAGGGCAGGAGATTTTGTTTCCGGTTCCTGGGTTTCCAGGAGCTGTTTACAAGTGGGGAAGGAAGCTTCCTCCCAGGCTTTACACCCCCTTCCCCTTGTGCCTCCTCCCTGGGAACCGGTGAGTTGTCGGGGTGCTGCCCCCGTCATTGTTCTGGAGCACCAGGTCCAGAATTGGAGGCATCCTCGTCGGCATGCTCATCTGAGGGTTCTGCTGAGCCCTCAGCATGCGACCCAGATCCTGTGCCATATTTTGGATCTGGCGCTCAAGCTGTGAAACCCGCTCAAGCTGATACAGGGTTCTGTTTTCTCCCATGGGCTGATCGCGGTAAGGGTAGCTATCCCTTCTCTGGTAGTACCCCGGGTTGGGAAGATTTGGGTACCCCTCCACCCTTCGCCTCCCCTCTCCCGGATTAGGTTGTCTTGGCTCAGGAAAGTGGGGAAAGAAGGATGGTTGATTTTGGGGTTGGACATTTTGTGGATACCTGGGGAAAAAGTTCTGCCCAGGATTTGGGGAATTTCTGCCCTCCTGGGGGAAGTTAGGAGGGAAGTTCCCTGGGTTAGGGTCTTGGTTGGATCCCCCCCTTTGTGCTGAAGGAGTACACACATAACCCAGGATGGGTCGGTTTCTCTTGTAGCAGGGACTTACAAAGTCAGGGGTGTGAGGGACCCCATTTGTGGGACTACCTACTTGGCTCCCTGTCTGTGACTGGCCCGAGGGCCTTCTGGGCTTGGAATTATTCAGTTCAGGCAGGTTTTTAGCCCCCCCATCTCCAAATCTAAAATGGGGGCAACTTTTACCTCTGCCACCTTAGCAGCGGGAGGGGTGCTGGTCGGATTGGGGCTTTTCTGAGCATTATTTTTATTTTCTATGGGCTTCTGCACCTCATATATTCGGGTGGCCTGTTCAATGACCCAGTCTAGTGATCTTTTCTCATGAAAATCTCTCACTAGCTGGGTCATGATGTATTTGGGTAAGGCATGGAAAAATGTATTAACAAATTCTTTGCTGTCCATGCGCACCCTTTTGGTAGTCTGCGCAAAGGCACTTTTCAACTCCTGCACAAATTCTTGTGGGACCTGAATCTCCCCACATTGTAAATTGTAGGCTGCCTTGCGAGCCTCTTGGGGATTTCTATGAACAGAAAAGTGCTTTAAGATGGCCGCCCTATATGTGGACCATCTTGAATGATTTTGGTCCTCCAGCCCCGCAAAGAAACTGGAGTATTCTGGGTAGAATGTCCATTTTACCGACTGAATGTAGCTACTGCTGTCTTTCAAATGGAAAGTCTCCATCATTTGCTCAAAGAGCTCTAAGTGTTCCCACACAGAATACTTGGCGTTCTTGTGATAAGGCGTGGTGACACTCCTTATTGCCTTAATCTGTTTTAAGCAAGGCCCTTTTTGCCTTATTGGCCTTCTTGGTTCGGGTAACCCTGGTCCATTCATCCTCTGACTCAGAGGCACTGCTCCCAGAGGTGCCCGTCTGATCTTCCAGGTTTTCCCGGATTCTGCGAGCCTGGGAATGGCTGGCAGAATGTGGTGACCTAGTCTCCTGTGTCCTGGAACGCTCAGAGGAGTCTTCTGATTCCTCCTTGCTCCCAGGATTTGTTGGGTACCCCCCCCCCACTGACCTAACTGGACAGATGTTTTCAGGATGCCCTTAGTTGGCCTACTCACCTGGGGCTTCCCACTAAATTGCACTGTACTTGGGTGCCCATACCCGGATGCCCGCCCATCCATTCCTGGGAGGTACTGGCCTATGTGCCCCATACTTCTAACTGGATAGTAATCTGCCATCCCCGTGGTCCTGGGCTCATGTGCGCCGAGGGACATGGGGTTGGCAGAGTCCAGGGCTGGGAGAGATGAAGGCCTCTGATACTAGGGCTCCTGAGGTTATGCTCAGGTGTTTCCCTTTCCCAGCGAACCCCATCTCTGTCAGCCCCTGCTCCCTGTTGCCATGCAAGAGCCTGAGCTTTCTGTTCCTCAATCAAGGCCTTACTAGACTCTATCAGTCTCTCTTGCATGGCTACCTGTCACCGGAGCTTATCATTGTGCTGACAGAGAGCCTCATTTTCTCTCTGTGCCTCCTGGTTTGTCTTGGAGTACTGGGCCAGTCTTTGCTGCAGGAGGGTTACCTCCTGAGCCCCGTCCCTACTGGCCTGCTCTTTTCTTGCCAGAGCATCTTCCACCCTCCTGGTGTGCTCTAACAAGTTCTGATGCTCTTTTTGGAGGTCACCCAGTCCCTGGAGGGCCAGGTGATTTTCTTCCAGCTTCCCTTTTAAGTTACAGACTTCCTGGCCTAAGGTATCCCTTTCCTGAGCAAGAACCTTCCTCTTTACTGTCAGGTCGTCCCTCTGCCTTTGAAGGGCACCAGCTTTCTGGCGCTCTTCCTCAAATTCTGCCTGGGTGTCCAGGTCTTTCAGAAATCATTTGTTGCTCTCTGCCTTTTCTCTATCTAGGTGGCTTTGCAGGGTGACTACCTGCTCTGTGCATGCCCTATTGAAATCCAGCTGTTGCTCCAGCTTTTTCTGGCTCTACAGTAGGGAGTCCAAACCTTCTTGATACTCCTTCTGCAAGGACAGAATTCTGGTATCCTGGTCTGCCTTTTCCTGTTGCAGGATACCCATGTCCTCTTTTATTTTAATTAGATACTGCCTACTTTCGTTTTCTGACTCCTGGGTCCTCTGCAGCCTCTTCTCAGAAGAGTCCAGATCAGATTGGGCTTTCTCTCATGCCAACAGTTGCCTACTTGCCAGATCTTGGCCTTCAGCACATTTGTCCTGTATGGCTCCCATATATAAATATAAATATGCCGCTATCCTGGCAATATTGTTGTGCTCATCTTTGGCCTTAGGGGCCATATATAGTTCACTCAGGGCCACATGTAAGGGACCCTGATCTCTCCAGATATCTAACCCAGATGCAGTGACCTGTTGTGTGATCGCCTTCAACCACACATTCTTGTCCTGCTCAGTCCACTCACCTCTCACAAATAGCTTACGTAAAAGGTGCTCTCTAGCTATCTTGATGTCTACCAATGTCGCCATTCTGGAAATTGATTTCCTTCCTGATTTACAGAAGTTTATTATTTTATTTTGCAAAACAGACCGTTTCCATGGAGAGCGTTCCTTTTTGAGGGGTGCTTTTACAGCGTAACACAGCGTGGTAGCCCAACAGGATTTATGTATCCTATTAGTTAGCACACTGTATTAAGCTGCACAAGTGGTAGTTCTAATCCAGAAGTCCCGCGACGAGCCCCCAATCTGTAAGTGACTTCAATCCGGCACTCCAACTAAGTCAATGCTTAGTATGGAATGCCCAATGGAAGCCCTTATTTATATATTTTTATGTCAAAGTTCTTTAAATCTGGATAATGAACCCTTATATAATGCCCCTCTCTTTGAATCTCCCCGACCTCACTGAGCCAAGAAGTAGGTTTGTTTTGCAAATTAAAAGGTTTATTTGAAGAATTGAACAAAATATATCACACTTTTATGAATAGAATAATATCTGAATAGCACACTTATGAATATGTACAGTGAGCACCAATGGGTAATATTACAATATCATCACTCTCTTTAATCAGTTAGGAGTAGGAATGGGAAGGATAAGGTACCAGAGAATACTTTATATGATTTCAAGGAAATGCAATGATGGGAAAGAATGCAACACAGATATAAACTTGATATGATTTCAATCAAAAGATAATATGATTACTTTTTCCCCCTGTTATTACTCACTCCCCCCACTATGAAATATCAAGAGATGGAAATGAGGGCACACAGATTTCAGGAATGCAATCAATAATGCAGTTCAATCCCAGTTCCCCCAGCAAGTTTAGAGAAAACAGGTATGATTTTAAAACAGGCAAAAATACTTTTGAATGTGATTGCAATGAAAGGGAAAATATGCTAAAATAATTTTAATTCACTAAAGGAGAGTCAGGATAAGTGAGAGTTACTTTGGATTGGTTCAGGTCAACACTAGCAATGATTCATGAATGATTATCAGATTGAAAACGAAACTCAGCAGTTGCAAACAGGAAACAGCTATTCTGACATGTGGTGAAATGGAGCTAAATTGCAATTCGCGGCAACTTTCCGCGTGCGGGAAACGCGATTGTGGAAAAACTATAAGGAATGTCTGGTAGAGGTGAGTAACAGTATTACACCCATTTTTGATAGGTTTCTTCCAGAAAGCAATCCTCAAAAGTGAACTTTGTTCAGATATAGATACACTTCTGTGGACCTTATATTTATGTAGATTCTTGCAAGAGAATGATGTTGACCACCCAACAAGGAGGTTGGATCTTTTTGGGTGGTTTGTGAGCCATGATTTCTACAAATTTGACACCAAATAAAAATGGATTTTTGAAACCAGCTCTGTTTCTTTTGCAATGATTTTGCTCTGTGAGCAGCCAAATGATGGGTTTTGGCAGTGGTCTCCTGTGTTACCAATGACATAGGCAAAAGTAGATGGTGGCTCATTTTTCAGGTTTTCACTGCGCACTTTCTGGTGATTTCTGGCGAGCAGCATGATTTCCGAGACCATTATGATGTTTCTGCTGCCAGCAATGCACAGTGATGTTGCAGGGCTTGGATTAGTGGGTTAAGACATTCCACATGTTTACTCTGATGTAAATCACAAAAGAACGGCGGTAAATGTATTAGCCATTTTTTCCCTGGCTACCTGTTTTTGCAACATTTGTATGGGGCAGTTGGGAAACATCGATGGCATAACACCCACTATGCCATACAAAGGTGGGTGCATTAGCACAAGCATAGATTTTCATGCTGGCCTTAATGAAATGGATTCCTATGGAATCCAGCTAAAATGACACCTGGTAAAAAGCAGGCGGATCATCCATAAGAATCCATTGTAAATGCCATTGGCAAAGCATACTTTGCAGTGGCATTTAAACCTTTCCACTAACATGGTGGAAAAGTGAGGAGTTAAGGTGATTTTACCTATGCTTTACTCATCACTTTTCCACCACTTAGTGAAAGGAAGAAACATTCACGGAAAGAACGTTTTTCACAATAGTATAATAGGACCCAGTCCCCTCTGGTGCAATTAACATGGGAATGAAAATGAATCATTAAAGTGTCAAGGATGCAAAGTATTGAGAGCCTCTGTTGGCAATCACTGTACAATTACATTATAGTAATTGTTTAGTACATACATCCAGCTTGCTTGTATATATAGCGCAAAGAAAATATGACTATTCAGAGATCTCAGATTTCCCATTGTCATGAGTTAGAAGGGCATCCAGTAATGTGTCTTTACACTTTTCATTCAGGAACTTTTTGTTTTTTATTTTCCATTTGAAACTACAAGTCCCCCCCAAAAAAGGGATTGGCTGGTCTTCTCATTAATGGCCACAGGAAACTTGAGATCTCTGAACCTTTTGTGTGTGTAAAAATAGCAGACATCATGCATATACATTAAGCCTTATTTTTATTTTTATTGTTCTCCTGATTTAAAAACAAACCTGAAGAATAGGGCCCATCACCCTCCCTGATGGCATCTGAGGATCAAGGCATGCAAAGTCTGGGCATGGGAGACAAAGAGGCAGAAACAGGAATCTGGACTGATTTCCAAACATTCTTTTTATTCAGGCATCAGAAATAGCTCTGAGTTCACACATTCACTGCTTTTTATACCTTTTGCATTTGACACAGCATTTCATTTTATGATGCAATACATTCTGATTGGGTCAGACAATTAAAGACAAGCCCTCATGTGCCTGTGATTTTCTGGTCTTAACTGCCACTCACCAGGTCCATATGTCATAACTACACATGCAAGCTAATTACATTTTTGTGAGATCCTCCTGACCTTTATTATAGATCCTTTGATATCTAGAGAAAGGACATCCTTGGCAGACTCTTCGAGGTAATTTTGGCAGGCGATAGCATGCTTCTCTGTCAAGAAGTCTAAATATGGGCATCAGCTGTAGTGGACTGCCCATGAGCTTAACACAATTATTGCTAGTTTAACAGTTGTCTGCTCTAATGGCTACCTTCCCAGATCACTACTTGGCCTCCCCTGGCTCATCAATGTCAGAAGTGCTGCCGAGAAGTCCAAGGAAATGTTCCAGACATGTCCTTCTTCAATGAACTTTTAATGAACTGCTATTAGAGAATTATTTAATTATTTCAGCATGACTATGTGAAATTCCACCATTTTGTATTTCTAGCAGCCATTTTGTATTTCTAACCCCGTCTGAATATTCAGCCTTTCTACCAGATGGTAACCTAATTCCAAGCATAACTTATTTTATGTCCAGTTCTCAGACTAGATTTTTGATATTCATAATGTATGTGTACTACCTGAGATACCCTTCGCTGCGTAAGGCATTCTGACCTTAAAAAATATGCATCACCCTAAAATGTGCTTTTTTGTCTTACAAAGTGCTACAATTCTTATTTTCCCAATACTGGAATTATTGATCAGCCTGACAAGTTATCTGCATTCAGTTTGAGGGGGGTCTCTAAGATGTCCTCTACAGTCCCCCCTCTGGCTTGTATTTAGACACCTACTTAGTACAGAGCCACTACACCCAATATCCACCCTCCCCCATATTCAGTGTAGCTATACAATCCTGCCCTAGTCACCCTTCTCACCATGGTTATTCATTTCAATATGGGAGGTATCATAAAAACATTTCTGCCGTATCAGTAATAGTATATTGTATTCTCCTAGTCTTACAACATATGTATCCTCCTTCCCCAAAAGGTTAATTGCAACATTTTGTCCTTTATGATTTATAAACTTGTTTCCTTAAAGAAAAGCTTTTAGGTGCTTCTACCCAGAACCCACCTCTATTGCCCAGTTACTTTTAACTAACTATATACATCAGGCAATTTACAGCCACTATAAGCCACTATGAGAATCGAGAGAAAATCATTCTTTGAGGAAACCCACTAGCCTATTTTCAGACATTGTTTCCACCTCATAACAACATTTTTCCTTGTTTTCTCATTGTCTTCCCCATACACATTTTCCAATGTTCATTTTCTTTGTATTTGTACATCTTCCACTGACCCGCCTTCCACCCGATTCGTCTTGGTTAAGCATCTTCCATGTCCACAGATCTTTTTCCCAATCTGGTAATTTTTTATTTTTGTCCTTTGTGCTGCCTTGCAGCAAGTCTCCTAGGTCCTTTAAATGCCTAGGCCAGAAGTCCATTGTCTTTTTCTAGCAATTTGAACTTTCAATTCGTATTATCAAAGAACAGTTGATCGCAAAGGCAATTGATCACTTTCTTCTGGGGGGGCAAGGATGGGGGAGTTTTTTGCAGGAACATTTCTTTCAAACAAAGGTGATTTATAACTGGGCATCTAGTTGGGTTCCTCAATCATTTCTCTCTGCTCGTAGGTTCGGATGCCGCCAATCTCATGATGTATACGTTGTCTCTTCCATCCATCTGTAATATAAAACTGAATGAGGTTCCTTAGAAAAATGTGCATGTTTCTATCAGCACCTACTCCTTAAACCCCAACCCTTAAAGACCTGGACCTTGTGTGTTTCCTTTAAACATTCCTGCCTCCTAAACAATCTCTTCAGTGTTCTAATATACTAAAATAACTACTCTTTTTTTCACTCATTTTTAACTTGCATTCCAATATATGCTGTCTGATGTCAGAACCTGGCTCATAATCATGTATGCAATAAATACATCCACTTGTGTCTCGCATCACCCTTCTTTTTATGGGCTTATTTTTTGTAAAAAAATGACATATCCTTTTAAAGGATACATTATCCCCCTAAAGTCGACATTCTCAGACCAAGGAGTCAAAAATAACAAACGACAAACAAACATCATGACAGATTAAGAAAAACATTCATAAAGAGATGTTTTCTTGTGTTGTTCTCCTTCTGTCTTCTTGGAGCATCCGTAGCTGGAGAAGACAGCACTGGTGCGGAATAGTGCTTTCTGTTCAAAACCGAAACAGAGGCAAAGTCATTTGGGTTGACAAGGGGATCAGGTTTCTCCCTAATATAGACCCTTGCTCCCTTCTGTTAATCAAAAATAGGTTCACTCAGATCATCTCTCTGGCATTCTCAGCCCACTGAACTATAGACTTGTTCCTTTTGGGTCGCTGAAGCCCATTTTAAAATATTTTATTAACGTATCACTCAGGCCTGTACATGGCTTCTTCCTGCTTAGCTGAACATTCTTCTGTTTTCTTTTGACGCCTTCCTTTTTGTCGCATAGGACCGCGGTCATCTTCTCTTATTTACTGTGCCTTGATCCTGTTAAAATATAATAAGCAAATTTTGCCGTGCGTCGCTTATTGCTTAATGCTTGCTGCTTGCTGTTCGCCCTACACTAATCTAGCCTACCCTTGTTATTTGAAATCCCGCTCTGTTACTACTAAGTGCCTACACATTTCGACATAAGAAATGCATTGTTTGCCTATTCTAAACATTTCCTTATATTTTTGCCAAACGTACTCAATTGGCATCTTGCCAGTTGTCAAAATTTCAAAAGAGATTACTCCACCTTTTACCTGAAGTTTTCTGTGTCCTTTGTCGTTAGAGAATGCCATACGTGCATATATATATTACCCTACACTCACACCTGTTTGCACCTATCTTGTCAAAATGCTACATATTTGAAAAGACTGTGGGGGTCATTTCGAACCTGGTGCCGTTAACCCCCTACCTACCTATTACGAGGTCCCTTAGCGGGTTCCACCAGGACGGGCTGGTTTTACCAGCCTGTCTTAGCGGGACCCGTTAAAGCACAATGGAGCTAAAAACGAGCCTGCAATTTGCTCCTTCCCCATTCCCATTGAGCCCTATCAGGCCTCAAATGGGAATGGGGAATGGTTTTCTGAATGGGGACTTACCGGGTCTTCCAAGGTTGGAATGACCGGGTAAGTCCCCATTCAGAGACCCCGGACCCGGGTTGGGTGCTAATAGCACCATGGCTGCCTCAAAACTCGGAATGACCCCATGTATCCCTTACTGCCCTTTTTAAATGTACTCACTTGGTTCCTCTTACTCCTAATAATAATCAACATTGGGCCTCATTACACGGAAGGCGGTGAGCCATGGCGCTATTAGCGCCATGGCTCATGCCGGTAAAATACCGGCACCGCCTTGGCAGAAAGGGGATTTACCGCCCCATTCCAAGGTTGGAGGGCTGGTAAATCCCCCTTCCGCCATTGCCCTTCCCCATTCCCATTTCTGCCCCATAGGGCTCTATGGGAATGGGGAAGGCGCTAATTACGGCACCGCAATTTTGCGGTGCCGTAATTAGCTCCGAGGTCCCTTAGCGGGTTGGTTTTTAACGCCTGCAAAAAGCAGGCGTTAAAGCACCAACCCGCTAAGGGACCTCGTAGTAAGGCGGTAATGGTTAACCGTCACCGTTACCATTAACGGTGGCCGTTAACCATTATCACCTTCCGTGTAATGAGGCCCATTGTGTTCACACACGTTGGGCGTGACCCAGTATTTATCTCTTCTAGCCGTACCTGACCACTACCACTTACATCTGTCGCGATATAATGTTTTCTCTCATTATATTACTATACCCTGCTAGGCCATGTAGACATTCCACTTGTGCACAAGAACGGTCAACAATCTTCATCTAAAAAATATAATCAATACAATTATATACATTCAAATAATGTTGTGTTACTTACTCTCATATGTTCTTTTGTGCAATTCTACTACAGGTGTTCCCATACAATCAGAGCTACCTTAGCCAACCATACCCCTTTGGCCCTCCGTTAATCAAATAGCTTTTCTTTAAATACACTACATTTTTTAATTATGGCCAGTAACCTCAATAGTGCTCTTTATTTTTCCAATTCCGAATTTTTAGTTTATTTACATTTCTTGCTACTTTAATATCAAATCATTCATTCATCCAATCATTTATTAATTCATTAATTGTTATTTTTATTTTTTTATTGGGCTCCCTGAATTTTTCATCAAACTTTACATTTTTCGTGTTTCTTACTCCTGCGCTGTTTAAGGTCAATCATTTATTTTCATCTTCCCCTTATTCATTTTACTGGACCCATGCCATGATTGCCAGTGTCCACATGATACTTGGCATTATCTCCAAGTCTCCCTAAAATTATGCTGCATGCGGCTACATTATTGCCACATGCTACAAGATTTTCCTTTTTTTTAGTGCTTGATGCCTTTAAAGAATCACCACTTCATCATCCGTTAAGTCCTATCTAACTATGTTGCCATCAGTGACTTCATCAGCCTAGACCCCTCCTTGAGAACCATCACTGTCTTCCATAGTCCGCTCTTATTGTCCATTCCCTTGAACATTGCCATTTTCTTTTATACTCATGGCTGTTTCTAATCCTAGAGGGTTGATCTGTCCCCCCTCTTTGTCCCTAATTATCTATAGTTTTAAACAAAACTTTGTCAAATGTTCTCACCACTTTTTTCTACTAGCCCAAATTTCCATGTGTAGCACTATGCTCATCTCATGATACAAAAGACCTCAAGGTTCTACTAAAAGCATCTTGCAGAGCGCCACTTGTCCTGCACATTCCAATACAAATTCATCTGCATTCAAATAGTGTAGCCCAAAAGCAGAACACACTATCCCTTGATTAATTAAATAAAATCACCATGTTAGGTTTTGTCATCCAATCCCTCCCCAAAACATTAGCAGGTGCCTGTTGCCAATATAACAAAGATCAATCATAGCACACTCTCCTTCAAAGACTGATAATTCATCAATAAAAGGAACTTCACTTTTAGCTCTAAAAGAACCCTTAATCTTCTGATAATTCCAATCATTCAATATTTCTTTGCCTTTATTTCATGGATATGCAGTCCCAGTGTCTACCAACAGAGCAAAGATTCTTCCCTCCTACAGTCACATGAACTATTGGCACGTTTTGGGGCCGAGTGCCACTAAAAATTCTGAGCACATCAAGCCGCTCTGTGAGCTGCCTTATTGTGGATGCATGCATACCCCTGTTCCTGTAAAAGGATTTCCTCCTATCATAATGGCACCAATATCCTGGGTGTCACTACCTATTCTGTGTCTGCACATTACTAAATCTGCATGAGGCTCACTATGATTGTCCCTGTATTAAATCCGTTTTACACTTGCTCTAGCTGTTGTTGCTTGTTGCACTCCCAGCGCTTGTGTCGAATACACTGTCTGATCATAGGCAAACCCTTTCTTAGTTTGTGAGCTATATATTAGGGGGTGTGCTGTACCTCCTCTCACTAAGAGGTCGCCTTTTAGGTCGATCAGGCTGTGCCAGGGGCTCTGGCATCCTCGGTTTAGGTAGGTCCAGATCCGAGCACCTCACTTCCTTGTCTATCTTGGAACACCCCTCAGGACCACACACACCAGTCCCCTTGAGAGGTTGAACTTTCTTCACCTGACATATCTTGTCCCCAACTAGTGTGGCTATCACCTTTCTAGTGTCTGTCCAAAGACAAGGCTCTATGCTCGAGGCTGTACGGGCCCCCCGCTTGAGATTTGTCCATCCTGCATATCTTTGACTTTTATATGTGCGCACAATGTGATCTGTCAACCCATACATTTAATGTACAGGAGGCGCTCTTCTGACTAGCCCTCTTTGCATATTTACCATTCTGCATATTCTGAAATTTGCTTGTTTTTTTTGTAACCCACCTCTTCATCTGTAGGTCATTCCTTTATTTTGTTGCATTAATTCATTCCTTTCTTGGCCCATCTGGCACTACTTATTTGCCTACAATGCACTCACAGCATTCTTGCATTTCCAATTTTCCTTCACTCGTCAGTACCGCCCTTCCTATGGCATACCTTGCTATTCTCCCTTTGAACTGTCTTGGCTTCCATAAGCTTTTCCTATTTGTCTGTGCTTGCAACAGCCTGCAAAAATGTGAGATAGTCACTGTATCCGCACTCATGACCTTGCTTTTTACTCCCTCAGGCTTTCCCAAGCGTCTCTGTACCTCCTACAAATCGTCTCTGACATAAACTGTGGTGAAATACTGCCACTGTTTTTCATTCGTACAGCAAGAATTTCAGTGTTCCTAAATTTAAACAAGCAAATCTCTATTCTTTATATTTCTTCAAAAAGTACCAGCTACTTTTATATTTCGTTCACCTATCATTCTAAATGTAAAACAAAAAGCAACCTGTGTGTGTGCAGATGTATGTATGCGTGGGTGCATGTCTTCTAATGTATGTGCCTGCATCTGTGTATGCATGCGTGTGTGTGTAGGCTTGCATGTATGTGTGGGTGTATGTGGTGTGTGTTTGTGTGCTTCTAGTCTCAGTGTGCCTTGCAAGTACTTCCTTCATTGCTCACTGTTTTCTAATGCAAACACAAAAAATATCATTTATTCATGCAATTCTCATGTTGTTCTGAAAAAGTGTTTTAGTCTTATGTATCCTTGTCATCCCCCATAGATATTCACTTGTGCCTCGTTCAATAACATCCACTAATACATTGGCCTGCTTTTTACTGTGCTTTTCACTCATAATTGCATTTTAAATCTCTGTGACACTTGTGAACCAGGACACATTTCTTTAAAATGTTATCTCTAAATGTCACCTCTCTACGGTGCTCCAAAGGTTTTTAGTACAACTCTTAAAACTTCCATGCATAGCATCAAATGCTTCTTCATCATATTGCAATACCCCAAGCACCTCTGCAAGGGGGAACAGGGTCCAATGCATATCTAGATGTTAGCTGCACTGACAGCTAGTCCCTCCCCCTGCACACAATCCCTTCTGTAAATTCTTGGACTAGCACAGGAAGTTGTAGGTGTAGAATATTAGGGGGCAAAGCTCCCCTTGCATTCTGCATCTGAAGAATTTTTAATTGGCCAGAACGTTTTCCCGCCCAAGGCTGTGACACAGTGTTGTAACACAAAAGGTGGGCTCCCCATGTGAGCCATGCGGAGCCCCCCCCCAAATCCCCATCAAATCACGGGTTGCGCCACACTCTGGGCGACCTAGATTACCACGCTTGCGCAATACGCATAAACATGCTGCTGCAGGGATACGCCACACAATGCACCCGGAGAAAGATATAAACATGTGTTTTACTGCATTATACAGCACACCTTCTGAGAAAAATTGGCTAACAGCCAGAGCGTTTGCATTTGTTTTGTAGGTTAACACCAATCCAAAAATCCAACACACAAACAGTGCACAGGAACATTAATGCTTTCATTAATATAATGATTTGCTATTAAAGACACATAGACACGTAATAACATATTACAGTAAAGCATGGAAGGCCACATTTAGACATACTCCCAAATGCCAGTCAAAGCAATAACACTTATCATGTTTTTTAATATCACAGATGCCCAGAAAAATATAAAATGCTGCAGTAAGAAATGGCTACACTGGCAGCACTCAAATGCCAGTCTAGCCAGATAATTACAAATAGCAGGACTGCAGGACTGCTTTATCAGTGATGTCCAGTTAAATAAAGTCAAGCCAAACTAGGAAATGACTAGACTGGCTGCACCAAAATGCCTCTCTAGCCACAAATACCACATATCATTCCTGCTTAGCCTGGACATGGATGACCATTACGATTCATCGCACAATCACTGTCCCACCCTCACACATACTCTCTCCCTCTCACCCCCTGCCCCAACCCTCAAAATCATCTTCTCGGCCCAAAATTACCTCCATGTCCCTTTTCCTTGTACCAGTGCTTACGTATGAGGCTCCTTGCCTCATAGGTAAGTACTGGGATGAGGAAGAGTGGGACTAGGTGCAATGAAGATTCCAGGTAACTAGGTTAGGCATTAACACCATGTCCCTCTAACTCATCCAGGTACTTGTGTATGAGTCAAAGTGCCTCATACACAAGTACTGGGATGAGGAAAAATGGGGCTATGAGTAATGAAGATTACCAATAAGTAACCATAGGATTAAACACAAGTAGTGGCACAACACGATTGAGCTGACTGGATTTCAGCTCCCCCCTCCCTGAATTTTTGAGTTATGTTGACTCGACCTGGCTGACCTACAGATCCCTTGTCAGACAGAACAGGACACAGATGTTAAACGGCACCTGGATTTCACTGTTAAGAAAGACCCAGCAATTACTAACATAAAGCATTTCACTGTTAGTACCTGCATTTAAATGCATGATTCTTTAGGCAATTTAAATGCTTGCCAGGGAAGTGATTTGAAGGGTAGAGCGGGGACAGGAGACCACTTATTCTCACAGCAGTCCATAAGTGTGTGCTTTCAGATTTACAGGCGGGAGTTAACTGCTTTTAACATTGAAGCTGCACTAGAATAGCCTCAGTAGAATGCATAAAGAAGTTAGATGCCCCCACACAAATATGTTTGCCCTCGACTACTGCCCGTGAAGTTAGCACCTCTCCTAAATTTTGCAGGGTTAGCACCCTCCCCCATGTTTTGTTGCGCCTCTGAACACAAGCCCACACATCATTCACCATACACACATACGCACACCCAGCCACCCATACATTTAATTGTGCATCCTTTCACCATACATTCAAACAGGTAGCCAGCTATACATTTAAGTGTGTGCCCTTTCACCATAAACTCACACAGGCAGCCACCTATACATTTAAGTGTGCACCTTTTCACCATACACTCACACAGGCAGCCACATATACATTTAAATGTTCACCCTTTCACCATACAGGCACACCAAGGCAGCAACCCATACTTTAAGTGTGCACGCTTTTACCATACACTCACATAGGGAGCCACCTATACATTTAACTTTGCACCCTTTCATCATTCAGGAACAACCAGGCAGCCACCCATACATTTAAGTGTGCACCTTTTCACCATACACTTGACATGCACACCCAGCCACCCATACATTTAATTGTGCACCCTTTAACCATACACTCACACAGGAAGCCAGGTATACATTTAAGTATGTGCCATTTAACCATGCACTCAAACAGGCAGCCACCTATACATTTAAGTGTGCACCCTTTCACCATACACTCACAGGGGGAGCAACCTATACATTTAAATGTGCAGTCTTTCACCATACAGGCACGCCCAGGCAGACACCCATTAATTTAATTGTACACCCTTTCACCATACACTCACACAGGCAGCCACCTATACATTTAAGTGTGCACCCTTTAAAAATTCAGGCACACAAATCCAGGAAGCCACCCACCCCACCCACCTTTCACCATACACTCCCACATGCAGCCACCTATAAATGTAAGTGTGCACCCTTTCACCATACACTCTCACAGGCAGCCACCTATACATTTAAATGTGCACCCTTTCACCATACAGGCATACCCAGGCAGCCACCCATACTTTAGGTGTGCACTCTCTCACCATGTGTTCAAATAGACAGCCACCTATACATTTATGTGTGCACCCTTTCATCATTCAGGAACAACCAGGCAGCCAGCCCTACATTTAAGCGTGCTTTCTTTCACCATACACTTGACACACACACCCAGCCACCAATACATTTATTGTGCACCCTTTCACCATACACTCACCTCAGGCAGCCACCTATATATTTAAGTGTGCTCCCTTTCACCACACACCCACACAGGAGCCACCTATACATTTAAATGCGCAGCCTTTCACCATACAGGCACCCAGGCAGACACTCATACATTTAATTGTACACCCTTTCACCATACACTCACACAGGTAGCCACCTATACATACATTTAGGTGTGCACCATTTCATCATTCAGGCACACCCAGGCAGCCACCCACACATTTACGTGTGCACCCTTTCACTATACAATCGACACACACACCCAGCAATACATATATTTAATTGTGCACCCTTTCACCAAACACTCACCCAGGTAGCCAGCTATACATTTAAGTGCGCACCCTTTGGCCATACACTCTCACAGGCAGCCACTTATACATTTAAATGTGCACCCTTTCACCATACAGGCACACCCAGGCAGCCACCCATACTTTAAGTGTGCACTCTCTCACCATGTGCTCACATAGACTGCCACCTATACATTTAAGTGTGCACCCTTTCATCATTCAGGAACAACCAGGCAGACACTCCTACATTTAAGCGTGCATTCTTTCATCATACACTCGACACGCACACCCAGCCACCAATACATTTATTGTGCATCCTTTCACCATACACTCACACAGGCAGCCACCTATACATTTAAGTGTGCTCCCTTTCACCACACACTCACAGGGGGAGCAACCTATACATTTAAATGTGCAGTCTTTCACCATACAGGCACGCCCAGGCAGACACCCATTCATTTAATTGTACACCCTTTCACCATACACTCACACAGGCAGCCACCTATACATTTAAGTGTGCACGCTTTCACCATACACTCACACATGCACACGTCATGGGGTTGAGGGGAGCCATATTACTTAAAAAAGGAATGGTTTCTTGTGGATGTCACTCTGACTTCATGAAGAAATTGTTTCTGTTAAGGACCGAACTATAATGGAAATCATTTCTTCATGAAGGTAGAGTGACTTCAAAAAGAAACTATTTATTTTTGAAGTCATAGAGCTCTCTCCACCCCATGTAATGGAGGCCTCCAGCCTAGAGACTTCCATGTCATGGAGTGGGGAGGAGCCCTCGGACTTCAAACAGAAATAATTTCTTTATGAAGGCAGAGTGACTACAAAAATATGAAAAACATTCTTTTCTTTTAAAGCCCAAGGGGACCCCCCTCCCATGACATGTGGTGGCGGGCCCCCCTGCAGGGGCAGTGGGGTCCCCTGTTACGCCAATGCTGTGACAAACTATGAGATCAGCTGGTTCTTGGCTCATTCAGTAATGACAACGTGATGAAGTAATGGTGTAGCACAGTGCTTTAAATGGAAAAAAGAAGTGCAGGTACTCACCAATCTGGGCTTTAAGTGGGCCGGGAATCAACGTGAAATGGATTTTCAAATCACTCTCACGCCAACGCCATGCCGAGACTCACTGACCAATTTCAATGAATCTCACACTGTGCAGCCTGCTGCATTTGCAAAGTTCTCCATTTGTCTTGCAATGTGTGTCTTGCTTTGCATGTCGCATTCTCTATTTGTGCACATCTCTGTTTATCTCCCTATACACCCACTCCAATCATGGTCCTACACCCCTTTAACTCTCTGTGTAAGTCTGTATTTTTTTCTGGGCCTTGGGATCATGATGTGCTGTTTAGTCATTAACTTTAAATTTGATTCTATCATCTTAATGCAACCATCTCTCAAAGATGCATCATCAATCACAGTTTAATTGTGGCCTGTTTTGACACCAGTATTGTGATGTACAAAAGTTGGCAGGCTTTGGGAATGCCAAATTTGAGCAGGTAAGATACAGTGAGATAAAATTATTTGCCAAGGATCACGCACTTCTGCTAAGCATTGAAGCTAGGTGTTATGCATTGTTTCAAGAAAATGTGAATATCTAAATAAAAGCTGAATTTCTTTTGTGTGTTTCAAAATAGGAGCCATCATAGATATAAACTAATCTTTAAAAGGGGTGTTTTATTATTGTTCGCTTTCAATGTCTAGTAATTTATTTATGTATCTATTGGGCATTTATATGGCGCCTATTTGCAGGTGTTTCAAGGCGCCACAAGACAAGGGGTGGGGGGGCAGAGGAGAAAGGGAGTTGGTAGCTAAGTGGGCTGTGTGTGATGTGAAAAAGCCAGTCCTTATTTCATTAGTGAAACTCCCATTTTTTACATGATAAAATCCTTACTATGTAAATGCTGTAATGGAATATAGGATGAGAAATGTAGATTTTACAGAAAACAGTGGGGGGGGGGGGTTAAACCTGAAATTCTTGTGTTATGCTTTAATTCTAAAAATGTCGAGGCAAAATATAGGAAGTATTTTTCGAAATGAATGTAACATTGGAGACTACAACCAGAGTTGTCTCTGAGTGTCAAAAGTGTCAATTTTTAGGTTATTGATGTTTTTATTGTTATGTTCCAAATCAGATCAAAGATGGAAATTAATCCTGAGCCTTACAAAGTAAAGAAAATGATTCAAGTACTAACTCCACACAGAGATATTGTTTGCTTTCTGTTTTGTCCAACTATAGCAGGACTGAGTTAATGCTGGTAATCTTCATTACTCCTAGTTCTACTCTTCACCGCCCCAGTACTTGCTCATGAAGGGCTTGACCTTATCAGCAGCAAACAACAAACCAAACTAAAGCAGCCAATGGGGATCTGCCCGACCCCCTCCGCATAAGGGGGTGTGACTTACCTCTCTTCTTCCTGTATACCTACAAACTCATCAGCCCCTGACCCTGGGAGGGGGGTGGTGTCCAGTACTTGGATGAGGAAGAGTAGGATTAGGAGTACCGAAGATTACCAATAAGTAATCACTATATTACCTCTGCATCCCACTTCCTCATCCTAGTACTTACTCAAGAATCTAACAAATACAGTGAAAGGCAGAGGTGCTGAAAAACCAGAAACACGTCATATCATGCTAGCATTCCAAGTGACTTTAATGACCGTTAGAAATTACCCTGTGACAGTGCATAACACCGCCTGTCCAAAACTTTGATCCTCCGGACTTGGGAGGAGAAGATGGTAATGTTTCACAAAGGTGAGGGGTGATGCCCAGGTAGCCCCCTGTCAATGATGGAAGATCCACTGGCCTCCGCACAGGAGTCCACTATTCCCCTTGAGGACTGCCCCTGACGCCTGTGGGTAATGCGTACGGTCAGGCTGTATGCGCAGGAAATCGTGGTTTTAAGCCATCAGCCGATAGTCGCTGGGTAAGCTTTCCAACCCCTACTCGAGGCCTCAAAGTTGATGAACAGACTGTCACACTGTCTGATGGTTGCACTCCTGGCCAAGTATGCGTGGAGAACCTGGTGCACAACTACAATAGCCACAGGGGAGACCACCAAATTGAGGGAGAGCATACGAGCGCACTTAGTTCCCCAGGTGTCTGGCTGTGGTGATGGGCACCAGAAAAGCTGTCAAATAGGACAGGGGCTGTAGATCTGCATGCTGAAGGGGTTTGAAGGGTGGCCCCTGATGGCCCTAGGTTGGAATCATGGGCCACACCATGTGGCGTCAAAGAGCAAGGCTTCTCAGAAGCCCAGCCATCACTAACTCTGCAGAGGAAAAGCACCCCACCCCTTGAGCTTTCAGGGGGAGGGGGATGGACCCGGTACAACGTCCTTTCATCGCGGGACTTTTTTTCGCAGGGTTTTTACAGCGCATTTTTTAACAAAAAAAAACATCGCATTTTTTGGGGGGGGGTTTAGAAAATTATATATATGGGTTGTGGGTGTTTGGGAATAGATAAACCTGAAAGGAAATGAGGGTTGTTGGGGGGACCCCCACAAAAGAAAATGGATGTTTTTTTTCGTTAAAAGATTTGCAGTACAAAAAAACGTGAAAAAACATCCCGGGATGATCAGACCCAAATTGAAACATTCTTGGAGAAAGCGGGAAATGTCTTGAGGGAGGAAGCCATGTTTCCTGTACCACCTACAGAAGGAGCACAGTGGCGGGCATAGGACTTCAGAGTCTCTGGTTTAATAGAAGCCTGCAGTGAGGAGGCAACTGAGTCAAGAAGACCTTGGCATCTCATGCCCTCCCTTTCAAGAACCAGGCCCCCGAATCTCAGCTGTTCCTCAGGGGACTACCCTCCCTCCGGACCTACCACTGTATGGGGGCACTAGGTAGTACTAACCCCAGAACTAATGTCAATTGGATCAGATCGGGGAACCAGGAACGGCTGGGCCAAAGCGGTTCTACCCAGATCATCCAAGCATCTCCTTCCGGACATTGCAGACTACTATGGACAAGAGTGGGATCAGAGGTCATGCATATAGCAAGAAGGGGCACCAAGGGACCACTAGGGCATCCAGCTCTCGTGGGAAAGGAAAGTGGAGCAGAGCAGGGGGAGCTGGGCGCTCCGAGGTGAAGCAAACATATTTATCTGAGGGATCCCCAGCCTATCTGTGACCCCGAGGAATATCCTCCTGCAGAGACACCACTCCACTGATGCAGGAAATGTCCTGCCCAGAACATTTGCATCGTGGTTGTCTATGCCACATATGTGGGTTGATTTCAGCTCCCGCAAGTTGACCTCTGCCCAGTGACCAAAGTTCCAGGCCAATGTATTTAGAATCCAAGATCTCGCCTTTAGACACTGGCAGATGACCTGTGCCAGGGCCAAGGTGTCCATCTTGACCAGAACTCAGGCTCCCCGGATCAGAGGTAAGAAGCAACACAGTGCCTGGAAGATTGCCTCAAATTCCCTGTAATTAGAGGGCATGGGCTGCATCGGCCAGGACCAGCAGCTCTGCGCAGCATTGTGGCCCAGCACAACAATCTCTCTTGCTGGCTTCCAACATGATGACCAGAGGTGGGTGGGGGGTCCAAAGTGAACCCTTGCAGAAGCTTCAATGATATCAGCGACAATTGGAGATCATCCAACAATTGTCCAGGGATTTGGATGAGGTTTCTGAGATCCTAGAGACCCCGTCCCCCACAACCGTGGAAGTGGGATAATAGGTGCCAGGGGTGTAGATGAGCACACAGGGTCACAAAGACTGTTGATGCCATCATGCCATGTAATTGCAATAGAGGCCAAGCTGGGGCCTCTGGTTTCCGACATATTGTGTTCTACAGTCGCTGTGCCTGATCCTCTGGGAGACACACTCTTCCTTCCTTTGTTAGGGAGAAGGTGCTGATGAGCTGTAACCTCTTGATCGGGACAGGCTGTAACGTTTTCTTGTTCATCAGGAACCCAGAGTCTGTCAGCATTGGGCAAGTCCTCTGTACTGCCCTCTCGACCTCTGGGTAAGATGAATCCTGGATGAGCCAATAATCAAGGTAGGGGAACCGTCGGATCCCCTCCTGATATAAAAGACTCACGTGTGGGGCCAGGACCTCAGTGAATACTCAGGGGCAGAGCCAAGCCTAGATGGTAGGACCCAGAATTGGAAGTGGCTCTGTTCCACAGCAGACCTCAGGTATTTGAAGTAGAGATAGTGAATGTAGACCTGAAGGTACGAATCCAGGAGCTCCACTGATGCCAGCTAATCCCCCAGGGCAATCAGGGGGATAATCCTCTGAAGGGTCTCCATCTTGAAACCGATCTAGAGTAAGGACAATTTCACCCCCTCAAGTCGATGACCAAATGGAATCCTCCCGATCATTTCTCTACAAAGAAGATGAATGAGTAGCACCCACGGCCCCGTTGTTCCACTGGTACCTCCTGAATTCCCCCTTCAGGGTCAGGAGCTGGATCTCTGACTTCAAGGCCTCCCTTAGTGCTGTACTTAAGTGCTAAGAGGTCACTAGTGTTGCTGTTCCCACCGGGTGTTCCGAGGACTCGAGACGGTACCCCTGTTGAATGATTTCAAAGATCCACGGCCCCATTAATCTGTCTGCCCAGACCTGAGTGAACTGCTGAATCCTGGCCCCTATGTGAGGGACTTTTGCAAAGTCAGGAGCGCTGCTGTGGTGTGGGGGACGAGGTACCGTGCCTAGTCAGAAGTGGGGCCCTATATTTTCCTTTCAAAACAGGTCTGCCTTCACCAGTCTGTGCTCTATATGAGGCATCTGGATCCAGGGATATCTCCCGAAGGAGCCTGTTTGCTTATCTTGCTTGTGCACGCTGTTTACTTCTTATCCAGGATTTTCCCTTTAGGATTCCCTTCTTTATTAGAGGAGAGGGAGGAGGATGATTAAGGCTTCCTGCCTTCCTTTTTGGCTCTTGTCTTGGCCTGGTCCTCTGTTAAGGAAATTCCCATGATCCTGAGCAGCCTGCCCTCTTCTCCGGAAGGTACAACCCTAGCTTTCTTGGAAGGAAAGTCAGCTGCGGGTGAGGATGAAGAGGTCAACATGCCAATATGTTTCCCCATGACTGAGCAAGTAGCCGTCCTGGGCCTGTGGCACTTTGAATATGTGAATAGCTTTTCCCACCCAAGGAGGTCTACCAAGTGGCCATCTGTTCCCCCACCTTGACGGTCTCCAGGTGGTGAGCCTGAGCGTGTCCCTTACAAGCCCTGTATGAGGCAGCCCACTAGCTTGGAGCCAGCCAAGATGGGCGAGTATTGTGGGCCAGGAACTGCCCAATGCAAAGGATTCCCACCCAGCATCAGTGTGGGGTTGTGTCCATAGGATATGGGACCTCCAACTACCAGGAACTGCCCTGTGGTTCCGACTGCCGTGGGCCTATGGAGGAAGAGCTCCAAGATTGCGGCCAATTTCCTACATAGCCCATGGCCTTAAAGGGGAAATGCTGCCTGCTGCCATCGCTCCTACCCCGGGGGGACATGGTATGTTTGTCATCACCTACCTGACCGTCATGACGGTGGGGCAGCACCCTTCATGGGGAGGCCATCTCACCCAAAGTTCAGAATGTCTTAGAGTGCGTGGTCCCACTCCCTGACCGCGGGCAGCCTCCCTGCTACACCTCGTCTGAAAGCCCTGCAGGTGGGACGAAGCTTCCATCTTCTTTTCTGTGCAGACAACGATACCATACCTTGTGACTGGGCCAGCCCAGCAGGCCTCCAGGATACCAGGAAGAAGAGAGGTAAGCCAGAACCCTTTATGGGGCGGAGCAGAAAAGGGCTCCCCATTGGTGGCTTTAGTTTAGTTTGTTGTATTGCTGCTGCTCTTTTATGAATATGTACTGGGACGAGGAACAGGGACATGGAGGTAGTGGACTACTTCTGAGTACTTCCCAACCTCTTTGGTCCACCTGTGATGTTCCCTTGTGCCCCCCTTCTCGCGCACAGGTGTTGCCTGTATTGCTTGATTCTTCTACCCTGCTCCCACTCCACCCACTCCAGCCGACTTCTGCAGGAGTCTGTCCTGATACATTCTGGTTTCACCATCACTGTCTGGTGGCCAATGCTGGATTTGACTTTTGTGGACATCATTGATTCACGGTGCGTCACCCTTTCTCATGGTGGCCCTGAATCATGCTGTTCACATCTTCATCTTGTATCCAGGCTTGCAACATTATGTGTTAATACTGACTTCTGCAATTGTATTAATTCTCCCCTCTTGCTTCTCCACTCTTTTTGACTGCTTACTCTCTGTTATCTCCTCCTCTCCCTTTCTCCCTTTTCCTATTTCCTCCCCTCGTCCCCTTACTTTCTTCTATGCACTTACACTATCAGAATTGTCCCTGGACCTATTATGATAGCAACCTCGTCTTTTTCCTCCCCCCTATCCTCTCCCCTTAATTGCCCCCCCTCCAGCACTATCTGAAATGTTGTTAGTCCTAGTACGATAGTCTCTTGTTTTGTTCCTCCCCTCCCTTTCTGCACCCCTCTCCCTCACCTTTTGTTTTCTCCGGCTCTACCAGAAATGTCGTGAGGCCTAGTATGGTAGTCGCCTGTATATTTCCATTCCTTCCCACTCTCCCATTCCTTTCCTTATCTATGTCTTAGCTCTTGCACTATCCGAAATGTCGTCAGGCCGAGTACGATAGTTAATTTCACATCCTTACTGTTCATGGCCTGTAAGAATGTCATTGTATTTTCCCTTGTTCCCTCCCTTGCCTTGAAGCGCTTTGAAACACATTGGGGGTCATTACGAGTGTGGCGGTAAGGGGTTAACGGCGCCGCTAAAGGTGCCGGAGCCGTAAACCCCTTACCGCCCATTAGGAGTCTGCCTGTGGGAACCCGCTAATGACGCCTGGTTTTACCAGGCGCCCTAAGCGGTGAATGAGGAGTTACCGGGCCCTTCAAGGTTGGAATGGCCCGGTAATTCCTCATTCAAGGAACCTGGACCCGGTACCCGGTAAGGGGGTAGCCATACCGCTAAAAGCAGCATGGCTGTCTCCTACCTCGTAATGACCCCCATTGTCCGCTATATAAATAGGGCTCGGCAGGTCGTATGTGGTATTAACTTGTAAATATCTAGGCCACAAGTACAAACTCAGCCGCACAACCATCAAAGTTAAGAGAGCGTTTAATTAAAGTTAAGGGGCGCCGTTACCATCCGTGACAGCACTTCATTAAAATGCTGGCGATGGTGCTAATGGGATTGATCAATACAACAGAAGAAAAGTACCTGTTGCCATGTTTTCTTCTCTGAAACAGCACCAGGGAAGTTGAGGTCTCTTTTCAGTCTTCAGTAAGGACTGCAACTTCCCTGATGCACTGAGGGACAAAAAAAACCCAAGATGCCAGTTACATTTTTTTTTTAAATCGGAAGTTTATTTATTTTTTTATTTAACATTTATAGAGCGCGCCAAACCCGTGGGTTTCTTGGCGCTGGAAAACAGGTAATGTAGTACAGTCAACAATAGAAAACATAAGTTTGGCATATATTATATTGAGAATATTTACAGACATAGGATAATTAACAGATGCAGGATCCGTGAGTATGATAATGAGTGATATTTACATGTGAAATCTTATTCAGTTGATTGGCAAAAAAGGAGGAAGTGGGACGGATCCCTGCAGTCAACCTGGAACACAGGCTCATAAAAGGATATGATAAAATATCGTATCATATACAGTCTAAAGCAGACCGATCTGCAAGGTTGCTGATTAGCTGCTTGCTGCCGTTTCCCAGGGTGCATCTACGCTTCCCTTTTAGAATAGGTCTGAAGTAGGCAGCCGTAGTTAATTTTGTGCTGAAACATTAAAAAGAGTTTGCTCACTGAGCCTTGTAAAGCATATGAGGCGAAAAGTGTTTTTAAGATGAGAAAATACCTGTCGATGGAGATTTTATTGCAGTGGCCTCTCCAAATTTGACCTGCCTGCATCGTCATTTATTAATCTGTCACTTTGCACGCGCCCTCCTACCTAGCTGACAAGTTCACCATCTATGACAGCCAACGCTCAGAAATCAGCATCTGGTCGGATTACCAGATGCAGCGACAATAGAAAAAGGAAACAGGAAACAGGCATTCTTGATCTATGGCCCAGACTGTAGAACTGTGGAATCTCATACTTTCATCCATCCACATGCAATATAGAAAGGAGTGCAAGACCCTCCTCTTCAATGAGCACCTTCACGCACCTGAGACACCCCCAATCCCTCTCCGGCTGACGGCCACATCACCCCCGAGACTGCCCCTGCAGCATAACTGCACTGTAACACGGCCCTGCTATACCTTTATGCTCCTTTACCTACCTGTGTTTCTTTCACCTGTTGTTGTGCAGTGCTCCACGACTTCTCAGCACTATGTCCACGCTCTACAAGCGCCCAAAATAAAATAAATAAAATAAGGGTGCATGATGCCATTACTCCATGTTTCAAAAAGGTGTTCCTTGCCCCAAGGGACACAGTGGGGCAATATGCATATGATCATTTATTTTATTTACCTCTTTGTACCCTGCCAAAGCCCGTAGGCATCAGGGCGCCCCATAAACACAAGGACATATCAGCTAAACGAGACGTAACATGAGGAGAATGGATGTAGTGGTTGCCTTATTCAAAGAGTAGGATTTTCAGGCGTCTCTCGAAAGTGGAATGCCTTTCTTCCAGACGTAAATCCACCTGGACATCGTTCCATGACAGGGCAGCTAGTACCGGGAATTATCTACCATTTCCCCTTATTCTTTTTACCCAGGGGACAGTCAGACCATGGGCAGTACTAGAACGAAAAGATCTGTGTGGTTTATAAAGAGCAAGATTTTGTTTCAGGTATCGTGGAAATTCCCCTTAAATAAAGTTGTGGGTCCGAGTAAGTACCTTAAAGCAAACTCTCACAGCCACCGGTAGACAGAGATGTTCCCTCCCGGATGTCGTTACAAGTTCCCTCTTAAGGACGTTACATACAATCCTTATCGCATCATTTTGGATTTTTTGTAATTTTTGTAAGCATTCCTTGCTGGCGCCACCAAGCAGGGAGTTACAATAATCCAGTCTCAGCATAATAATCGCTCGGACCAGGATTTCACAGTTTTTGCGGGTGACCAATGGTCTGATCTGTTGCAGTACCTTCAAATGATATTGCAAGTTTTTCGCAACAACATTTACATGGACATCGGCACCAAGGAAGGCTTTCATAATGACGCCTGAGGTCTTTACTTTGAGAGATACAGGAATTTGGCAGCTTTGCACTTCAAACCTATTGTATTCCTGTCCTAATTTGGCACTATCTTGTTTGGATCCGTGGATTATTAGCTCACTTTTTGAGCTATTCAAGCGTAGCCAAATTTTGGACATCCAATTACCGTATGTAGTATTTTGTTTTTCTGAATACTGGAAGTGGTTGCCGCTAAATTCCATCGTTAGCTGGATATCATCGGATCTGGGTTATTTGACCGAAGTCCAACTGTTTGCGTTAGAATTGTCCATAGTCAATTCCTCCGCAACTCTGTTTGACCTTCGTTCAAACAACCCAAACCCCTACACGCTAAGCAGCCTTATACTAATCCCTCCTCCCCTACTTACCTTCTGCCGGCTGCTGGCCCATCTTCCACAGTCCTGTGGCATCAGTTCTGTCCCTGGCCAGAGCTTATGCTGCAGGCTCCACTTATTTTTTGAGTGTTTTTTTAGTCCCCCGCTTCCCATGTCAAGGAAGCTGGGGACACCACTGCAGCCCCCAACGCCTAATATACCGAACATGGGGAGTGGAGGACACTCCTGCTGCCCCCGTTCCTCATGTTCGGTATATTAGGCCTCGAACAAATGGCACCACCCAAATTCGATCAAAACGTTCGAACAGACAGTTTGATTTGAACAAATTGGGTGGTACCATATCATCAGCATAAATGCAAAATGCAAACCCATCCATTCCATTTGGTCACACAATGGTTTAATATAAACATTGAATAATGCAGGGGATAGGCATACACCTTGTGGCACACCGTGATCTATTTCAGATGATTCAGAGGAAGCATTGCCCCAGAAAATCCTGCATTTTGTATCACTCAGAAATGAGTCTATCCTATCTATCAGTGACATTCTCAGAGCACTTTCGTGTCAAGCAGGGTTTGAAGCGTTTGTGGTCCAGTAAGTCAAAGGCTGCTGATAAGTCTAATATGATCAGCATCCCTGCCTTACTGTTCTCCAAAGTACCCAGCATCTGTGTTTGCAGATCCAGAAGGGCACTCTCTGTCCCATGATTGCTGTGGAAACCTGATTGCTTAATGTGAAGGGACTATGATGTTTCTAGGTATTTCTGTATTGTATTGTATGGCAGCAATTATATCAACTATATTACGTACGAAGGGAGTATTTGTAATGGGCCTTAAATTCGATGCCTCTTTCTGATTCAGACCTGTTCTTTTTATTAGTGCGGTCACCACCACCTCCTTAATTGCTACAGGGACTGATATGATAAAAAAAGACGCATTCACACATTTCCTGAGAAATGGAGCGAATAATTGTATGTTCTCCAAAATAATTTTAGATGGCATAAGGTCACCTGGGCAGGAAGTTGGACACATATTTTTTTAATGTCTTCTCCATTTCTGTGGTGGATATTGGTTTAAACTTTAACAGGCTGTTCATTCTAATTTCATTCATTCTTTATAATAAATGGTGCAATGAGCAATCATGTAAATTGAAGGTGTAGCAGCATTGAGTAAGGCTTTAACACCTTCCGTTCATACCACAGCTCATTTTCAAGCATTTGTATGGTGGAGATGAGGGTTGGAACACAGCTTGCATTTCCACCACCACCTTCCTCCTTCTCTACTATACAAATGCTACAGCCTTTGCCCCGGAATAGCACAAAGCAGGCAGACTCCATAGTGCTCTTTTGTATACACTTGCATGGCAGGCAGCATGTACAATTACAATTAAATGATGCCTGACATGCTCGTATGTCGGGCAGAGTTTATTTGTAACTGTGAACTGTGAGGGGTCAGAAATGAGAGGCGGACACACAATGGTAGTGTTTTCAACATGAGACATCTTTATTAAACTAAAAGGGTTGGATAAAGGCCAATCTGTCCCGATCCTAAAGAGAGTTTACGTCCCTAGGATACTAAAACTAAAGATCAGCCTGTGTCTCGTCATCAAAATCATATACACTGTCCTGGTGTCCAATACATTAATGTGACCCTCACACTAATTTTAGTGTGAGGGTCACATTAATGTATTGGACACCAGGACAGTGTATATAATAACTAACAATGTAAGGAAAGTGTCTCTGATGTAGGTGTGGTGAAAAGTAAATTGATAAACCCAACAAAAATAATCTTCAGATCCAGAGGATGGTTCCCTTCCCCTGGATGTTCAGGTAGGATTCCAAAAGTGTATTTTCAAAATAATGACTCCTTAAAATTGGAAAAAAGTGTCTCTTTCAAACAACCACTGATCAAGGATGGCAAAAGTGGCTTTTTCAAACAACCACTTCTCAAGGATGGCAAAAGAGTCTATTTCAAAGAAACACTTTGCAAGGATGGTAGAAGTGTCTCTTTCAAAACAATAACTTTTTTATACAGAGCCTCCTGGTATACTCTCCCGCCAGGAAGTCTTTCAAATGGATTGTCTGATTTACTGGCCTGCCAGGAATGTCATTCTGCAGTCTGCAGATCCACTGATATACTCTCCTGCCAGGCACCATCTGCCTGAATGTTTTTTGCCTGATGGGCTTCTTTCACCAGTGCTTCTCTTTAGTGCTGTAAATGTCTTTCAGTATAGGACAGTTGTATTCCTTCACTGTTTATACGTTCTTGAGTTGAGGTACTACTTGTCCCAACTTTCCCCACATACATTTTTTTTATTTTTTTTATTTATTTGGATTTATAAAGCGCCCAGCGGCCCGGAGGCATCGTGGCACTGTTACAGAATATTCACTTAATGCATGTTATAACATTAGTTACAGAGGCAAATATAGACATTCAATGACATTGTAGAGACGTGTTCCGAAGTTACAGAGGAACAATGTTGGAGGAAGTGCGGTATGGTAACGGTTTAGTTGAACAACTTTGCTTTTCAGTACTTTCCTGAATATTGTGAGGGATTCTTCATTTCTTAAACTGAGCGGCAGCGAGTTCCAGGCTTTAGGGGCTAGTACTTCAAAGCTAGTTCCGCCAGCTTTAGCTCTTTTGAATACTGGGACTAAGAGTTGGGACTGAGATTAACATCTCATATGTGGACACTTATTCAATGTTGACCTTTTAACTTCTTCAGTAGTATGCATCTGGTTTTGGTAACACTTGTTCCACCTTTCCCCACTTTGACTTGACACCTCATATATGGAAATGTGTTCATGTTTTGTCTTTTAACTCCTTAATTAGTATTAATTGGCTTGTGTGAATACTTGCACCAACCTTCCCCATATTGACATCTCATATATGAGGATTTGGACGAATTATGTCTTTGTTTTCGACTTGTTTGATATTCCAAATAAGTTCTTAATGGCTCACATGTCTGTCGGTATGCCCTGGGATCCCCAACATCTCTGGGCAGACTCACTGGTGTATAGCATTGCCTCCAACTCGTGGCAGGTTACTGCGGTGACCCTCAAAACACGGAGAGGTGCAAGGGAAGCAAAGCCCACTTCTAACAACCCTCAATTAGGTTAAAAAACCTTTAGCAACAAACAAAACAAGGTTAGGGGGCAAGTTACTCTAGTGCATCAAAGTAGATGCCACAAAGAGGGCAATGGTTTAGAAGAGTATAATGCCTCAATCAAACTCATGAAGCATTGAAGACGCAATATGAACAATTTTATTAGTTCCAACAACAATTTAAAATGCAATCCAATTGCCAAAAACACAAGTTAATAAGAGACCATTATTAGATAATAGGTCAAAAAACAGTGCAACAATGTAACAGACAGTGTTACGTATCATGGCCTTCTAATGTCCCGGCCTATAACGTGTTTACAGAAAAGGTGTCTTGTGCTGTGTAAGTACCCTCAGTCAAACACATCAAACACTCCATTCATACTATTCAGAAATCACTCATACTCATTCTTGCTCTCATCAGATTCTTCCAACATGTTTCTTTCCAAATTAATGTGTGCACATTTTTTATGGAAATTCATCAGGGACTGTCTGCAATCCACTGAATAAAATGTTTTCAAAGAAGTGTTTTTAAACAAACAGAATTATTCAATAAAAACACATGAGAACTTTAAATCAAATTTACAATTGTGTCAATACAAATGGGCACCACGTAACCCAAGAAAGAAGAAAGAGTTACGGAAGTCCCAGCAGTTTACTCTCAGAAACCAGCGATCAAAGGCATCACCGGTAATGAATGGGTACAGTGTGTCGTAATTTCAAGTGTGTGGTTCCGATTGGTTACTGAGGGGCACCTTTCACCTCTGATTGGCACCTCTGGTTGGCAGTCTTCGCTCTGCAGACCTTTTCTCAAATTTTCTGCTGCTGGCTCTGTGTTCGTCTGCCGGTAAGCCTGCTGCTTCTGGACTCGACCGCGCTGCTGGTACACTGGCTGTTGCTGCTGGTCCCCCAGTGATCCTCTTGATTAGCAGAGTGGAGGCTTACTACAGTGCATGGTATTGCAGTAGATCTGTATATGTACAGACTGGATGGAATTATTAATCACTACTTTGTGTAAACATCTAATTAGCATTGTGTGTTCATTATGTAAGAGGAAAGAAAGTAAGAGACTACAATAGTCCACCTAGATTGACCAGATCTCTGCCTGCTTCGCATTCCAATCTGCTTAGTTTGTGGCCATCTCATTTTCAGGTTAGCTGATATAAAGCAACAGGGTAATAAGATAGAACATCAACAAGTATGGGATCAGCTTATGGGTTGAGCACCCGTTGCACAGATACATGCAACCAGCAGGTCACAGAATTAGGTTTGCCATCAAAAGAAATTGGCTGTGTGATCATGTACATTTTCAAAAGTGTTCACTAGTAAATAGGATGCATCTTCCTCAACAAAATGAAGTATAGTTGACACTGAGATTTAAATACAAAAACCTAAACTTTACTGTAAAGCATGGAGGCAATGCAGTGTTTTAAAGTAGAAATACTGTAATTATGCAGTATGTAACAGATTACATTTTTAGGAATGGAATTGTATGACTGTCTTTAAAAAAAATAAATTTAACAACCAATGGTCTTTGCCAGACAGGATATAGTTACCTTAATAAAAGGTATCCACCCAATTTCTTTCTGGTTTGCAAATATTTGAAAAAGAAAATAAAATAAATCTTGTCTAGCATACCGGGACAGGCCTCTGGCACTGAAGAGTGGAGGATATGATTAATACTGCACTCTCTACCTCCATTAGCCACTTTGAACTTGCACAGAGAAAAGAGGGTGGAAAGAGCCCTGAGGGCACGAGATAAATGCAGGGTGAGCTGTGTTTTCATTGACCAGGGTAATTTAAATGGCTAGTTGTGCTACACAAGTTATAATTTAATTAGCAAACTTAAAGAGTTGCTATGCAACACTGCTTATTTTATGCTTTGCTGTGGTATCTTGTGGCCACTCCAGTACATAACCACCTGCAAGCGGCAGCCTGAGAATACTCGCTCTCACCAGCATGGCCCATCCCATGCTTCTGCCTTCTCCTGTGGTTTTGCTTCCTTCGTCTTCTG
The DNA here is from genome assembly GCF_040938575.1 of Ambystoma mexicanum. Lineage (NCBI taxonomy): Eukaryota > Metazoa > Chordata > Amphibia > Caudata > Ambystomatidae > Ambystoma > Ambystoma mexicanum. The sequence goes on from NC_090934.1 coordinate 268,786,680, forward strand.
TATGACTTCTTATAGATAGATCTCATTACAACAACTAGAATGCATGTTCAGCTTAGTTTTTCTTTTGGTACATATTAACTCGTTCTTCCTCTTCCCCAGAGTTGGAGGCTATAGTACTTTTGGTTAGTACAAAAACATCAGAGACAGGAAATGTATGTGTGCTATGTAATGTGAATTATGTTATGTGAATGGTATTCTGCTCAGAACAACAGTATGCCATCAGGATCTTAGGTGTCATAGGGTTTTCTTCAAAGGGGGCAGAAGAATATTTCATCTCTCCTAGCGGAGTCATTACCTTCTCCCGATAGTTGTCCCCTCCCACATGATCCTCCCTCATAATACCAACCCCAGGTTCAGGACGCGGCTACTATTCCCTGGCCATGTGGGAGGAGATCATCACCCGGGAATCAGTGATTGCTCTGCAGGATTCATCACAGAACACTGCCCATAGTAAGCAGTATTCAGACTCAAAAAGAAACGCTGCCCGACATGCAAGCATGCCAGGAATTGTTTACTTTTAATTGTGAGCACTGAAAAGCAGCACTCACAATTAAAAGTAAACATTGCCTTTTAGGCTATCATTGCAGGTAGCCTTTAGTCACTTTGCATGGTGGAGTGCAAAAGTGCAGGGCAAAATGCGGCCTACACATGTGTGCCGCGCCTTTTACCCTGCACATTTGCACTCTGCAGTGCAGATGATGAAAATGTGTTGGCTAAGAATGCCTAGGTGTATATCAACACGTAACGGCTCACCGACACCAAATTACTCATTTGAATCAAATTACCTCCTAGGAGTTTCATAAATCGTACACATATATCAAGGGTAATTGAAGAGAAGGTGAACATCTACAGAATAAATACTTCTAGAAAGTCCCACATGTAAGAAAGACCATAAAATAAACGAATCACCCACAGGAGATTCAGGCATTACCCTGGGGGTCAGACGTCTTGCGACCATGAACCCGCTTAACCCTATGACGCAGGGCCTTCCAGCTGCAGGTTTGAATCATAGAATCCGGATTCATTCCTTTCTCCATGATGGAAGAGTAGGAATAACTGGTCACCTGAGAGCTAGCTCTATGATTAGAAACACCTCTCAGAGACCCCTGCCCAACCGAGGTAAGAGTCCTATACAGGGGTGTTGGTAGGTCTGGAAAAGATTAGGGGTTAAGCTAAAGTCGGGACTGGCGGGACTCGGGGCTAGCTAGCATTTTGGTTGTAGCGCCTGAGCTTCTATCCGGGGCTACAACCAAAAGAATAGGGCTATAGCCCCCAGATCCCCCCCCCCGCAATGCCTCTGGTCCTATGAGATTTCAATGCTTTCCCCCAGTATAAGGCATACTGGGATTGGACAACTGGAAGCCTTGCTCTGTGGCCGATGCCACCTAATACTGGCACTTGATTTATCTCCTTGCAGTGGTCAGATAATGCTTTCTCAGCGGGCATTATCTAATGTGTACCGGAAGTGAGGTATTCTGACTGGACTATCTGCCCATCAAGCTCCTTGCATGGGTTTTAACTGTGATTATGAACTGGGTGATTGTGGTCCCTGCCTTGCACTATTTTTCAGGGTGTTCCCTTGTCTGAACTACTGAATCTGTGCCTATGTTTCTATTGTCTTGTTGTGTTACCCTGCAGCTACCAGCTCCCCGTTCCCTGGCACTTATCTGATCTGGCATATACAAGCGCTGTGACTGATCAGCCCCCCCAACCTCGCTTCCTCTTCTGCTACCTTTTCTGTCACTCCCCCTTGGGGCACCTCAAAGCGATGGTATTGCTCTAGGCCCCTCATAAGTGAACAATAAACACATACATAAATAAAACCCAAACCAGTCAAAGGTTTCTTATTCAGACATCATGTTCGTTTTAAGAGTCCACAAACAATCACACCTTCAAATGAGCTGTGTGTATGATTAAACACACAAAATAGTAATACTCACTAACACGCACACATATGTAGCACTATTTAGTGTGAGAACATGATTGCTTGTTTTTAACAGTACATTCAATGGAAATTGCATTGCAGGAAGTTCTTTGCATTTAGAGAGCAGTTCATTCAGCACAAGGGCCATTTTAACAAAACTTGATAAATGTGAGACTGTGAGATGCCTGGCATTGTATTATGGCACGTGCTCCAAATATCAGTATGAATGAATGCTTTGGTGATATTCAGACAGTGCGTATCAAAAGCCTCAGAATGCATCCATGCAATAAAGGTATGAAGCTCCTTGGATACACTTATGCTTTTTGGATTTTGGCTCACAGGTGCAACTTTTTGCAACGCCTTGTGCAGCCAAAAACCCATGTTATAGCTGGTAGCGGATGGCATGCTTGTAGGACTGGACATCCTCCTTGGTGAGGCATCATTATTCCCTCCCTTCGTATGTCTCTGGCATTATGATTTGTTGGAAGGTGAACATTCTGTGTGTGACTTAGTTTCCCCTGTTGTCAATTCAATGACAAGAGTCCCTGATGTCCGAGTCTTGACAGAACTGCATTAGTTTTTCTCTACATTTTGCTTGAAAAGCAGAATGTTTTGTGTTGAGCACTTTAAGGCAGGGGGATAGTTCGTGGGCAACGCGTTTGTCTTGGACACAAGACAACACAGAGCAGCACAGGTTCGAAACCCTGGCCCCGCTCTTAGAGACTGGTCTCTGGTATTAAGTGTGTTAGAAAAGATGAATTAATTTATTTTGAATGAATAAATGTTTTTCCTTAATTGTCATTTGGTGCCTTTTCTTGCTGTTGTTTAGTTTTAACGTCAAGTTTCTTGAGCGTTTACGGCTGTTCTTGACATATGATAGACAACACGTTTTGGCTTTGCCAATGCTTGTTTGAATGAGGTGAATGATTGTTAACACAGTTTTGCTAATTTAGAATGAGGTCAGCTAAATTACTACAGCACCTCAAATGTATCAGACAGTGGCGTTTTGATAAAATGGCTTGTTCTTTTATCAACATTTGAGATTTGAATTACTTTCAGCTGAACCCTTTCACTACATTACCCTTTCAATGATGAATCGGCACACATGGTGCTGTGAAGACACTTTTCGGTGATGAATAAGCACGTGGCAGTGATGAATGCATTCATGAAAACTATCAAATGCATTTGGTATGAAAATGAAAAAAAGGATTTTCAAATTTAAATTCTGAGTAAGAAAAACCACCTCAATTACTTTGAGCTAAACCAGTGGATTTCTGTAAACTTTTATAAGAATTCAGAATCATAAGAATTCTGAATTATGAAAACACCTTTTCCTATTTCCAGCCATCCATTTTGTTTCATTGTACAGGATCTTACATTTTTAAACCTTGAATAAAACCTCACTTTTTTTCCCCATGCAAGTCTTAAAGGGCCTCATTACACGGACGGAAGTAAGGGTTAACGGTCACCGTTAATGGTACCAGTGACCGTTAACCCTTACCGCCTTACTACGAGGTCCCTTTGCGGGTTGGAGACTTTAACGCCTGCTTTTTGCAGGCGTTAAAAACCAACCCGCAAAGGGGCCAGGGAGCTAATTACGTTACCGCAATTTGCAGTGCCGTAATTAGCATCTTCCCCATTCCCATTATGCCCAATGGGAGAAGGGGGAATTACCGCCCCACCAACCTTGGAATAGGGCGGTAATTCCCCTTTCCTCCAAGGCGGTGCCGGTATTTTACCGGCATGGACCAAGGTGCTAATAGCACCTTTGTCCACCGCCGTCCGTGTAATGAGGCCCTTAATCTCTTTGAAGCGTTGTGGAGATGCAGTTGTACCCCTTGTTAAGGGGTTGTTTACTATATAATGAAATTGGGGTTCTACATAGCGTTTCATGCCTGATTGCTACCACTTCAAAGTGCTGTTGTAATAGCTTTTATACCTACCCGCTTTATGCTAATTGATGTATTGACCTCGGAAAGGATGAAAGGCTGAGTCAGTCCCGCCAGGGATTCAAAGTTGCAAAGTTTAGGCTTGCCCCATGTCAGAGGTGAGCGTTTTAATCCGTGAGCTAGTCTTCTACCTGTAAGCTTCCTAAACAGCCATCTTTAGGAAACGACAATTTCTTCATATCATAATTATAAGTATTAGTGGCTAACTATCAAGTTTTAGGTATAGTAATAGGTACTACAGTATGTCATTCCTTAAACTGTATAGAGAGGTTTAGTATAATCAAATGCCGGATATCTTCTACTGTTGGAGTATGCAACCTGCTCCTCTCCAGATGCACTCCCATGATACCTCTCGTTTGACTATGCTGGCTAGGGCAAATCGGAGTTGAAGGGCATGGAGAAAGGTTCGTTGTAAATGTCTTCTTCATACAGTGAAGTACATGCCTCACAAGTCCCATCTCCTGTTAGTGACTTGAATGCATTGAATGGCCTGTCTATCATTTTTTGTTTCTGTGAAATAAGGGTAGGAATTCGGTTTTGATGTGATGATTTGATAAAAGTTTGTTATAAACTAATGTCATAATAAAAATGAATAAAGAAAAAAAAAGTTCGTGACTTTTGAGCGGGGCCAGTCTGTGCCACGTCTGCTGTGTTCTTTTTTGTACATTTCAACTCTGTGTAGCTTTCTTTTCCCTCTATTTTTAAGGAACATCAGTTGAGTATTGTGCTACCACTTCAGGGCAGTTATTGTAATCCAGATCTCTGTGTTTTATTTCCGTTCACAGCAGAAAGGTCCAATGTACATCAGAAATACTTACTGATCTTTTACTGTTTGTCAAGTACATGATCTTTTCTTTGTAGCTTGTTTGTGTCATGAATATTGATGATCTTTGGACTTGCATAACAATATTTTCTGTTGCAAGTGGTTTCTGTGGCAAGGGGGAGTGGGGGTCTGGATCCTGTGGTAGCCACGAGGGAGGCATGAAAGAGAGTCTGCCATATGCAGGGGGTGGAGTTTCCTTTCGATAGATGGGCACGGTTATGGAGATTAAACCATCCTCTGGTCTAGCGATTGGGAGGAGCTGGAAAGGGATTGGGATTGGTAGGATGGGGGACATGTAAACACAGCAGAGGTTTGTTCAGTGGGAAGAATTTTGGGCCTGGGTGGTACCACTGCCGAATGAGGTCTGCGATCGGGGCAAGATGGCCTTATTTTCCGGTGGAACAACCACCGATAGACCTGGGGAGGTCATATGTACATGAAAAGGCTCTGGGCACTGGGCCGAAAAGTATATCAGTGTTATACACGCAAATCTTGAGTGGCCTTCAGCGGCGATGCCCGTACATTAAGTCTAAGTGGGAGCGCGATCTACAGGTGTAGTTTATGGAGAAGCAGTGGTCGGAGGTGTGCAGCCTTACTAAGAAGGTATCATTCAAGCTTTCGTCTCATACAATTTAAAATCTTAAACAGACTGCACTACCCACCAACGAAGCATAGTTCAACTCAGAATGTGCGCGCAGGTGGCCCAGGTGTGCGGAAGAAGAAGCAGGTGAACTGTGTTTCAAGCGTGTCCCAAATTGAGGGCCTATTGGGAGGAGGTGGCCAGTGTATTGCAGGAGGTTAGTGAGCAGCGGGTTGAGGTCATAGCCATGGGGGTAATTTTAGGGGGGGGACATGGGTGGTTGTCCCCCTCAACTTTCATGGCACACCATTTTGTCCCCATTCATTTGGCTGGGGCACCTTTTCTTCAGATGTCATGTCGCCCCCAACATTTTCAGCAAAGTTACTCCACTGGTAACAGCGGCTGTCGGTATACTGGGACATATTTTGAAGATGGCTGAGGTTATGCGGAGGTGTGTGACCTTGTGCTTGCTGTTGGCGCAGAGGCGCGTGCTGATGCAATGGACTCTGCAGCTGGTCCCCACAGTTACTGAATGGGTGAATGATGTCATTTGGACCAGCGATAATACTGAGGCAGTGTAAGCAACACTGGTCCATTCCAATAGCCAGCCGAAAGACATGTGTTGGGACTTTCGCAGGTCTTTTAGGAATAAAGCAGAACATGCACCGGCTGTCCTGGGAACCTAAGCGCCGAAGCCATGTTCACGGACTTCCACTCTGTCAATGTCCAAGTGTGCAAGTGTGCTAAATGTACTGGTATCTTGAATCTGAGGGGTTGTCAACTCTTATTACATAAAGTGTTTAAAAAGTGCTTTTTGTGACGTACAACTATATCCAGAATTTGCTTTGGTCTTTTCCAATAAAAAAGACAGTATGTTTCTTTTTTCTCCCATTTGCCTGTGTACGTCATCATGGAATCCCAGTCTACTTAGAATGTCTTATATTGTCATGGGTTGCCTATCATTCAAAGTTGGTTTCCCTGGAGCTCACAGTGATAGGGTAAACAGCAGCGCTGCGTCTCACTGACATGGAGCTCGGGGAACTCAGCCTCGGGCCCTCACACATGTATTCAATGGCTTGGATTGACGCACGTACGCGATTTGTTTCACGTTTCCGAGCTTTAGTTCAGCTGACCAAACGAGGACTGCTTATATAAACGTCGGGGTCGGGCATGTGTTGCATTCCAACCAATGACAGCCATAGATGTTAGTACATTGCATTGTGGGGAAGATAAGGTCCCGAATATAATATTTATTTATTTAAATTTATATAGTGCACATCGGCCCTAGGGCATCGTGGCGCTGTTACAGAGACATTTGCACGGTTCAGGTTTGGCATATTTTAACATTTTAACATAGTTGGGTGATCGGTGCATACAAGAAAACAGGTGTCTAGTCAAAAGGTCGACAGACAAATGGTCGACAGACAAATGGTCGACACAATTTGGTCGACAGGACAAATGATCAAATTTTTTTTTTAGTTATATATACTTTTTTAGGTTTTCATTTAGGGAAAAAAGGGGGTTTTAGCAAAAAAAAGGGGGTTGGGGGGGACCCCCCCCAAAAAAAAAAATGTGAAAAAAAAAATTGATCATTTGACCTGTCGACCTTTTGGTGTCGACCATTTGTCCTGTTGACCATTTAGATTCGACCAATTGACCTACAACCAAGAAGACAGCATAGGGGACATGTATGTTCTGATGTTACAGAAGAACAACAAATTAATACAGGTTACAATTATGATATATAGATATCATATATCCCCCTACTTCATTGTAACTATTATGATATAGGCTTGTAGATAATCCTCTTTTTTCCAATGTCCCCAGTTCATTCATTGCCCTTCAGCTGTCATCCCAAAGGTCACAGTTAATCTTCTCCTACACATATTTCTCTTAGGATGCCTGTGCATCGGGAACTGAATATCTGCACAGCCAAGGTCACCGTGCGATCCTGCTGAAAGTCTGCACAAGGAAAAGAAACATCTCTGCATGACCGCTAGACTCCATTGGTGTGAACTGATGTCACAGCCGCTCTATTCCCACATCCAATTTGTGACAGTTGTGAAAAATGAAATGAGCACCCAGCCCAGTGTGCATTATGTCCTTAGTGATTCAAGAATTAACCCTTGCACCACAGGCATATGTGTCCAAGTTAAAGATTTGAGCCCATTCTTATGTTTCCATAATGTTCTTTATTTTATTTTTTTTATTCTGTTATGGTTCAAATAAACCTCTCACTAGTCAAACAATTCTACACATAGTCATCAACACAGAGAGCAATCACAAAGTTCAATACATTTACAAAATACAGAGTTATAAAACCAGTACATTAAGATATAATTAACTAATTGTCCAACAGGTTTATCATCTTCAATAAAATTAATAAATTCTCTATTAAGATAAAAATCTTTTTAACATTTATTTTAATACCCACATTGCCTCCATGAAGTATTAACTTCCAAGTTAGCTATGTATTTAAAATAATAAAATCCTCCAAATATTTCCTCAAACACGTTCCTTTCAATTCAATTTGAATCTTAGTCTAGACTCAAATGATGATGTTGTTCAATCTAGTGCTCTTTGTTTTCTGCAAAGCAGGTTGGAACCATTGCTAATAATATTTGTCCTCTTCCCCTTTCTTATAGGTTTGATCTAAAAGAGAGTTGTGATGAATCAGGGGAATTTGTTCCTTCTCCCTAAGGAGGAGCCACCCCCTTTGGGACTTTGGAGGTGAGCCCGCTACGCGATACCCTCCCAGCAGTCAGGGCAAGTGGGATGCCACTCAAGGTGACCCTCCCTCTGAGGACAAGGAATGCCCAAGGCAGGGCTCTCTCCCTTCCCTTCCCTTCCCTTCCGCAACCTTCCCTTCTCTTCCCTATCCTTTCAAGACTTCAATGTTCATGTGTTATATGAGAATTGATGATGTTACCAATGTAGAGGGCCCTCTTAAGGTGAATGGCTTCATTACTGACCCATACTCATTTGCATCTGCTGAAGAGGCGAATGACCAATGGACTTCTTGTGTTTACTCCTGGGAGGAAGTCAGCTGACAGGGAGAGTCTCTGTCAGATAACTAGCCCTCGCAGAAAGGCAGAGGAGCGAGGCAGGCCCTCATGGGAGAGCCGAGTACCACAACAAGGACGTGGTGGGTGAAGACTGAGGGCTCCACGTGGAACGCTGCTGCTTTGACGAATACAGGGACCACAAGCCGACTGGGGCCAATGAGTCAAGAAGTGAGCAGAGAAGCACCACAAAGTACCAGTGTCCCGACGCTCAAAACGTTCAAGTCCCAAATGGGAGAATGAGAAGCCTGAAAGACTACAGCGCATCCCAAATTGGAAACACTAAAACAGATCTGCAGGAACCATAGACGCTGATGCCAGTACTGAGTCCTGCCGCTGGCGAGAAGGTAAGCGGCTAACCTGGGAGACTGGTTGGCTGGTGGAGAAAACAACATGAAACAGAGTTGACCAAGCCCATGGCTCACCTGGGGCTGAGAACCCGGGAACCCTGCGAGGGAGCAGAAAAGCGATACCAAGCTGAACTGAAGTAGCCCAGAGCCCACATTGGGCTGAGAAACCAAAGACCCAGTGAGGGAACGAAGAGGGAATATTGAGCAGGGCTGAACAAGCCTATAGTCTGACTGGGGCTGAGAGAAGGAGCATTTCACACAGGTGTGGAAGAATCATACTGCATATGGCAGAATGAGCCTGTAGGCCACCCAGGGTTCAGACATTTAGAACCCCCAAGGAGAGGAAAGACGAGACTCAGTGGCTGGTTGGAACAGGTCCACAACCTAGGTACTATGATCAAGTTGCACAAGAACTGAGCACCAGAGACAAAACTTTGTTTATTTTTCTATAACCCTCAGTTCAGTGGAGTCAGGACAATACAGACCCGATGGAGGGACAATTGGCATTCTTTTTGAAATACCTGACCAAGACCTTGGCCCTCATTAGGACCCAGGCGTTAAGGGGTTTACAGCGCCGTAAACGGCGCCGACCCTTAACGCCTGATTCCAAGGTCCCTTTGCGGGATGGTGATTTTAACGCCTGCTTTTTGCAGGCGTTAAAACCCATGCCGCAAAGGGACCTTGGTGCTAATTACGGCACCGTAATTTACGGTGCCGTAATTATCGCCTTTCCCCATTCCCATTATGCCCTATGGGGCAAAAATGGGAATGGGGAAGGGTAAAATGGGAAATGGGGATTTACCGCCCCACTCACCTTGGAATGGGGCGGTAAATCCGCCAACCACCATGGCGTAAACGTAGTTTACGCCATGGTGGTAAGGGTACGACCCAGGCGGTAACTTACCGCCTGGGTCGTAATGAGGGCCCTTGTGTTGTCCAAAGTCAGAGACTTATCTTTCTTTTTAGACTGGACGTTTGCTGTGAACGATCTACGAGGCCAGCAATTTGAAGAGATTATAAGAATATTCTGGTCGGTGGTTAGAAAACCAGCCACCACTAATTTTACAATATGGAGTAGCCCTTAGTCTAAAGAATCTTTCTTTCTTTCTTTCTTTCTTTCTTTCTTTCTTTCTTTCTTTCTTTCTTTCTTTCTTTCTTTCTTTCTTTCTTTCTTTCTTTCTTTCTTTCTTTCTTTCTTTCTTTCTTTTTTTCTTTCTTTCCTTCCTTCAAAGTGACAGGCTAGCTTAACACTTGACAGAGTATAGAGTTATTTTTGTCAGACCTCCTGACCAGCACCGTTTATTGATTTTAGCTTAGGCATCTAATCATAAGAATAGGGCCTAGAGTAGGTTTTCTTTAATTTGGTGAATAAAGTATCTTGAACAACAATGACCACTAGAATGTACCCTTTCTCTGACTTGCCACCGAGTATAACACACTGTCCATATTAACATTTTGATCAGAAAATAATTTGTAGGGTTATTCTAGGCTATGATAATGAGTGTAACATTCCTATTATGGCTAAACGATATACCTGTAGTGATCATTATAAATGAACATTGTACAGTTTTTAAAAGAGCCAGTTAACATCGTAAGCCCAACTAAATAATGTAAATTTGTTTAAAAAAATGCTGTTTTAACATTTTTTTTTAAACAGGGATGTTCCCTCCACTCCTTAGCTGTTTTTCCCTCCTGGGTGCGAAACTGTCAGCAATGGCTGGGATGGCTTTAGAAAACACATACTCTCATTCACATAGAAAGAGACAGAGACGTAGAGTGAGACAGAGAGAGAAAGACAGTGCAGATAAAGAGAGAGAGAGAAAGAGAGAGAGAGAGAGAGAGAGAGCAAAGAGAGAGAGTGCGTGTGAGAGAGAGAAGGATGGGTGTATCGTACACTGGGTACACCTAGTTGTTTAGAATTGCGTTTCAAGACACAAGCTCACTGAACCCTAGCTGCTGTGTCTCTCTTTATGCATTTATTCTCAAAAGAAGACTTCCTTGATACATAAAAGCATCACTTTAATTATGTGCACAGTTGGTCATTTTTGAGACTGCTCGAAGCAGCCCACAGACAAGGCAATGGGAGATGTATATCTGTGCAGTAATCCATGCAATTTAACACATAATTGCCACGTGAATCGTGGCAATAGACAATTACATTCACTACACATTTCAAAGAGCTACAGCGAGCTACAGGAAACTTCAGAAACCAACAGGTGCTTTAAAAGAGGGACCCATACTGACCAAAATGGCTAACCCACTCTATTTGCACGTATAATTCACACCATTTGCAACATGTTGTTTTGATTTTCTACTTGCCTGGCTTCTGAAATCATTAGTATATCCTGCAATATTCATGACGTGACCTCTATCAGCACAATTTAATTAATTTATTTATTTAATTTGTGCCCAAACCCGTGGGAATCACTGCTCTTGTACCAGGACAGGGACAGAAATAAGCAGCTGTAGCAAAAAACAGAACAATTCTGATAACAGGCTATTTGTCACGCTTTCCACCGCACACCCTCTCCCTGCTTACCCCGCACGCCCAGCCCCTGCCAAACACCATCAGGGGATCTCGCATGTGCATTCTGGCAGTCGGAGGCTGCATCCCCTCACCCGCAATACCAGGACACACTTTGGACCAGGGGTTTATCGACCTTCCCATCGCTGGCAATTACAATGGAGACTCCCGCTGGCAGCCCGCAACAATCCACATCGTTTACGGAGGACCTCGCGTCACGTGAAGGGGCCAACACGATCACGCATCACGTGAGGGGGCTAGCACGGCAAAGAGTCACGTAGCGTCAACGCTTCCGCATCACGTGACAGTCCAACGCATCACGTGTCTTTCACAATGATTCAAAAGACGTCCAGGAACACGGAAGCATTGCTTCACAGCTGATCTCTGTCAGTACTGTACGGCTCTTGTTCCCTTGTTTTGAACCTTGCTACTATGACCTCGGATTTTTGCTACGACCTCGGATTTGTTTCTGGATTGCTCTGTCTACCCCCTGGCACCTTGAACTTGGCTTTGCACACTACTACGACCTCAGATTTGTTTCTGGATTGCTCTGTCTACCCCCTGGCACTTTGAACCTTGGCTTTGCACATTGTTATGACCTCGGATTACGAATTGGACTGCCTTACGATTTAGTTTTGATTCGGAACTTTGGCCACTGGCCTCTTGTAGGCGCTTGCCTGGTTGCACAACCCGGACTGCCTCAAACCACGTTGTGCGCCCATCTACAGAGTCTCGAACACCCACCTGACCCTCTGCTATTGGAAGTTCATCAAGCCCGTCCCGGGCCCCACTATCCTTTCCAACAGGGTGACACTTCCTATAATCTTAGGTAAGCGGTGTTCTGTTTTTCTTGCTGGGTATTCCTTGTATTACACGCACATTGTTTGATAACCACTCATTGCCTTACAGCGTTCAAGGGGTCCTTCTGGCAGCTCCCGGTTCCAGACCTGACGGCTCACAAAACCATCCTGTGGCCTCAAAGACCGCACAGGCACTGAATATCTCAAACCTGTACAAGCGGTTGACGGCACCTACCTTTCGTCTGGTCCGATTAGACACCAGACTGCCCCTCTGGAAGTGGTGATTCAGGACACCCATAGAGAAACTATGTCTTTCGACCTCATCACCACGCCCCAGTTCGGCATCATACTCGGTATTCCCTGGTTAAGACAACACAACCCTTTGATCAATTGGGGAACCGGGCAGGTAACGTTGGAATCGGAGGTATGTCAACATTTCTGCTTAACAGAACCTGGGTCCCACACCTCTCCCGCCGCTATTCTTGGCGTCATGGCCTCTTCCCGAATTGAGGACGTTGATCCACCCACACCTACGCATACCGTGGGGGCTGTTATAGCAGGTATACCTCCTGATTATCATGATTACCTGCAGGTTTTTGACAAAGCCACGGCAGAGGGTCTCCCTCCGCATAGGCCTTATGACTGCCCCATTGATCTGATTCCCGATGCACCGATACCAAAAGGTAGGATATACTCGTTATCCCATTCCGAAGAAGCGGCTTTGAAGGACTATATACAACAAGCCCTACGGTTAGGCCACATTCGTCCCTCTTGTTCTCCAGCCGCCAGCCCTATCTTTTTTGTGCCCAAAAAGGAGGGTGACCTACGTCCATGCATAGACTACAGACGGTTGAATGCCATTACTATAAAGAACAGGTATCCCATTCCGCTCATCTCCACCTTGCTTGATAGATTGACATGTGCGTCTATCTTTACTAAATTGGATCTAAGGGGGGCATATGACCTGATCCGAATGCGCCATGGAGACGAATGGAAAACAACTTTCTGCTCCCGGCAAGGGTTGTTTGAGTATACCGTAATGCCTTTTGGGCTGTGTAACGCCCCTGCCACCTTCCAGCGTTTCATTAATGAATCTTCTCTGACATCCTTGATGTATATGTTGTTGTCTATCTAGATGACATACTGATATTTTCGTCCTCCTTGGTATTTTCGTCCTCCTTGGAAGAACATGTCATGCATGTCAGGGAAGTCCTATCCCGTCTCAGGAACAATGCTTTATTTGCCAAGCCAGAGAAGTGTTTGTTTCACTCAAAAGAGGTAGACTTCCTGGGCTTTCACATCACGCCCGTGGGTCTCTCCATGAATTTGTCGAAGGTCCGAGCCATCATGGATTGGCCTGCCCCTATCAACGTCAAACAGCTTCAATCTTTCCTTGGGTTCGCTAATTTTTACCGGCGTTTTATCGCCGGTTTCTCAGCCATTGATTCTCCACTCGCAGCCTTGACCAGCCCTCTTGTTCCGTTCTCCTGGACTCCCGACCATCAGAAGGCGTTTGAGGCACTTAAATCTAGGTTTGTCTCGGCTCCGGTGTTACAACACCCAGACCCAGAAATCCCGTTCATCCTAGAGGCAGACGCCTACTCTTTCGCATTAGGGGCAGTCCTTTCACAGCCTTGTCCAACCACGGGCCGTCTACATCCGGTGGCATATCATTCCCGGAAATTCACACCAGCCGAGTCCCACTATACGGTCACCGAAAAAGAACTGCTAGCCATAAAGGACGCCCTCCAGACATGGCGTCACCACCTCATCGGGGCAAAACATCAGACAGTAATATATACCGATCATAAGAATCTGCAAGACCTAGCAACGCTGAAATGTACGAACAGCAGACATGTGCGCTGGCATCTTTTCCTTGCAGCGTTCAATTTCATAGTGAAACATAGGGCTGGTCTCTCCCACGGCAAGGCGGATGCACTTTCCCGGTCTCCTGGGGGGGAATCACTGCCTCTATTTCCTGACACGTTGTTAGAAAAAGGCCATGTCATCTGTATGTGCACACCGTCCCCTCCCATGCTTGCCGTCATCAGACGCTGGGTTTCCCAACACCCTCATGCCTTAACAGAGTGGGACGTCCAACTCCAGGAGGGGTTGCCTTTTATTCAGGGTAAATTATATCTCCCAACCGGCGATGTACGCAATCAGGCACTCGCTTGGTCTCATGATGCCACAATCAACAGGCACCCGGGGCAAAAACGCACCCTACAACTCCTACAGCGGTGGTGCTGGTGGCCCTCAATGAGGAGAGACATTGAAAATTACGTCAACACTTGTTCAATATGTGCTCAGTGCAAGTTGTCTAGGGGACGTCCTCTGGGGTTGCTCCAACCACTACCAGTCCCGCCCAGGCCCTGGCACACGGTCTCTATGGACCTTATCACAGACCTTCCCCGCAGACGAGGCTACGACACAATCTGGGTTGTTGTCGACTCCTACACAAAGATGGCCCGCTTTATACCATGTACAGGGATACCCTCAGCACCCACATTGGCCCGTTTATTCTTTCAGTCCGTTTTCTGTCTGTTTGGTCTCCCACAGGCTATTGTTTCGGATCGAGGGTCCCAGTTCACGTCTTGTTTCTGCCGTGCTCTCACTGGCCTCCTGGGTATTGATTCCCGCTTCTCCTCTGCCTATCATCCAGAAAGCGACAGGCAGACCGAGAGGGTGAATCAGGCCCTGGAGCAGTATTTGCGCTGTCTTACCCTCCAGTACGAGGATTCTTGGTTGAACCTGCTCCATCTGGCTGAGTTTGCCTATAACAACTCCTGGCATTTGTCTACTGGTTTCTCCCCTTTCTACTCCTTGTACGGCCAGCATCCTCGTGCCCTTCCTCTTCCTGACTTTCCCTCCGCCACTCCTGCTGCTGATGCCTGCGCTCGTGACTTGGTCGCGATCCACGCCCAAACCCTTAACCACTTGCGCGAGGCCCAGGTGTTGATGAAAGCAAAAGTGGACCGGAGGCGGCTGGTGGCTCCTGAGTACCATGTGGGTGACCGTGTTTGGCTCTCGACTCGCCATTTACATATTCCTGGCTGCCGCAAGCTGCTGCCTCATTTTGTTGGTCCCTACAGAATCACTAAGGTCCTGAACCCTGTGGCTTTGAGCCTTTCTGTTCCGCCTGCCTGGCGGATTCACCCTGTTTTTCACACCTCCCTCCTCAAACCTTGCCTTGCTCCTACCCGACTCGGTGTCCCTCCTGCCCCTGTTTCTGTGTCCTCTCCTGACGAGTATGAGGTCAGTGCCATTTTGGGTTCCCGTTCTCTCAGGGGTCGTCTTCAGTATCTTGTGGATTGGGTGGGTTATGGCCCTGAGGACCGCTCTTGGTCCATTCCCGTGATGTTCACCCTCCAGTTCTGGTTGCACGTTTCCATAGGGACTACCCCTCGAGCCCACGGGGTCGTGGGCCTTTGGGAGGGGGCTCTGTCACGCTTTTCACCGCACACCCTCTCCCTGCTTACCCCGCATGCCCGGCCCCTGCCAAACACCATCAGGGGATCTCGCATGTGCATTCTGGCAGTCGGAGACTGCATCCCCTCACCCGCAATACCAGGACACACTTTGGACCAGGGGTTTATCGACCTTCCCATCGCTGGCAATTACAATGGAGACACCCGCTGGCAGCCCGCAACAATCCACATCGTTTACGGAGGACCTCGCGTCACGTGAAGGGGCCAACACGATCACGCATCACGTGAGGGGGCTAGCACGGCAAAGAGTCACATAGCGTCAACGCTTCCGCATCACGTGACAGTCCAATGCATCATGTGTCTTTCCCGATGATTCAAAAGGCGTCCAGGAACACGGAAGCGTTGCTTCACAGCTGTTCTTTGTCAGTACTGTACAGCTCTTGTTCCCTTGTTTTGAACCTTGCTACTACGACCTCGGATTTTTGCTATGACCTTGGATTTGTTTCTGGATTGCTCTGTCTACCCCCTGGCACCTTGAACTTGGCTTTGCACACTACTACGACCTGGGATTTGTTTCTGTATTGCTCTGTCTACCCCCTGGCACTTTGAACCTTGGCTTTGCACATTGTTACGACCTCGGATTACGAATTGGACTGCCTTACGATTTAATTTTGATTTGGAACTTTGGCCACTGGCCTCTTGTAGGCGCTCGCCTGGTTGCACAACCCGGACTGCCTCAAACCACGTTGTGCGCCCATCTACAGAGTCTCAAACACCCCCTGACCCTCTGCTATTGGAAGTTCATCAAGCCCGTCCCGGCCCCACTATCCTTTCCAACAGGGTGACACTTCCTATAATCTTAGGTAAGCGGTGTTCTGTTTTTCTTGCTGGGTATTCCTTGTATTACACGCACATTGTTTGATAACCACTCATTGCCTTACAGCGTTCAAGGGGTCCTTCTGGCAGCTCCCGGTTCCAGACCTGACGGCTCACAAAACCATCCTGTGGCCTCAAAGACCGCACAGGCACTGAATATCTCGTTGTCTGTGTGGTACTTGGGGACGGAGGCATTATTAAACTTCATGACCATCAAGAACAACTTCATACTACTATTAGTCATATTTGTTGAAGAGCCAGGTTTTGATGAGTTTCCTGAAAATCCAGTAGGAGGGTTCAATTTTGAATCAGGGAGGGTGTTGCAGAGAGTAGGTGCAGTGACCGTGAAGCTGGAACCGCCTGCTCGCTTGCTTTTGAATCTGGGAATCAGAAGGGCTGGGGAGGAGGAGGACCGTAAGGGTCAGCAGGCAATCAGTCCGGCAATGCGATGGTTGAGGTATGTGGGCACAGAATTGTATATGCATAGGTGAATGTCGGATAAGATTTAAAGTCAATGCAAGCTTCGATAGGGAGTCATTGGGCATCACGTCAGGCTTGTTATATGCAATCAGAGCGTTTGTGGCCAATGCTGCTCTTAAAGCTTTGTTTTGTAGCAACTGCAGTTTGGTAAGTTTCTTTCCATATGAACCCAGAGTTGTCCCGTTTAATGCCAATGGTGGCTCTGGCAAGTGTCAGGCAATTGTCTGGAGAATGACATTCTCTAATGAGATTAATTTGCTTGGTAGTGTAGATTGTGGGTGATGCCAGAGCATTCACATGTTTGCTTCTGTTGAGCTCCGTGTCAAGGTAAACACTGAGAGTCTTGACATGTGGGGTCACTGGGATGCTGGTGCCATCGATGATGAAGAAAACATTGGCAGGGTCAAGGTTCTTTAGACGAGGAGTGGCAACCACAATGAGTAGTTCAGTTTTGTCATCATTGAGACAGAGGTGGTGATTGGCCCTTCAATTTTATGATGCCAAAGGTCAGGTAGATGGCAGTAAAGTTGCGAGAATAGTCACTTGAGATTGGTAGGATCATCTGGTTGTCATATGCAAAGCTGGTTTTTGAGATAACTTGGTAATCAACGTGATCAAAGAGGGGTTTAGTATATATGTTGTAGAGGGTAGGGAAGAGGCACGAGCCTTGAGGTACACCAAAATAAACCGGAATGGGGTCAGCAGCAGCATTGCCATAGAAGACTCTTGAGGTGCGCTGGCTAAGGAATGAATGTATCTAGGTGGCTGCATTCATGGAAAAATGAAACTTTGGGCTAAGGTGTTGGCAGAGGATGTAGTGATCAACACCTCAGAGAGATTGTGGTGGATAAGGATAGCGAGATTGACAGAATCATGTATATTGTCTAGATGAATTTTTAGGTTGAGCAGATTCAGTACTGTGTTTAGGGCGAAAGCCCGACTGTCGAGATCCAAGTAGGCTGTTTTGTTCGGGAAAAAGTTGAATTTGGAGAGTATGCTGTGCGGTCTTATATTTTCAGGAGGAAGAGGACAGTGGTGATGGGAACAGTAGTTTGTTGGTTCAGTGGGGCTGAGGAAGGGTTTCTTCAGGAGATGGTTAATCCATGCTTCTTTGATGCTGGTGGGGACTGTGTTAAAGTCAAAGGAAACATGAATACATTTGGTGACATGGGGCAAGAGTTTCAGCGCATAATTTGACAATGCACGCTGAGCTGATGTCTCCTATGCAGTTGGATGGTTTGAGCTGCCTGATTATTTTTGTGATCTCGGCAGGAGTGACTGAAGAAAATTGGAAAGGTGTGTGGGTGGCTCAGGGGCTGTGTGGATGGGAGTCATGGTGATGGTATGTTTGGCATCAAGCTGGGATTATTTGAGAGTGGTTTCTTTCCCTGAGTTTAGTATTTTCTAAGAGAGGGTTGTTTGGATAGTGCTGCACCAGTCTGTGTCTTTGGAAAATTGGGATGTGGGCGGGGCTGGGTTCTCTAGTTCCTTGAGGATAGTAAAGAGATATGTGTGTTGGAACTAGCTAAAGAGATTCGTGTGTTTTCAGAATTAGCTTAGGTGGAAACAAGTATCTTTTTGTAGGTGCCACCTGAGGCGGAGGAGTCTTCTTCATTTACTGAGGATGGGTGTTTTCTCCAGAGATGTTCTCAGGCACGTTTAATCTAACGAAGTGAGAGCAGTTCTTCAGTGAAACATTTGTTGTAGCGCTGAACCTGGTTGGGAAGTATTGGTTTCATGAGAGCGTGTTTATCTAGTGTTTAATGAAGGGTTAGGTTGTAGTGGGTGACTAGTGAGTGAATGTCTATGTCTGTAGTGTCTTGGGCTGTGAGAAGGTTTAGTATGGTGGTGTTAAGATGTCTTCTGTAAAGTTGCAGGTGTTGCGTAATAGGATAGGTGTTGATGGTGTGATGATCTGATTGTGGGCGAGGTTGAATTTGATCAGAGAGTGGTTGGTCCATGGTAGAGGACTGTGAGCAGTAATAGAGATAAAAACATTATAGGTGTGATGGGGTGGTAGGAGGTAGGTGGGACTGGGCAATCAAGAGAGTTAGCGCTGGTGGTGTGGATTGTAAATGGTGAACAGAGATTGGTCTGGAGGAGAGTGGAGAGAAGAGGAGGTAGGAAGCGTTTAGGTCTGGGCAGCGTGAGCAGATCTCATGTGCAGGAAGGCTTGTGAACCGTGTTATAATGAGGCAATGTGTAGCTAGAGAAGTGAGTGGTTGATGGGGGTAGGAGTGTAGCGGAGTTAGGAATTGTGTAAGGGTTGGCACAGGGGTATTAGATTAGGATAATTGCAGTGGGGATACTGATCACAATGTTTGTAAAGATCTTACGTTTGGAATTGTGCTGACCAGGGGGCAGGTTGTAGATAGGTTGCAGACTCTTGAGCAGCTTCTGGGGTGTTGGTGACTGGTTGCACCTGACGAGATGTGCTGTCGGGATATTGAGGGGAAGGTGGGCAGGGGAGTAGAGCGCAGAGAGATAAAATGTGGGGCCCTTCCATGCCTGGACAGGCACAGGCAGGAAGGGGCCCTCCGTGTGGGCCCTGGTGTGCTGCCAACTGCGCCTGCCAGCAAGTTGGAGCCTTAGGGAAGTGAAGAGGAGGCAGCCAATCCGGTGGTCCCAGGGGAGGGCTCCAGGGAGCACTGCAGCTGGATGTGGAGGATCAGGGATGGTGGCGGCCATCTTCAGATGGAGCTCAGGCTCTTTGTAGTCCATGCAAGGCCCAGGTGAACTGGCCTTGTTCTCCTTTCTTGGGGTGCTGGTGACTCGATTGTAGGCAGTAGCTGGAGGGATCCCTGTGCAACGGCACAGACAGGCGGGTCCCTTGCGTGTGGGCCTTTGTGTGCTGCCGACTGCGTCTGCCAGCGATTTGGAGCCTCAGAGTAGTGAAGAGGAGACAGCTAATCCGTTGGTCCTAGGGGCAGGGTTCCAGTGAGAACTGCAGCTGGATGTGGAGGATCAGGGATAGTGGCGGCCATCTTTAGATGGAGCGCAGGCTCCTTTGAATCCATGCAAGGCCCAAATTAACTCGCTCACCTCCTTTCTTGAGGTTCTGGTGACTCGATTGCAGGCAGTATCTGGAGGGGTCATCTGTGCAACTGCACAGGCAGGCAGGTGCCTTCCCTGTGGGCCTTGGTGTGCTGCCGGCTGTGCCTGCTGGCGAGGTGGAGCCTCAGGGATTTGAAGAGGAGGCAGCTAATCCAGCAGTCCCAGGGGCAGGTCTCCAGGGGGCATTGCAGCTGGATGTGGTGGATCCGGGATGGCGATGGCCATCTCAAGATGGATCGTGGGCTCCTTTGAGTCTGTGCAAGGCCCGGGTGAACTGGCCTCGCTCTGTTCCTTTCTTTGGGTGGTGGTGACTCGATTCTAGGCAGTAGCAGGAGGTATTGTCAGTGCAACTGCACAGACAGGCAGGGGCCTTCCGTGTGGGACTTGGTGTGCTGCCGGCTGCGCCTGCTACCGAGATGGAGCCTCAGGGAAGTCAGGGAGAGGCAGCCAAACTGGCAGTCCAAGGGGCAGGGTTCAAGGGAGCCCTGAGCTGGATGTGGTGGCGGCCATCTTTAGATGGAATGCAGGCTCCTTTGGATCCATGCAAGGCCCAAGTGAACTGGCCTTGTTCTCCTTTCTTGGGGTGCTGGTGACCCGATTGTAGGCAGTAGCTGGCGGGATCATCTGTGCAACTGCACAGGCAGGCGGGCGGGGGGCCTTACGAAGATCCAAAGATCAGTTGGGGGGATGGGTGGAGGAGGTGGGGTTACTTACGTTTAGCAAAGTTCCAATTCCCTCAGCACATAATCTCATGGCCCCAGTAAAACAATACAAGTGTTTCAATCTCCTTGGTGTTTCCTGTTAAACATTCATGTTTATAACTTCCGCTTGAAGGGTAATCCACAACAAAAGGCCATTTCTGATAATGGGCAATACGTTATTCAGTATTTTGTTGGTCCTCGTAGTGAGCCCCGGCCCTGCGAGCGCGTGTGTGTGTGCGCACGCGCGCGCACACATTAGATGTTATGCTAAACTATGGCATGTGTTTGCTATGTGGCTGCGCCCTGCCTATGCACTTGTAGATATCATGCTACACTGTTTATTTTATGCTTCTCTATGTCATATTTTAAAGGTACAGGAACATGATGCACAATCTTTTTCTGTTAGGCTATGTGTTTCGTTCCCAGATCTAAATGCATGTTACCTTGAGTCTATGCTTTTGATTTACACCTTAATCTGCTCTTAGGTGGGTGCACCTCCTCTTCCCCCATACCCAGCATAGACACTATGCTTCAAGACCCTCCATCACAGCATCTAAACATAACCCTGCTCCTCCCTTGTGTTTTTACCTAGCTGGCTGATAGCAACAAATGTCAAATGAATGAATGAACCTGTTCAGGCATGTTTACCATTATGCCTGTCACAACTGTTATATCTGACTGCTATTTCCCAGTTAAAACTTGCTAACTTTGGTACTTGTTAACTTTTCACATGTATGACATTCTATAACCTGTAACTTTGCACCAAGCTGTACGTTTTCGTTCTCCTGCGCCTTTATACCCTAGGGTCTGGTGCGCATAATAAATACTAAACAAACAAACCTTCTTCAATTCTCCTTTGCAAATTACAATATTGTAGCCTAATTTGACTTTCTTGGTTTTGTTAACGGAGTTTTGCTTGCATTTCATTTGAGTTTCTATGTATTCATTCACCCCATCTGGCCACTGTTTGCCGCTCATCTCTGCCGTTCACACAGTCTAATGAACTCAGCCTACGTGGGTAGCTCAGGTTACATTTTCTCACTATCGATGGCTCAGTATTACTATACTCTGCATTCCTACTCCTACATAAGGTACCTTGTCTCACAGTGACCTAAAATAAACTCTAGCATGACATGACACAGAACAAACTCTTAACAAAAATCTATTTGCAATCATGGTTCCAGGCTGTTTTCAATTCCCCCCTAATAATGTGAGCACTCCATTCCCTTACCTTCTGTTTTCAACAGCATTCAACTTCATACACAGCCTATTCTTCAGTAGACCACGCTCGGCTCAGGCCTAGTAGTCACAGAATTCACATTCGGAAGTTTGAACAGCGCATAGAGACGCCCAGAGAAATAAGCAGCGACACTTCCAGGTTTGCACAAGCACACATTCAAGCCCCTCATGCATAGGGTGACCAGATTTCCAAAACAAAAACCCGGGATGGTCAACAACATAAAAGAGGGACTACCCCATCGCAGCCCACCAATTACCGCGCCTCCCCCAACACGCCCCCACAACCACCACCCAACCCTATTTCCAGCACTTCTCCTTTCTATAAACTGTATATGATCTCATTTGTGCAGTTTTGTCTGTGCATCTTGGCAAGTTAATTCAAAATTAGCTCTGATTGATATTACATGGCTTGCCGTACAATGATTTCACATCAGTCTCTGTGGCACAGTCAGTAAGTGTTGTGGCTTGTACCTGAAAGGTTGGGGGTTCGAGCCAAACCTCCAACTTCAAAATTGTGTAAGCGTTGTGAAAAATAATTACGATTTTAATTACTGTGGTCACCCAACCATGCAAACCCCAGACGGTGTTTCTGAAATGGAAAAACTCGCGGCGCCCCGGAATGGAAGTTGATTTTCCAGGGAAAACCGGGACGTCTGGTCACTCTACTCATGCATCCAACATTACATTGCGTACAAAATGTCAATTCTCCAAATCTGCCCAGTAAGCACAACCCACTTTCCACAACTCTTACATTTTCAGACCTATGGAGCACCCAACAGGATGGATGCTACCCCATGCTATCAAAAACCATTCTTACAAGGTCTGGATACCCACGTGGGGGCACGGTAAATCGCTCCACATAGAAGCCTAGGCGCTCAGATACCGCTACAGTAGTGATTTGGTGCAGTATAAAAACCAGATTAACATAACATAACATACACCACTCCGTCACCAAGCGTACATAATTTAGAGACAAATCTTTCCTCCCCTAAATTCAGTATCTATTTATAGTACAATATTTTTTGAAATACACTGAATTAATGGTTTTGATATGATTCCAATTTTAATATCCATTTGCCAAAATTTTTAATGATATCCTGTCTCTTGCCTTTTGTTTCAATACTGTGCCTTCTCCATTCAGTCAGCTTCCTGGATTGCGAATTCAACGCTTCACATGTAACCATGGAGAACGGTAAGGCTTGCATTGTGGTCCCTGCCATTTGAATACCGCTGTAGGCTCTGTGTGATTACCCCTTGCTGATAACTATTTTGAATTGTGTGCTTTTAACCGGCTACTTGGGTTCATTACTGGGATATATTTTTTATTAGGCCACGTTTTAGACATTTGATTTGAAACCCGATTATTGAATCTTCACCTGATTAATGCACTTTTCCGGGGGCTGTAGCACGGTCTCTCGGGATGGGAGGGCAGACTTCTTCTTCTTCTTAATTATCGGAAGCATGGGCGGACCCACGCAGCAATCCTTGTTGCTTCACCTCCACCCTCCAAACACGTGATCAGCTGGGTTTATGTGTCAGCCAGCACGCCCACGCCGAGGGCGTGCTTAATGCAAACCCAGCTGTTCTGTCCGTGGCCGGACTGGGCCCTGGGCAGCTTGAAATATTCAAACTGTTCTTGGTGGCCCGGACCTTTCTACTCCTGGTCCTCACCCGATTGTTACTTTTACCGAAATGGAGCTTGTATCTTTGGCATCCATTAATACCCTTTTTCCTTATCACTTTTTAGCTGATTGCAGGGGTTCTGCAGACACCCGCCCCTTCAGCCCTCTCTCTCATATACAACGGCAGATAGCCTTACTCGTGATATTACTAGCTTTCTATTAAACATACGTTCGGCTTCAGCCCACAGTAATCATATTTACGATGTATTTTCTGACCATGCAGCGGACTTACTGTGCCTCACAGATTCAACGCTTCTTCTGGACCAGAGTTTGTGCAACTTCTCTTCCCCCCCAATTCTATGACAAGACAGGAGGCTCATATTATGCATTACAATCTTTACTCTGAAACCACAGCAGCAAAGAAAAAATTTTTACAAACAAAAAAGTTGTAAAGAACAGAACTAAATAAAGTTCAATGTCAATGAAAGGGAGCTCCCCAATCCATCATGGAGGACAGGTCATGCCCTACAGGATACCAATGAGCAGGGACCCTTCCTTATATAAGTCCATTACTCTAATATCAATTACTCTTTCTTTGCTGCTGAAATCCACAGCTAAGTCACTCCTCCTAGTTCTTTTCTTAGTGTTAAATTATGGAGTTTAGAGTGTTATTTTTAAGTTATTTATGTTATATTGAAGAGTTTGATTACTTATTACACTGTACTAGTGAAAGGATCATATATTCTCATGTATCTCTTGGTAATTGGCTGAGTGCCGGGTTCGCGTGCGAACACTGACCTCCAGGTCACATTGTTACATTGTAGCGGCACTCGGCTGCGAGCGTTCCGCTTCTGCACTGTTTGTTTGTTCTCTTCATGCTGGGCGGCGTTCTCGCCGTGTTCACTATATTTACATTTCGCCTGCCTCATAACATTAGGCTCCGGCGACGCGTGAAGTTACTTCTCCCTTCAGGGAAGTTTGTTTTTTTTAAAAGGCTGCCTCAGTCCCCGGAGCCAGCAAGTTTTTTCCCAAAGGTGGTGGGGAACGCGTGGAATTATTTTCCCTCGGGGGGATGTTTGTTTCTTTTAGCAGCTGCAGGAACCAGCACGCATTCCCACAATGGTGACGCGCGCGGTCTGCTAGGAAGCTCAGCTTCTTACCGACGTGCGTCACGGCTCTAAAGACTGCAGCGCCTGCAGTGTAATTTACTTCACACGCGTCGCGTGTGTGTGTCTTTCTATTTATACGCAGCTCGCGTATGAAATTGGGTTCATACAGGCTAGGCCTGTTCTGGGGATCCGGATGGGAGGCAGTTTGCTAGGCCCTCATTTGTTTGGGAGGAACTTTTTTTCATGAGCATTCCTACAGCGGGCAGCTGTGTCCCCTCTCTTTTAAGTTGCACGCTACCATGTTTTCTATATTTATTGGTATATATATGTATATTGGTGTTGGGTAGGCTTCTGTTTAAACACACAAGAGACATAGCTCAAGGTGAAGGTAGCAGGTTTAGCAGGCAGAGGCGCCTGGGTTCGATGCCTGCCTTTGGCAGTATACACATGCGTATGTATATATATATATTTAGGTATATGTATTTACATGAATGTTTATATTTATTTGAAATTTGATATTTTATTTCTGTTGTTATTGATATTTTCAACTTGTATTAACACTAGTTCGCCTACTGAAGAACCTCATACGCTGCCAAGCTGCTGTTTTAGTTATTTACTTATTTATTAAGTTAGGTGATTTGCCTTCACTGTAGGTGCCATACCCTGTTCGGGTTCAGGTTCTGCCTGAATTCTATTGCGAGGTTAACCCCTTGTGTGCTGCTTGTTCCTACATCCTACTGGGTGAGCAGATTAAGGTACACTTGCTCAGGGTATTCCTCCCTTAAACTTGATAGTTTCTTTGTTTGGGTGCTGTTGTGGCAGTTGTCTTTATCCTCCCTGGAAAGGCGCAGCCACCTGCTCGGTGGCAAGGTTGCCTGTGTTTTTTCTGCGGGGTGACCCCTCGTATACTGCTGGTGCCACACCCTGCTATGGTGAGCAGTTTGAGGTACACTTGCTCAGTGTTTTCCTCCCTCAAAGTCGGCAACTTTGATGATTACATTAACTGGTGTGTGCCATAACCTGCTTGGTTTCAGGTTCTGCCTGAGTTCTAATTCGAGGTTACCCCCTCGTGTACTGCTGATTATCACGCCCTGCTCGGGCGAGCAGTTGGAGGTGCACTTGCTCAGTGTATTCCTCCCTTAAGGTCGGCAGCTTTATTTAGGTGCTGCTTATGGCTGACATCATTGTTTGCCCTTGTAAGCGTGGCATAACCTGCTCGGTTTCAGGCTTTGTCTGGTTTCTACTGCGAGGTGCTCCCTCCTGTACTATTGGTTGCCACACCCTGCTGGGGTGAGCAGTTGAGGTGCACTTGCTCAGTGTACGCTTTTGCTAAACAATATGTTTAAGTGCTGACTGGAACACTTTTGCGTTTTCAGAATTGTCAGTAGCCCGGATAGCTCAGTAAGTGTAAGCTTATATAAGGGCCGGGGGTTTGGTCCCCTGTGAGGGCATAACCCCTCTTCTTTGGATATTTTATGTATATTTTATATTTTTATATTTTATTTTATTTATTTATTAAGTACTTTAAAGAAAAGAGTGTGTGGAGGTTGTTGTAAACAGACCCATGTGGGGGGTGGTACCTTCCTCTCGAGCCACTGGTTAACCTTCGTCTTTGAGTTAAATTCTGTCGCCCTTTACCTTAGTTAGTTTCAAGACAACTCAGTCCTTTCCTTAGGTTTTGCTTTCACCAATATCAATTGCTCCACCCAATACCTGTGCTGATTAAGCTGCAGTATTATTTCTCTCAACATGAAGAAGAAAAAGATGATGCGTTATGCCTCTATTGAGGTCTGCAGGGCTTGAGGCTCTCTTTAGTGGGACATTTTTCCCTTACTATTTGTCCCATTGGACATTCATTATTCAATTAAACTATTGGTGGAGACAGGGTCAGCTCGAGGGTAACTGTTCAGTTTTGTTGCATGGCAATTTGAGCAACCATGTTCTACTTGGATAGAGTGTTTGGAAACACTTGATGGTATCAGATAGACGAGTTGCCAAATAATAACTTTATGGCGCCTGCCCCATGGTTTTCCTCCCAAAGCCTGGCCTGTGGTTCAGCTAACCGTCTAACAGTGTCTTGCAATTTCTCCTCTGCTCGAGGAGTTCTAGCAGGCTTCTGTACCCTCAAGAGCGTTGCTTAACCTCTTTCGTTATATATATATATAGACATATATATTTATTGCTACAGTGTAGCGAATAGAGTGCTGGTTTTCACTTCCGTGCTGACCCTACTGATACAGGTTCCTCATTTGGAAAGGTCTAAATCAGTCTTTTATCCTGCTGAGATCGATAAGTGAACACCTCACACCACACACCGTTCGTAGTAGTGATAAACTCCACTAGTATACCTGAGGGTCGTAGTACTATATAAGTGCTGTTTTGCTATGGACTATGTGCTTAATTTTTCCTTTCCCTGATTCCCTTAGTGGCCAGTCAGCCTCACACGAATACAGAGACTCGGACCTCGGGGTTTGAGGGGACAGTGTCCCAGATTTCTTTCAAAACCTTTTATTTATGGGGCATTGATATTTATCCCAGAGTCTTTTTTCCCCCTCATTCCCCTTCCCGCCATCTCTGGGGGAGATTGCATCATGAAATACACCTCTTGGAATATCTCCGGATGGTTTCTGTTTTCCTTTTTTACAGGAGTTCTGGCTCGTGACCAGTGCAGACTCGCACTGAGCTTTTCCCTCCCGTCAGTTACTTTCCTTTGCGCTAATTCCTGGTATTTCAATAAGTTAAGCGGAGCCCGTCCACAGTTAGGGGATTGGTTAGAAGTGCAAGGGTGTATTTATTTCTCTTAAGGGTGTAAAGCAGGGCTTTAATATGGTCCTCATGGTAGCCTTCTTCTGGGTTGCAAGGTTTTCCCTTGGATAAGTGGGGGAGGGTTCTCCTCCCTTGGGAAGGCTCAATATCCCTTGGTGGGATAGAGGGGTCTGGGAGAGATACTAATCTCCCATCCAAGTTATTGCGACCCTCTATCACGATGCGTTCCAGCGTCTCTACATTAACTATCAGAAGGTGTCTGCCAGTGCGATTCCCAGAGGGCTGGGATATATTTTTAGTTAATGACTTGATTCTCCTAGTCACCTGCTTGGCAGGTGGACCTTTGGGTTTTCACAAGAGTTTGTTTTTGCAATAAGGTGCCAGCTCAGGGTGCTGTGAGCTTCAAGGATCTTTAAATGGGCTGAAATGAGGTTAGACCTCTTCTGGTGTACAACTTCAGTTTGATTGTTTAGTGATCAGTTCTTTGCAGTTCAGAGTCTTGCTAAGACTTTGGAATTTATGAGTGCTCCTTCGGTTAGTTTTTTGATCCTCTAAGGAATTTATCAACCAGGGAGGAGGTAACAAGGTTCAAGGACCGGGCATATTTACAAAGGGGTTTACATATCACTATAATGGTATCGATTGGTTGTAAGATACATTTCTTCTCATTGCCACGTTTGGCCTCTTAAGGGTCAGGCTGGTAAGAATCTGCCTTTTGTCATGGTAGCAGAGTCCTTCTTCAAGAGCTCGGGAGGTCTGAAGGTTTCCGTGTTGGCGGTTTGACAGGTTTAGCTTCTCAGGTGGGGCCCCTCTCTTCCATTCTGCTTCTGCCTCCAGAAGTCATCCTTCCTTAGTTTACACATATGTCTGATGACAATTGTGGGTTAAGTCTATTGCTTTTCTGCTCAGGATGGGTCGTCCTATTACAAATTAATAAAATGTCTTTTTACTCCCCATTTTACCTATTATGAAGATTTGTCTTTCCCTCTTGGTTCCCCAGTATAGTTATGTGACATGCTCTGTTTCTAATACGATATCTTCCTTTAACGCATGAGATGGAACCTACAAAACTTTCACCCCTATGGGGTACTTTTCTTTATCTCCAGGAGAGCTAGGTGCTTATTTTCTTTGGTTTGCTATCTAGGTTCACAAACAGGGTATGAATTTAAGCATTTTAAATGTTTGATTGGACAACGGAGACGTTTATTGCAGATGGGGTTTTTCCTAACCTATAGTATAGGAAAACTTTGTTAAATGTTTTCCCCCTCTTTTAACCAGTTGGTTTTGGTGGCCCGTAAGGAACGCTGGAATTTGCACATCTTCCTGTTGTTTTTTCTTGCAGTGGATTTGTCTATGCCTTATAAAACAGTTTTTCGGGCAGCCTAGTCTTGGGCAATTCTCTTGCGGTCTGCTGGTTAATTTGATGAAACTATTTAAAACATTTTCTTTCCTACTATTTTTCTATTATTATTTTATGAGATTGTCTCTATTGTATTGATCATGTTGTACTAAAGAGTTGCAAGGGCTTTGAACTTGCAAAATATGAGCCTCCTGTCTTGTCATAGAATGGCTAATCCCCCACACTAACGTGAGATGGGGGTTTAGATTCTATTAAAGATAAGGAGGCGATTATTATCCCACCCACCCACCCTGGATATGATATGATATGACATTTATGACACGTATGTACACAGGTGGTTCAAGAGGGAACATCTTTGGTTTGTTGTTCTTCCCATCCACCCACCCTTCTTGCTTGTTGTTCTTACAGCTTCGAGTTGAGGTTCTGATCAGGAGTGTGGCTCGCAGTTACCAGTTATGGAGTGCGTGGTACGAGAGCTTCGCTGGACTTGCCTTCATCGTTTTTCATCTGATCTGTGCAGTGGACGTCTGGTTCAAGACAGCTACAGAAAGAGGAATTGAGATTAGAGTAATGGACTTATAAAAGGAAGGGTCCCTGCTCATTGGTCTCCTGCAGGGCATGAGCTGTCCTCCATGATGGATTGGGGAGCTCCCCTTCATTGACATTGAACTTTATTTAGTTCTGTTCTTTACAATTTTTTGTTTGTAAACGTTTTTTCTTTGCTGCTGTGGTTTCAGAGCAAAGATTGTAATGCATAATAATCACCTCCTTGTCTTTAATAGAATCTAAACCCCCATCTCACGTTAGTGTGGGGGATTAGCCATTATATGCTACATTGGTGGGGTAATACACTCTGCTCTATTTGATTGTGCAGTCATTCCTTTGTCCCACACTTCATCATGTGAACTTCTCTTGCTACGTCTGTTGGTCACTCCTGACTGGACCGCCCACAGTTTAATTTTTTACCGCTTGCCTTTTTATCTAACTCAGATCTTCCTTCATAAGTTTGCACAACTGATTGCTAAGCTGTCCTTGAATCCTCCTAGTTTACTTGTTATGGGAGACTTGTTTAACGTCCACATTCATGATGCTGTAGACCTGCAGGCTCACAAGTTCTTGGCCATTCTGGCCGATCTGAACCTATCTCTCTGTAATCATCTTCCAACTCACGACAAAGGCGGCACTCTCGATTTGATTTTTGCACCTGTTGATAGAGCTCTAACTTTCTCTCCCCTTTTGGTGGTCTGGTCTGATCACTATATTTTGCCATTTATGATCATCCTTCCTGTTCCAACCATCAAAACCAGAGGCTTTACCAAAGCTCTTCTTCGCTCATGGGCAAAAGTGTCTCCTATTCAAACTGAGGAATGCCTAATGAAGAACCTTTGCAACCTTCTGCGACTAAAAGATTAGGCCCCCGTGAATCATTTGTTCGAAACCCTCTGCACCTCGGTTCACATCGGAATTGCGGGCTCCCAAACAGGCGGCACGGCGGGCGACTGCCAATGGACGCTTTGCAAAGATTTTGAGGCCCGTACTTTTTACAAATCTGCTCTTCACTTCTATCAAGCTGCTATTAATGAAGCAAAGTCACAACATTATGCAGATTGCATTTCATCGGCGTCCTGTTCCACTCGAGAGCTTTTCAAGGTCGCAAAGGAATCATCCTCATAAACTCCTTCATCACACTACTCCGTCTGCTCCCAGGCACTTTGTGACAAGATCAATGTCTTTTTTCAGGGTAAAATCACTAATATCAGACTAAATATTAATTCGACCCGTAGTTGTATTCAAAACAGCTCTCCAAAGCCTTTTTTATTCGAGTCTGTTACAGATGCTACTGTGTCTCATGCCCTTGATCACCTAAAATTTGCCTCTCCCACTGATCCTATCCCACTACGCATGATACAATCTCTGTCCACACACTGTATTTCTGTCTTTAGATCAGCCATCAACCACTCATTTGTGTCAGACTCTATTCCCTCTCCATTCAAAAAGGTGGCTGTTACCCCCTCTTATAAAAACCCCACTTGAACCCTCTCTTCCCCGGATAGCTATCGACCTATTTCGCTACTTCCTGTCTTTATGAAAACTATGGAAACTATTGTCACACCTCAACTGTCCAGATTTTTAGAGACAACCATCTGCATGATTTTCAAGCCTGATTCAGACTTGCGATGGACATCGAATCTGTTATGATTTCGGTCCTCAACGATTTATCATTGATGTAGCACCGCAGAGAGGCCGGAGTGTTAATTCTTTTGGACCTCTCTGCAGAGTTTCATTCCATATGTCATGACATCCTGATTCAGCACCTTAAACAGGCGGGTTTCGAAGGCCTATACCTTGAGTGGTTTGCTTCTTTTCTCTCTGAACGTCCCAAAACAGTCTCTCTCGCCTCTTGTTCTTCCACTCGACACACTGTATCATGTGGCGTTCCCCAGGGCTCTTCTCCATCTCCCCTTCTATTTAACCTGTACATGGGACCGCTTGCCAACCTTATTGCCCCCTTTGGCATCCATTTCTATACTCAGGCAGATGACACCCAGCTACTTTTTCATCTACATTCTCCCACAAAAGACACCCCTTCCAAGCTTAAGAGGTGTCTGTCAGAGATCTCAAATTGTATGTCGGCAAATTGGTTCAAATTTAACACCACTAATACAGAGGTCCTCGGGATTGGTACCTCTTACCCAGCAATGGTCTGGAATTCACATTTCTGGACAGAGAGTATGGGCACTCTCCCGCCTCCCTGCTCCTTGTTTAAGAATCTTGGGATCAAATGTCCCCTCTCCTGCTCCAGGGAGTCTCAGTTTCCATCGGCCTGCAACTCAGGCTTTCTTTTTTTTTAAACTGAATTTTTATTCCCATTTATTAGGAACAATACAGTTAAAGCACTGTTAACCAATATACTGTTTATTAGTGTAGAGTTAAAATCCCCCCTACACCGCCCCCTAAAACCAAAATACGCATACGAGATAAGGCATCTCAGCTGCGCATCATACGTTTAGAGTCTCATCAACATTTCATTAAACGATTAGAACACCAATATCTAATAAACAGTGTGCCAACTCCACAAAACTCCCCCTCCTACACCCTTCCCCCTCTCCAATCTTAAAATCAGCATTAAAGCTCATCCGTGTGTTGTTGGGCTACACTATTGAAAGTCTCTGGTGCATTATTTTGGGCCACTTAAATTCAGCATATCGGCTCCCCCAACCTTTCAAACATCTCCTGTGTCTGCTCACTCGTGCACAACAGTCTGAAGTTCTACTTCCCCGCCCCCCCGAGTATGAGTGCAAATCACTCCTGTGTGACTACCTCCAGTTTATCATTCACAATCACCGTTAATCTGTCAATTACATCATAGCATGCACTTTTTGTTTCCAGATTTCCTTTGAAGGGAGGTTTTCATTCTTCCAGCCTTGGGCGATAGACAGGCCACACGCTCTAAGCATCACCTCCCACATTCTGGTTAGTCTATGCTCATTTCTATCCTTTGCAGGAATCCTCAGAAGCATCTGCAATGGGTCTACCCCTAGCTGAATCCCAGTGATTTCTTTCATCCAGAGCAAAACTTCCTTCCAGAAAACCTTAATCATGGGGCAGTGGCACCACATATGTGAAAGGGAGCCCACCTCCCCACATCTCCTGGGACAGAGAGGCGACGATCCGTCAACATCCTAGATATATTTAAAGTGTCTCTGTGCAATCCCATCAACATTTTATAATTTCGCTCCATTGTGGAGGTAAAAAGATGACCATGAAACATGATACTGTATATTGTTGCCCACTCCTCCTCTGACAACTCCTCCCCTACAAGGTTTACCCAGTATCTCTGGAACATTTGTCTCCCTGTCAATATGGATGAGTTCATGACATTATATAATTTGAATAGGATGCTGTTACGCCCACCTGGCTCCCACATGGGGGTCGGGCGTACCCGGACAGCTGCGGTCTCCACCCACGTGATGCGTAGTGCAGCAATGACTGTCTGGATCTGCCCTCCTAATCTTGTCTCCTTAACCCGTAGAAATATTCTCCTGCAAGTGGAGAGATGGATTTAGCCACTTGTGGATTCAAGTGATGGCACCCCCACAGTCCTCCCCAACTAATCACCTCCGAAATGCCCTTACAGCAATCTCACCTTATATTCTTGAAAGATGAGCTCTCCATCCTGCGTGGATTTGCAGGGGCGCGTCGATTCCAGTTACTTCACTGGTTTGAAGGCTCGGGAGAGTTCCGGAGAGTATTGACTCTGAGGTTCCTGGTGAGGACCAGTAAGTATTAAGTTCATAGAGTTCAATATGTCCGATGTTCACTCTTGTTCCCCCCTTCCTTTGTTGTCCTGCAGCTGGCTCATGAAAAGATGCTCTTGTGACAGCTGGTGGCGCTCAGGTAAGAGTCTGTATTACCCGGCGCTGTCCGGTAAATGTTGCACGTGGAAAACGTGTTGTTTTGTCTCTCTTTACAGATGCGGCACGTGAAAATATGTAGAGTCACAAAATGATGCCTCAGGTGGTAAATCAGGTAAGTCTATGGTGGTAAGAATTATATTTGTTGGTTCCCTCGGCTCACCTTGTGGCTTTCTTTTGTCTCCTGGGTGCCAAAGTTCGGCGATGAAAGGATGGAGGCAGCACCGACCCGAAGGATGCTGTGAAGACTGGTGAGTATGGGGCGGTGCTGCAGCTGGAGGTGCAGCGCGTGCAGAAATTATGTTCTTTACAGGTCCGGAGACGAGATGGATCCAGAATCAGGTGTGGAATAGAAATAAGTTTGTTTTCTAACCTTGTCCCTTTCTTTCCTCTTTATTTTAGGAGCTCCGGATTCGAGGCGGGCGTGGCAGAAGACTGGATGCAGGCTGCAAGCACGGTGAGCGTTACGCTGCTGGATGCAGAATAACGCGAAGCGTGTGTTGCTGGTCGGGCGTGGTTTAAATAGCCTCAAAAGTAGTCCCAGGTGAGAAGACCCTAGAACCACACCCGAGTAAAAAATAGTCCCTGTAGAAAAATAGTCCCTTTCAGGCTTCATGTTGGATTGGAGTCATTTGCAGCATGGTCTGCCTGAGGTAAGTAATGACTATGAGCTTGGCGCCTTGGGCGCCAGGACTGATTTCTACTATGAGCCTGGCGCCTAAGGTGCCAGGACTGATCCCAGATAGCCCCTAGCCGGGGCTGCTAAGGTTTTACTAAATGTCTAGATGCCTGCTCCCGGGGCTGATGGGCTTGATCCGGATGCCTGGGGGTAGGCATCATGACAGATGCCCTCTCTAGCGAGTGCTGAGTCTAAGGCTTTTTCAGAGATAGTAAGGTTCCTCACCAAAGAGCGTTCCCATTTCGGGTCAGTGAGTATACCCTTCACCCATATATATTCAAAGACCGATATAGTTTCTTTCCCCAATACCTCCCAGGCCACCTCCAGGTCCAGGAATATCCCATTTTTGAAAATGTACTGACACTCTCAAGGCCTAGATCAGACCATCTCTGTGCGTGTCTCAGACCCAAGCTCCCAAAGTTAAATGGATGACCCCACACCGAGAACAATGGTGAGGGCCACATTCAAAAAACTCTGTTTAATCCCTTGTCTTGGCGGACCGACCAGAGGATCCACAACATGGGGTGGGAGCGCAACAGCTCTGTAGCTGCCCTCTGAGGGGACCAAAAATAATCTCTTACCTTTAACTGGTGGGCTATTCGATCTTCGAGATATGCCCAATGGAATTTTGTGTCATCCCTCATGTGGTACCTTAGGATATGTAATTGGGTAGCTTCATAGGATAGTCTGATGTCCGCGAAATCAAATCCCCCCCCTTGTCTCTTGGAAGGGTAAGGGTAGTCATTTTCACCTCCGGGGTCTTGTTATTCCAAATTAATTCTGGATAACTCCGGTAAGTCCTGGAAGAACCTCTCTGGATGTTGGCTCGGAATGGAGGAGAATAAGTATAGTAGATGAGGGAGAACATTCATTTTAACTGAGGTCATGCAGCCATTCCAATTAAATGTCAAGGGGGTCCACCTCTTCAGGTCTTCTTTAAGCTGTGACAGCAGTGGGTCATAATTAACCCGTAGCCTCTCTCTCAAATCTCTAGTAATCTGGATTCCCAGGTATGGGATTTTGTCAAGTTATATTCTCATACTCAGTATTTCCTCCTCAGGCCCAATAAAGGGCACAGAATTTGGATAGGCATGATACACGATTTCTGTACATTAATTTTGAGGCTGGACAAGAGGCTATAGCTCGCTATTTGTCCCATTAGCGACAGGAGTGATTGCAGTCTATTAGTAAAATAACAGAGAATATCCTCTGCAAAGAGTGACAACTTGCGTTCAATCTCCTCATATGATATTCCCTTTATGCGTGGGTTTTCCCGTACTGCCACCACCAAAGGTTCCATGGTCAAGGCATAAAAGAGGGGGGAAAGAGGGCAGCTCTGTCTCATGCCCCTTGCCAGATTGATTACCTTGGAAAGCCCCCTGTTTATTTGAACTCACACCCTCGGGCCCCTATATAGCACTACTGTAGAGGAGCTTCTGTATACATCTGCAGGAGATCCTACCACCCCCCTACCTCCCCTTTATTGGAGATATGAGACTGTGCCTTGCCTGACACCAGTTATTGTGCCAATACCTCTGCAAGTATTTGGAAGGAGATACCCATTGAGACAACCCTATCGAATGTACCCCCGGAGTGATGATAACCTACAGGAGGAATTCCCTGAAGGAATATGTTATGTTATGTTATGTTATGTTATTTTGCATTTATATAGCGCCTTATATACCATTGGTATGGTCTGAAGGCGCTGGTAGGTTGAACGCCCTTGGGAACCGAAGTTCAGGTCAGTAGAGAGAGTAGAGAGAGTCAAGGTGCATGTGAGCGCCGGGTATGTGTGCAGCTGGTGCGGTATTCAGCATTATATGAGAAAGAGCTAAGCACATGAACTGATGACATCATAAGAAAGTGTACACGATGTCCTGAGATATTGAATGAAGAAAATGTATGGATCCTCGAGGACAAATGAGAAAGTAAAAGATTGAGTAAGCTAAAAATTAATCAATGTGGAAAAGAAGATATTCACGTTAACTAAGCGCTGCAGAACACAGAAATTCAATAAATGTACAGACGCTGAAATGCAAGGTAGATCAAGTCACCATAAAAGCTAGATATGAGTAATAAATAGAATGCAGGCAAAGCCGCCATTGTACAGAAATTTGACATTGGTATCATGAAATAAATAAGCCAGAAACCATGAAGGGAGAATGGAAAGCTGTGTTGCGGCAGAACTACAGGCTCATGGAGCTGCGTGGCGAGGCTGCCCGGCCTGAAGTCAAGATCTTAGAAATTGGGGTCAGCTATCTACTCTGAAGAAGAAGAATGAGTGTGCATAGGGCATAGGATGAATCTTCTCACTTTAAGGTGCAAGAAAGAATGCAAAGGGTGCCAAGCTTTAATTCATTTGGAGCATTTAAAAATTGCAAAACCGACCAGATCGTTGTCTCCTGTCATGTGTGCCTAGGATGGAAATAGAGCTTGAACTTCGAGTTCCAGACTCGATAGCAAGTGCCCTCACTCCCGTGCCTTCTCAAAGACAAGAATACTCTACAAGGCCAAGTATAAAGGCAAATTTATGGCAGAAAGCATGGGTGATGAGAGATGCTGGGCTAATTGGGTGGTCAGTAGCTTCATGTCCTATCTCCCTGCACCTGGGTCTGGGTGTACGTGCTGCTAAATTAACCAAATGTTATAGACATGGCACAAGCATGCCAACCAATTGTATTAGTCCATATAACGTATGACCTTACAGCTTGTAAAACCATTGAGAAACTGTGTATTTATTGTTTCTGAAATAACATGTTTTAAGAGGTAGGCATAAATTGTCCACCTGATGAAGGACAGCCTATACCATTGTATATCTAGATGTTTCCCTTAATCAATCCCGACCCTTGATAGGGTTTTCACTATTGCCACATAGTATGACGTCACTCTGACGCATAATTGAGTATAAGAATTGTATTTTTTTGGAGATCATTGAGAGACTGAGTGTCCGTCGATGCTCGTTGTAACTTCCCTGTTTTAGAAAATTGTTAATAAAACAGTAGCTTGGTATATTCTTGAGTATGTCCGGTTATTTGGACTCAAAATTATTCTAGTGTAATCCCATACAATATATATGCACGTTCCAAAGGGCAATAAACTCACTACTACCCATTTCCGTAGGTTCATACTTTCATCATAAAGGGCTACTCAACCCTATCGAAGGCTTTCTCAGAATCTAGGGAAATCAAGCAGGCCTCTTGGTCCCCTTTTTGGGTGCTATGGATAAGGTCTATCGTTTTCCATATGTCGTCTGAGCCCTGTCTCCCCCGGATGAACCCCACTTGGTCGCTATGAACCAGGGTTGGCAATATCATCTCAAGTCTACCCCCCAAGACCTTAGCCAGGATCTTAACATCATTATTTAGAAGGGGGATGGGTCTATAAGATTAACACTTTTTTAAAAACGTTGATGTCATTGGCATTTTCGTAAGACAATACAATCATTTTTGTTAAACACAAAACATCAACAACCTTGATTATTCCCACTCCCCAACGGGATGTTTAAACGGTGCCTTGCATCAAAGAGTTCAAACATTTTTGTCAGCAAGTGTTCTTCACATAGTTCCCCGAATCGCTAGAGTTCCTATTCAACATGGGAATACTTATAGGTGCGTCCCTACTGTTTCAACCAGTCTCAGAGGGTTGGGTTTCCACTCGGCCATTTCAACATTAAATATCCCCACTCAATCGAAAAGCTTTCCATTGTGTCATTTACCACAGCAGCCAGTTTCTCATAGGTATATATGTCTCACAGCTTGGTTGATAGTTCACTCTTCGCTAGGGTGGCTTTGTCTTTCCATTTCTGGGCTAGCGCTACCCTCCCACTCTTAACATGGATTCAATAATTTATGGGAACCTGGGAGTGTCAATGTCCGCACCAGGGACACGCAGCAGCACCTGGAGGGGGATCAGGAGCTACTCTGACCAACTCTTTAATCCAACTGAGGACTTCTGCCCAATAAACCTGTACCTTTGGACCATCCCACCACATGTGGTATGATGACCCGGGCTGTCCACACTCCCTTGGGTAGAGTGGGGTGGATCCAGCAATCATCTTGGACAATCTCAAGGGAGGCAAGTGCCATCAGTGTAGGATTTTAAAATTGTGCTCCATTGCCGAGATGTAAAGGTTCCCGGCAAACATTAGTTTGTAAATCCTCCCGCAGGTGTCGTCTGGTATCTCTCCCCCAGATTTTAACCCCCAGAACTGTTTGAACTTCTGCCTCCCCTCCAGCTCTGCCGTGACCAATACCCTATTCATTCTGGACAACGTTCCCTTCCTCGTGGTAGACTCAGTAAGGATTTTCTCAAAGGGCGTGAGGGGGCGCAAGATTTTGGAGAGCCATTTAAGGTCGGTCATAATACCCTTCAGGCGCAGGTATTCAAAGACATTCAATAGTTTTGCTCCCAGGGCTTCAGTCAGAGCCTCGTACTCGATGAAGCTGTTCCCCCTGTACAGTTGGGCTACTCTCTCAAGGCCCCTGTCTGACAAGACCTGGGTGCATTGGAATCCCTTGTTTCCCATATCCAGTGGGTCACCCCACATCGAGCTCAATGGTGATGGCCAGGAGGAGAGGGGGGAGTGCCCTTTGCCCTTCTTCCATAAGCCCCATAGAACAGCAAGGGTTGGGTGGGTCTTGATATGGGCAGGAATTGCACTGCTTGAAGCCCACAATTGGTCCTTGACTTTTTTAGTATGGGCATGTATATCTTCAATATACATCCAGTAGTTGCCTAGGTCATCTCTTACTTGCTCCAAATTAACTCACAGTTGTGCTGCCTTATGGTACAGCCTGAAGTCTGTGAGGCCAAAACCGCCAAAGTCTCTGGGGAGAGTTAGAGTAGTATGTCTAATTCTGGGCCCCTTTCCCTTCCATATGAACTAGTTTTGAAGAGAAAGATTCCGGTAGGGGTCGGGGAGGGACGTAAACAAATATAGGAGGTGGGGGAGAACGTTCATTTTCACTGATACCATACGCCCAAACCAGGACAAGGTGAGGGGAGCCCAGGACTGGAGGTTGAGCCTTATTTTTTCTAGAATGGGAGAGAAGTTGAGCTTTACCAGTTTCGTCAGATCTCTAGGTAGATGAATGCCCAGTTATGGGTGGGACATGGGCTCGACTCTCATCCCACTTACAGTTTTCCTATCTCTGGTTGCTGAGTCGTCCACACCAATGGGCATCCCATTGGATTTGGGGAGGTTGATTTTTAGGCCTGAAAACCTCCCAGACAGATTTATCTGGCTTAGATGCTCACAGAGGGATTTTGCTAAATTCGTCACATAGCAGAGGATGTCATCGTCAAACAAGGAGAGTTTAAAATCAATGTCCGCACCCTGAATTCCCGTTATCCCTTTGTTTCCCTAATAGCAATTGCCAGGGGCTCCATGGCCAGGGCATACAACAGGGGGGAGATGGGGCAGCCCTGTCTCGTTCCTCTGGTGAGATGGAGGAGGGATGAAACTGTGCCATTCACTGCCACTTTTGACGTGGGGTCATTGTATAGGGCTGAGATTCACTCTCTAAAGTTCCTACCGAAGCCCATGTTCTGTAGTACCTTTCCCATGTACCCCCACTCCACCCAATCAAAGGCCTTCTCTGAGTCTATGGAAGTCAAATATGCCGTCAGGCCATCGTGTTTTGATTCATGTGTTAGGTTTATTGACTTCCTCACATGGTCAGTGCCCCGTCGTCTCAGGATAAACCCCAATTGGTCTCTGTGTACCACCAAGGTCATCAGGAGATGAGTCTATTGGCCAGCACTTTTGCCATAATTTTACCATTGGTATTCAGAAGGGAGATAGGTCGATAGGATTGGCACTGAGACAGGTCTTTCCCTTCCTTCGGAATAACTACTATCAGGGCTGAGAGCATGGACTTTGGAAGGGACCCCGTTTTCATTGCATTATTGAATAGCTTGGTCATGAATGGGGCAAGGGTATGATATGATACTTTATTTGTATTGCACTCATACACACGTGTTTCTCATGGTAGAGTGAAATCATTAAAACAAATAGACAGTAAAGCCGTCTTCTCCCAGTGTCGTGCCTCCCTTCTTGCTACTAATAGTGTCTACCACTTCCTGCTCGGTAATGGGAGGTTCCAGCGCTTCAGCATTTTCCGGGGGGAGACTCAGGATCGGGAGGGAGTTCAGGAACCGATCTACATCGGTTCTGTACCCCTTGTATTCTGAGGTATAGAGCTTTTTGTAATATACCCGAAACTCCCCAGCTATCTGGGGGTTCTCGAGAAGATTGTCTCATCCTGGCGGCTGGATGGCGTCCACCTTTCTACTGTTTCTCTGCTCTCTTAACCTCCATGTCAGTATTTTATCGTCCTGTTCTCCTTTTTCCATATATATCTGCTGTAGGAATGCCAGCTTCCTCTCCGTTTGGCCAACCATGAGGGCTTTCCGTTTTGCTTTGTAAATCCTGTAGCTTAGCCCATTTTCCTGGAAACATCTGGGATTTCAGTTTCCCACCCGGCTGCAAGGACTCAATTTTCCCCCTAACGACCTTCTCCTCCGCTACCCTTTATCTCTTTTTCTTGGCCCCCATTCCTATTTGGGCACTCCCTGAATCGTGGTCTTAAAGGCTTCCCAAATCTCTGGAATCCCCACTTCCTCATTGTCGTTAAATTAGAAGAAATCTCTGATAGACTTCAGCAGCGCCTGGGCTAGCTTTTTATCCCGCAGCAACTGGTCATTGCATGACCATCTGGACTCATGGTTCGTGAGGGGCAATACACCAATTCTAACTCTAACCAGGTAGTGGTCCGACCACGGCAGCACTTCTGTGGTGGATTCCCTCACTCTTTCCAATAGTGGAGATTCAACGAGGATATAATCTATCCTTGAAAACGTATCATGCACCTTGGAGTAGTACGTGAAGGGGGGGTTTTGATCCTGCTCCCTAACATGAGAATCCACCACCGTCATCTCTGTGTTAACTCTCTGGAAGCACAAGGACAGCCTGTGTTATGACTGGGGTGCTTTTTGGGGGCCCGATCTCTTCCTGTCGAGCTCGGGATGCAGCACCATGTAAAAATTGCTCCAAATTATCAGTGTGCCTTCTACAAAGGCTTGTAGTTTACTCTTGCCAGCCTCCCAATATGGGTCATGCGCCTCGTTCGGACAGTAGAGAGAGACCACTGTGAGCATGTGCCCCTTAACCTCCCCCTTTACTATTACAAAGTGGCCCCCTGGGTCCTTTGATTGCACCTTCAGGGCAAAGTGAAGCCTACTAGCAACCTGGAGAGCTACCCCTTTCATTTTGGACAGCAACCTGGAGAGCTACCCCTTTCTTTTTGGACAGACAGGAAGCCTGGAACACCTCCCCTATTGACTTGGCTCTCAAGGATGGATCCCTCTTCATCTGCCAGTGCGTTTCCTGCAGAAACATGAAATCTAACTTCAGCCGGTTGAACCCAAGAACAGTTAAGGACCTCTTGGGTGAATTCAATTCTCTTACGTTTAGAGAACCTAATGTGATTGTATTCGCTGTGCTAGCCATCAGTGGGCCTGGCACTTATAATGTGACCATTAATTTTAGCGATATGCCACGTACTATCCACACCCTGCGTGCCCGTACTTCTGAACATGAGTGGTATCACTTCCTGCTGAATGGATCTGGTGTCTGGTAGTCTGTATGACTTGAGATTCCCTTTCGTAAACAACAAAACCCCGAACTGCCCCCTGCCCCACTGGCGCCTGGACACCCTGCAATATCTAACACGACACTCGGCCAGACTACCTTTGGCTGACCCACCTTCGGGCTTGTAAATGTCAATATGGCACCTCTGAGCCCCCCTCTGAGCCCCCCCTTTAAGCCTGCCTTTGTTAACCTTAAACCCACCGCTCCATCCACCCGTGAAGTAAAAGAAAAAAAGATCTTCACAACATTTAACTGGTTGTCCCAATGTAACTCTGGCTCACAACAGGTGGGCCAAGCAATTCCCAAGCCTCCTAAGTATCGATCATTGACTGGTCTGCTTTATTGGCTTGGAAGCATTATAGGCCACAGAGGGCTTCCGGACCCCATAGGATGTCACTTTGTGATTTCCTCCAATGGACACATCAAAGTCATAGCCCCTCTCTTGGGACTCCAGGGGTGACACTGGGCTTAACTTCTTGAATTTTTGGTGGCCACGAACACGGCATCTGTCCACAAATCCACTGATCTTCTGGGTTTCACTCCACTCCCCCTCCCGAGTCTCTGACATGGCCGCTGGGGCTGAGTCCTCTAACAGTTCCTGTGTCACTCTGACTATGTCATCTTCCGTTGCGAGGCTGTGTTTGTACCCCTCAAACTCAAAGGCAAGGTAGAAGGGAAACCCCCACCTATAATACACTCCTTTGGAGGTGAGCCACTTTGTTAGAGGTGCGCATAGTCTCCTCCTGGTCAGGGTGAAGACCAACCGGTCCTGGAACACAGTTATTTGAGAAGCTCCCCAATCAATCGAGCATCGTTTCTAGCAATTTCCAGAATCTTTGACTTCTCTACAAAGTAATGGAATCGTGCCAACACTGACCTTGGGCCCCTGGAGCTCCCCCCGCTCTGTGCGCTCTGTCAATTGTGGGTTTGTTGGTATTTCCTTATTGAAGAGCTTTCTAACAACCTCATTTATGGCCTTAATGATGTTGTTCTGTTTTTCTACATCTTGCTCCTGGAATCTGAAATATCTTAAATTGTTGTAGCGTTCACATTTTTCAAAATCATCAATTTTTAAAGTGCACTTCTCTTTCCTTCTCTCCAGCTCTGAGAGTCTCATGTCAATTTGGGTCTTTAGTAGGCCCATGGAGGTTTGGTTTGTTTTGAGGCCCTGGATACGGTCATTCAAACTATCTACTTTTCTGTCCAGCCCATCCAGTCTTTTGCTAATGTCCGCACTACAGCCTCTTCTTTCTACAAGAAGTACCACTATGCCCTTGCTCATCGGATGGGCTTTTTCTGGGTTTGGCGCTGTTGTGGCATGCATGATTTTCTAGGTTGGGAGGGGTGCCTGGTCGTATTGGAATTTTCAGAGCAAAGCTGCCCAGCTCATGAGTGGCCAACTGATTCCGGACCTTCCAGGGTTTGGGTTAGGGATACCACTCAGGGTAGTGCTGGGGTCGGGCCAGGGGGCAGGCTGTGTGTTAACCCTCTGCTCGCTGCCCTGTTGTATGAGTCATTTTTCCTTTTGGGCCCCCAGGGGTCCCACGAAGACCAGGGGGGGTCCTGGGCTGCAGTTAAGGGGGGAAGCTGCCTCTTCTGGTGGGGATCACAGCATGGTGTGTGTTCCTCCCGGTATAATTTGCACGTTGCAGGGCCCGGCATTGGCTGTGAGATCTCAACCAGGGCTCTGGGGAGCCTCCCTAGAGCCTCCGCAGAGGTCCACTCAAGTTGGCTTTGGGGTGAGGCAGGGAGGTGGGCCCCGGATTGTGGGGGGCCTCTGGTGATCTCCCCTGGTGCAGGGCAATGTAGTGGGTAGAAGTTGGGGGAGGCCTCACCTGGGGTGAAAGCGTTCGCGCACCCGGTGCTCTTTGTCGGGCCTGAAGGTTCAGGTGGCTTTTGCGGTTGGGGGGAAGTCTCAAGGGGCAGCAGCGCTGTCTGTTTGCAGTTTAGGGCAAAGCCATAACTGAAGAGCTTGGTATAGAGGGCAAGAGTACAGATACCCACCTCCAGTCTTTACAGGTATTCTGTGACTCCTTCAGTAGTACAGGGAATAGGTACTTTCATTTCCACAGTGTAACAATTCACTACTTTCTTTGGTAGACAAAGGGCCTCATTACGTGTGTGCCGGTGCGGTAACAATAGTGCTGGTAAGCGTACTGGTACTGTTGTTACCGGTCCGGCGCACTCCGAGATCTGTGGGTGGCTGACGTCCCGTTCACAAGGTCAGACCTGGTGGGCGGGATGGCACCCGCCCGCAGACTTTGACGAAAGCACCGGCACTGCTGTACACGGTGCCGGTGCTTCCGTCCTCCCCATTCCCATTGAGTTCTATGGTACTCAAGTGGGAATGGGGAGTAACATTTTCCGGCGTCTAACGTCCCAGACCACCAGGGCTGTTATGTCCCAGTTATTCTGTGAAGCCAGGTGCCGGAAAAAATGACAGCTCCGGCGGCAGCCTGCTTGCTTTACCGGCACGGCTACCGCCGGGGTTGTAATGAGGCCCAATGTCTCCTTGAGAAGTATTGGGGAAATGGGCTTCAATTTCCACAATTCAGCACTTCTCCACTATCTTAAGCTTGCTATACAACCTCTCATTCAGAGGAATATATTTTTGAAACCTTGTTTTTATTGAACATTTTCACAGTACAACACAATAGGCAAACCTCCCATCCCCTCCCTCCTGAATTCCCCCCGCAATACCCCTTTCCCCCGGACAGCAGCCAACTGGTGTATTCTAAATGTTAATGCCTCACCCCTTCTTTCACTTCCAATCCACAACCTCACATCAGTTCCAATATGGAAAGTCTCTGTGGACACCAATTTATGCGGATGTCCTTCTGAAGAAAGCCCTACACCAGGTCCCAATCGTCTTTGAACCTCCCCCCATCCCCTTGAATAGTGTAAGTCACCCATTCCAAAGCTACATAATTCCATATTTTTGCAATCTATTCATGTTCAAAGGGGATTTCCGATTTCTTCCACTTCTGAGCTATCAATGATAGTGCCGCTATTCTGAGAATTATAAAGGCCTTGCATGCATCTTTTGTAGGTAATGACTCCAGCTCATCCCCCATACCCAACATTCCTCCTCATAATTCCTGCAAACGTGCTGCCCAAATATGGATTTCATTGCCCCATTGGCACTGTCCCAAAAATGACCGGACATACCCACCAAATGTGCTCCCAGGTACCCTCTTCCCCACATCCCCTGCAGCATGCCCCAAACACTGTGAGGTAGCATCTGTGCAATTTCTCTGGGGTCATGTGTCATTGCACCGTTAT
Organism: Ambystoma mexicanum; assembly: GCF_040938575.1. NCBI lineage: Eukaryota > Metazoa > Chordata > Amphibia > Caudata > Ambystomatidae > Ambystoma > Ambystoma mexicanum. The sequence goes on from NC_090934.1 coordinate 268,831,354, forward strand.
TTCACCCACATCTCCTGGATCTGCAGAGCCCTCGTGAGTGATGGTATGGCTTTCCTAAGTTTCTGCCACTGCTCATCCAATATTGGTCCCTCCGGGTCCCTTTCCCATCGGTTCATATATGACCATTTCGGACAGGTCTGGGGTTGGTTGTCACATATTTTTCAAAGGGGGTAAGCTCCCTAATCACAGCTTCTCTATTCTCTGGGGCCATCAGCCAGTGTCTTAGCTGTGCGTATCTAAACCTTTCCTCTTCCCCCAGACTGAATTGCTCCTTACATTGAAGGAAGGTCCTAACCTCTTGGGCTTCTACCATGTCCCTCAGCTTCTGGCACCCCACCTCCTCCCATCGGGTATAAACTCCCCATTCTTACCCTGGTTTAAATGGTTAAGAAACAAAGGTGTCAAAGGGGAGGGGAATGGGAAAGTCGTTTGGCCCATGTGCTTAACCAAGGTGTCCCATATGTCCCCTGCCAGGGCTTTAACTTTACTGTGATATATATTACTCAGTCTGTCCCCCTTTGGGCTCCACAAAACTTCCTTCAGAGGCCTACCCACCACCGTCCTATCGATCCTCTGCCATACCTTATCGCCACTCCCCGAGAACCACTCTCTTACTCTCCTTAATTGGGCCGCTTGATAATATTTCTGAAAGTTCGGGCCCCCATTCCTTCACTACTTGTGGGCACCGTTAACATTCTCCATGCCACCCTCGATTTTTGCCCCTTCCAAATGAAGGCTCACACCATCCAAAGAATAGCCTTAATGAATTTCTGCAGAAGTGCTACCGGCAGGGCTTGGAAGTAATATAATACCCTGGGGAGAATTACCATTTTGATGACATTTATCCTCCCTATCCATGTTAACGAAAGAGACCCACGTTCATCTAGCCATTGTTTCACCAACGCTAGCAGTGGGGGGTAGTTGCCATGATATAAAAGAACTAACAAGTTTGTGATATGCACACCCAGTAAGGCAAGGCCCTTATCGATCCTTTTATAGGGGCAATGTTGAGAAGTCCCAGTGGGTGATGTACTCCTCCCTGTTATACATATCAACTCAGACTTGTGGATATTGATTTTCAGGCCTGCCACCTCACCAAATTCTCTAAGACTTTCTGCTACCACTGGCAGTGATCTGTCCGGGTCTGTAATTGTGAGTAACATATCATCAGCGAAAGCCACCCTATCTCTGCTGTCCCGAATACACGTCCGTAGCGGTTCTAGGTAAAGCACGTACAAAATCGAAGACATTGGGCATACATGCTTGGTGCCACGAGAAACGAATCCCCTTTGATTTGTGGCAATTGATGGCTAATCACAATGTGGGCGTGTGGTAGTTGGCCTGCACTAGTAGAAGAAATCTCGGACTGAACCCCATAGCCTTCATTGTAAGGTACAAGAAAGACCACCCAATCCTGTTGAAAGCCGTTTCAGCATCCAGAGCGAGCGCCATCGCCGGAGTGCCTGTTAAGTTTACCTTTTCTATGAGATGGCCCACCCGTCGTTTATTGCCAAATGTTTGCCTCCCTTTGAAAAAGTCTGACTGATCAGGGTCTACCAAACTGGGAAGTATCTTTTCTAGTCTAGTCGCTTATATTTTGGTAAATATTTTCACGTCCAAATTAATCAGGTCTTTCGGTCAATAGGACCCACATTGATATAATAATGCTCTTGCATGTATAGTAAGGAGTTTTCGCCGTGCTTAGTCTGGAGTAGGTCCAACTGTCTCCTAATACTTCTAAATTAGTTTCTAAGAGCCTCCCACTTGTCCGTTACCATTCTAGCCATCACCTCTTGTAACTGCCCTTCCAGCGTGGCTTGAAGGCTCCCTAATTGCTTTTCCCTCAGGGCCCTTTTTGCGATAAATTCACCGCTCATGGTTTCCTTGAAGGCATCCCACAATGTTTGCTCTTTCACATCTGGGGTCCTGTTTTGTTTAAAGAACTCACAAATCCTATCCCATATTTCCTCCCGTATCACTGGATCTTTTAGCAGTTGATTCGGAAATTTCCATCGCCAGAGCCCTGACCCGATCCTCTCCTAATGTTTCATGATCATAAGGGGGGCATGATCAGGTACAGCCATGGCCCCTAAGTTCAGCCCCAAACTCTACCTAACAGAGTGCTAGAAACCCAGATATAATCAATTCTAGAGAAGGTCCGGTGTACGTGAGAATAGAATGTAAACCCTTTGGTCCCCTTTTGGACCTCTCTCCAGGTGTCCACCAGGGCCATGCCCGTCCTGCCCTGTGTTTTGCGCATATTTGGAGGCCACCGTGTATTGTACCCGCCCCGATTGAAAGTGAGCAAAGGCATACCTGCCTTCCCTGTCAACTTCAGTTGTTCCAATGTGCAGCTGACCAACTCTTTAAAGGCTATAAGAACTCCACCCATTTTCGCTCGACATTGGACTGAACTATATGGGGGTACCCCCTGAGTCTCACTTTGTGCTTATCTCTTTTATGTATATGGGTCTCTTGTAGGGTCACAATTTTGGGGTTTCCCTAATGTTGAGCGTAAACAGCTGCAACATATGGTTATTCCCCATGACGGCCATGGTGTCCGGTCGCGCCTATATCCTGCTGTCCGCCTCACGCCCTCTCATGTCTCCCCAACTCCCATCTTCCCCCCTGGCCCCACCCTACCTCTCCGGTCAGACACACCCCTCTCCCACCCCATTCATGTAACAAACCATGGGGACTGAATATCGCTAGTCACACAGAGATAAACTGTGCAGATTTACTAGGATCCATACCTGAGCTCTGATCCCAAACACCCTTTCCACACAACCCCACACCCAATGCCCACCCCTGTTACTTTCTCCCCCTGGCTGATATTGCCTTGAAATACTGTTCCCCTTCAGCTTATTGCCACCAAGAGAAGACCTTAACCCGGGGCGGGGTCACTCTCCCTCCAAGTTGTGGGTCTGCATTCAACCATTGGTAGGGCCATTCAGGACCCTCTTCTTACTGCCCGCCTCTGGAATTCTCCTCCATTCCCAAAGCTTCCTCTTGGCAGATTCACATGCCGGTCTTAGATCTCGCGGCGCGGCCCCCTCCTCCTCTAGGTTCAGGAGTTGCAATCCTTCCTTGCACGTGGTAATATGATCTTGGAGGCCCTCTCATGTGAATAGGAGACTGAAGGGAAAGGTCCACTTATACAGCACTTGTGCCTGTGTCAGGGCCTTGACCACAGGCCCTATCAGTCTGTACTTCTTCAGCATCGATTGAGCTAGATCTTTGAACAGCTGGCTTTCCGTGCCATTGACCTTGATCGGGCCAACCTTCCCGGCTTTTGCCAGGATAATCTCTTTTTGTCCATACAGTTGAAATGCCACCACCACATCTCTTTGCATGGAGCCCGGTTCCCCTCTTTTTGAGACTACACAATGGACCTAATCCAGAAGGACTTCCTCACATGTCTCCAGCTCCAACAGAACTGCAAAGACCTGCTGCATCATTTCTTGCAGGTCATGATCCTCCACTCCCTCCGGTTGCCCCTTAATCCTTATGTTGGATCTCCTGGAGCGGTTCACGAGATCCTCTCTCTGAATCTCCAGATTCTGGGTGACCATTTGCCAGTTACTCTTCCACATTATCTGTTTTGCAAGTGTCATCCAACAGTTCCTGAATAGCCGTTTCTGCTGCATCCGTTCTTTCCCCCAGCTCAGCGATGTCTCCCTTCACCTCTTGCAGTAATTGAGCTAATTCAGTCCTGATCAGGCTCACTTGGGATTGTTATGTCTCTGTCATCTTTTCACTGAACTCCTGAAAACACTGTTGGAGAATTTTGCTGGTCATTGCTTGCCCTTCCGTCCTGCTAAATGACTCCATCGATTCTTCCCTACTTGGAAAGGTTTGCTCTTCATGCAGGCCCAACTCCCCCTCTTTCTGCCACAGTTTTTGCAGGGTGCCATCCTGAAGCTGCCTTATGGGTTTGGGGGTTGGGATCCCCTCCTTGGGATCTTTATGCTTGTTTCGCGACATATCAATACTGCTCCTCGGGCGAACCCTTTTGCTGCTCTTACTCCGGGCCAGCACTCCCTCCCTCTTTCTCAGGTCAATTGCGCATACTGGGCATAATGGGTGCTCTTATGCCGTTAATCACCTCTTTGGGTCTTTACCTGAGCCCCCTTATTGTGCCACCACCATGGGGGAGGTTGCCACCCAATGGCCAACTCTGGATCCTGTTGGGGTTCCTCTCCCTGTGGCCGCTCTTTTAATCTGGCCCCTCTGAGGGCTGCGTGTCTCTCCTATGGGGGTGGGCCACAGACTTCTGCTGAGGCCTTCAGGTGGATTGCTACCACCAGCTCCCCAGGGACCCACACCAGCGCAGGCCAACCACCGCCACACTCGCCTCTTGTGTGGGGGTGATCCTGTCCACCCCTGGACCACCAGCTCCGTAACCAACCCTGCGTGCCACCGACAGTGGGCCCTGATCACCTTCCGGGCCGGTCCCTCTTGACTCAGCCCTTGTCGTGTCTCCCTTCCCAGCCCCGGCCCTATAATGCCTCCTTGGTAAGGTGACGGCTCTCCTCCCATGTCTCGTTCCTTTCTGGTCACTGCCGTTCCTCCTCACCAGTCTGTATGTGTGCTCCACCATCCCGGCTCTCTCAATAGCTGGTTCTTGGTTGTCCTTACCTCGCGGCTGCACAGCACTACTTTGTGCTCAGGATTTCAGGGCTCCGGGCTCAATGATTCCTCGGGGGAGTGTGGGAAGGGTGCGCTGGTGTTTCCCCTGCTGCGGCCTCTCCCAATGCTTACTGTCTTGTGTGTTTTCCCAGCCTTCTCTCCCTGTTCAACGAGTGTCTTTGCTCTCCCCTTTTTTCCTCTCCTTCACATGCCCCTTGAGAGTGATTAGTTATGGCTAGCCGGGGCGCACCTGATCGCCATCCTCGGCACTGCGAGGGCCGTCCTCGAGGGATGCAGCTCACTGTCTGCTTAGCTCACCATGCCTGGCCCAGTCTCCTATACGGCGCCCAGCCGCCCTGTTCTTCTTTGCCACAGCCGGCTGGCTCACGGCACAATCCGTGCCATACCCCCCAGGTACCACCCCTGCTCCTGTTTTCCTTTGTCATTTTTCTTTCACAAAGCAAGGTGTTTGGTCCTACCACGGGACCCGCCCTGGCAGCTGCTTTCACACTGCACTTCTGCTGGCTCGAGGCCTCCTACAGTGAGCGGCTCGGGCCCCATGTTTCTCCCGCTGCCTGGGGTACAGAGAGCCCAGCCAGGGAAGGGCAAATCTGCTATTTCTTTAATTTATTGGGTGCTGGGATGCGTGAACACACAGATTACTGTGTTCCCCTCTCGACAGCCATCTTGAAATCCCCATAGGTATTTTTTAAGAAGGATTTCAATTCCCACAATTCAACACTTCTCCACTTGAATGCTGTGGCTTTATGATCCTCTCTTTGGATTGTCTCTCCGGGTTGACCCTCTGTGGTGCCAGGCCTTCACTCTCTGATTCTCCTCTTCTCAGCCGACTCACTGCTGCTTCCATTCCTGAGCACCGGGTCATAGTGAAAAGTCTTGGGTGCCCCTCTCATGTTTGCCATCCCACTTTGGAATGACTCTTCTTCTCTCCTTGCCGCTTCACAGACCAATCCCCGCATTCACCTTCTATCCACTTCTTTGCCACTGAGAAGTCTCTCCTCCTCCTCAAGTAGGCTTAGCAGTTGGGAGTCTGTTTCGGGGGAACTCACTTGTTCCCCTGGCTCTTTCACTGGTGGTTCTGTACCTCGACAATGTTATGGATGAGGTTATTGTTCCACTGCTCCGCCACTGTTCGCTGCTTCAGTCTCTGACATGGGTGAGTGGCCCATATCACTCTCTCTGCACCATGAAGGCCACGTTTTATCTTTGTTTCGGTCCTTACACAGCACAGCTCAGCTGCTCCAGCCTGTCTCAGGTCTTCACCTCTTCTTGTCAATGAGCATTTTCTCCATGTTTCGCTTCCCTTATGATTCTACTGATGTTTTGCGGCTACAGTCACTTGATGAGAACGAGGGAAAAAAACCTCCTTCTCCGTAGATGTTTCGCAGGCTTTTAGGGCACTTCTTCACACTACCTTGCTGGCTATGTATGAGGGTGTGGTATTTTCATTGTTATGTCGATTACTTGCTACACGCAGATGCACTCAAAATTAATCCTTTTAAGGCACAGGCTGCCGGTGGATACCATAAGGGTAGAGTGTGAAGATAACAGATCTGGTAGTACCCAAAAGAAGAATTTGGAATGAAAGAAATTAAAAAACTTTCTGAAAATGTTTTTGTCTGAGATGTGGAGGCCGTAGTAAAGGATTCTTAGGAAAGAAGGATAACTGTGATTTATTTTCCTGTTTTTCTGATACCCCCTCAAGAGATTCTGTAGACACGCATCTATCTATCTATCTATCTATCTATCTATCTATCTATCTATCTATCTATCTATCTATCTATCTGTACATCTCTTTGCACGTGCCATGTGCTTGGAGTTCTTTGTCAGGGAACAGCTTTTGAGACAGGTTAGGGCACAGGACTGGGGTTCCTGGGAGCAAGGAGATTATGGGGTTCAAAGGAAGGGCTCCAAATAGTTTGTGACATTGATCATTAGCTTGCAAGTTTCATCCAAAGTCATAACATTGATCATTGTGGGATACAGGTAGTTAGCAGCCCCCTTTTAGGTGTGGCTAGAGAAGGTTTTAGCTCAATGCCAAGGCATATGAAGATACATATTAGAGAGAGTCACCGGTGTCAGTCGCCTCTTCTCTGATGCAGAATGAGTGTCTCCTAGAGAAAGCACTGTCATAGCAGCATCCATGTTTTAGGAGCGAGTTGTAATGCCCATGGTGGGGAGTGACTTTTGAATGATGCTTGTAAGTGCATATTTTCTTTCTTTTACATTGATGTTACTTCACTTGTGTGCTACAAGTTTAACTGCCTATATGAGTTTAACTGCCTATATCCCCCTCTCGCTCTCTTCGCTCCGCTGACCACTTCCTTCTCACTGTACCCCCTTCCCCCTGTGCTTCTTCCCGCTTCCGCTCTTTTCATCTTCTTGCTCCTCTACACTGGAACTCTCCCCCCCTCCCAATCCGCTCCTCCACTACCCTCACCTCATTTCGCACTTCCCTTAAATCCCTTCTCCTTCATTCCCCTCCGTGAAGCCCTCCCTGCCTTCTCAACTCCCGCCCCCCTGATTTTCCCCTCCCTTTAATTACTCTCTCCCTTCTCCCTTCACTCTCTACCCCTTCCTTCTGCATGTATTCAATCCTCTCCTGCTTCCCCTCAACTCACCAATGCTCACTTCACTCCCCCACCCTCAGTTAATTGCTCTTTGGACTGTTGTGTGGAATGATTCATGCTGTAATTCTTGCTCACAGTGTTAATTGTTGTTATTTCTCTGTATTTGTTGTTACAATGTACAGCGCTTTGGCATAAAGCGGTCTAAAAAAAAGTCAATCAATCAATCAAATCAATAAAAGAGATATTGGCTGAATGACGATTTTAAGAGCCTGTTTTGTTTCAATGCTGTTTGTACTTTTATGTTGTTTTGAGTTTTATATTGCATTATAATGGTATTTCCATCAGCTGATCGATGCAGAGAATGTAAACATGCACACAAAGAGGAAATGAATATTGATGTGTGTAGATACTCTCATAGTGCATGGAAATGAGCCATAATATCCAGTTAAAATGCTGCAGTCCACCAAATAGCCAACGTCTATTCTCTCAATGGAGAGCATTGAACCAATAGATCAAGTGAAACTGTGATGTAAGTTCACCAAACTGCCAACAGCTTTCCTCACATTGGATAGCATTGAACACAAAGCATAGAGTTAAGTTTATTTGGCTATATCTTTAGTGCACCGAATACCAGGAAAGGACGCCACCACACAATGTTCATCTGATTTCTGAATAATAGCCCCGGCCTTATAAAGATTAAACGTCACACAGTTGAAAGGAAATCCAGTGTATGTGCTGTATGCGTTCACCCAGGAAAAGGACCACAATACTCGACGAACACAGCTGGGTTTGGATAAAGGGATAGTTATTGCATGCCAAAGGCCATCGGATAGCATAGACACCAGAACTCACCTTGTAAATATTACAAAAAAGCATAGACCAGCTGTTGAAAATACACTACCTGTCTAGCAGAATTCGAGCAGAATACTTAAGTCTGAATGTCGAGTTTTCTAGATCATAGAAAAGAGAACTTGCACAGCCTTTTAAAGGGGTACGAGTGCAGGTATTTGAGGGCGTTGCTTGATGAGTCCACACATCTCAGGTTTTAAAAACAGACCCCCCCCTCTTCTTTCTACTGTCCCCTAGTTTAGGAATGTCACACCACCAAATCTCATTACTAGTCGAGAGCGCATTCCTGTCGTGTATATCTAGAAATAGGTGGACTTTAATTAGAATCAGCACCCTGGGAGGCGCCATCCACCAATAAGAATTCTCCTAACACTGGCTGTATTAACTAAGGGAAGCCCACGTTGCGAGCATTCTCATTGGTTACAGGGCGCTTCCCTTCCCCGCTCCCCCTTCACCATTTAGCACCTGTGTAGTTTGCCTACACGGCTGCTAATAGTGTCCTTTTTTTCAAAAGGAAAAGAAAAATGAAACTTACCTATGTGGTGTCTCGGCTCCAGCATAGAAGTCCATTGAACAGCTGATGATGTCACAGTCATCAACATGGAAAATGGACTTCCCGGACAGCACTACAAGAGCCGTTCTGCAACACAAAGGTATGTTTCTTCCTTTTTTTTTTTTTAAAAAACAACATTAGCACCAGTGCAGGGAAACTACAGGGGTGCTAATGCCGATATTAACCTCAGTGGCGGGCCGACCATTTTGGTAAGGGCACCACTGACCCCGACCTCGTTAAGGGATCCTCGATTTGCTGCCTCAGTTAATATCGCCTCATTAATATCTTTTGTGTATCTAGTGATTTCTCACCCTTCTTTGCAGTGTAGTAATTGGTGTTATGATTGCCAAATCTCGCTCCCATCGTCCCTCCTGCCAATAGTTAATTCTTTCTACATTATTTGTTCTGCCATTCAGGGGGGTCTCAGAGTTTCGATTCTGTCATTCAATACTGGTTCTAAAAATCCCCCAAAAAATGGTAAAAGTAAGAAACACATGCAAAATTAGGAGTTGGTGGTGATTAGATCTCTTGTTTGGCAAACTATATGACAGTTTGTTTCTGACAAATCCTGTTACCACTTATTCTGAGAACATAATGGAACTTGGGGCCATACCCCATTTTGGCATCTTTTTTTTAATTTCATGATTTGCACTTTATATTTTATGTGATGGCTCAAATCTTTTAAAGGTTATAATTCCCTGTTTTATTTAATGCTGAGTTAGGAATGCGAAAGCGCAATTCCACAGAGCAGTGCATTCAGCTTTGACTTGTTCCTACTACTATTTCTCACATAAACATCTTTTGATATGATTGGGGCAGATGTTTCAAAATGGGCAATCTTAAAAGCCTACCTGCCCCACACCCCTGCATCAACCAGTCCTCAATATGCTTGCTATGTCTCACTATCGTTACAAAGCTGCATGTTCAAATGGTTTTTCATCTGCATTTGTAACAGACAACCTATGGTACCTTCAATTGACATCTTGGCGCACTACTGCATAAGTACTGACTACATTCCCCCTTTACATAATGTGTAGAGCTGGGAATGTACTTAGTAATATAAGAGGCTCCACCAGTTGAATCTTTCTGGAGCACATTGAACGCACACATTACTTAGCCCTACACATTCTGACTCAATTCAGGAAGTTGAAAAATAGGTTCATGTCACCACAACCATTTCAGTGATAAGTTCACCTGTAAACGGTACTTGCCATCAACATGTGTAATATTGACCGACACACAATGTGCTCTTTGCTGGAATAGAATACCTTTCATCTCAGCGAGCAGCCTCACACACATATTCATTTTGTTTTTCCCCATTGTTGATAGGCCTAAAGGCAAACTAATTGCGTCAAACCAGTCTCTCCATGGTGTGGTGGTGGATGCAAGTCACAGTTCTCCGGCACAAGGTTTTAGCCATACCCCGATTGATGCATGTTCTATTGCCCTGCAGAGGGATTACTCAAGCTATCCTGATTGTGATTCTAAATGCAAAGTGGTGTACTGTGCTGGGCTTATGCGTGTAAGTGCTTTACGGGTACAGCATTGGTAGTGAAGAGGTTTGAAAAAGGGAACAACCATGGTTGCTGGGTTCACACTGCTCTGTCAAAGTGTTTGTATATGTCTAGTTAGAGAGAGCTTCAGCTCTCTGCAAAATCTCTTGAAGGTACATAATAGAGGGACACTGGTGTCAATGAGCTTTGTGATAAACTGTACCTTTTTGGCTTACTGCACAAAAACCTAGACTCATTTAAAAGTGTAAAAGGTCGCTTTAATGTGACAGGCCAAAGCTTACAATCAAACGCTTAACTGGCTCCATGGCCTAACAAACTAAAGAAATATTTTAACGACCAATTAAATAAATTAAACATTTTCATTTTCATTTTCCCCCAACAATTAAATAATTAAATAACCCATTTCCTCCCTAATGATCCCTTGGATCCCACCGTCTCCTTGCCCCTTTTCCAGGCGTCCCACTTTCTCCCAGGGGCCATGCCCCTCCAGGCTCAATACCTGTTCCCCCGGGGTGACCTGCTTGTGCAAACAGCGCCACCCCATCCTTTCCCGTGTCATTCCCCCATTGCGCTTCTCTCCCCCCACATCAAAAGGGGCCATGCCCCCGGCGCCCCGACCCACTTCAACACCCTTCAAACTCCCCTCTACACCAAACTCCCCCTTCCTATGACCTGCAGCCAGCCTGACCTGCCACATCAGCAACATATATTACACACACTTTCACAATGCCTGACCTGTCACACAAAACTACCGACCCCTACCCTCCTAACAGACCCCCACTCATAAAAAACTTGCCATGTCATCTAAAAAAAACCCCCGCATAATCCCATGAACAATGGACCCCCCCATATTACATAACCAGGCATTACCCTAAAACGAAAATGAAAGGGGTGGGAGGGCGGGACAATCACCAAGTCCTAACCGTCGCCTGCCTCCCGAACCTTCCCTGAACCCTTAAATACCCCCCGGGAGGCGCTCTGCCCCTAGGGCCACTCGCTGGCTGTGTGCAGCGCCAAAAACTCCCCAGGGGGATACGCTTCGCGTTCCCCCCGGGCCCCCCTTTTGGCTTACTGCACAAAAACCCAGACTCATTTAAAAGTGGAAAAGGTCGCTTTAATGTGACAGGCCAAAGCTTACAATCAAACGCTTAACTGGCTCCATGGCCTAACAAACTAAAGAAATATTTTAACAACCAATTAAATAAATTAAACATTTTCATTTTCATTTTCCCCCAACAATTAAATAATTAAATAACCCATTTCCTCCCTAATGATCCCTTGGATCCTACCGTCTCCTTGCCCCTTTTCCAGGCGTCCCGCTTTCTCCCAGGGGCCATGCCCCTCCAGGCTCAATACCTGTTCCCCCGGGGTGACCTGCTTGTGCAAACAGCGCCACCCCATCCTTTCCCGTCTCATTCCCCCATTGTGCTTCCCTCCCCCCACATCAAAAGGGGCCATGCCCCCGGCACCAGAAAAACCCTCCCCCGAGGAGTTCTTTCTGCCCCCCCCAAACTTTTCTACCTCAAACTTTTTACCCAGTCTCCCAGTCAAGAACCCAAGTCCGCCAGGTAGTGATTATTCCCATACACGGACAAGTGTACCCCAACCTCTCTAACGTTAAGGAAACCCTCATATGTTATTTCCTTATGGTCCATGACCTGCACAGCCACCGAGGCACAAAATTTGACCATTTCTCTGTTTATCCCCTTCCTGGCCCGCTCTATTGCTCCCTCACTTCTCGCTCCCCTCCAAACTCTTCGCGGCAACAACTTAGTCCACACCACCACTGCTTGAGGCCATATTTCCCGCACCCACACTAAGTCGCCCTTCATTTTCTTTAGCAGAGCCACCCCCGTATCTCTCACCAGGTCATTCTCCCCAGCATGCATAATCACCACTTCTGGAACCCCATAGCGTTCCCTCATCCCTGCCAATATAGGAAGCAGCTGATCCCACCGCATGCCCCCCAAACCGTGCCATCTCACCACCACTTCCTTGTAACTGCACCCCAGTTGCCTTCCAAACACCCTTCTCTCTGCCTCTTTCCCAGCCCACTTAACAATTGAATGGCCAACAATCCAAACTTGCCTCAACTCCCCCTTCTTTCGCGCAGCATCTGAAAAAGAAATACAAAATCACTGACAAGTCAAAATATTACGACAACAACAGTTGGCCCACAATTTCCTCCTCCACCTTCCTTCAACATTCCCCTTTATCAAACTCCCTGACGTACCCCTTGTATTTCCCAGACCTCCAACGCCCCAATCTTTTCACCTTGTCCTCTGAAAAACCCAGCCTGGTACCCTCAGATGCTGCGCCCATCCTAAAGGAATGAGTCCCAAAATCCTCTGCCTTTTCTCCCACTGCCACCAGCGCCTTCCGCAATACCCCTAGCACCTGGGCCGCTGAAACCGGCGATCCATCCGCATGCTGAAAAACCAAGCCTGTCTTACCCCCAGAGCGCTCCTTCCACACCTTGCCTGCCTGAACTGGGCTTAAAACCTTGCTCCCTCGACCCAGCAGAATCCAAGAGCCCCTTCCCTTCTGGTCCGTCTTAGACCTTTTAATCTTGATGTCTAAACCTTCTTCTGTAATTTGAACATCTTCCCATTGCAGTCCCCCAACCCCCTCTTTTCCCCCGACCAACTCAGAAACCCTGAAAGCCCCAAAGAATAACCACGTAAAACAAGTCGCAAACAGTTCCCCTTCCCATACCGACCAGCAAACTCCCCCCATATCGGCCTCCTCTTATCCTTGTCCCTCTTACTCTCCCTTGCCCATCCTTCCAACATCCTACTCGCCATTTCCCCCCCACTTGGCTGAAAACCCCAAAACCATTTCCCATAAAAGGCAATCCCTGCTAGCTTCCCCGCTATCGTTGCCCTTGACCAGCCCCTGTCCATGCACCTCAGGAGGAAATTCGTGACATCATCCCTCCTCCGCTCTTCCGCATCCCACCTACCCTTCCAACTACAAGCTCCTCCTCTAATAAAATCCTCCCAGGCCCTCCTGTATGACTTCTTAGACGCCAAGGCCAAAGAACCCTCCACCAAAGCCAACGCTCTCAGCTTCCTATCTTCCACAGCTCCTCCAGAATCTGCTGCCCCTCCTGATCTGCATCTGGAGCCAATCCATGGAATCTCTGCCATTGAAAACGAGATAATGCATCAGCGATGCCATTATCCTTCCCCGGCACATGTGTTGCCTTAAACACCACATTCCATTCCATGCAACGCAGAACAAATTCTCTCATCAGTCTTGCCACCCTCCGATCCCTAGCTGACTGCCTGTTCACCACATGGACCACGCATTCGTTGTCAACATTGAAGTTCACCTTCTTGTTCTGCAACTCCATACCCCCCCAACTCCAATGCCACTAGTAATGGAAAAAAGTCGAGAAATGCTATACTCCTCCCTTCCTTCAACCACCGCGCTGGCCACTTCTCCGCACACCACTTTCCCCCCCAAAACACTCCGAAACCTCCGGCCCCTGCTGCATCCGAAAATATCTGAACTTCCCATGTCACCGGGTCTCCCTGAAACCACATTGACACTCCATTGAAACTCTCCAAAAAGCGCAGCCAAATTCTGCAATCCTCCCTCACTGCCCCCGATACTCTTATCCGATGATGTGGGCACTTTGCTCCCGCCATGGCCCTTGCCATGTTCCTGCAAAACCTCTGCCCTGGGGCCACCACCTTACATGCAAAATTCAGATGCCCAACCAATCTCTGCATCTCCAACAGCATCATTTTCTTGGCCCCCACCGCTTTCTCCAACAGTACCACCAATTTGCTCACCTTGTCGTGCGGCAAGCGTGAGGTCATGGCCACTGAATCCAGTTCAATTCCTAGAAATGTTAACACCACTGCCGGCCCTTCTGTTTTGTCTTCGGCTAATGGTACACCCAGCTCCTCCATCAATTCCTGAAACACTTTAGCATTTCTCTGCAATCCTCCTCTCTTTTTGCCCCGCTAATGAACAGAAAATCATCCAGATAGTGCAGCACACTCTCCCACCCCGAGCTGAATGAGAAAACCCACTGTAGAAAAGAGCTGAACCGTTCAAACAAAGCACAGGAAATTACGCACCCCATTGGCAATGCTTTGTCTATGTATATGCGGTCCTCAAACTGCAAACCCAACAACCAAAAATCCTCCGGGTGCACCGGCAATAACCTGAAAGCCGCCTTGATATCGCACTTGGCCATGAAGGCCCCTCGCCCTTCCTTCCTTATCAGCTCAACCGCCTGGTCAACACTTGCATACACAACCCCACATTCTTCCGGGGCAATGAAATCATTAACTGACAATCCCTCCGGCCATGACAAATGATGAATCAGTCTGAACTCCCACGGAGCTTTCTTGGGCACCACCCCCAATGGGGATATCACTAAGTCACCCGGCACGTCATCAAATGGGCCCACTATCCTTCCTGCCGCTATTTCCTTGTTCAATTTTTGTCTTACCACCTCAACATTCTCTCTCGCCGACTTCAAATTTTCAGCCCACCGACGCACCCTTGGTCCCTGGTAACCTAATCTGTACCCCTGACAAAACCCCTCACTCAAAATCTTAGCCCCTTCCCTATCCGAATAAAATTGCAACCATTTTTCCAACACACCCACTTTAATTGGAGTAAAAGCTTTTCCCCACAACCCTTTTTCCTGAACCTCTCCCCCTGTCTCCCTGTTGGAAACACTGCGTGAGAGGGTGTTTTCCACCACACTTGCTACACTCGTGCCTGAACCTACACAGGGTCCTTGCGCAGCCGTCCTTAGTGTACCCCCAGCACGCTGCTGAGGACTGACCCCTGCCTGCTCCCCCCACCCCCTCATGGGCGGGGCGACCAAGAAAGGGCCGGAAAGGCACAGGCAGCCCACTTGCTGTGTGCAATGTCGGGGCAGGCCTCGTTGGGGCCATCCATTGCAGCCAGAGATCCATATCTATCTCCCCCCAGACCGCCTGACTGTCCTCTGCCATTCTCGCTCTGAATTCCTCATCATACCTTACCCAGGCAAAGCCCCCAAAACTCGTGAAAGCCTTCCTTATTACATCCATATACTTAAACAGGGCCACGCAACGCTCCGGGAATTTTTCGCAATACACACTGGCATAAATGATAAACGCCGACGTCCAATTCTCAATAGTCACCGGGACCCTTGGGCGTGAAGCCAGTTCCCTCTCTTCCTCCTTAGGCCCCTCCTTTGCTCTCACTTCCCTATGGAGCAATTTGAAGACATCCACAAATTCCCCCGCCTGAATCTTCTCCCTGGTCGCTGCCATCAAGTGCGCCCCCAATGGTTTTGTTATCCCCATGTATGGCAATTTTTTCTCCTTTCCTTTCACTTCAACCTCCTTATCTTTTCCAGCTTGCACTTCGAGCCCCAATGGCTCCACCACGTCATCCGTTTGGACCTCCACTGAGCAAATGATCTTCTCAACCCCCGCGGCTCAATGGCCTGCACACCAACTTCTTTCGTTACACCTTGAAGACCAGACCCTTCATCCCATGTCCCTCTTCTTGTGACCCCTCTCTGCCATGCAGATGACCATTCCCTTTCCCGCTCACCTCTTTCCACACCTGCCGCCTGTGGTCTGGCGTCCACACCAATGCTCCTCCTCTCCTTTCTTAGAGGGCTCCTACTGCGGGGACAAAACATGTCAGCACACTCACCCAGCCAATAGTTCCCCTGACCCCTTCCCCCCGTCCACCCTGCACTTCCCTTTCCATATCCTACCTCAAACTTCCTCTCTCCTCCCCCCCTTTCCTGTTCTGCCCTATAATCTTCCACTTCCCATTGCCCCACATATTCCTCCCATCCAACTTCATCACCCCTTAAATACCATTGCGGATGCGAGCTCATGCCCGAGTTGAGTTGATGATCTTCTTGCGAGCCCGCGGCGTCCGCCCCGCCACTCCTTTGACGTCTTCTCAGCGGGGTTGTGGAAACCCCTGCCTGGTCCTCTTCTCTCGGGCGAGGCGTTCCGTCCTCCACCCTGGAATCCTCATTGCTAGGGGCTGTGCTGTGCCCTCTAGGCTCTCCTTGCGCTGACCGAGGAGGGGCCGTACTGAAACCCTCTACCTCCACCTGACCAGCGGGGGCTGCGCAGCGCCCTCCACCCTCCTTCCTCCTACCCGGGGGGGCCGTTCCGCGCCCCATTCTAACCTCCTCAAAGGACGGTGACATCTCCCTCCTTCTCCCCCCTGCACTCTTCTGCAGGTATTTACCCCCTTTTCCCCTTTGCCCTGTCACCCCCCTCTGCGCCCCTTCACTGGCTCCCCTCTGATTCCTTTGAGCCACCTCCATCTGAGAGTTCCTATCTACCCTCGAACTAATACTCGCTCCCTCCCTCCCTGGCTGCTCACCCGAAATCATTTCTCCCTCTGACGCCCTCCTATCTAACTCCTTCCTCAACTTCCTGCCCCTAGTTTCCCACACCTCCCCTCTCCCCGCCGATGGGGTGCAAGCCACCACTGCCGCGAGAGCCCCATCTGCCGCTGCTCTACGCTGCGGCCTACCACCACTTATCTCCCCCTCCCCCGTGACCTCACCGCCAGTGACCTCCCCCACTGCCTCCTCTAACTGAGCCCTAGATGCCCTACTAATTATTTCCAAGGCCTCCCTCAGAGCCTTAGCATCAACCAGCCCTCTCTTGCTTGCTCCCTGCCCAACCATTGTGCACTACTAATCTGGTTGTGCACTAAATAAATGTCCCGTGAAAACTTAACCTAGCAAATCCTAAGCCCCCGAGCCAAAACTACCCTTGGACCCATACCCCCCCAAAGGCCCAGCTAATAAATTCGGAAACGCGTTAACTAGGCGCTTGGGAACACTCAACCGTTAATAACACCCCTGCCCCACACTATTCTCAAAATTCTAAATAATTAAAACTAAAATTATATATATATATATATATTTTTTATATATACCCCCCTAAATCCTGCTATAACCCTCAACACCCCCTACCCCTTCAATTAACCGCCCCCAGGCACAAGAAAAGTCCCCACAACCCTCAGCCCAACCAGCAATGAGGCAGAGGAGGGCCTGTGTCACACTGCCCCCTGGTGGATCACGAGATGCACCGCACCGTCAGTAACCAGCAATAACGTACTGTCCCTTTAATTGAACCACACCTCCTCCTCTGGCCCCAGCCTGCTACCGTGCCCCGCGTCAACTCTAAAACCTTCTACTTTACACTAACGGGCGGCCGCCCACACACGAGGAGGGCCCTTAAACAGCGCCGGCGCTGCGTGCACAGTGCCCAGCACACCCTTTCTGGCCACCAAAAACACCCCGCCGGCAAGCGAACGTCGGCGGGATGCGCCCTTCCTCCTACATCACCCCCGGGCCCTCTATTCCCCCCAACAACCTAGCCTCGGCCCCACCACGCACTCGCCACTGGGCCCACAGGTAAGCACACGAGGGGTGTCTTATCTACGGCACCCCTCCTACCCTATTACCTAATTCTAAAATATAATTTGTTTTTTTTTTTTCTGCCTACCCGCCCACTCCAAATAATACTCCCTTTCCTACCTCCCTAGCGCGCACCTCAAGGCCCAGCTAATCCCAGGGAAGGCTCGGGAGCAGGCGACAGGACTGAGAATCACCAAGTCCTATCCGTCGCCTGCCTCCCGAACCTTCCCTGATCCCTTAAATACCCCCCCGGGAGGCGCTCTGCCCCTACGGCCACTCGCTGGCCGTGTGCAGCGCCAAAAACTCCCCGGTGGGAAACGCTTCGCGTTCCCCCCGGGGCCTCCCTTGTGATACAGAAAGATGAAAGCTCTGTTACACTGCCAGCCATTTTGTTGGTGTGAGTGGAACTGTTTAAGTTAGCAAGAGAGTTTCTGAATGTTGATTTTAAGAACTTGTGTTATATACATGCTGCTTGGTACATTGATGTGTTTTCCACGTTTGTGCTGCATGCCATTGTGTCTGCTTTTTGTTATTATTTCTATGGTTGTGTGTGGCAGCCACTGTTCATGCGGCTAAAGAATATAACAAGGTACCCAATCCATAGTAACTGCCACAAGCTGTGGACTATAATGCTTAGGCAGCCTTTTCATAATGGCGGCCATATTGGATTGAAAGCATTGTTATAGTAAACTATCTGAGGCTTCCATTCAACACGGGCATTGTTCATTACAAAGGAGACTGGCACGCAGGCCATCCCACACCACACCCTCTGGTCCTGTGAAGGGTTCAGAAGCTGAGTGTCCTCTCGCCCACCCTGACCAGGATCATCTGGGTCAATCTTCTTTTATTTTCTTCCCCACACTGGTCAGCTCATTCAGAGACCTTAACAATCACCAACCCTCAAGTTATGTTTGGGGCCGCGTTTGCTGCTAATGAGGAGGGAATCTAGCCTGGGGCCTCCTTAACTGATATACAGCAGGACAAGGCCTCATAAACCTGTCGAGGTATGGGACAGAGGGGGGGGGGGCTCGTTACTACTACCTCGATCTTATAATGGCTCTAGTTGACTGGAAAGTGTTTACCATTGAAGTCGAACAACACATCTGGTTAACACTTTTGTATACAATCTTCACCATTGACTATGTAACTTGACTACTTCTGTGCTTTGTTGATTGGATGTAGCTTGAGCAGCTGAAACCTTTGCTGAATGACAAGAACATGTATACGGTTGTGTGCATTGAGGAACAGACAAGATGTTCTCCATCTTTCTTTATTTTTTTGAAAGTAAAACAAAAATGATAAAATCAAATACATTGAGAGATGGCAAGAACGTAAAGGTTGGGGATTTCTAAAAGCAAGCAATACATTTTCCTTGGGGAAAACGTGTCATTGCCAATTCATTCATGGGTGTATCTATGCACGTGTTCCACCACCATGTGTTCTATCCTTAGCACTGATGAACTGTGCCAATACCTCTACCTTCCCTTACCAGACATATCATACATGGTCTCCAGCTTTTCAGTTGGTACTGTTACTCTGATGTGGCTTTCTCCCTCTTCTCTCCCCTACGCCTCCTTGAAGATTCGTTATTCGTCACATTCCCTACCACGTCTACTGTTTCTCCCAAGGTATGCCCTCTACGCCAACCCGTTCTAATAGGATATTGATTTTAAATTCCAAGAAGAGTTTTCCATTTAAAATCGTGTTCCCTGTTAATTGTGTTTATAAGTTTGAATGTGGATATCATAACCCCTCTCGTTGTTTCCTCCCCTGTGAGTGTGTTCAGACGTATGTGGCACACATCTCATGAAGTATTGCATATATTGTTTGTGTAATTCGAATGTGGATATTCTCCAGCACTGGATGTTTTCATCCTTCTGTGGATGTTGCAGCAGACGTTTACACCTTACTGGAGACGACACACTGCCAGCGATGTATACAAGATCAGCGTTGCAACATGCCCTGTTCTGGCAACCTTTCCTAGAGTACCCGCAATGTATTTCCATAATGCAATTATGTTAAAGCATTTAGGCTCATGCACGGTATGTCATTGACACCAGTATCAGCAATATCTACTAGTCAGCAGTATACGACAACACTTAGTGACATATCATGGTTTAGGAAACAGGAGCTGTGCCGCGAACGTTGTGTTCATTCGTTCTGTGGCATCGTTCATGCTTTTGGTAAAAGCCTTTTATGAGTATACATGGCAAGCTGTCTGTGGAAGTTTAGTACAATGAGACGAGTATGAGCCTTAGATGTTCCAGTACCACGGTCTTAATAGACAGTTCACATTTATCTTTAGAAGTGATTTCTGAAACATAAAATGTGCAATTTCATAGTCTTTGAAAAGGGAACTAATTATTCCTCTGGCCTCATTAATGAATTTGAAAATTGCTTCAAATCTGATAGTCAATTTGTGAGTCATATGCGAAAAACATGTACTGGCTAAGCCAACACACCTTTCTTTGCTTTTTCGGTTCTATGGAGTCTTTAGAAACACATACCCTCTACATAGACAGAGCCAGACCTATTGCCTCTGACATCGTTTATTAGCTGCGGCTTCCAGTGGTACCACCATTGGATGACATGCTATTAAACTGTTATATATGTAGGCTTGCTCGCATGGGGGCTGGTATGTGGGCTTGCTGGTATGTTATATATGTGGGCTTGCTCACACGGCATTCTCCTCTAGCACCTCGCCTCAGCGGCATACTTTTCAGAACAAGCCACCACCTGGAACTCATCCTTCTTGTCCAAAGGATACTTCAGGGCTTTCTCGAACATAGCCTGCGCCCAATCCACTCCGATTGCCTGCGGAGTCCCACAAGGCTTCTGCGTCTCTCCTACATTATGCAATATTTTCACGAAACCATTATTTGACATCCTAGACAGACTAGCAATTTCCTACACAATCTACGCAGATGACACACAAATACTTATACCCATCTCAGACAACTACATCACTGAACCCATGGCCCTAACAATATCTTTCACACAATCCAAGCATAGATGGCTACCAACATCCTCTGCCTAAACAACGAGAAAACCAAGATCCTCCTGATAGACACATAAACTGCTCTTAACAAACTCAATGACAACTACAACGCCTTCACCATTGACGGTACTACCATACCTGTCTCAAGCATCATAAAAACACTGGGGGTATATCTGGACGCTACTTTGACACGGAACAGACAAGTCAGTGCTATATCCTCATTAGCAGCTTACACGACTAAACGCATAGATGCCTCCAGACCGTTCCTGTTCCAAGACATCTGCCTCACGATTACAAGAGCCCTCGTAGGCTCCAGACTGGACTACTGTAACACACTCTTTGCAGGCCCCGCCACACGGAATCTTAACAAACTCCAGGTAATTCAAAACAATGCCATTAGAGCCACACTTAATGTTCAAAAACGTGAACGCATCTCTGCGGCCAGGAAAAAAGCCCTCTGGCTACTCATTAGATAACGCATCCTCTTTAAAACACTAGCCATCACACATAAATGCTTAATCAACAAAGCACCTAGATACCTCTCTCAAACAATACAATACAACAACCTTCCAGGCCCACCAGATCGATCCACCCCAACCGCCTAACTATCCGCCCTACAGACTGAAAAGAGCTGGAGGCGACGGCTTCCCTGCACTCGCAGCAGAACAGTGGAAACATCTCCTACACAAACTGAGAGCAGAACCCTCACATGGTGTCTTTCACAAACAGCTCAAACCCCTCCTGTTTTCCCAGGACGCCGAATGAGACCTAGACACCAGCACCCACCCTGTTTCCACATCGCTGCAACGCCTGGACCTCCCTCCTCTATCACACTACACATCTTCACCCAGGAGCTACCTGTCTCTTTGCAAATATCTCTTTCTATACCAATGATCTATGTAACTGCATTCCTGTAATTACTGTATCCATGTAACCTTCTCTCTATGCATGCTATCCATGTAACCTGCACCCTGATGCCTCAGGACTTGTCGCGAAATACACATGTTAAATAAATACATAAATGAATGTCTGAACTATGTGATATTTGAGGGAACTCTTCAGATTTGCTTGTTTTGTTTGTTTTCCTGCGCTGTTGTTGTGTTCATCTGCTGGGAATATTTTGTTTGCTGTTTTCATCCAGACATGTAATAATGGGCATGTAATTAGTCATGTGTTCTTCTGTGTAGGCAACTAAGCTCCAAAGAACACTATTTCCACAGCTGAGTTGAAGCTTAAATTGAACACTTTGCTTTGAAGTCCCAGCTGGATAACACATGTATTATTTCAGTTTTTCTAGTGTCCAACTCGATGTTTAAAAGGGCACGGCCTTTACAAATATTGGCACAGGAATGCAAACAAGTTCTGTGATTGTTTGTTTCAAGATAAAATCTATCAAAAAATAATTCCAACTTGAAAATAAAGTTGCAAACTGAGACGGTAGCAGACAGAATTTTTCAAACATGTCCTGCAATCTTTAGACACGACTTATAGAACTATTCAACCTTTGTTATTATGAATCATATGATGCATGGCACAGTTTAAATGCTTCAAGAGGGAGAGGGAGGAAACATTGGGCAAATAATCAAAGGAACAAAGAGGATATCAAGGACATTATGTACAAATCATATAATGTGTGGCATGCAGCAGATTAGTTGGTCTATTAGTTAAATGCAAATGTGTCCAGTTAAGGATAATGGTCTCAATACCCGTCTCTGATCAGTTACCAAGCACAAAACACGTGGAATAAAAGACACCTCTTTTGGATATTAGAAACCTATACAAAGTAGAGATTGTAATGGCAAAGGTATATTTTATTCAAAGGAAATTTCGGAAGCTGCTAACTCAAATAAACAAATAGTTCAGGCTTTCACGTATTTGGAAAGCCTTTTATTACTAATAAGTGGTTTTCGATCATACCATTTTTGGGCGCTAAAGTAGACAATATTCAGGAAAGTATTCAGCGAGTATTTATACTTGTAACTTTGTCAAGTGCTGACTCCATCTCAGCACCAGAGCGCAGACTCCCCCAAAAACAAAGGGTTTACTTGACTTTCCGGAACAGATGACAGAAGATATTCAGGCCTTTGCCATAACCTCATATTCTACTTCTTACCCAGTGTATGCTATGTTATGTTATGTTAAATATTTTTGTAGAGCGTACATTCGCCAAAAGCATCTTGGCGCTAGAAGGGGGTGGTCCCGAATTTGGAAACTGTATCTACTCGCTAGGGCTGATGGGAGTTGTAGTTCAAAGCATCTGCAGAGCTAACGTTTGGAGACCTCTTCACTACAACCAGCATAAAGGAGTGCATAGAATAGTGTTTGCCATTTATTACCTCTTTTATAAACAACTTATCTCAGAGCGTAGTTCCTCAAAGTTTAAGAGCGTTATTAAAAGACCTTGTGATGCACCCTGAGGGATGGGTGCAGGCCAACTGACATTCGTTTTAGCAATAAGATAGAATTTGCTATCATTGGCTCGATGTGTAATCTTCAGAAGTTGGACCTCCCGCCCACCAATTTCCTTCACGCCAAAATGAGTCTCTGGCTTGTACCATCTTTTCCCAGATGAAAACCTTAGGCCTCATATTTGATTCACATCTGAATATGGTTCTGTATTAAGGCCATGAGCTACTACATAAGAGTATTTAAAAGAAGGTGACCTTTTCTGTTAGAATGTAATTGTCATGATTTTCACCATACCTGTTTACCAAACCCTAAACTCCACCTGATGGGCATCCTTATAATGGAGAAATGTTGTTCACCCAGGCGATCGCAGCATGTTTACAATGTCTGAGGGCCGGTGCTCTTGTAAAATGTATACATTGAATAGGCTTCCTCACCTCTGCTGTGTTTATAACGCAGTGCTATCAATTAATTACTGCATCCATGGAGCCCATTTTGAAATGAAAAGGCAACTGACGATATGTATAAAGAATGTCCTGCGTGGGAAAAGTCTTCTAAATCCCATTTTGCACAGAAATTCCGGTTTGATTCAGCGAACGTTATATTTTAAGAACACTGTGAGGGCCTGAACATTTGATTTGACAAAGTCAATACCACTTTGAGTCATTTGTCAACACCACCAGAAAGAAAGTACTGTAACGGGGAAGAGCAGGACCAATTTAATGCAGAGCACTCGTAAGTAATCCAAACATACCTAATGTGACTGCACGTTCAAAGGGGGTAAGGGCAGGGATTGGTCCTGGGCCAGACAGGGCAAAGTGCTTTTTCTGCAGGATAGTGCAATCGTAGCAAAGCATATCTACCGGAAAGATACTGAGGCAGCCAGAGTCAGCAATTACACAGGTCTTCAAACGTCATCAATAGGGCTCAAGTACAGAACATAGGTGGATCATTAGCATACGCACAGGGACTGAACGTATCCTAAAATGAAATATGCACATTTCATTTAACTGTCCTTTCCAAATAGAAGAAAATTCAAAATCGAAATTGAGTATTCTCTTTCACAAAATGAATCATCAATACCTGGAGAAAAAAAAACAGCTAAAGGAGACTTTTCTAGAACACTGCTGGCAAAGTATAAAAGGTGTGTGGCCCAAAAATCCATATTGAAATATTCTATGGAAAGCAACATACCAATACAGGGTGTGTGCTTTGATGACACTTTCATGTGGCTTTGTGGGTTAGTAGGTTCAAATCCTGGCAGGCGAAAACTTGAGCAAACAAGATTTTTTGAATGCTGGCCTCAAAACCACCCAAAGGGGTTGGAGTCGGCACTGTGAAAAAAGTGAGCGAACAAAGTCACCACACATGTAATCTCAACTTGTACCCCGAAAATCAGCACAGGGCCGGGTAGAACATCTTCAGAACAGCAACCTCTCTTCCCACATCCATGGACCTGGTAAATCATCACAGCAAATCTGCCCTCTGATCCTTTCCCCGCCTCACCACGACGTTTAGCGTCCAACAATACTCTGTTTTATAAATGGAATTAGAAAAGCAAGCACATCATAATTAAAGCACTCCAGCAATATAGGAATCCTTATAGAAATATGTTAAATAAAAAGAGTACAAATGTTGTGTTACTTTCACCCCATCTTCAAGACTACAAGGATGCAATTCCACAAAATGATTTTAAAAAATGGCATGCAGGCTGTCTTTAAAGACTTAATCATAACAAAAGGTAATGTGAAATGATAACCTTGTGCATCGTATGACAAAGTCATGCTTTATATGATCCGAGTGGAATGAGAGGTTTTCCAAAAAAAAAAAGAAAAATGCATTTAGCACACCCAATGCGGATATATGAATACCATCGACTCTTTTTTGTCAACATATTTTAATTGTCTTCAAAGAAGACAGATTTGAGCTGCAACTCGTTTTTCTTTATGTGTTTTCAGAATAAAATGCCCCTTTCCAACCTCTTGTCCAAAACAAAGGTTCTTAAATGGACCATTACTTTAAACAAATAGCGTGATAAGCCCTAACCGTGTGTCTGATGGGCTACTGGGGTGGCGGGCGGAAGGTATTTGTCTCTACAATTGCATCACGGGGAGTTGGGGGCTGACAGCATGGTCTCACTAAAACAGGCACAGAGAAAAGCCCTGTGGCTGGAAGCAGCCCAGCCCTAGTTACCTCTTATGCACATGGCAGCAGGCAGTTGTGGGGCCCCCAAAAGCGGCCCCCAAGAGCGTGGTGCCTGGGGCGACGGCACAGACTGCCCCAACCTCAGGCCGGCTCTGCATGAATGCAAGTAGTGTGGATTGCAGTGCAACACCCCGCATTCTGAGCAGGCTCCAGATGCCGATCCACCTTTGATGCTACATGCAGGCAGCAGCACAGAGCCTGTGAAAACCCTATTGCCACAAGACTGTCCCACGGATGCTCCAGTGGGACAGGAATGGGGCAAGGTTCAGCAGCAATGCCAGGGAAAAGTGAGGTAAGGAAATTGCTGGAGTTTTTGGTGCAGAAGCAGTACAGGTAAACGTCGGGGCCTTTCAAACTTTTCAAATGAAAGGGGACTTTATCCTCATGTGGGCCCCCAGCAACTGCTCCCATATTGCCAGTCAGCAGTCTAATAACATGGAAATATAATCCTTTACATATTACTTTTTTTCTGGGGCTTACAGTGTGCGGTCTGCCGCTCTGGCCTTACAATATGTTTTTTCTGGAGCCCATTCGACCATCAATTCCATTGGGGAAAACACACGTGTTTTAGCCTTGTTTCCTTTCAACACTGGTTCCTCCATGTCAGCTGCTTGCTTAGAAAGAAGGATGCATAGCTATTCAGCAGACATTCAAGGTTCAGCTTCCTGCTGGCTCACCATACCATGATAATCTACGGCTATTAACTTTATCTTTATCTCCATTGTAATGTATGGCCCCCTACAGGTGCCGCAGCCTGCTTTCCACTCTAAGCAAGGGGGTGGGGGGCACAACCATTATGTTGAGATGGGCCCCCACACATCTTCAGCCAGGGCTTGGGAAAAGCGTGGCAGGTGCTGCAGTTGCACAGTCACCCGAGGTTGGTGGGGCACATTGTTCATGACCTCTATTGCCAGCATATATACTTTACACAGTTTAGGATAGCGCCTCCCAAACCTACTCCTTTCTCTGAGCACTCTAACTGAATTTATTTGGACCCAGTACCTTCACACCAGACATACATCCTAACACAGAATCAGGAACACAAAATACACCTGTCAATAGAACACAGAGAGCGGCCCAAATCCATCAATCTTCGATTCTGCCCTATACGAGGATGAATGCAGAACTCTGGGCCACAGGTTGAGGTGAGCAAGCCAGGCCAGTCCATCAGCTTTGAATATGACAGCCTGGGCTGCTCGGTCATTCCAGCCTGCTGGAGGCCCTCAAACGATCGTGTTGGTTCTGTCGCTCCATTGCAAAGCACTGGATGCCATCAGCAGCCCATTTAGCAGCCCATGCCTGTGTCATTTGGTCCTAGTGCAGTGGTATTCAAACTGTGGGTCGCGACCCCCTAGGGGTCCGCGGGTGCATCCCAGGGGGGCCCTGAGAGCTCAGCATGAAAAAAGATTTTTTTTTTTTTTTTTTTTTTTTAGATTGGAAGAAATGGGCAGGGGTGGCCCACATGGGCGGGCTGAAGCATGAAACTGTCTCAGGCAACAATGAAAAAGTGGCCCACAGTTGTAAATGGATATTCATTCCTTTAGTCACAGACTGGGCCTCATTACTACTATGGCGGACCAGTAACAACGGTGCTGGTAAGCTACCGGCACCGTTGCTACCGTTCCGCCATAGTAAGAGTTGTGCTCGTGGGTGCTTGACAGCCCCCGCCAGGTCTGACCTCAGCTCGTCGGATGCACCGGCACCGTTATTAACGGTGCCGGTGCATCCGAGCTCCCCCTTCCCATTTGAGCCATATGGGGCTCAAATGGGAATGGGGATCTACCGGCACCTTCGAAAGGGCAATTATCATGTCCGCCTAACTCGGCATGACCTAGTAATTGCCCATTCGCGGGTGCCAGACCCGGATGCAACTCCAGTGGCAGCCGTGCCGGTTTTACCGGCACAGCTACCGCCAGAGTAGTTATGAAGCCCACTGTTTCAATAGTACCCAAAGGGGTGCTTTGTGTTAAAATGTAAGTAAATTGTGATATATTCAGCAACAATGGTCAACATTACTAACTGCATAGTGGCCCCTCACCCATTATGGAGGAGCTAAGGAGCCAGCCCAGTGAAACAGTGAGCACTCCCTCAGCTGCTTTATCCAGCTAATGGAGTGCTCCTGGGCTGGCTGAACTGTCAAAGGGAAACACTGTTTCCCTTTGACAGTTCAGTTTAGTTCCCCAGCCGCACATGCTCACTGAGCCATGCAAGTGCTGGGGCGTTTTGCTTCGCCAGCATTGCATAGCTCATTGGAAATGCTGGCTGGGGCACTGCATGTCTGTATGTCCGAGGGGGAGCTCCTGCGCCTCCTCGCACATACGGACAGAGCAGCTGGAGCAGCACCCACACACAGGCCAATGCAGAAGGTACGTTTATGTTCATTGTTTTTATTTAAACATGTGTATGGATGCGTTATGAGTGAGTGTATGGTGATGGATGCTCATGTGAATGATAGAGTGATTGCTGTATGAATGTGCAGCGCCTTGCATATACACATAATCATGTTCATTGTGTTAGGACCAGTGGGGCCCAGGGGACAGGGATGGTATCTTTTTACCGGACATCTATCATTCAAAACCCTCTGCCTTGTCCACAAGGCTTTCTGGGCCTCGGTCCAAAATACCTTCAGCTATTCCTCCGCAAATACCTCCCCTCTCGAGCTCTTCACTCCTCTACCTCCAACTCCCTCAGGGTCAGTCGTTTATCAAAGAAACGAGCTGGGGGTAGATCTCCGTCTTCGGCTGGGGCCTCCCTCTGGAACAGCGCCCTGCCACTCTAAAACTTGAGGAGAACCATCTTTCTTCCTGCACTTATCAGACCTACCCTGTCTGCTGCCTTAAACGTAGCACTTGCAAATTGCTGGCTGCACTACCACTGTTTGTTGCCTTTATTATTTATTTATTGTTATTTATCTGTTTCTCCTCTGCTTCGCACTTTCCACTTCTCCCCCCTTCCATGCACTTTTCCCCTCACACTTGCGCGTTCTCAATGTCACTGGGCCTAGTAAGATCGCTGTTTTATTCTCCTCTGTTCCCCTCCCTTGCCTTGTCACGCTCTGAAACACTTGTGTACGAGCGCGATAGAAATAAAATATCAATGCCTGCCCCCTGGACTCCCAGCAACAATTGCAAACTGTTTGGCTATTTACCCATTTTTTGTTAAAAGTATGCTCTACAATGCAACATTTTAACCTATTATTTAAAAAAAAATTCACAGGGGGAAACCCCCCCGAACCTCCCCTTAATGCCCCTCCACTTAAAAAAGATTCACCAGCCGCCACTGGCCCTCAGACTGTGTTGGGAACGGGATGGGGGAACCGAGGGACTATGGTGGGAGCACAATGGGCGGGAACCATGGGATAGTGATGGGAGCAGAGTGGGGAGAGCCCTGGGTGTGTGATGGGGTGGGGAGAGACCAGCGACTGGGTAGGAGTGGGATGAGGGAGCCCAGCGACTTTGATGGGAGCAGGTGACGGCGCGCAATATATACTGTCCATTTGGCATTTCTGGGGGGTCCCGACCTGCCCAAATTTTGCTCAGGGGGGCCCTGGCCAAAAAAGTTTGAAGACCACTGTCCTAGTGGAAAAGAATGGCACATTACAGCTGTGTTGAAAAAGAACAGTGTGTTCTGCTGTGGGAGTGGCAGGCCACCACCCCTCATGAGTGGCAGGAAACACAGCCCCTGTGTGCTTTATTTCCATGGTAGACAGTGCTGAGCTGCCTGCCTTGGTCCGCCACCACGCTTTTTGTTTGTTTTTTGCAGAGCTCTTTCGGCTCCGCAACGCACATAGCACAGAATAATTGGAGCTGGCGGGGTGTTGGAAGACTGGCCCCACTGGCTCTTATCTACTCAAGCAGCGTAGACACACTGCCTGAAAGGAGAGGAGACCACCAACGCGAACACGCTGACTGGCAGGAGAGACCTCTTCTGTCATGCACTGTTTAAATCCTGGAGAGGAAGGGAGGGGGAGAGGAAGGGGAGGGGGCATCCAGTCCTCCCTGTGGCTGTGTGGGCCCGTATGTTGATGCATGTAGGTAAGTGATCTTTAATGTAATGTGTGTGTATGTATGTTGGTGCGCTTGAAGGAGTTGTATGAATGTGTGCCTGTGCGGATGGAAGTGTTGTATGTGAGCGTGTGTGTGAGCCCATACCCCTACATTTAAAAAAAACATTTAACAGAAAGTACTGTAAAATACACCATTTTAACCCATGATTTGAAACATTTTCTCAGGGGCGAAACCCCACGAACCACCCTTGTTTAGTTTCGGTTCCCTCACTGAGCTTGCTCGCTCCCGCTTTATAGGCTCAGACATTTACACCCCCCAGTCCAAAGGTTCACCAGCCACCTCAGAAACATACCTCTCACAAGTAGAAGAACAGGATGGGGACCTAATTAAATCCTGACCTATTGGCTCTCCTTCTCAAACGTACTATGCATCGCCCATTGAAACATACCCTGAGCTTGAGAGCCTGGTGCATGGCCAAAAGAGGAAATCGAGGATCTCTGGCAACAGCTTGCTAATTATTCTATCAAGATAAACTGAAGTGCAACCATGAAACAAAACGTGCCTTCCAGTCTAGTGTGCCGATACCCAGGGCCGGACGTCATTTTAAAGCACCAACGTTTACTCATTAGCCCGGCAATATTAGAGTGACTGAGAATCTGGAGGGTCCCAGACCTGAAGCTGAAGAATGGGAATAGGTGCCAAACTGTAATATGGAAACGGCCCTCATTACAACCCAGGCGTTAAGGGGTTAACGGCGCCGTAAAAGGTGGTGGCGCTGTTAAACCCTTAACGCCTGATTACAAGGTCCCTTTGCTGGTGGCACTTTAACGCCTGCTTTTAGCAGGCGTTAAAAAACCAACCTGCAAAGGGACCTTGGTGCTAAGTACGGTGCCGCAATTTGCGGCACCGTACTTAGCGCCTTCCCCATTCCCTTTGAGCCCTATGGGGCAAAAATGGGAATGGGGAAGGGCCATGGCGGCATGGGGAATTACCGCCCCGCCAACCTCGGAATGGGGCGGTAATTCCCCATTCCGCCATGGCGGAGTCGGTAAGTTACCGGCATGGACCATGGTGCTATTAGCACCATGCTATTAGCACCATGGTCCAACGCCTGGGTCGTAATGAGGGCTCTGGGCCTCATTAGGACCCTGGCGGAGAGGGTATTACGCCAGCGTAGTGCATGGCGTACCTCTCCGCCATACTACGAGTTCCCGTAGCGCCATGGAGGTTTTCTCCGCCTGGTTTTACCAGCCGGAGAAAACCATGGCGCTACGGGACCTCGTTGTTAATTACGCCACCGTATTTTACGGTGGCGTAATTAACTCCTTCCCCACTCCCATTATACCCTATGGGGCAAGAATGGGAATGGGGAAGGGCAGAATGGGGATTGGGGATTTACCGCTCCGCCGAGGTCGGAATGGGGCGGTAAATCCGCCAACCCCCATGGCGCTATCGGCGGCTTTCCGCCATGCTTCGCGGTGCATTTAGCACCGCGAAGTCCGCCTGGGTCGTAATGAGGCCCTCTGTGTTTTGGTGCTGTTATGAAACTAATTCAGTGAATTCAAGTCCTCCAAAACAATGTTGCTTGAGTTGGCATCAAGGGCCACCATTTGTATGGGCAACTTCAATCTTGAGTAAGCTTCACGAGTTTCACATCCAGGCTAGGATCATTTTCAAGGTTGCAACCTTGCTTCACTGCACTCTATAGGCAAAGAACTGTGCGTTTGACTCTGGAGGATAGCTCAGGCAACGTGCTTGCCTTATGAGCAAAACAACACAGAGCAATACAGGTTCGATCCCTGGTCCGCTCTTAGAAAACTCTGTGTATTAAGCATGTTATAAATGACATATCATACTTAACACCTTGGTTTACTTGTTATTAACCACATAAGACTCTTCACTCAAACTCTGAAGACCTCAAGTTTCAATCTCAACTCACTCTGCTGGGCAGAAAGATTTGTGACATGAAGCACATTTTGCAAGATTGAAAAACTGTTGAGAGCCCCCCTATTTTGTTTATATCTTGCCACATATTAACTTTGACTCTCACCCATGAAAATG
Source organism: Ambystoma mexicanum (assembly GCF_040938575.1). NCBI lineage: Eukaryota > Metazoa > Chordata > Amphibia > Caudata > Ambystomatidae > Ambystoma > Ambystoma mexicanum. The sequence continues at coordinate 268,862,584 of NC_090934.1, forward strand.
CATGCCGGTGTAAATGATGCTGGGAATCCTTATGGGGCTCGCAGTCTTTATGGCCAGCATAAAGCAGACAAACTCCATAGGGATCCATTGTAAATGCTGCCTGCCATGCATGTGCTTCATTTACACAGCAGAGTGAAAAAGTGCAGGATAAACGGTGGGTTTATCTCAGATCAAAACAAAAAAAGACCACCTGAAAGCAGAACGTAACAATGGATGGGCCTACAAAAATCCCCTTTTTACCTTTATTTTATCTAGCAATCACAAGAGCGATCCAATACTTGGGGGTCCACACACTTCTTACGAAAGTCAATAAAAGAATAAAGGTCCCATGACCTGTGAAACAGTTCCTCTCTGAAATGTGGCCCCAAGCCCCACCAAGACACTAATCTCCGTCCCTACTCTCAAATGGGCAGAAGATCCGTGCACCCTACTCCTGAGGATAGCAGCCCACATATGTTATGGGGGCTACACTAGAAGAAAAGATATTCTGCGGCCACACATAAAATGGTATCTGAATAATCACCAGTTCCCACGCTGAAAAAGTGCACCCCACAAAGTGTTCTTGTGTGTTAAAAACATACCCAAAAATAACACTTAGGTCAAACTACAAAGTAAAACTAAATTGTTTCCCTGAGTGTTTTTCGGTACACGGGTGTGTGCCCCCTTTTGCCCTGCATATTTGCACTCTGCCATGCAAATAAGCAACATTTGGCAGTGGGGAGGTTCCTGTGTGCATGTTTACATGTAATGGCTCCCTGCTGCCAAATTATGGGATACTCAAAAATGAGCTCCAATAAGATTTGACCCTTATTGCTTGCAAGATGAAGAAAGCCATACTGAGGACAAGTGAGGGGCGTGCAATCCGTGGGAGCCATGAGTTGAGGAAGATGCCACATGCACCCCACTAGAAATAACATTTTCTCATACTCAATGAGCAAATACGTAGCAGCTCTGCCTGCAGCACAGCAAGGGACCAGACTTACCACGCTGGCTCTGCATTTCCTCACTGCCTTGGGCCCGAGTGTCAGCACGGCACATTGTGAAGAAGTAGGTGCGACCCAATGAATAGACCTGGAGCCATATATGAAAGGCAGGACTACTTATGCCTCACCACCAGGTGAAATAAATTACCTAAATATCCACATAAACCAATCACAGTGACCCCGGAGAGTTGAGTGTCTAAAAAAAACAGAGAGGCCCACGAGAGGTGAATGGCCCAAGAGAGCAGAGAGGCGCAGACGAGCTAAGTGGCCCAGGAGAGCTAGGTCTACCAAGAGAGTGGAGTGACCCCAAAGAATTAAGTGATCCAGGATAGCTAAGCAGCTCAGGACAGCTAAGCAAACCAAGAAAGCTGAATGTCCCAAGAGATCTAAGTGGTAAAAGAGAGCATAGAGGCCCAGAAGGCCTAAGCGGCTCAGGAGAGCTTAGTCTCACAGGAAAGCTGAGTGACGCAAGAGAAATAAGTGGCCTAGGATAGCTAAATAGCCCAAGAGAGCTCAGCAATCCAAGAGAGATGAATGTTCCAAGAGTTCTAGTTGACCCAAGAGATCAATGGCTCAAGAGTGCTAGGCGGCCCAAGAGAGCAGCTAAGTGGCCCAAGAGAGATGAGAGGCCCACTGAGAAATGTGAGAAGTCGAAGAGAGTTAAGTGGTTCAAGTGAGTTGAAAGGTCCAAGAGAGCTAAGTAAATATAAGAAACCTAAGTGACCCAAGAGAGGTACACAATCTAAAGGAGATGAATGGCCCAAGAGGGCAAGCTATCCCAAGAGAGATGAATGGCCCAAGAGCGGTAAGTGGCCTGTGAAAGCTGAGAGGCTCATGAGAGGTGAAAGGCTAAAGAGGCCTTAGAGAACTGAGAAATGTGAGATGCCTGAGAGAATTAAGTGGTCCAAATGAGCTGGTTGGTCCAACAGAGCTTAATGATGAGAGAAACGTTAGTGGCCCAAGAGAGCTAAGCAATCCAAAATTGATGAATGGCCCAAGAGGGCTAGGTTGCGCAAGAGAGATGAATGGTCCAAGAGAAGTAAGTGGCCTATGATTTTTGAGAAGGCCAAGAGGCCTGGAAGAACTGAGAAATATGAGAAGCCTGAGATTTCAGAGGCCCAAGTGAGCCAATTTGTCACAAGAGTTTAGTGGCACGAGAAGCTCGCAAGGGCTGAGAAACCTGAGAGAGCTGAACTGCTTCAGATAGGTTATGAGCCTGAGAACACTTAAAAACAGAGCGAATCTTAGTGACTGGGACAACAGAGAGACCTGTGAAAATTAACCTTTTTTACATTATTTATTTAACAAGCATTTTTAGTTTAGAAGAAACCTTATGCTCGAGAATAGATAAATATACAGATAAAATATACATAATAAAAAGTGCAAATATGCAAAAATTACATTGGTAATGTAAACTTACAATTCATAATTTAATATAAAATATTCTCTGATCACCTTTATGCTTAAGGCAACAACATATCTGCTCGTATCCAGATAATCACAATAGCTAAATTGAGCCACACTTCCACTCCGAATCATGCATCTGGGCTAGAATCCATCATCTTCCAGTGACTGTTCGTAATGCACAAATCTTCGAAACACTTTCACTCCAGCAGCATTGACAGAGGGGCAAAACATATGCAAATGTTTCAGAGTAGTATATGCGATGGCTCCGTTCCAGTTGTATTCGGCCCCCATGATTTCTAATGTTCCCAACTGATTTAATTTAAATCTACAAAGTCTTTCATGCTTCTCTATCTGGGAGTACATTTGCTTAAGTTTGTGTATGCATGTACACTGGCATATAGCTATAATGTTCTTTTGCAAGTTCAAATTAGGTATTTGCAGAGCATTTTTTCCCCAATGCCCCCATCAGGTTCAGTTGGACTGTGAGACGGTCAATTGCATCAAATAACTTTTTAGTTTTCCTCTTAAATTTGGCTAATTGGGAGCTTTCTCCTCTCATTAGCTCTCTTTTCAGAATGTTGCACATGGTGTTGCTATTGTGATAACATAATTTATTTATAAAAAAGAGCCCTTTTTCTGATTTTTGACATTGTTCTTAAGGAGGTTAGACCTAATTTGCATCTGCTCAGGCTCATAGTCGTAGAATCAGCTAAACCCAGGCATTTCCTCTAACATTTCCCTTCCAGTCTATCTAATCACCTACCTATGTCCATCATTGAAGTCTCTAGGCCGTACAACACTACAAGGATATATGTTTGCTTGTATAGAATTAAGTCTGGTCTAAGGGTGAAATCCTCAAACTTTCTATGTAAAATTCCCAACCTCAAGGCCAAAATTTCCCTTCTTCTAAGTCTATTTTCAACAAGATATCTCTCTGAAGCACCTTTTTAAAAAAAAATTTCATACAGGTTTTACAAACCATTAAAAAGAAAACAAGAAAAAAAACAATCGCTAAGTCATCGGCCAAAACAGACAATTCCTCAAGCACTTTTATTAAAACTGATGAATAGTTAACAACAGTCCTACACTGCTTCGATGTGTTTTCTGATATTTTTTCCGAACATCATGTTTTTGGTCTTGTCGAAATTAATTTGCAGATGGAATTCATTCAAAAATTCTACCAGAAAATTCTGTGCAGAATGTAATCCACTCTCCATATGATCAATGAGGATGATATCATCTGCATATGACAGGGGGTGAGTTCATTGCCTAGTTTTGGTGATCTTAGTGTTTCTTGATTTGGATATTTACTAACATCTGATAAATAGATGTTAAATAATAGGGGAAGAACACATCTCTGTTTTAAACCACGTAATATATGGATGTCACTTGTGTAGTGACCCATCTGGTTCAGTCTGATCTTCACCCTTGTCTTGTTTTGCAGTACATTTTAAAAGTCTGGGGCCTACTTGTGCTTTCTCTAGTTTCCTCCATGGACAATCATGGCATGTTATTGATTAATTTAAATACAGTGAGGAACAATGCCCTTTTGATCACAAAAGAACAAACAATAGATAAGAAATCAGATTTGATGGCAAGCAGTGAGCTTCTTACAATGTGGTGGGTTCGAGTGATAAAGTTGAGCTTAGAGCCCTTTAGATACCACACATGCAGTGGATGGGATGCAGAATAACTCTGACACCAAATAATCGAACCGACTCAGGAAGATGGCAAAGTTTTCTGTTTTAATATCAATTGTCTAAAACAGGGAGTTACAATGGACATCAACTGACGTTCGCTCGAGCGCTCGTACATTTCACATAAATATAACATTGTTGTCCTAATAATGCATCATACGTGACATCATACTACGTGGCAAATAAGAAAAATCTATGAGGAGTTGTGGTATACTTTCTATAAGAGGTTGGGTTGTGATTGGATCTCTACTGTCAGGTGGACAACTTGTGCCCACCTCTAGTGCAAGTCATCTTTAACACTATAAAGTACACAGTATAGAATTGGCTCTCAAACTATAAGGTCCTTTGTTAAATGGCCCTCTACAATTGGTTGGCATGATTGTGCAATGTCTGGAACATTCGGTTGACTTAGCAGCACGTAAGCCCATACCCAGGTGCCAGGAGGTGGACATGACTTTACCTCCCACCCAATTAGCCCAACGTCTCTCATCACGCATGAAATGAAGATTGTCTTTGAACTTGGGTTTGCAGAGTATTCTTGCCTATGGGAATATAAGGGAGTGTGGGCACGCACTATTGTAGTCCTGGAATTTCATGCACAACTCTATTTCCATCCTTGGCTCACGTTACAAGAGACCACGATTCAGACTATTTTGCAGCATTTAAATGTCTTAATTAAATGAAACTTGGCACGCTTGGTGTTCTTTCTTTGCACCTTAACAAGGGATGATTCTGCTTCTTCATTCACTGCCTTGAGAATAGATAACCAGCCTTGGCTTGCTTCAACTTTGATACCAGGCTAGATAGTTTCACCATTCAAGTCTTCAATTTCAGCTAATTCTTGCTGTGACAAAGTTTTCAGTCCTTCTTGTTCATGGGTCCGAGCTTACTAAATTCATGAAACCGATGTCCAGCTTCTATACAATGGTGGCTCTGCCTGCAGTCTAGTTACTACGTATAGCCAGCTTTTATGATTACTTAGTCTACTTTTGTTGCTGCATCTGTACAGTTATTAAACGGCTTTCATTTTCTGAAGTCCGTCACACACGTGCAATCTTCTTTTTGCATCTGAAAGTTTGCTCATTTCTTAACTTCGTCATCAGTTCTACAAGGTCCACGCATTCTCTCCACTCATTATTCTCAGTGCGTCATGCTTGTCTCTTGTGATGTCACTTGCTCCACTTTCGCTCTTTCTCATATTCATTTGGGGAGTTCCTCCCTCAGATTTTCGTCTCTTCGGAAATATATCTTGTATGGTTGTCTCCGAGGGTACCTTCTTTCGAATATTCTCTGTGGTATGGTCACAACTGCTGGTGTCAAGCATGGCACAATCCAAGGCTCCCAACAGGAGGTAGGGGGGGGGTGGGACTTCCCACAGAGGCATTCAGCTGCTCCTCTACACACCCCCCTCTGGTAGATTCATCGACCACCTCTTCACCAGTTTCCACATCGTGATATTTTCTCTTGAATAAGTGCTTCTTTGGAGTCCAGATCTTCATCACCCCCTTCAAGGTGCTGGCTGGTTTAACATGTTCATCCACACTCCAGGTCATGTAGCTGCACTGTCCATTCAGATTACAATAGACCCATCGTCCCCTGTATTTCTTGTGATTGTTCGGATACATGGACTTTGTTCCCTCAGGTGCTACAATATTGGCCTCTATATATTTTCTGACATCTTCAACCATGAATTGTTTGGGTCCAAACTAGGGGTGTACCGAACTTCGGCTTCGAGTAAGTATTCGGCCAAATTCCAGTTGAAAAAAAGCTGTTCGGCTCTGGCCGAATAGTTTGATATTCGGCTCTTGCCGAATACTTTGACATTCTCATTTGAATACAATGCAGAAAGGCAAATACAGACTTCAGTTTGCAAAACTAAATAGAATTAGACCAGATAAATTGCTATCATAAAATGAATAATATCTTATAGTGTAATCTCCTCTTTAGAGCATGTTTTGCTACAGATTCTTAGACATAAAAGGTGCTCATCTTTTATACTTAGCCTGCAACAATACAGGAAAATCTTTTTTTCTGGCAAATGTTTATATGCAATGTGCACTTTTTTCAGTTGGAAAAGACAAACTGAAAGAAATGTGCATATATACTTTCAGTTCCTGTCATGTCACTTCTCATTGCGTACATCATAGTCCCCCCTTTTCTTTTTTTAAGGAGTTGAGTTCTGAGTTTAAAATTATCTGATAGTTTATCAGGAATGGTAAGTTGCATATGTTTGTGTATTGGTGAGAAGAAGTGGCTAGGATAATTGAAAAGTGAGCAGCATTTGTTTGGGTGGGGTGAATAGTTGTGAGATGGAGTTTGCGCATTTCAGATTACCTCTTGACTTGTGCCCTGCATGAGCCGACATTAACCATTTTATACATTTCTATGTGAGCTGCAAAGAAGTTTCGAAACTCGACCGCATCGACTTTGCACTGGATATAGAATGCAATGCATCAGATTCACAAAGGCAGTCCTTTTGCATTTGTGAAGCCTCCTACTTTAACTGGCACTGATTATGCAACAATCTTCTGTACATTTGGTCCCTTCATTCTGGTTAAACCTGCTATAAATAAAGATGCTACATGAATTACAATGAAGAGAAATAAAAAGTATATAATGCATTTAAAATGGTGTTTTATTTGTTTTTTTAATAAGTGTGTTTTTTGAAGTTTAGAACATGATATATTAAATAAAGCAACTATTCGCCGTCATATTCGGCTTCGGCCGAATAGTTGACAAACTATTTGGTATTCGGCCGAATACTGAATATACTATTCGGTACAGCCCTAGTCCAAACCCTGATTTGACATTGATCATGGTCTTCATCCCTACTGCTTTCTTTGCTGTCTTCTTACACTGGGCGATTATTATCTTGATTATACAGAATCCGAACATCACCATGAGTATTAAAGAAAGAAGTTGGTACTCCTGGTGCGATCCTCAGAAACAATGATAGTCAGTGATGTAAAAAAAATCAATTTATTCCATGTATTTTTTTTCATACATTCATCATCCGTTAGGCATTGGTTAATCTCCCAACACGTGTTTCCCCATAACTTTGGCTATGGTTCTTCAGGAGAGATTTCCTTATTATTTTTTCTTTTTTTCTCAATCTTGTTTGGTGTTATTGGTTGTTTGTTTTTATCTTTCACTTATGCGAGAAAATTCAGATATCTTTTATTTTAGTTGGTGCAGGTCCATTCACAAGGTGCGATTGCCTTGATTCTTCCACGATACTGGACAAGATTGAGAAAAAATAATGAGGAAATGTATGAAAAAAATACATGGAATAAATTGATTTTTTTTACATCACTGACTATCGCTGTTTCTGAGGATCGCACCAGGATTACCAACTTCTTTCTTTACTTATTTGGTTCATATATTGACTCAGCCACAATATAGGCCCTCCAAGTGCCAACCCTGGAACCCTATAAAGGTTTAAGCAAGGCACATAGGATTTGCTCTAGAGAGGTGTTATAGCTGGAATTGGCTGAAAAATTGGATTTTTAAAATCACCATGAGTATTAGTCATTCAAGAAACTTAAAGATGTTTGCCATTCACTGCGGAATCCATGAGAATATGAATGCAAACCAACTGTCATCTATAATGTACTCTGTCTCGTCTTCCATCTTTATGTGCAGGTTCATTAACAACGTTATGGCCTCTGTCAAGGTCCCATTCTCGTCACCATGAGAAGGTATGAACGTGCAACATAATGGCCCAATTTTGGCGCAAACTCCTCCTTCCATCACTGTGATCATATCAAGGACATATCTGTTCGGTAGAGTCATCAGTCATATGACCCCCAGCTCTTCCTTGATAGCATTAAATCCCTTTATTGTGGGGTTTATTGTCTGCAGAAGCTCCCATCTGGTGATTTGTAACCATTTTGCCATGGCCATCATCTGGATGCCAGGTATGAAGATAGTCGTAAATACCGAAGCAGTCTTGCTGAACAACCTGTGCTCATAAGGAATGGCCTCATATGCTTCCATTGACTTGGCTGAGAAGTAATTCTCTCTTCTGGTCTGATTGAGAAATCCAAATGATCTTCTCCTTCTCAAATGGGCATCCTACCTTTGGAAATTCTCCAATGTTCCGGTCACTTTGAGGAATCACTAATGCTGGAACATGAATGAGCACCAAGGAACACGTTCCTCCCCAATGCTTGGACAGCTTCATGTAGGCCCTAGGCCCAGAAGGCCAATATCGATCCATCAGAACAGCTGTCCCTGCCCCCATTCTGGAAACATCAACTGTAGTTTTGAAGCCTATGCTATCTCCCACACGCTTCTTTCCTTCTCTTTGGTGTCACATTCGCCAATGGAATCACAACCATTGGACCTGCTTCATCTCCTACCCATGTAAGCAGTTTGGCCTGCTTAGCCCATGACTTCAAACACCCATCATTTATTCCCTGTACCTCTTGCACATATTCTGACTTTATTAGATGGGCTGCACAGGACATCAGTCCTCCTTCCCATCCCTTCTTGGATTTCACTTGTCCACAGACTAAGACTAGAGTTTGTTCCCAACATCCAGGTGATCCAGCTATTTCTGTTATGTCAGGGCATTCCATTCTCTTCATGTATTTCACGACTACCTCTTCTGATAGACAAGCATCTTACTCTCCCATCCAGGTTGCTTTTCCATCTGTGAAGTCTTGATATAATCATGCTGGAATGGAAATAACCATTTCGATCTCCATCGCAAAGTGGCCCAATTTACCTGGAATTGTCCGCGGGTCATGCATGCTCCAAGATGAACAAGGCACCTAGCATTGTGTTCTGGAACTTCTCTGGAAATGAAAGTTTGCACTGTATCCATGGTATTGGGTATGAGAGCGCAGACATAGCAACTCTCTCTAGATGTTCTTTCACCCATGTTTTTCATGTGTTGATACCACATGGTATGACCTAAGTGTGCTGCATTGTCTAAATAGGTACTTATGCCCTCATTATCTTCCTCTGCATTTCTCTTATGTCTCCCAAATGTAAATGTTGTGTAGTATTCACGAAGCAAAACAAAAGCAGTTCTCTAAATGGGGGGAACCTTAGGGACCTCTGTGTTAGTGGAAATAAATAATCTAAAAGCAGTTCCCATGGCCTCTTCCTCAGTGGGAATACTAATATGATAGAGACTGTGAAAGAGGAGAAATACAAAGACAAAGAGTGTGATCGTGCAGGCATACATTATACACCGAAACATAGGCAACCACCTTTTCTGACATTTTGGTAGCCGTTCATTCTCTAGAACCGTGTCAGCTTCCAAATTTCTCATCCTTAATACAAATTACTTTATACTTTTAATTGCAGTATCTGGTCAATGATCGCAATTAGCAGCCTTCTAATTATAGGGCCATTTTTAGGATCCTGTAAAAAAAGTGCCAATATCAACGTCTCTTCAACAAGAGCAGGATAAGCTTGAAGTATAAATACAAAAACAGCAAGCACAAGCCTATGCACATCACTGTCACTGAGAATCATATGGGTTAATGTCTTAGAACAAGTATGCACCACAAAATGAATCTGGATATTGAGCTTGTTTCCAATTTCTGATCAAGAGCTGATGATTAAGCATAATTCTGATGCTTCAATGCGATTCTAAAGTTCATTTTCCAAAATTCCTGAGATCCCCAGCAAGGGATTGCACTCCTGCTAAAATATCTATAAGGAGTGTTTGTTTGAATCTCATTCCAAATGCAAAATCTGTATTAATAGCCCGTCGTCTTATCATCCTTCTTCTTTGTCATCGATTGAGTCTGCACACACTGAAATTCTTCTTCTTGTCCTGCTTCTTGCTTCTGGATTGGCAACAGTGGGAGAGTGGGTCTCACCTCTAGGGGTATTCACGTCACCCAAGTGAAGCCAAGCTCGTCTTCCCTAGACTTTTACAGCTGACAGGGTTATATTTTCAATGCAAAAGGGGCCATGAAAACATGCCACTTACGGGTGAAGTTTCTTATCAAAATAAAGCACCAACATATAGCTTGGTTGCTAATAAAAGTTCACTTGTGCTGGCTGTGAATTGTCTTCATCTGTGTTCTGAGACCAACCCTGTGATGCTTGATTTAATCTGAAATGAGAGTGATGCTAGAGGTCATACATGTCAAATAGTCATTTAACTCATCACCTAACATTTTGGCTACACTCTGGGCATCACTTCTACTCCTTGACAGAGGTGTAAGAGGCATTCTCATTCGCTGCCGTATCACTAGATCGTGAGGGGTGAGATGATGATCGGAACCAGGCTGATTCCAAAGAGTATATAAAGCTAAGGGTAGGCAATATAGCCATCCCTTCTTCAAAGTTAATTTAATCTTTGCAATCCTTTCTTTAAGGAGGCCATTGTGTCTCTTACATATTCCATTTGCTTGCGGGTGAAAAACAGAAGAAAACATGTATTTGATATTTAATATTGATATTGAAACACCTCATTAACAAAATGTGGCCCATTGTCGGATCTCAGCACTTCACACACACCCTACCTTGGAAAGACTTCTCCCACTAAAAATGTTGCTACGCAAGTGGCATCAGGTGTGTACATGGATCTGCCTCAATCTACCAGGTGAAGAGACACACCACCACTAATAGATGCCTGGACCCATTACACACCTGCAGCATTTCGACATAGTCAATACGGAAATGCTGAAATGGACCAGTCAGTCGAGGTATTACCCCTCTATAAAAATATCTGGAGAATGTGCAATCCTTTTGGTTTCTACATCTGTGGCTTCGTTCCCTGTCATGGTTCAGGCCAAAGGAAATTGGCTTCTTCTTGTGCAGGAAAACCGGGTAGCAGAATGAGATTAGGCCGTTTTCGCTATCCTGCTAGTAAGCATACTTTTCCTTTAAATGAAACCCTTTGTAGCGGCCGGCTGATGGACAGGTGGTGGTTCCCATGGAAACAGTGGCGTCCGTTATGCTTGGGTCGGATCAGAAGTGTCAAGTGATCTGGTTCTTATATGTGCCGTTCCAGTGAGAAACGGCGCTTCTGAACTTCCCAGTACGCCATATTGTTGTCTTGGAATCTTTCGTTGCCAAACCTTTGCCTTTGCCTTTGGATTTTGCCTACGTTCTGCCCTTGTCAGACTTGTTGCCTGGTTACTGCTGTCTTACTGGTATTTGAACTCGGAACGTTCCACGACCTGCCTTTGCCTTTTCCCTAACTTGTGACTTACCTGTTCTTCGGTTCTTGTTACTCCAAGTACACTGTTTTGTTTCCTGGTTTCCTGCTGTCCCTGAACTCTGTGATAGCAGCTGGACATCTTTTTCCTGGAATTTAGATTATCCGCGATCGCATGCATCGAGGGAGCAACTCTTTCTGTTTGCTGAACTATTCTGAGGAAACGCGATCATGCTCACAGAGGGAGCAACTTTTCTGTTTACTGGAAGTACTCTGAGGACACAAACGCGCGCACCGAGGGAGCAGCTTTTCTTTTCCATCTGAGGAAACGAGAATGCGCGCTTTGAGGGAGATTCTTGGTTATTGTTTACCTTACACTTATACTGACTTTGGTTCACCGCAGTCTACACCCTCCATATTTGGTTTACCTGTTTCTTCATGTGTCTTGATTCTTGTCTTCAGATTCACGGGTAAGATCCACTCCTACTTCTTATGTTTAGTATATTCAGAGAAAGTAACATTTCTGATACCTTGTTTTGATTCTTTAGATTCAACACTTCCTGGCTCTCTGTTCCACTATTTTTGACTCAAGTCAATCATTCAGTACAGGTTAGAAAAGGTTTGGATATTCCTTGTTTTGCACTATTCTTCGATATTCTCATTAACAAGTGCGTTTTTCCTTCTTTTCAGCCTGGTGTTCCGTGGGATCCATATTCCAATCAATTTGTCCTTCTGTTCGTATAATTAAGATGTCCAGAGGGTCCGATTGGTGGGAAGCTCAAATATTCTTCACTACGTGTCAAGTAACAGGGAAGACATATTTTCATGGTTTTCTGATTCGCATGATATTCCTGCAAGAGATAAAATCTGTTTGCTTAGTGTGAGCTGCGCACTTAACAACTGCTGTGGCCACTGGGAGTTGTAATGCCTTAATGAGCCTTTCAAATAACGATGCATGCTGTACAGGAATTCCGTCAGCACAGAGGTAACCCCTCCGTTTCTAATGTGCAAGCCCTGCATGTATGGTTGACATTACATAGGCAGAGTCACTGTACACCGTCACTTCCTGCCCTTCATGTTTCTCGAGTGCGACAATAAGCGTTACCAATTCTGCTGCTTGTGCTAAAAAGTGAGACGATAGCCTTGCACTTGATACAACTTCAAATCCTCAATTTGATCTGTGTCTTATTAGCGCTGTGCCTGAATGTCTTTCCCCACTAGTCTGATACATTTTCGAAGAACAATCAATAAAGAGAATTTCCCCTCCGGCCAAAGCATTTTCCTCCACACGGGGTATATCATAAAATTCAACATCATTAGCACAGTCATGCACATGGTCACCTTCTGCTACTGGCTTAGATATAAACGTAGCAGGATTCACTATTTTACATCTGAAAATTTTTATTGTTGGTTTTGAAATCATCATCCCATACGCGGAAGCTCTTTGGGATGTCAATGTACCTTTGGGTTTTTCTAAAATGGCAAACAGAGCATGCTCCATGAAGAGAGTCATAGAACAGCCTATAACAATGCTTGTAGACTTCTCAATTGCGAACGCGGCGGCTGCCTATGACTGTTCACAAGGAAAGTGTCCTACCATAACTGGGTCTAGAATTCTGATGTAATACGCTAGAGGCTTGTACCCCATTATGGTTCTCTGTGTAAGCACTGCTGTCATCACTGTCCCATTTGTGTGCAAAAATAAAGCACTTGTCCTGTGTTTGCGTACTGCTGTGTTTACATAGGGGCTTGTTAGGACTGCCCTTGTGGTGTATTCCTTTGCACTGGCTCTTGCTGCTTTACCTGCTGTACCCGCGGCACCTGTGTCTGATATACTGCCTGATCTTGGCCAACCCTTCCCTAATTTGTGTGCTATATGGTGGAGGATAAGCGGTCCCTCCTGTTGAGAATTGGCCATTCTGTACATTCCCTTGGCTCCCATATATGCGTGCAATGCGCCCTGTCATCCCACAAGTTCATCATAGTGTGGGTGTTTGTCTTACAAGTCCCTCTTGGTTATTCCTTCCCTGGGTGCTCTGATTTTCATTCTGTGTATTCTGAAAACCACCTTGATTATTTGGGAATCCTCCTCCTCGTCCTCTATAGCCCATACCTCTGCTTCGTGGCATGAACCCATAGCCACCTTGGTCCATCGGGCGTGGATTTTTCACCTGCGATGCACCCATTGCTTCCTGCATTCCCAATCCTTCTCCGCTCGTCAATACTGCCCCTTCTATGGAATGTTTTGATAATTTCTTCGGAACTAACTTGGCTTCTTCAATTTTCCTAGCCTCATCTTTGTTCCTACAATGGCCGACAGTAATGCACTATCATCAACTGTATCTCAGCCCACAGTTTTGCTTCCATTCCCACTTGTTTCTTCATCTGCCTCTGCACTGGCTCAGGCAACCCCTGACATAAAATGTGGTAAATTAATGCCACTGTCTTTTCCCACAGCTAGCGAGTGTCAAGTTACCATTTCTCTTGAAAATCCTGAATGTAAGCAATCAGACCTTCATCTTCCTTCATTTTATGTGTCATAATTGCGCCCATATCTGATGTGTCGGGATACTGTACCCTGAGAGCCCTCCACATATCTGATCTGCAATTATTAAACAGCGCTCCGTGTGTCGTGCTGTCACACTTGAATACCCTGTTCTACTCCATATGTCATCAGGGCTTGCCCCAAGAAGGGCTGCCAGGAGACCTTTTATGTCCCCTATGGCCAGCGTGTTTCCTCCTGTCATTTTTCTAACTTGTATATCCATTTCCAAGCACCCGACGTCAAGCTCAGGAGCTTACACCTTAAAATATCCTTATCCATCTGCGACCATGGAATATACTGTGGCCTTGCTTGCACTTTTTCAAATAAAAGAAAATGCATAACCCCCAACCCACAGTCGGCTCCCATCGTTAGTCTGTCCATGGCAGGGACGATCGTCCCTGAACATCTTCTTGATGGTAACGACCTTAACCTGCTCACATATAGCGGTGATTCTCCCTTCTCACTATGCGATCATCCTCAGGGATGCTCTGGATATGGTATGGGATTTGGCATCCTGTCATTAGGATGTTTCAGATCTGAACATCTTAGGTCTTTATCTAATTGCAGGCTTCCTTCAGGAGCGCACACGCTCCCTCCTCCTGCCTCGAGGATGGACTCCCTTTCCTCTTCTGACGTGTCTTGTCCCCAACTAGCGTGACTATCATCCCCTTCACCTTTGCCTAAGTTCAGTCTGCTTAAGGACAACGCTCTGTGTTCGTGACTGAACACATTGGCCCTCATTATGAGTTTGGCGTAGCCATGCCGCTATTGGCGGCATGGCTGCCGCCGAAATCGCGTCCGGGTTCTCAGAATGAGGAATAACCGGGCCATTCCGAGTTCGGAAGGCCCGATAATTCCTCCCTCCAAGGACCCAGACCCGGTCCTTCCCCATTCCCATTTCAGCCCCCTTAGGGCTGAATGGGAATGGGAGAGGGAGCAAACAACGGGCCATTACGAGTTGGGCCGTTGTTTGCTCCCTCTTCCCCTCGCGGGCCCCGGTAAGCACGCCCGGTTTGACCAGGCGTTGCCTCCTGGGTCCCGCGAGGGGACCTTGTAATGAGGCGGTACGGGGTAAACGGCGCCGGCACTTTTTACGGCGCCGTTTACCCCGTACCGCCAGGGTCATAATGAGGCCCTTTGTCTTCTTCGCTGCATGACTGAAATGCTACAGATTGATCCCTATTCCTTCGACTTCCATAGTTGCTTCCTTCCTTTAATTCTTGATAGACCTTATTGATCCTATCCCCAATGTTTCCCACATCAAAGCTTTCTTCTTCCAATACTACTCTAGATGCCCCTGACGTTACTTCCTTTATCGGAAGGAACTCTTCTGCTCTATCCCATCGTATTGCTGGGCTCAGCATTTCTGGTTCTTTACGAACAACACTGGCATCGAGACCCTGCAGTCTTCTCCCTCCTTCTATTTCTTCATCCAATTCTGTTTTTTTTTCTCACACCATCTAATTCTGTCTTCCTCTTGCCTTCATTCTTCCCTCCTAACTCCTTCCCTTCTTTCCTCTTCTTCCCTTTCTCTGTATTCTTTTGTCACTTAATTTCTGTGCTCCTCTTATCTCTCCCTTTCTCTTCTATCCCTGTCTTCCATTGCTCTCTGCCTATTGTCATATTTCTTTGTTTTCCTGCTGTTCTTCTTTTTTCTCTTGCTCCTCTTGATACATCTGTTCTCGTCTCGCCCTATTCTTTCTTTTCTACTCATCCTCTTTCAATCTTTTCTCTCGTTCCTTGTCCCTTCTATCTTGCTCGTCCTTATCTCCCCTTTGCCTAACTTCCCCAATGCTTTCCCATCTATTTTTAGTAAAATCTGCCCACCTATCCATACGTTCTGCATGAGTGCTACCTCGTCAACTTTATCTTTCTCTCCTTTCCATCTCTTAATATCTCTTTCTATTTCTGTCATGTATTGAACCGCTCACTCTTTTCCTCTCTGGCTTGCATTATCTTACAGATCTCTTCTTTCCTCTTATTCTCCTCTGGGCTATCATCGCTGCTATAAGCGGGCGGTTTGTATATCGGATTGCTATATCATGTTGCCGCTTTCAACTGCTTTAAAGGATACAACTGCCTTTCTTCCATACTAACATCTTTTACTTCAGGTGAGGTAAGGGGAGCTGAGGCCTCAACACCTTCCTCCTTCCGCTGACTAAGCATCCACTCCTCAGGTGGCAGATCCTCTCTCACTTCGTGGTACATTTTCCAAAACTCTAGAATAAATAACCTTTTGTCTAACTTCTTCCCTGTGTGTCAGCGTGCAAGTACTTGGTCATGTGTTGTAATACCACTATGACAGTGTTCCCCCTTGTGGCCATGGAACAAACATCTTGGGCCTCATTACGACCCTGGCGCTAATGGTTTAACGGCGCTGTAAAGAGCGTCGGCGCCGTTAAACCATTAGCGCCCGATTACAAGGTCCCTTAGCGGGTTGGAGGCTTTAACGCCTGCTTTTTGCAGCCGTTAAAATCCAACCCGCTAAGGGACCTTGGAGCTAATTACGGCAACCGTAATTTATGGTGCCGTAATTAGCGCCTTCCCCATCCCCATTATGCCCCTTGGGGCAAAATGGGAATGGGGAAGGGCAAATGGTGAATGGGGAATTACCGCCCCCGCCAACCTTGTGATGGGGGCGGTAATTCCGCCATCCACCATGCCGGAGACCGGCATGGACCATGGTGCCAATAGCACCATGGTCCAGCGCCTGGGTCGTAATGAGGCCCCTTGTCTGCCATGCCTTTTACCCATTCCGCACTATACCGTTTGACCTTGGGCATGTGTTTTGGCAGTGTCTTACATAAGTGCATAAGAGGAGTGTTTCCCATGATGACAAGTCTCAATACACTGACAATACCAGATTTATAAAATAACCTTTACATCACCACCTTTTCAACACCTTAAAACAACAAATATGAGCACTTACCATCAATCGCTGCACAAGTCTCTAATTTCTCAATTAGCTATCTCTACCTCTGGATTGGTACCAACCACTTTGTTAGGTAGTTACAATAGCTCCTTGACTTTTTTTCAATAACTTCACCCCTTTTATCACTCTTCGTTATTCTTACTCAATAAACAAACAGACAGAATACACATTAATCAACAGTCTGAACACACTTTTTTCTCCTTTGCCTTTTCTTAATACCCTATACAGGGTTTGAGACATCACCTTAACCGAACCTGTTCATACGTTATATTTTTCTCCTCTACCCCGTTGGGATTTGAGACGTCACCTTCTGAAACTCTCTTGAGGTTAGAACTCTAGGCGCTATCTCCTCTTCACACAATATTTCCTGTTACTCAAAAATTATCACAACTCCATCCCCTTAATTTACCATTCCCCTTAGTCTACTCACCATTCGTTCGTTATTCGACTCGAGGCCTTCAGTATCGACTCCTCCTCCAATTGACCACTTCGCCTTCCGTATGCAGAGCACCTGTGGAAACCGGGCAGGGATTTTCATGAAAGGGGGACCTGTTCACCATCTCGGTTCTTCTTGCAAGATTATTTCTATTCGGCTGCTCTCCACAGGAAACCCTGCGGCCTTCCGGCAAGATGGCAGAGGGTGCCTGATCGCCCGAAACTCTAGAGACAAACTAGTTTGGATGTTTTAACCATCCACAGTGCTACCACGTGAGCTTAGAGCCCTTTGGATAGCACGCATGCAGTGGATGAGATGCAGAATAACTCAGACACCAAATAATCGAACCAACTCAGGAAGATGGCAAAGTTTTCTGTTTTAATATCAATTGTCCAAAACAGGGAGTTGTAACGGACCTCAAGGGACATTCGCCTGAGTTCTCATACCTTTCACAAAAAATCACATCTTTATACAAAAAATGTGTCATACGTGACACATCATACTACCTGGCAAATAGGAGTTGTGATGGGATCAAGGGGAACATACTTTCTAGAAAGGGTTGGATTGTGATTGGATTGGATCTCTACTATCAGGTGGACAACTCGTTCCCACCTCTAGTGCAAGTCATCTTTAATACTAATAAGCACACAGTATATCATTGGCTCTCAAACTATAAGGCCCTTTGTTATATGGCCCTCTACAATTGGTTGGCACGTTCGTGCCATGTCTGGAACATTCGGTTGACTTAGCAGCATGTAAGCTCATACCGAGGTGTCAGGAGGGGGACATGAATTTACCTCCCCAACCATTTAGCCCAACCTCTCTCATCACGCATTCCTTCTGCCATGAAGATTGTCTTTGAACTTGGCTTTGCAGAGTATTCTTGTCTATGGGAATATAAGGGAGTGCGGGCACGCACTATCATAGTCCTGGAACTTCAAGCCCAACTCTATTTGCATCCTTGACTCACGTGACAGGAGACCACGATTTGGACTATTGCACAGCATTTAAATGTCCTAATTAAATAAAACTTGCCACGCTTGGTGTTCTTTCTTTGTACCTTAACAAGGGATGATTCAGCTTCTTCGTTCACTACCTTGAGAATAGATAACCAGCCTTTGCTTGCTTCAACTTTGATACCAGGCCAGACAGTTTCACCATTCAAGTCAGTGATCTCAGCTAATTCTTGCTGATACACAGTTTTCGGTGCTTCTTCATGGGTCTGGGTTTACTAATTTCATGACACTGATGGCCAGCTTCTATACAATGGCAGCTCCGCCTGCAGTCTATTCACTACGTATGGTCAGCTTCTATGATCATTTAGTCTACTTGCGTTGCTGCATCCGTACAGTTATTGAACGGCTTGCATTTCCTGCAGTGCGTCACACGCATGCAATCTTCTATTTGCATATAAAAGTTTACTCAGTTCTTAACTTCGTCATCAGTTTCTATAAGGTCCAGGCATTGTCTTCAGTCAGTATTTTCAGTGCGTCATGCTCGTCTCTTGTGATATGACTAGCTCCTCTTTCACTCGTTCTCATATTCCTTCATGGAGTTCCTCCCTCGGATTGTCGTCTCTTCGGAAATACATCTGGTATGGTTTTCTCAGAGGGTACATTCTTTCGAATATTCTCCATGGTATGGTCACAACTGCTGGTGTCAAGCATGGCATGATCTCAGGCTCCCAACATACAGAAGGTAGGGAGGCGGGACTTCCTGCAGAGGCATTCAGCTGCTCCTCTACATTGTGGCAGTAGACAACATGGCCAGCTGTGCTAGGGATATGACCATGATGGATTAAGTACTAGAGTGGAAGCAGAGAATGTGGGGCACAGAGGCATGTTAGAGGTGAGAGGGAAATGCTTGCTAGAAGGTAGATGAGAGATAGGTTAAGAGGGTAACTCAGAGGCTAGAAAGTAGGTATTTAGTTGGGTTTTGAACAAATCATTGTGAACTCTCTCTCGGATGTCCGGGGGAAGAGAGTTTCATGGAAGTGGAGCAAGAAGAGACAAAGAGTGGAAGCGAGATGAAGCACACGGAAGGCTAAGTGCCAAAAGGGTAGTTGAGGAGGCTGAGTGGAGATTACAAGGCGGCTTGGAGAATAGATACAGTGGTGCCTTACCATGCATAGATTTGTGAACCAGGCGAGGATATTTAAATCTGGTCCTGTTTTGCATCATCATCTATCCATCTGGTGATGGTACGAGGAAATAGGTGCAAAGTGATGGAGTTCAAAGAGAGTCCTGAAAGTAAAGTTAGACTGTTTGAAATTTCGATCAGAGGAGAGTTTAGGAAAAGAGAAGAAGATTTGAGTGCTGTCATCAAAAGGTTGGTATGAAAACCCAAAGGAAGAGATTAGTGCCACAAGAACAGATGTGTAGAGTGCAAAGAGGAGAGGACCCAAGACAGTGCCTTGTGGAACACCAACAGTTAGAGGAGTGGCTAGAGAGGTGTTGTTCCAGGAAACAGTGAATTGTAAAGTACCAGTTAGGAGTCAATCCAGGCAAGGGCTTGATCACGAATCTCAAGAAAAAAGAGAGTATTAAAGAGATTATAGTGATAGAAAGTGTCAAAGGAAATTGACAGGTCACAGAGAATTAGTGTAGAGGATTGGGTGGATTGCGTAGCAGTGGCAATGAAGTTGGAGAAATTCATTAGAGCAATTTCTGTTGAGTGACAGGAGTGGAAGCCTGCTTGTAGGGGGTCTCAAAGGTTGTGGGTGTCTATGAAATTGGATCACACCCCTTTTGATCACTTAAGAGTAGTGTGGAAGGAGAGACACAGGGCAGAAGTTAGCCGGTAGGTTCAGATCAACTGCTTGCTATTTTAGGAGAGCGGTGACCGTGCCTGTTATGAAAATAGAGGTAAAGTAAACAGACTTGAAGGAGAGGTTGAAGAGTTTAGCTAGGTGAAAGGTCACTAAAAGGGCAATAGGCTTGGCTAGCTGAGGAGCAATAGGGTCTGATGGGGCACAAGAGGGGTTAGGCATCATCAATAGAGCTGGGACATCTTTAGTATTAGTGTGACTAAAGTGGGAGATAGAGGCAGAGGATGATGGTAGAGTAGGCAGAGTAGGTGGAGTGCAGAATGTAGGAGGAAGAAGTATGAGAAAGGTCAGGAGAGAGTCTCCAATTTTGGAAATGTTTGCAGCAAAGAATTCACCTAGGTCATTAGCTGTGATAGTGGAGTTGATAGTTATAGGTTTAGGAGGAGTGAGGAGTGAATTTAGGGTTCCTGTAGCCCGCGAGCCTGGTTGCAGTGAGAGTTAATGAGGGTGAGGTAGACATCTGTTTTTGCTTTATCAAGAAAGGACTTGAGAGAGTTCAGGACAGAGAGGTAGAATTTCAGACCCTCATGCAAGTGGGTACACCTCAATTTTTGGAGCAGCTGACGCATGTCTGTGTGGAGAGAGCGCATGAATGATCTGACCCATGGTTGACGACGTTTCGAGTTGAAAGTTAGCAGTCGGAAGGAAGAGGAGAATGAGTCATATAGTAGGGATTGGAAGCTGGAGAAGTTTGTTTGAGTGCAAGAGGCATCAGGTATGAAGGAGGAGAATGAGAACTGTAGGTCCAAGAGAAAGGGATGAATGGCAGATGGTTTACATTTCCTTTTAGTAATAGTTGAGTCAAGTGGTGAGGAGAGGTCTGAGGGTGGCAAGGAGATGGTGGCGGAAACAATGGAGTGATTCGATAGTGATGGTGTGACAGCAGAATTGCTGACTTGAGAGGGAAAGTTAGTCACTTAAGAGAATGAGGCCATTTTTAGTCGAAGGAGAATCAAGGAGTTGCCAAAGTTCATCAAAGAATGGTCCAGTGGGACCAGGTGGGTGATAGATGGAGATATGTGAACTGAGTGAGGCAGAGCAATAGTAGAGATAGTGAATTCAAAAGAGGTAGGAGAGGATGTGGCATTGGAGGTTTGTGAAGCATTGAGGCAGGAAGAGAGTAGGTATCTGATACTTCCCCCTCTGCCAGTTAGACAAGGAGAGTGAATGAAATATAGTTTTGAGTCATGTTGGACAGCCAGAGTGGCATTGATCAGATAGGGATGGTATGACAGTAGTATTAGAGGCTGAGAGAGAGGTGGAGATGACTAGGAGATCCAAAGAGTTAGCCCTGGTGTGGGTAGGTAGGTTGTGGATTGAGTGGAAAGCATGGTCACTAAGAAAATATTGAAGTTCTAATTTCTGAAAAGTGGGTGGAGAAGAAAACGCATGAAGAGAATGAGATGATTCTTAGTGGAAAGAGAATCAAGGAGTTTCCCAAGTCCATCAAAGAATGGTGCATTGGGACCAGGTGGGAAATAGATGGATAATATGTGAACTGAGTGAGGCGGAGCAATAGGAGAGATGGCAAATTCAAAAGAGGTAGGAGAGGACGTAGCATTGAAGATTTGTGAAGAGTTGAGGCAGGAAGAGAGTAGGAGTCTGACACTTCCCCCTCTCACAGTCAGATGAGAAGAGTGAATGAAATACAGTTTGGAGTCATGTTGGATAGCCGGAGTGGCATTGATCAGATGGTATGTCAGTAGTATTAGAGGCTGAGAGAGAGGTGGAGATGAATAAGAGATCCAAAGAGTTATCCCTTTTGTGGGTAGGTAGGTTATGGATTGAGTGGAATGCGTGGTCACTAAGAAAATACTGAAGTTCTTATTTCTGAGAAGTGGTTGGAGAGGGAACGTTAAAGTCGCTTAAGAGAATTAGGTGATTTTTAGTGGAAAGGGGAATCAAGAACTTGCCCAAATCCATCAAAGAATGTTCCAGTGGGACCAGGTGGGTGATAGATGGAGATGATGTGGTCCGAGTAAGGCAGAGCAATAGTAGAGATTGTGAATTTATTTAAAATAGGTAGGTGAGGACGTGGCAGTGGAGATTTCTGAGACATTGAGACGGGAAGAGAGTAGGTGTGCAACACCTGCCAGTCAGATGAGGACACTGAATGAAAGATAGTTTGGAGTCATGTAGGGCCATGACAGATGGAGAAATCATAGGTTTCAGTGATAGCAATGAGGTGTAGGGAAGGAGAGCTGGCGTAAAAGTCAGTGATACAGGATATTTTGTAGCATACAGACTGAGCATTCCAGAGTGCAATTTGCAGTTGGCGTGGTTCGGAAGATTAGAGAAGTTGAGTCTCAATGGAAGAGAGGTGGATAGGTGTTAGGGGAGGTATGGTTAGCTTATCGGCTTTGTTTGTTGGTAGTAGGAGGTGCAAGAGAGATAGAGTAGAGGGAGTTTAGAGAGGTGAGGTTTATGATAGGGATAGGAAAGGAGGAGGTTGGAAAGTGTTTGAAGAAAGTGTAGGCAGAGGTGAGCAGGAAGAGCTGCTAGAGCAAATGCATTGTAGCTGAGTACTGCAATCTGGAAATACAGCAGAGTAATTAGCAAGCTAGGGGTAATCACAGGTGCAGGAGGGAGGAAGGCAAAAGCAAATGCTCTGATGCAAGGAGATAAAGAGGCTGGTCAACAGCTGTTTTTCACCCTTCACTTGTCCACCATTAACTGGAATGCCCATGGCTGGACGCCTCTAGGGAGTTCAGAAGGGATGACAAATGCTCATGTCACCTGATCCTCTAGTCCATCAGTGGTTGGTCTCTCTAATTTTGTTCCTGGTGTTGCTGGGATGAGGAGATTACTTTGTGATAGGTGTTGCCAGATGAGTCTTTTGTGACCTTATGCTGAAGAGTGGGTCGGCTCAAGATGGCTGGAGGAAGTGATGTCATTGATCCAAGATGGCTGCAGGAGATGATGTCACTGATATGTTGGGTATTTTGTGTAGATTTGGGGCCTGGTGGTATTTTCTTACCACCGAAAAATAATTTAGCAACAATCACTCCTTGTATTCAGATTGGGTTATGTATAATAATAATACAGTGGATATGCATTATTTCAGTACACAGACATGCGTGGTTGGTATGCATGGTTGGTGGTACTTTTGGTGAGCATAATTCCTTTGTTTTATTTGTGGCCCCAATATCCAGAACCCCTTATTTTTGTTTAGATATTTCGTGTAATCACTAGAGAGACCTCAGGCTTGCATTTCAGGAACACCACATTTTCATTTTTAGTGTGCCAGCATGGGCAATTTCTCGCTGTCTTATCTACGGCAGCGAACTATCATGCGGTATCTATCACCAACTTATTTACGTTTGGTGAGCTATGTCCAGGGCCTCTCTTTCTGCCGACTCATAGACCTCGGGCAGACTATAACACACACAGTTAGTTATAATTGCTCATACTGAATGACATTGTGCACACAGCTGCAGCCAAATCTTATTTTTAGCTACCTTAAAAATGACAATTGCACTGTCTAAACATCTCCCCACATCATCAGCACTGTATTGGTTAATGCACAAAGGAAAGAGAAAATAAAACACACCACCCGTCTGCTTTCAGATATTTTTGTGTATTATAAAAGTTGCATTTAAACACGATCTCACTCTTTTTACAGAAATAAATGAAATAGCACAGTAACAGCATTATTTGTGATACACTGAGAAGAGAGTGGCGGGGAACAAGAATTCAATTTGCAACATTAAACACGTGGGTAAAGCACAGGAATCTCCTTTCCTACACTGACTGAATATTTTCGCACACACACTCAGCCCCCACACTTCAGCGAGATAATTACCAGGCTTGTTCAGCATGTAACTTCTTTGGCTGGTCGCCTTGTGGAGGGGTTCACCCAGCAAGGACAAGCATTTGCTGTCACTCAAACTGGGACTTGTTGACTGGAAATCCCAGTCTCTGCAACCAAGTTGAATCTGCTTTAGGAATCAGGCATCCCCAGCTATCAACCCAGTCCTTCTCCGAGCTGTGTCAAGATGTCTCTCCCTAGCTTCTTCCCAGAGATTATACAAGAAAACTCTGGTTACCTCCTACCAAAGGATCCTAACCAATAAAATTCTATCATGCCCTAACCACCCTCTGCACACAATGGCTTGGCTTATACAGTTGCAACTGTAACCAAACTGATTTCCTGCTTATTCGAGTCTTTGCTTCCTGCCAATACTGTGGACAGAGCGCAGATAGAAGCAAAGAAAAAAAAATCTGAATGTAGTCTGAAATGAGTTTCAGCCTGCCTCATTTTGCAGTGTAGAACACATTATATTATTAATGAGTTAGCGTGTTCGTTTTTTGTTAATGAGGTTAGTTCATTAATCCTCAAATGTGTCTCCTGCAACAGAGGAATTTCAGGTAAAAAGAAAAAAATTGTGTGCATTTTGAATATGAAAAATAAAATGCGCTTTTAAATGAGAAAATGGTTTGTTTTTAACCTGTGTAGCCTGTCTTCATTTACATCTCCATATGTTGCACTGGCAACACATAGCTTGAAGCAATTGCATTAAACCCATGCAGTGGCGCTGCATAAATAAAAAATGCTCAATAACACATGTCTTGCTGTACCACATTATAGCAATGTATCAAACCCATGCAGTGGCGCTGCACTTCAAAAAACATGCTATACATTGATCCTGTGCAGTGGTGCTGCGCTCTGTGCTCCCAAAACACGCTAAACAATCCTACATATACCCTCCTTTTTTTTAGAACTTGGCTACAATCCAAGCCAATTTTAAAAAACAACCTGCTTCTTTTCTTCTTTTCAAAATGTAACAATCCAATACAATTAACATTCTTGTTGTGAAGATGAAAATTGAAAAATCACTGTTCAATCAACATAATATTAAAATTCATCTGAATTCATTAATTCTTATAAAATGCTCTACATTTGCCTTCTCAATGGAAGTGTCCATAGTCCAGTGTTTCAATTTTATACTTGAAGTCAATTGAAAATAATAAAATAAAACAACTAACTAAAACAAATAATTAACATAACAGATTAAAACAATTAATTAAAATAATAAATACGTAGAACTCCATATGCCAGGACACTTGTCTGCCTCTTTTGGTTCATTCGGGTACTCTTTCATCTTGGTACTCTTGGATCCTTTTCTATAGAAGTCATCTTTTCTTTGGCATTCCGGTTATTTTGTCTTCACCTCCACCCGGAGGCAGGCATCTTTTGGTCTTCATCCAGGGGACTCCAGGACTCCATCGTCTCCCGTGACCTCCGGTACAAATATGTTAATATTCTAAATCAAACAGAAAAGAAACAGATTAAGTATATAGCACAATACTAATTTCACCCTTTTGCCAAAATAAAACACGCCTTCTAAAATACTTCGCCTTTTTCCTTTCGCCTTCTGAAATTAAGCACAGGTTATAGAGAACAAGCATACATAAAACAACATTCAATATTTAATGCATTTTCATTCTGCAACTTCAGCTTCTTTTTTTTAATATTATATATATACATATACTACAGTGTTTATATACCATTTCAACTATCTTTTTTTTTAACTTCTCTGTCACTGCCTCCTGACTTGACATAGTCACTCCACCTTTTTACGTTCAAGGGACTTTATCTGTTTCTACATGCTCAAGCTGCCTGATCTCGTGCCTGGGATGGCATGGCTTAATCTGATTTACGTGCACAAATTGCTCTATTGTTGTTTCACCTTCAGTCTTTAAAATTTTATAAACTACAGGAGAAACCTTATCTATAATTCGAAATGGCCCCTGCCAGGCTGCTAGAAATTTAGAATTTTTCTGTTTACTTTTTCCAAAATGAAACTTATACACCTGATCCCCTACACTGTATTCTCTCACTGATGTTCTTTTATCGTAGTATGACTTTGCACTGTCAGCAGCTCTTTCTAGATTTCTCTGCACAAAAGCAAATGCATGTTGCAAATGCTTCCTCAAATCATCAATGTACTCATGAACTGTGGATGCACTCACAAGTGTCTGCTCATGTGTTCTGTATAGTAGGTGTTGTGGTAACATCATTTTCCTACCTGTTAAGACTTCATGTGGACTAATACCTGTTGCTTTGGCAGGAGTTGATCTGATTGCCATCAAAACCAACGGTAAACGTAAATCCCAGCTGGAACATGCTTCTGCCACAAATTTCTTTAATATGTCCACAACAGACCTATTGCTCCGTTCAACTCCACCTGAAGAGGCTGCCCGGTATGCGATATGTAGTTTCCTTTTCACACCCAGTATTTGCCATACCTCACTCATTAGAGTACTTGTGAAATGACTTCCTCTGTTTGACTCAATTCTTTGTGGCAACCCAAACCTTGAAAACACATGGTTCACCAGCAATGTGGCTGCTGTTTGCGCACTACAATCTGGTGCAGGAATACATTCAATCCACTTCGACATCAAACATATCACACTTAAAATGCAACGGTTTCCTCTGCTCAACCTTTTTAAAGGGCCTACATAGTCTATTTGCAAATCTGACCATGGAAGTGTTAGGCCTTTTTTCATCAATGGGGCTCTATGCATTGGTGAAGCAGGTTTAAATTGGGCGCATACTAGACATCCTCTAGTATATAATTCCACATCTTGGGACATATGTGGCCAGTAAGCATAATCTTTTAGTATTTCCAATGTTTTTTGTGAACCTCTGTGGCCTGCAGTTATTGCATCATGTGCATGTTGTAGCATTAGCCCTCTGAATGAAAGGGGTACCACCCACTGTATTTATCCTGTTATGGACTCTCTAATCATGAGTCCATCCTGCAGTCTAACTCGTTTTTTATTCTTTAATAGCACCCTCAACTCTTCTTTTCCCATACAATCATTTTCTGTTAAAGGGTTTTGTTCAGGATCTATCAAATGGTTATAATAGATTCCCAAAATTCGATCATTCTTTTGTACCTCAATCAAATCTTGGTCTGGGGTATTGTAACTCCATTGTACCACTGGTTGCTCTGTCTCCTTTGGTGTTTTAGAACGTGTTACTGCATCAATCTGTATTTCACCCAGTAAATTTTCAATAGGTAGCAATTCTCCCATCACAGCCCCAATTTTAGCCAGGTGATCTGCCTTATCATTTCCCTCCTTATCCTCTCCGGGTGTTTTTAAATGTCCACGAATTTTTCTTCAGTATATTGTCAAATCATTTTCTGACACCAATTTGTCTATGGCTTGTATCATTTTTCCATGTTTAAGTGGCTTTTTGTTGTATGTAACCATGCCTCTCGCTTTCCAGCCAGGTAAATACTCCACAAAGCTATTTTGTGCATAGTCAGAATCAGTCACCAGGACAATTTCACTGAATTTATTATCAACTGCAGTAGCAATTGCTTTATAAATGGCCGCCAATTCCGCCACTTGACTGCTTCTAGCTCCAATCCTCATCCCTACACTGGGGACGCCTTCACATTTCAACCAGACATTCCCTATTCCTGACACTAATTGTTTATTACTGTCATTTTCAATGTGAAAAGCACAACCATCCACATATACAGTTGGTAGATCCTTGCATGTTTTTTCATCAAAAGCTTTGTGTGGTGATTGTTCAAATTCCTGAAAACTAGGTTCCACTTCCATTTCGTTTGATACTTGTTCAGCTGCACAGTCATGTAAGTCAGCTAACCCTTGAGCAATTGGGCTCTTTTTATTTTGTCCATATCTCACTTCTACAGGAAAACCTCGTAATGCCAGCGTACATGAAGTGATTCTGGACAGCGCTAGATTACCTGACCTAATTCTTTTACTCTCTAAAAACTGCAAAGGTTGATGATTTGTTTCAATAATCACCTTTTCTCCCTGAACAATAGGGCGGAAATGTTGTAGCGCCCACACAGTGGTTAATAGGGCCTTTTCACAGTCATTGAATTTCATTTCAACTTGGGAAAATGCTTTACTTGCATATGCAATAGTTTTGTGATTCACATCATGTTTTTGTGATAACACTGCTGACATGCAATGTTCAGAGAACCCCATTTCTACAAAGAAATCCCTATCCTTCATGGGATATGCTAACCATGGTGCCTTTACAAGACATTCCTTCAATTTAGCTACTGCCTCAGACTGCTCTTTTTCCCATATCCAGGGTGTATTCAGTTTAAGCAGTTTAGTCAATGGTTGAGTGATTTCAGCATAATTTTCAATGAACTTTCTGTTATAGCCTGTCATCCCTAATAAACCTTTTACCTCTTTCACATTTTTAGGGTCCTTTAGTTTTTGTATGGCCTCTATTTTCTTCTTTTGTGGATTTAGCCCATGTTCAGTCACTTCATGGCCTAGAAAGTTCACTTTTTTCTTGCACCCTTGTGCTTTTTGTAAGGACACTTTGGCGCCTGCTTTCTGCAATTGGACAAGCACATGTCTTATTTCATCAAAATGGCTTTTCAGGCTTTCATTTTTTATCAGGACATCATCCACATAAACTATGGTTCCTCTTTCCGCTGCATCTGACATGGACTTTCTCAAAAATATGCCAAATTCACTCCCACTATTGATGTACCCGAACGGAGCTCTAAGCCAGGCGTATTGAGTCCTGTCAAATGTAAAGGAAAATAAATTCTGTATCTCCTCTGCCAACGGCACGCACCAATATCCAGAGGTGAGATCTAATGTGGTAAAAACTTTTGAACCATGTACCTGAGCTAAACCCTGATCAATGAATGGCAGTGGCCATCTGGATACTGGCACTCTTTTATTTAACTCCCTCAAGTCTGCACATAGCCGCCATTGACCATTTGGATTTAACACACCTAAAATTGGTGTATTGGATGTGCTATGAATGGGCCTGATGATTCCCTGAGCTTCCAAATTCTTTATAATCTCTGCTAATGATTCTAAACATGCCAGCGGTAGTCTATACTGACGTACAAATACTGGACTTCTGCTACACCCTTCTGGTAGTGTAGCCACATGTAAATCAGTTAAACCGCAATCATAAGCATCTTTTGCAAATACATCCTTAAACTCCATAAATATCTCCCTCAGATTGTTTCTATCCTCATCGCTGTCACATGCATCCCCTAAGGAGATCTGCTCTTCTACCATTTTGGAAAATTCTGGAAAATCTTCTGGTAAGGGAATCTCGGCGCTTTCCTCTAAATGTGCGGCTGTGTCTTTTTGTAAAGCTGCCACTTTTAAATATTTTGGCATATCAGCTTCCACTTCAATGGGCTGATTTTCTGTTTCATTTTCATTTAAATTAAATGTTATGCAGTCCTCTTGATGGCAGCACACTGTCTCATTTGAATCATAAGGATACACAGAATGAATTTTAAATATTCCTTTGGGCTGAGAGTCCAGGTGTTCTGGCAACTCACTCTTGGCATCTACATACTTTTCAGGGATATTTCCAATCACCATGTTATTTAAATCTGCCGTATAATGTGATTTTTGTATGGCCATTCCTAATGGGGAGTTTTCCTCTAAATGAATATCCTGACAACCTTTATTATTTACCATCATTTTTACAGATCCTTCACCAATATCTACCAATGGAATGTATTCATAATCCAGGCCTTGCTGTTTTATGGATTCATTCAGGCATACAAATGCATCAGAGCCTTTCATCTGCTGTCCATTTTTGCATTTCAGTGTTATTGCAAACTGTTTTGTAAATGCAGGAATAATAGTATCTTTCCTCATTTGTAATTCGATTGCATAAGGAACCAGTAGTGCACAATGATAAGCCCTTCTTTTGTCTTCAAATTCAGGTGCCGGCCCACCTAGGCGTGACCATATTTTTTGATTAAGGAAATCTAACACCATACACATTCTGTGCATGATGTCATTGCCCATGTAAAAGTCATTTTGTGCTCCACTCACTATCCATACATTATGGTAAATTGTTTTCTGCCCAATGCTAATTTTAAGCATGCATCTGCCTGCAATTCGGTTCTGTCCAACCCAGAAACATATTGGTTTTTAATCCTAAATTTTGGGATTTCCTCCCTCTCCATTATTTTTTGCAACAATTTCTCATTAATGAAGCTCCTCTCCTGTTCAAGCGCTAAAGTGGCTTTTATTGTTTTAAAACAGTCATTTATACCAACATGAACCCATGGTTGCTCATCTTCCATGTGTATTTCAGCAAGAGTGGTAATGTGGTTTTCTGAATCTGTTTTAGGAGCAATATTCTGTTTGATTGTGTTCTCTTTTAAATAAAAACGTAATGTGTGCTCATCTATGGCAGTCTGCCAATTTTTCCTTGGGTCCAAGTATATTTGTACAGGTAGTCTTTCATTGTCGCTCTACATTTTGTCTTGACACATTAATATAACAATGACACTAGGTATGCAACTATTCTGGAGCTATACCTCCACAGCATCATTTGTTTTGGCAACGGTGTGACATTCATTTATGTTGCTGTTTTGTGATTTTAGTTTCTTAGGTCTCAATGGTTTTTTGGTTACGGACCACAGCACTCCATTCACCCCATCTATGAGAGGAGACAATCTTTTCAGGCAATCTGTCCCCATCAGAAATGGAATTTCACAAATAGATGTGATCAATACCTCTTGTTTCATTCTGTGCTTTCCTATTTTTATGTCAACCTCAGTTACACCTATGATGGGCACCTCCTCCCCATTAAAGTTATGCACTGGACCATGATTTTCCTTCACTGTGATCTGATTCTGTGGGGGTCTCCCTTCATTGATACTCTTTACCAGCTCCTTGGACATAATTGTGGCCTGTGCGCCAGTGTCAATCATAGCAAATGTTTGGCATTTTTCTTCTACAGTGATGGGTGCATAATATCTGTCCTCAACTTCCTCTAATACACATAAGAAGTGTGAATTCTTACTGATTTCAGGGCTCACCTTTCTCAGGCCTTTTTCACTTTTGGCTAAGCACATTGGTAAATGGAAAGACATTTTTCCCTCCTTTTTACCCATTTCTGCGCGAGAGACTTTATTCATTTATCCATGATCAGAGGTTTTTTGGAGTGTGGCCACTGTTCGCCCATCCATCTGGGTATCATCAGGGACCACATTACAACCTTCCAACTGAACATGTGTAACAACATCATTTAGTAATTTGTCATTATTTAATTCTGTGCATTGTGATCATTTAGTGTGGTACCAGCCCTTTCAGCCTCTTCAAAAATACTTGGCTCAAAGAATTGATCAGGTGATTGATTTGTACCCTCCTTTTGAGTATTACCTTTTTCTATCTGTGTTTGTTCACCCTTTTGACTGCCCAGGGAAGCATCCCCACTTACTCCCTGTTCACTGGTATTCCCCATGCATGAGTTATTTTTCTTAAATCTGTCCCTTTGTTCTTTTGGAATTTCAGGTGTTTCTTTTTCATTTGCACAAACCTTCAATGTTTGATTTAGCTCTAGGTTAAACCGTACCTCTTTTTTAGAAGTGTTTGCACTTTCTGTTACAAGTTCATTTACTGGCGTTTCCACTTTTAAATCATTAGACATCTCAGAGTTATTATGCGAAATTACATCAGGGCAATCTGTCTTTTTGGCACTGCAGGTATCATGCATGAGTACTTAGTCACTTTTCAGACGCCGCCCGGTCATTGCTATGGCCATCAGCCCCCTCCTTGGATGGCTGTTTTTGCACTGTACAGAGCTTTCCTATTTGCTCAGCTAACATTTTCACTTGGGTCTCAGGCACTGGAATCTTTCCATCTCTCTAGAATCCTCTCTGTGTGGCCTAGATCGATATTGATTGCTTTCCCCCTGATTGGACCTATTCTGATACCTCTCAGGTGAGTGATTTCTATTGGGATGGTTCCTGAACTCTTGATTCATTTGTGGAGGGGAGCAGGGTGCGCCCATCCTTTGATTATAGTCCCCTGGTGGGGAATCAGTGTACTGACGTGGAGTGTAGTTCATATTCTGCCTCATGTTCTGTCTCTCAGGTTGTGGGTACTGGCCCCTATGTTGATTCCCATTATCAGCAAATCGATCCACATATCGGGACCTATCCTGATTACCATATATCATGGTATTGGGGTCAAATCTGCACTGTGTCCCCAATGTCTGGTAGGGACCATCATTTCTTTGATCCTGGCTTTGTCTCTGATTATTAGTCATACCTGACATATCAGGCCGATATCCTGCCCGGGTCTGTCTCCATAGTACCTAGGGCTAATGTAACTCTCCCTATTACCAGGATCATGTGATTGAAACATTGGTGCAGGGTGTGGTGACCTTTGTTGATTCACCCTTTGTTCAGGTGCCGAATTATTTTTACCTGGACTTTGGGCAACTCAAGGGACATCTTGGCTGACCTGATTTCCATCACTGTTGCTGAGGGTTCTTCAGATTTAGGTCTAGTATCTTTCATTTTATCACTTTCTCTACCCTGACAATAGAGTACCTCATATAGTTTTGTGCTTTGATGTACAATCCATTCAAGGGACTTGTCACGGTCAAATTCACGGACCGATTGGGATATGATGTCTTTCTGTAGCCCATAGAAGTATGCAGTTTTAAACTCATTGGAATTTGGGTCAAAAGATACATCAAAGCGAGAAAATGCTCTTTTTAAGTCTTGTAAAAATTGGCGAGGGGATGTATTAGGCCCAGCAGTGATTGTGTAAGCGACTTTCTTTGCCTCCTGCAATGACTGAAAAGGAGAAAAATGACGCCTAATTTCCTTTTCAAACTCCACCCATGTCATATTCTGCTGTTCATTTAATCCCCTTATGATGCTGGCCGTCGGGGCATCTAAAGTTAAATGAAAATATTGTCTGTACTGTTCCTTAGGTATCTGGAGTGCTTTAAAAATGTCATGAACCGCTTCTAAGTGATCCCCAATGCAGCATTCACCTCCCTTTTTAAATGGTTTGATCAGGGCTTTAATGGATTTCATTATTTTTATGGGGCTACTTGTTGCAATGCATGGAATTGCACTACTTTGTGATTCAATCCTGGTTTCAGGTGTATGGGATTGGTGGCTGCCCCCAATGGGAGTATCAAATCCCCCAAGGGTGCTGCAACCAAGTTCAGTCACCGGCCCAGTCACTGGAGCACTAGCTCTTTGGGCAGAACTAGAATTCACCTCCACTCCATTGAATGTAGTACCCTGCCGCCTCTCCTGGGACCTGGGAATGCACATTTGTTGTTCTAAGTCTTTGCACTTTTTAAGGAGCCTGCGTGCTTCATTTTGCAGATAGTTGTTTTCATCACTCATTTTATTTATTACCTCCTGGATGTCGCACATTTGCATTTGGCATTCATTGAATTCTTTGTTTCTCTTGTCTTTTTCTTGAATCATTTTAACCATTTCTTGCGCTGATCCTTGGAGATCACTTTCTTTTTCAAAATGTTCTTTTTGTAAAATCTGCATTTCTGAAACAATCTCATCTTTATCCTGTCTAATGTGGTCCACCAAGGCTTTTAAGTGTACCAATTCTTGCTCACTATCCTCAAATTGTTTCTTGCTTTTGGACAACTGAGCATCAAAATCTCTGCATTTTAATTGCATGTCTTTTTGGCATACATCCAATTCTGCTCTTAACATTTCCTGATTTTTACTTGCCCCATCTAATTCAGTCTTTAACCTGTTAATTAGCTGGGTATCATTTTCCTGCATTCGCAGGGACCTATTCAAAATAAATCATATTTTGGCGCATAGCCGTATTAAACAGTCTTTCTCTGCACTTTTATCGGCTGCATTCAATAATCTTGTAAGGCAGACCTGAATTATGCTGCCTTCTGCAAAAATATTGTCTAGTTTTTCTTTCTGCACTTCACCCTGAATGCGGTCATGCCATTCTAAGGTACTGTTTGACGACCACGTCCCATGTGCAAACAACTTTGCCTCTAAATATTGCACTAGGTCTGAGAATGTGGTTTCCCTTTGTGACATTCTGAAATTCGTTTTTAGTAACACACTGCTATTATGAAATGGGTTCCCTTTAATGTACAGATGGCAGTGTGAGACACACTTGCCACACCCAGTAGGTGCTCTGTGATCACTTTCCCGGCCTGCAACGCACCATAAATATGTTGGGTATTTTGTGTAGATTTGGGGCCTGGCGGAATTTTCTTACCGCCAAAAAATAATTTAGCAACAATCACTCCTTGTATTCAGATTGGGTTATGTATAATAATAATACAGTGGATATTCATTATTTCAGTACACAGGCATGCGTGGTTGGTATGTGTGGTTGGTATGCGTGGTTGGTGGTATTTTTGGTGAGCATAATTCCGTTGTTTTATTTGTGGCCCCAATATCCAGAACCCCTTATTTTTGTTTAGATTTTTCATGTAATCACTAGAGAGACCTCAGGCTTGCATTTCAGGAACACCACATTTTCATTTTTAGTGTGCCAGCATGGGCAATTTCTCGCTGTTTTATCTACGGCAGCGAGCTATCATGCGGTATCTATCACCAACTTATTTACGTTTGGTGAGCTATGTCCAGCGCCTCTCTTTCTGCCGACTCATAGACCTCCGGTAGACTATAACACACACAGTTAGTTATAATTGCTCATACTGAATGACATTGTGCACACAGCTGCAGCCAAATCTTATTTTTAGCTACCTTAAAAATGACAATTGCACTGTCTAAACATCTCCCCACATCATCAGCACGGTATTGGTAAATGCACAAAGGTAAGAGAAAATTAAACACACCACCCGTCTGCTTTCAGATATTTTTGTGTATTATAAAAGTTGCATTTAAACACGATCTCACTCTTTTTACAGAAATAAATGAAATAGCACAGTAACAGCATTATTTGTGATACACTGAGAAGAGAGTGGTGGGGAACAAAAATCCAATTTTCAACATTAAACACGTGGTTAAAGCACAGGAATCTCCTTTCCTACACTGACTGAATATTTTCGCACACACACTCAGCCCCCACACTTCAGCAAGATAATTACCAGGCTTGTTCAGCATGTAACTTCTTTGGCTGGTCGCCTTTTGGAGGGGTTCACCCAGCAAGGACAAGCATTTGCTCTCACTCAAACTGGGACTTGTTGACTGGAAATCCCAGTCTCTGCAACCAAGTTGAATCTGCTTTAGGAATCAGGCATCCCCAGCTATGAACCCAGTCCTTCTCCGAGCTGTGTCAAGATGTCTCTCCCTAGCTTCTTCCTGGAGATTGTACAAGAAAACTCTGGTTACCTCCTACCAAAGGATCCTAACCAATAAAATGCTATCATGCCCTAACCACCCTCTGCACACAATGGCTTGGCTTATACAGTTGCAACTGTAACCAAACTGATTTCCTGCTTATTCGAGTCTTTGCTTCCTGCAAATACTGTGGACAGAGCGCAGATAGAAGCAAAGAAAAAAAAATCTGAATGTAGTCTGAAATGAGTTTCAGCCTGCCTCATTTTGCAGCGTAGAACACATTATATTATTAATGAGTTAGCGTGTTTGTTTTTTGTTAATGAGGTTAGTTCATTAATCCTCAAATGTGTCTCCTGCAACAGAGGAATTTCAGGTAAAAAGAAAAAAATTGTGTGCATTTTGAATATGAAAAATAAAATGCGCTTTTAAATGAGAAAATGGTTTGTTTTTAACCTATGTAGCCTGTCTTCATTTACATCTCCATATGTTGCACTGGCAACACATAGCTTGAAGCAATTGCATTAAACCCATGCGGTGGCGCTGCATAAAAAAAACATGCTCAATAACACATGTCTTGCTGTACCACATTATATCAATGCATCAAACCCATGCAGTGGCGCTGCACTTCAAAAAACATGCTATACATTGATCCTGTGCAGTGGTGCTGCGCTCTGTGCTCCCAAAACACGCTAAACAATCCTACAGATCCAAGATGGCCACAAGAAGTGATGACACAGATCCAAGGTGGCCACCGGAAGTGATGTCATTTATGCACAATGCACACTGAAAGATGCAGGAAAACCCCACGCTCTGGACCAGGGTACTAGTGTACCAAAGTATACTGAAGAATTGTCCAGAGGACGTTTTTATTTTTCAAAGTATCAACATTTATTTACTAAGATACATTATTTTTCACAAATAATTAATCATAAATAATTCCACACATTAAATTACATGAGTGTTGCAGGAGAGCATAATATACCAGGCCCTAAGAGGCCGAACAAAACCATCATTCACCAAAAATCATTCACTCATTTACAGCTCACATAAATGACAATCATTCATCCACAAATCAATAAAAAATGAAACATAGAATTGGTTCAATATTTATGTAGTCAAAGTCACTAGTTATCCCTACATAATCTTGCTATATCATCCACATGAAATGTGTATGATCACAATAATTTTAAAAATGTGATCTATTTAATAGGGTGGATCCAATCAACAAAATATAACTGATCACATCCCTGAATGTTCTTCTCAGCCGGTTTCGACATTTAAGAGCAATTGGAACAACGTCTTCATCAGGAGAAATAATTAATGCAATACATAAACTGAAAAAAATAGAGAAGTACACCAAATTATTGCACTGTCCCTTGATACCACTTGCCAAAACTAACTAGCCCATCCTTGCAACATACAATTATTTACAACAAAGTAAGCAGAATGTTAAAAGTGAATTAAATAGAAACAACACCTAGAGATAAATCACAGAGTGCTTCTAGTGTTCCAGAGTGAAAATGAGGGGTAGGATTTGTGAGGCCAAAAAGAGAAGAAAAAACTGTGTCCAAGGTGAAGCCAAACCATCACCACCAGCACCTACAATTACTCCCTCAAGATTGGGTGGTGTCGAGAAAAAGGAAGGAATTACACTGCACTAACCTGACCAAGTAGGTCATTTGCTCTCAACACACATGATCGTAGGCGTCACTTGAAATGAATTCAAGAAAATTCTGAATCTGAAAAAACATTTGTAATACTTATTATACCCAGGACTATTAATATGAAAAATCCTGAGAAAGATGGTTGGATGGAAAAAGAGGCTCATAAGTGTGCTACCATAACAACTCACCTCAACCAGAAGACAGAATTATTGGAATATTGCAAAGGGTACTACAGGCATGCCAGGAAAGGTTAGTAGTTGTATACATCCAGCCCAAGATTTTCGAAAGTTAAAGTGTCTGTATGGGAGCAAAGCAGTATGTAAGCGATTACGGGGTAATTCCAAGGCGTCATGATGACTGCAATTAGTGCAAATGACAATTGCGAAGTAACTATAACCATATTATTGTCTTAATGATAAAAATGTGTTAAAAATGTACGGGGCATATATCAAGTTATTAAATGGTGCCCCCTAGCAATTTCATGCAAGTTGTCGATCGTTATAACAAGCTAATAATGTGGCTGCAGCTTGCTGATCTACTTAAGAAATAAGAAAGCCAAATCTCGTATTTGACGAGGAACAGCCACGAAACTCATTCCACAAAAAGAATATATACAAGAAATCCATCATTAATGCTGCGCATGGGAAATCTCAATTAACATCCGATAAACCAACACTGGTTGCCGTTGCTGCTGTGACTGGCGCCGTCCACTGTCGTCTACCGTAGGAGGCAAATGAACATCCTTCCGGGTGTTCCCTTGACTGCACATGCGCATAGAAAATAAGTGCCGACGTGGGGGCGTAGTCTCCCTCAATGACACCTATCGAGCCTCCGTCTGGGGGCGTTGCCATTTATATACTGATGAAACACACGGAGGATCGTCATACTACGGCTTAAAAGGCCCATCTTTGTGTAAGTACTGCAAAATATTTATTAGTATTCCCGTAGCCCACGTAACTTCCTAGATAAACATAGGAGCTCGAGGCAGAAGCGCATGAATGTAGAAGGCTAAATGGAAAAAGTAAACACCTCGAGATGTTGCTCTTAATACTGTATGTTGGAACCCCATGCTATGCGCAATTGGGCAGGAAATCAAGCACATGAATGTGTGCTACAAGAAAAAGAATGCACAATAAATGAATGGTGCATAATTAAGGGGGTAATTTGACCTGATATAACTCAAGTGTTGGCGTAAATCCTGTTGTTAAGCAAAGATGGCTGACTAGATTACACATAGATATTACAAGTTGTATAGAAGCATATAATTCCTCAGAAACAATAACGGTCTCATATGTGGTTGAAGGAGTACTAAAGCAGCCAATCAGGGAGATATGGATTACTGTGAATTGATCTCCCAGGATTCCAATGTGTTGAGCCCCTTATCTAGTGTGTTAAGATTAAAAAAATCACAGTTGTTCCTTATATGTCAGCTGTTTGCTGGTTTGAACAGACCCACAGGTGACAATCTTCTCCACGCAGAATCATGATAGGTCTTCCACACTATGGCCTTTCTCCATGAAGTGGAGAACCATAGGTGCATTCTAACTGCGAGTTTTGATTTTTGAACGATGTTCATTGATACGAACATGAACCTCTCTTGAGGTTTTACCCATATAGAACATTTTGCAAGGACATTGGACCGCATACACCACATTTTTGCTTTTACAGGTAGTGAAGGTGCGTAAGTCCCTAGTTTTTCCTTCACACAGGAAGGTAGTCATTTTCTTCGAGTACTTGCAGGCTACACATGACGTGCACGGGTAATGGCCAACTACTGGGTTCAAATTGGTGTCTCTGATAAATTTACACTTAGCAGGAAGTCGACTTGCGCAAGTTAGTTTTTTTCTCAAATTATTGCCTTTCTTAAAGGCAAACAATGGCTTTTGGGACTTCATTCCTATTGAATTCAAAATTCTCCAGTTTTTTAAAATAATTCCTTTAATCGCATTGCTATGCTGGCAAAATATCGAGACACAAACCAGTTGGTCTTGGTCAGAAGTCCTAGTCTGAGGACTGAGAAGCGCTTCACGATTCATATATCGTACTCGCTTTCTGGAATGTTTAACTAGTTTTTTAGGATAACCTCGTTCAATAAACCTAGTCTCCATGACATCTGCATGTTTAGTGAAGTTCATGATGTTGGAACAATTCCGCCGTAGCCGTAAGAACATCCCATATGGAAGGTTCTGTAGCAGGCTTTTGGGATGTTGACTGGAAAATTGCAGTGTGTTATTTCTTTCAGTTGGTTTCCTAAATAGCTCCAACTGTAGGAGACCTGATTCATTGTATATAGAGAGGTCCAAAAATGAAATTCTCATGATGGAAAATTCAAAAGTGAAATGTAAGTCGTGGTCCACCTGATTTAACCAGTCCACAGAACGACAAAGTATTTCCGCATTGCCTCCCTTGAATAGTAAGATCAGTAATCAGTAAGATATCATCTATATATCTTCGATATAATTTGATCTGTTTAACAAATGGATTGCTGTCATGTAAAATTTAAAGAAGCTGTTGGCAAGGACTAGTTCTGCCGCTTGACACAGAAACTGAGTTGGAACACTGTGTGGTAAGGGGTGTCTGTCCAACATAACTTGTAGGCTGTTGTTACGCTCACCTGTTATCCACGGGGACGCCACCCAGCCCTGGTTGGATGATTTGCACTCTCAAACCCTCTCCCAGTCCCTTGGTAAGGCCTCTGGTTAAAGATGGGTCTGCAATATAGGAGCGCTGGTTTCAATACCAGATTGTCTTTATATTTTCCTACCTCCCTTGGCCCCAACTCCTCCCTCCCCCTTGGGCCCTCCCCTCACCTTAATATTGTAAAAGGTGGATTCTCCATCCTGCTCCTCATGGCAGGGGTGCGTAGATGTGGGGGGCGAGCAGCAACCAAGTTACTTCACTGGTGCAAGCCCCCCTGTGGGAATCCAGGCCTGCTCCGACTCCGTAGGTTTGCTGCTTTACATCTTTTATATTGCTAACCTGTGTCTTTTCTCTCCTTGCAGATTGCGATGCTCCTCGCCGAGCATCGTGATGTTCCAGCAATGATACTGACCAGAAGATGACTACCCAGGTAAGAAATGTGTGGCTTTCTTAATTCGGGAGGAAACGTGACTAAACGCTTACTAATGCTGTCTTTCTTTCTCCTCTTTCCAGGTTATGGTATTCCAGGATGTATGCGGTGGCGGATGATGGAGTTCGTACCTTCAGTTGAGTGGAACTGAAGTCGGCGATGGATTGAAGACAGGATACTGTTTCAGGCAAGTTTCGTAGTGTTCCTTCGCTCTCTGCAGGTGCTTGGTTTCAGGTAAGCTGGCATCAAAGAACTGGACATGGTGAGCATTACGCTGCCCACAGCAGAATAACACAAAGCATATTCTGCTGTTTGGGTGCGGTTTAAATAGTCTCAGGTAAAGTAGTCCAGGTCAAATATTCTCAGGCCTGCCACACCCAAAGTAGTCCAGGTAAAGTAGTCCCAGGCCTGTCACACCCAAAAGACTAGACCGCATAGCTCAGTTCCTTGTAACTGAGCTATGTGTGTGCCTCCAAGTTGGCTAAACCCCCCCATGTTAAATAATCCCAAGTAAATAGTCCCATTCTAATGTTGGTCTTCATGATGGCTATGAGCCTGGTGCCAAAGGCGCCAAGAGTGACTCCAAGAGAGTCTTGGATGAGGTTTTAAGCCCTTTGACCTGGCCCTAACTGGAAGGCTGACTTGCCAGTGAGGGCCAGGGGCAAGGGTCATGACAGCTCTTCACTGCTTTATCCTGTGGGATGTTGGTATAAAGCGCTTCTATATCAACATCCCACACGATAAAGCGGTGAACAGCCTACAAGTTATGTTGGACAGACGCCCCTTACGACACAGAACTAGTCCTTGCCAACAGCTTCTTTAAATTTAAAGAAACCTTTTTCTTGCAAAGCAAGGGAACTGCGATGGGCTGCACTTTTCCCCCTAATCTGGCCATTATTTTCATGGCCCTGTTCGAAGACAACAAAGTGTTACATGACAGCAATCCAATTGTTAAACAGATCAAGTTATATCGAAAATATATAGATGATATGTTACTGATCTGGGATGGCAATGCGGACACACTTTGTCGGTTTGTGGACTGGTTAAATCAGGTGGATCACGACTTACATTTCACTTTTGAATTTTCCATCACGAGAATTTCATTTTTGGACCTCTCTATTTACAATGAATCAGGTGTCCTACAGTTGGAGCTATTTAGGAAACCAACTGAAAGAAATAACACACTGCAATTTTCCAGTCAACATCCCAAAAGCCTGCTACGGAACCTTCCATATGGGATGTTCTTACGGCTACGGCGGAATGTTCCAAATTCATGAACTTCAATAAACATGCAGATGTCATGGAGACTAGGCTTAGTGAAAAAGGTTATCCTAAAAAACTAGTTAAACATCCCAGAAAGCGAGTATGATATATGAATCATGAAGCGCTTCTAAGTGCTCAGACTAGGACTTCTGACCAAGACCAACTGGTTTGTGTCTCGACCTTTTGCCAGCATAGCAATGCGATTAAAGGAATTATTTTTAAAAACTGGAGAATTTTGAATTCAACAGGAATGAAGTTCCAAAAGCCATTGTTTGCCTTTAAGAAAGGCAAAAATTTGAGACAAAAACTAACTTGCGCAAGTCGACTTCCTCCTAAGTGTAAATTTATCAGAGACACCAATTTGAACCCAGTAGTAGGCCATTACCTGTGCATGTCATGTGTAGCTTGCAAGTACTTGAAGAAAATGACTACCTTCCTGTGTGAAGCAAAGACTTGGGACTTACGCACCTTCACTACCTGTAAAAGCAAAAATGAGGTGTATGCGGTCCAATGACCTTGCAAAATATTCTATATAGGTAAAACCTCAAGAGAGGTTCATGTTCGCATCAATGAACATTGTTCAAAAATCAGAACTCGTAATTTGAATGCACCTATGGTTCTCCACTTCGTGGAGAAAGGCCATGGTGTGGAAGACCTATCATGGTTCTGCCTGGAGAAGATTGTCACCAGTGGGTCTGTTCAAACCGGCAACAA
Source organism: Ambystoma mexicanum (assembly GCF_040938575.1). Taxonomy (NCBI): domain Eukaryota; kingdom Metazoa; phylum Chordata; class Amphibia; order Caudata; family Ambystomatidae; genus Ambystoma; species Ambystoma mexicanum. Next base: position 268,904,289 of record NC_090934.1, read on the forward strand.
GCTGACATATAAGGAACAACTGTGGATTTTTAATCTTAAAACACTAGATAAGGGGCTCAACACATTGGAATCCTGGGAGTTCAATTCATGGTAATCCATATCTCCCTGATTGGCTGCTTTAGTACTCCTTCAACCACATATGACACCGTTATTGTTTCTGATTAATTATATGCTTCTATACAACTTGTAATATCTATGTGAAATTGTCATGATACATACCCCCGGGCATCCAGACCACGTCCATCAGCCCCGGGAGCAGGCATCATGTTGCCTTGAAAAAAACCAGCAGCCCCTGCTAGGGGCAGTCTGGGTTCAGTCCTGGTGCTAATGGCGCCAGGCTCATATGGCACATCAGTCCTGGTGCCATAGGCGCCAGGCTCATAAGTGCACACTTACCTGATGCAGACCATGCTGCAAGAAGATCCAAGCCCATGTCAGGCCTGGAAGGGACTACTTTACCTTAGGGACTATTTTGTTACTCTGGTGTGGTCGGGGAGGAATACCTACCTGGGACTACTTTGGAGGCTATTTAAACCACGCCCGAAGAGCAGCACACGCTTTGCGTTATTCTGCATCCAGCAGCGTAACGTTCACCGTGCCAGCAGCAGCATCCAGCCTTCTGCCACGCCCGCCTCGAACCTGGAGCACCTAGAAAGAAGGAAAGAAGCAAAGGTTAGAACAAGAGTATTACCTGATTTCTTACCTGATCCCGGATTCATCGCATCTTCAAACCTGAGGAAAGACTTTGTTTTAAACGCGTCGCATCGCCAGCAGCAGCGCCGCGCCATACTCACCGTTCTACGGAGCATCTCTTCGATCCGGCGCTGTCTCCATCTTTACATCGCCGACTTCCGGCACCTAAGGGGGACAAGAAACAACAAGGTGAGCAGAGAGAACAGACAGAGACAATCTCTTTAGCAGCCATATGCTTACCTGATTTTACCGCCAGAGGTATTATTCATCACCACGCCGCATCTTCTTATGCCGCACCTTTGAGAAAAGGAGAAAGCAACAAGTTTAACCCTTGGCATTATTTACCGGACAGTGTTGGGTAACACAGACTTTTACCGGAGCGCTTTTCAGCTGTCAATCTTCTTATTGGGTCAAAGCTGCAAGATAAAAGAGGAATTGGACAGGAGTGAATTCCAGACATTTTGAACTCTTAAGAACTATATACTTACGGCTCTTCACCAGGACCTTTTGGAGTCAGGATTCGTCTACAACTCTTCCAATATCTTCAGGCCAGTGAACTAACTGGTCTTCAACGCGCCCCTGCGTACTTCGCAGGATGGAGGGCTCATCCTTCAAGAATATAAGGAGAATATTTCTACGGGTCAAGCAGACAAGAATTGGAGGGCAGATCCAGTCAGTCATCGCTGCACTGCGCATCACGTGGGTGGAAGCCGCAGCAGTCCGGGTCCGACCGACGCCCCTGTGGGAGCCAGGTGAGCGTAACAGTAATCTAGTCAGCGATATGTGCTTTGCTTAACAAAAGGACTTTGGCCAACACTTGAGTTATAGCAGGTCAAATTACCCCCTTAATTATGCACCATGCATTTATTGTGCATTCTTTTTCTTGTAGCACACATTCATGTGCTTGATTTCCTGCCCAATTGTGCATAGCATGGGGTTCCCACATACAGTATTAAGAGCAACATCTCGAGGTGTTTACTTTTTCCAATTAGCCTTCTACATTCATGCGCTTCTGCCTCGAGCTCCTATGTTTATCTAGGATGTTACTTGGGCTATGGGAATACTAATAAATATTTTGCAGTACTTACACACAGATGAGCCTTTTAAGCCGTAGTATGACGATCATCCGTGTGTTTCATCAGTATATACATGGCAACGCCCCCAGACGGAGGCTCGATAGGTGTCATTGAGGGAGGCTACGCCCCCACACTGGCACGTATTTTCCTATGTGCATGTGCAGTCAAGGGAACACCCGGAAGGACGTTCATTCGCCTCCTACGGTAGACGACAGTGGACGGCGCCGGTCACAGCAGCAACGGCAACCAGTGTTGTGAATAGTAAGTGATTTATCCGATGTTAAATTGGGCTTTCCCATGCGCAGCATTAATGATGGATTTCTTGTATATATTCTTTTTGTGGAATGAGTTTCGTGGCTGTTCCTCGTCATATACGAGATTTGGCTTTCTTATTTCTTAAGCAGATCAGCAAGCTGCAGCCACATTATTAGCTTGTTATAACGATCGACAACTTGCATGAAATTGCTAGGGGTCACCATTTAATAACTTGGTATATGCGCTGTACATTTTTAACAAATTTCTATCATTAAGACAATAATATGGTTATAGTTACTTCGCAATTGTTATTTGGACTAATTGCAGTCATCATGATGCCTTGGAATTACCCCGTAATCGCTTACATACTGCTTTGCTCCCATACAGACACTTTGAATTTCGAAAATCTTGGGCTGGATGTATACAACTACTAACCTTTCCTGGCATGCCTGTAGTACCCTTTGCAATATTCCAACAATTCTGTCTTCTGGTTGAGGTGAGTTGTTATGGCAGCACACTTATGAGCCTCCTTTTCCATCCAACCATCTTTATCAGGAATGTTCATATTAATAGTCCTGGGTATAATAAGTATTACAAATGTTTTTTTCAGATTCAGAATTAATTTCAAGTGACGCCTACGATCATGTGTGTTGAGAGCACATGACCTACTTGGTCAGGGTAGTGCAGTGTAATTCCTTCCTTTTTCTCGACACCACCCAATCTTGAGGGAGTAATTGTAGGTGCTGGTGGTGATGGTTTGGCTTCACCTTGGACACAATTTTTTCTTGTCTTTTGGGCCTCACAAACCCTACCCCTCTTTTTCACTCTGGAACACTAGGAACACTCCGTGATTTATCTCTAGGAGTTTTTTCTATTTAATTCACCTTTAACATTTTGCTTACTTTGTTGTAAATAATTGTATGTTGCAAGGATGGGCTAGTTAGTTTTGGCAAGTGGTATCAAAGGACAGTGCAATCATTTGGTGTACTTCTCTATTTCTTTCAGTTTATGTATTGCATCAATTATTTTTCCTGATGAAGACGTTGTTCCAATTGCTCTTAAACGTCGAAACCGGTTGAGAAGAACATTCGGGGATGTGATCAGTTATATTTTGTCGATTGGATCCACCCTGGTAAATAGATCACATTTTTATAATTATTGTGATCATACACATTTCATGTGGATGAAATAGCAAGACTATGTAGGGATAACTAGTGAATCTGACTATATAAATATTGAACCAATTCTATGTTTCATTTTGTATTGATTTGTGGATGAATGATTGTCATTTATGTGAGTTGTAAATAAGTGAATGATTTTCGGTGAATGATGGTATTGTTCAGCCTCTTAGGGCCTGGTATATTATGCTCTCCTGCAACACTCATGTAATTTAATGTGTGGGATCATTTATGATTAATTATTTGTGAAAAATAATGTATCTTAGTAAATAAATGTTGATACTTTGAAAAATAAAAACGTACTCTAGATAATTCTTCAGTATACATTGATCCACAATGACCTTCAGGAAGACAGCCCCGCCAGAGGGTAAGGATGATTGTCACTGCTGGCTAGAGTAAGCATGGAGCTTAATACCTAAGAACATAGTATCCCTGGAACAGACAAAGCAGCATGATGAGTTTGAAAATCCTGAGACATGGGTATGATATGATAAGTCATTTATAACACGCCTGTTACAAGTGTTTCTAAGTGCGGAAAGAAAATGAAGGTTAAGACAAAGGGGACCAAAACAAAGATCTTACTAGGCCTTCTGTTATTCAGATTGTGCAAGTGCAAGGGAGAGGAGAAGTGCAGGGGGAGGGAAAGGGAGAGTGCAATAAGCAAAGCTCAAGTAAGTGCCGCCAGAGTGGCCAGTTCTAAGTAAGTGCAAGGGCACAGGGGACTGCAGGGTTGCAGATACAGTCCCTAGTGAGCAGTAGGCCAAGAGGCAGTGTAAGGTGCTGCTGGTCGTGAAGGAGCCTGGTCCCCATAAGGTTCAGAGTGAGGCCAGTTAACCAGTTTAGTGTAGCAGACAAGATCATCAGCAGGGGAGGGAGAGGGAGAGAAAGCAGGAGCGAAGAGGAAGGTCTTGAGTTGCTTCCGGAATATCAGGTGGCACTGCTCAAGTTTGAGAGAGGCAGGGAGGCTGTTCCAGGGGGTGGCACCAGCTGAGGAGAGAGATCTACCCCCCACTCTCTGCCTGGGAAGCGTATGACCCTCAGAGAGCTGGAGGTGGATGAGCGGAGGGCTTGAGAAGGAAAGTGCTTACGAAGAGAGAGTTGGATGTATTGTGGTGCTTGGCCCCAGAAAGCCCTGTGGACAATGCAGAGGGTCTTGAACTTGATCCTTGCAGTCACCAGGAGCCAGTGGAGATATTTCAGGCTGGAGAGTTTCAATCCCTAGGCTTGAGGTAAAGGACAAGTCTCGTAGTCCTGTTCTGGATTAGTTGCTGAGTGCGAAGAGTAGAGGCTGGCAGATTTAGAAAAAGGCTGGTGCTGTAGTCCAGCCTAGAGAGAACCAGGGCTCTGGAGACAGTGAGCTTCTGGGGGAAAGTGAGAAAAGGAAGAATACCTCTGAGGAGGTGCATTTGGTAGTGGGACTTCTTAGAGACGTCTGTTATGTGAGCAGAGAAGGAGAGGGTGGAGTCGAAGATGACACCAAGGTTTTTAGCCTTGCAGGAAAGAGGGAAAGAGGGAGCAGGTGCCCCAATGAGAAGGATCTCAGTCTTACTGGCATTCAGGCAGAGATCATTAGAGGCACACCATTCCTGAATCGCGGATAGACAATCAGGAATGAGCGAGAGAGGAGAGGAGGCTGAGGGGAGCCTGGAGGGGAGCTGAGTGTCATCCGCATAACACTGAAAGTTAGGAGAGAAGGTAGAGATGAGATGAGTCAGAGGTGCCAAGTAAAGTTTGAATAGCCAGGGTGAGCGGTGAGAGCCCTGGGGAACACCACATGTGGAGAGGGAGGTGGTGGAGAGAAAGGACCCCAGTTGGACATGTGAGAGTCGATCAGAGAGGAAGGAGGTCAACCAGGCTAGTGCCTGTTCTGTGATGCCCAGGTTGTCACAGAGACAATTGATCAGGGTGGCATGGTTGACCGTGTCGAAAGCAGAGTAAAGATGAAGGAGGATGAGGACAGAAGAAAGGCTAGAGTTAAAATTTGAGAGCAGGTCTTCATGGGTGTTCAGGAGAGCAGTTTCCATTTTTCTGGCTGCTCTAAAGCCAGACTGATGGTCATGGTGACAACCAACAGATTCAGTATGGAGAGTAAGCTAGGAGATGGCCAGCTTTTCCAGGAGGTTGCCCAGGAAAGGAGTGATAGATAAAGGGGGGTATTTGTCCAGAAAGGAAGAATCGGCAGGAGGCTTCTTCAGGAGAGGGTGCACAAAGGGGTATTCAGGGGGATGGGTACGCTCCAGCGGCAAAAGAGTGATTGCAGAAATCAGACAAGTTCGGAGCAAAGGTGTCAATGTAGTCCTTGATGGGTCTGGAGGAGCAGGTGAGCCCCTGCTTGGATGATACTTTCATAGATCGGACTTGTCTTGAAACATCTTCAGGAGTGTACACAGGGAAAGAGAAGAACGGAGGAGAGGGAGAGATGGCTGGAGAGGGTCCGAGAGAGGTAGAGATGGAGGAAGAGGAGAGAGAGGACAGGATGACCTGAGCTTTCGTGGTGAAGTGAGAAGCCAGTGCCTTGCAGAGGGCCTCGGAAGGAACAGGAGAGGTGGAGACTGCAGCAGGATTGGCCAGTCTTTGCAGATTTTGAAGAGTTTGGCTGTGTTGTTACAGTCCACAGAGATGCAGGCTTGGATGTAGGCCCTCTTCTTGGACAGGACAGCAAGTCTGTATTGCCTTTGGAGCAGGTTATAGGCCAGTTTGTAGAGGATGTGCCTGATGCCCTCCACTTCCTCCCAGCCACCCGACACTTTTGTTTGAGGGTTGGCGAGGTCAGAGTCAGACCAAGATTTGCACTTGGAGGTGGGCTTCAAACAGATCTGCATGAGAGGGGACCGGATATCAAGAGTTTTAGTGATAGAGAGATGCAGGTTAGAGAGGGGTGTGTCAGAGTTTGAGTCAGCCACAGGCATAAGAGGAGGTGAGAAAGTAGTGGCAAAAGCCTCCACTGACACAAGCTTCATGGGCCGGATGGCTGAGAAGGTGGGTGTTAATGCTGGGGTCGGCTTCATCTGGGGGACAGAGAGGTTCAGGTGGGAAAAGAGAAGAGCGCGGTCAGTCCAAGAGATAAGAGTGGTGAGAGGGTTTGAGAGGAGGATGTCAGAGGAGATGAGAACATTCAGGTTGTGCCCGGAAGAGTGTGTCGGGCCAGAGGGTCGAATAGAAAGATAGAGAGAGTCGCAGAGATTGCAAAATAACCCAGAGGAGGGGTTAGAAGCATCCAAATGGATGTTGAGGTCTCCATGGAGAAGAAGTTGAGAGGTAGAGGCAAGGAGAGAGGAAGAGAGTTCAGCCTACTCAGAGAGGAAGAAGGCAACCTGATCAGGTGGCCTGTAAATGGTGGCCACAGTAAGAGAGAGGCCGGGAGAGATAGAGAGCCTGCAGACCAGGCATTCAAAGGAGGAGTAAGCCTGTGTAGGAATGACAGAAGCAGGGATCCACTTTGTAAAGATCAGGGCTACTCCACCTCCTGTGCGGTTGTTTCTGGGTTAGGAGAGGATCTTATAACCATCAAGGAGAAGAGTGTCAAAACTCGTGACAGAACTGGCTGTGAACCATGTCTCGGTGAGACCAAGGACATCCGGATCAAGTTCTTTGAGAAGTCAGCAGGATTTCGGAGGAGTGTTTGACAGCAGAGCGAGAGTTGAGAGTAGCGACGTGGAGCAGATTGCAACATTTGAAAGACTTCCGTGGTGGGGAACAGATAAGAGATGTGCCCTGCGGAGGTGGCAGAGGGTCCCGAGATTGGGCAGAGGAGGACGAAGGAGATGGCAGAGCAGACGGAGAGGAAGGAGAGGGTGCCAGAGAGGGGGCAGAGGAAGATGCTGGTAGAGTGGCCAGTGAAGATGAGGAGGGTGCCAGGATGGTGGCGGAAGAATGAGGTGGCGGAGGAGCCAGAGGGGTGCAGATAGGAGTAGCAGGAGAAGGAAGGAAGTTGATAAAATGTGGGAAATGCCTATCGAAAAAGAGGAGATTGGGCTGAGGGCCCTGGATCAAGAAGGTGCCATTCAGATAGACATTAATGATGGTCTTGGAGGAGTGGAAGGGAGCCAGGAGGACTTCCCACTGAGTGCCACCATTAATGGGGGAGAAGTAAAAAGGGGAGCGAACAGAGACCATATGGGGTCCATAGGCCTGGAGAGGGAACAACAAAGAGGATGCCAGTAATGGTCTGTCTGGAGGAAGCACTGGTGTAGGTATTGGCTATAGCGAGGCGTGGGTTGGAGACCAGGATGTCCCTATTGAAATTCTTCCTACCAGACCTAGTGAGAGGGATAGGAGATAGAGTAGCAGTTAGAGAAGATGGGTGAAACGGCCAACACCATAGAGTGTGCGAACGAGGTATAATGGAGGATTCAGGCTTTGAGGGAAGAGAGAGCGACGCACAGCCCACCATGGCACACAAGCACAGGAGGGAGGGGAGGCTGCGGTCACAATGGAAGACACATGGGGAGAACAAGTAACACACAACAGTGCACAGCACATGTTGCAGGCGGATGTAGGGTTGGAGGGAGTCAAAAGAGATCCAGTAACCTTGCCACAGTTACCAGAATGCAAAACACCCAGCTTCAACTTTCCTAGAAGGGTTAAAAAAGGCTCTTTTTTTTTTTAAAGCACAATGCAAAACACAAACATTCAACTAACTTTGGAAGTTGCAGCAGGTTGACGTCTGCAGGCCTCATGCTCCCATGGCACACACCGGCAGAAACCACTGGAGCTGTCCTTAGCTTCTGGTCCTTGGCCGAGAGGGCTGCCACATCAGGGGCTGCCTAGGGTGGCCCACTAAAAGAGTCAGGTGGTCAATCAAATCACAGTGGGGGGAGCAAGCAGCACAGGACAGTGGGAGGGTAGCAGGGACACGCATGCTGCAGTGCGGAAAAGTGAACTTTTCCTTTTTGTCTAAAAAAACCTTGCCTGCAGCACCAGCCTCACCCCAGCACCGATGATGAGAAATGGTGCGGAGGGCTATGATGTCTGGAGACCACCAGAAGGCAAACGGGCAGGTGGCCAATCAAAGCACAGTGGGAGGCAGGAGGGACGGAAGAGGAAGCATGGTGCAAGGGACCGGGGAAGCTGGGGACACCTGCGCTGCGGCACGGGAAAGGAAACTTGTCCTTTTTTTCTCAAAATACCTTGCCTGCAGCACCAGCCTCATCTCAGCACCAACGATGAGAAAATGAAAGTCAGAGTATAGAAGTGTGCTGGGAGCTACAACTCTGAGACTGTAATCAGTGGGTAAAAACGAATGCTGGTTGCTACAAGCCAGAGACTGAGGTCAGAGAGTAAAGAAGTGTGCTGGGAGCTACATCTCTGAGACTGTAGCCAGAGGGTAAAAATGAATGCTTGGCGCTAGAGCCCTGAGACTGATGTCAGAGAGTGAAGAAGTGTGGTGGGAGCTACATCTCTGAGACTGTAGCCAGAGGGTAAAAATGAATGCTTGGCGCTAGAGCCCTGAGACTGATGTCAGAGAGTGAAGAAGTGTGGATGGATCTACATCTCTGAGACTGTAGTCAGAGGGGGTGCTACAAGCCTGAGAGTGAGGTCAGAGAGTGAAGATGTGTGCTGCGCACTATAATACCTCGATGCCCAAGGGCTGCTGTGTGCGCTATACAAATGTAATAAATAAACAGCCCTGAGACTGTGAAGAACAATGCTAAGTGCTAAATCCCGGAGACCGGGTTGAGAGGGTGCAGAAGTGTATTAGGCGTTATAATCCAGAGACTCTAGTCAGAGAGTGAAGATTGTGCGATTGTACAACCCTGGGATTTTTGTCAGATTGGAAAGAAGAATGCTGGGTGCTAGAATCCTGAGACTGGGGTTAGAGAGTGAAGATTGTGGATGCTTGAACCCTGAGACTGGGGTTAGAGAGTGAAGAAGCGTGCCCGGTGCTATAGCCCTCAGACCGTGGTCAGAGTGTAAAGTGGTGTGCTGGCAAGTGGGGTCGTGATAGAAACCCCCCTGCTGCTTAAGCTTTCCGTACAGTGGTTTGCCAGGTGTGTGCAAGTCCTTGTCCATGTGCGTCCGTGGGTGTGGGGTGCTCAAAAGTGCCGCACACCACTGGTTTTGTTTGCTTCGTCTTTGCTTTTGGAGGCAGTTTTTCCAGCGCCCCTGCCTCTTTCCCCGCAGCCGCCCAATAACGCACAGAAATCAGTCAGCAGTCAGGTTTACTGAAAGGGCAAAGCATTTTGAGTTGAAGCAAAAGCCCTCGCCTGACTAGATCTTAGAGGTATAATGGGAAACAGTAGGCAGACTTAGCAGGGATGCAAACTGCGCCATCCACAGAAATGCCTCGACAGCGAAACAGATGCGATATGGAATGTAACTGTGTGGTGAGCTGGCACATTCACCAGAAATCTCTGCGTGCCGTCTGATCCTCTTTAACCTCACTCAGGGGTTGCGCCTCTTAATGGCGGTGGTTTTGCACGTGACGTCAGGCCCTGCAATGAACCTCTCTCTTGAGTCAGAATAAAAGTGCTTGGCGGGTCCGCTCTCGCTGCTAGAGAGCCCTGCTTCTGCAGCCGGTTCTCCCAGAAGCCACCCTGTCCCAGTCACTGGGGCAGGGGGGGAGGGTAAAGCACATCTGTGTGCATATACTGTGCTTGGAATTAGCCAGAGGATAAGGGCAGCTTATTTATATGAAGAAGAAGCACCATGTGATCCGCAGAGCAGGATGCCGCGACTCGGCTAACTTATATTGTGAATTCTGGCTCATTACGAGTTTGCCAGTATCTCACCGGAAATACTGGTAAACTGCCTATACTGTTTGACAGACCACCTGATATAGCGGTATTACCAGGATATTACAAGCGGCGGAAGGGGCGGTAAATTCCACAGGAATGGGATTGCTGGTACCAGTGCCAGTAATTCCGGCATTTATTTGCCAGTATCCCACCGGAATTACTGGCAAACCACTCATACCGTTTGATATACCGCCTCATGTACCAGTATTACTGGGATGTTACAAGCGGCGGAAGGGGTGGTAAATTCCACAGGAATGCGATGGGATTGCCAGTACAAGTAATTCAGGCATTTATTTGCCACTTGGGGACTGGTTTACCAGCATTTCAGGCTGGTCGGTAAGTCAGTTCCCCCAGCGGCAAACTTGTGTTTCCCCGGCCCAGAAAAAATGCTGGCGCCGGAATTATCAACAATTTTAGGGCATTCTGTCTGGACCAGGGATCATGTAATGAGCCCGCGCCAGATCACTTGTGTGAAAAGTGAGCCTGTTAGATGAACAAACAAATGGAGGAAACATGTGTATATTAACCCACAAACTAAGCAAGGTGGTTCACAATGAAGCAACTGGTACACAACTAACGTTAATAACTAAAGTAAGGTTTGTCTACTGCTCTGAGGGTGAGAAGAATACAACATGCATTTATTCAAATTCAACATTTTCCTGTCTGCGCCAATCCTACACTTTTCTCTCATACGCTGTCAAAATGCATCTAAAATGAATGGATTGGGGAGAAATGGAATTAACATAATTCCTGTCTACACCAATGAAGCACTTTTTCGGTCGTGAATTGTAATAAGGCAACTAAAATAAAGATATGAAGCAGGGATGGAATAGACAGAATTCCTGTATTCACCAATCTTGCACGTTTCTATCATGCACTGTAAACAGGCAAATAAAATGAATGGATCGGGCAGGGATGAAATAGACAGAATTCCTGTCTTCGCCAATCCTGCACTTTCCTCCCACAAAAAGCAGCTAAAATTAATGGATCAAGGCGAAATTGAATAAACTGAAGTCCTGTTACACCAGCCCGGCACTTTCCTCTCATACACTGTACAAAGGCAACTAAAACGAATGGCTCAAGCAGAAATTGAATCCCCCTTTCCGCTGTGGGTGCAGTGATTTTCACCCCATGCAGGCCCAGAAACTGGGCACTTGGGGCCTTAACAAAAATAGAGATGTGGACAAGCGAGTCTCCCAGAGAACAGGGAACAAGGGGGAGTTGGTCCAATGAGTCAGGACGCAAGACGAGGTTAACAGAGAGACAGCGACACCAGTGCAGTAACAACTCCCGCAAGGTTGGCATCTACCATAAGAAGAATCTGATCTGCCGCTGAATACCTAGACACCAATATACAGATGACATAGGGCCTCATTAGGACCCTGGCGGTGTGGGTTTAACAGCGCCGTTAAAGGTGCCGGCGCCGTTAGGCCCACACCTCCCTATTACGAGGTTCCCTCACGGAACCCGCTCTGGACGTCTGGTCAGATCAGACGTCCTTTGCGGGTCCCACGAGGGGACCAGAGTGCTCGGGCCCGTTGTTAGCTCCCTCCCCATTCCGATTGAGCCCTATGGGGGCTCGAATGGGAATGAGGATGGTCCGGGTCAGGGTTCCCTGAATGGGGAAATACCGGGCCCTCCCAGGTCGAATGGCCTGATATTTCCCCATTCAGGGAACCCGGACACAAGTTTGGAGGCAGCCATGCCCTTATTATATCTACGATCGCTTGGACATTCGACTTATGCAGAACCTTGTTTGGAATTATCATTCATAAAACAATCCATAAAATTTGCCCAGGCTAGCAGGCAAGTTCTCTGGTTTACACAGACATGAATGTGCCGAACACTAAAGCCACTTCTGAAAAAGTAGTCAGAAAAATCAGCTGAAATTGCACCTTAAGAGACGTGGGGTTAGGTGGTAACTATATTAGTGATATCTCCATCTCTCACCATATTCGCTAGTCAATTCAATTCCAGTCAAAGAAAGTTTATTTCACGTACACGAGTGTAATCTATATTACCATACATATTAACACATTATTATAAGATAAAACCGACTAACGCTACCAAAACATACTTTCAACAAAGAGACTATGGATTGTGATAAGAAAAAGATGAGCTCCTGCAATTAGGGTTCGGATCTGCTGACATGAAGAGAATAAGGGGCTTCAAAGGCACTCTTCCACTCTTGTGTGTAAAGCTACTTTAAGATGCTGCCCTATTGCATAACAGTCAACAAACTTTAATTTGGCATTGCACCTAAAACATCATAGTACAACATAAAACATTTTAAAATACAGACAATATACATTAAGAACAGTGAGGAGAGCCCTGGTCACAACCTCAATAGGACAGTTGCTAGGTCTATAGGGATTAGTTAGAGGTGGGATTATGTGACTTCATCCTTAGTAAACATTTAGTAACCCAGAGGAGAGCCCTGCTCGCAGCCTCAATAGGACAGTTGCTAAATCTATAGGGATTAGTTAGAGGTGGGATTATGTGACTTCATCCTTAGTAAACAGTTAGTAACCCAGGGGAAAGCCCTGCTCGCAGCCTCAATAGGACAGTTGCTAAATCTATAGGGATTAGTTAGAGATGGGATTCTGTGACTTCATCCTTAGTAAACATTTAGTAACCCAGAGGGGAGCCCTGCTCGCAGCCTCAATAGGACAGTTGCTAAATCTATAGGGATTAGATAGAGGTGGGATTCTGTGAGTTCATCCTTAGTAAACATTTAGTAACCCAGAGGAGAGCCCTGCTTGCAGCCTCAATAGGACAGTAGCTGAGTCTATAGGGATTAGTTAGAGGTGGGATTCTGTGACTTCATCCTTAGTAAACATTTAGTAACCCAGAGGAGAGCCCTGCTCGCAGCCTCAATATGACAGTTGCTAAATCTATAGGGATTAGTTAGAGGTGGGATTATGTGACTTCATCCTTAGTAAATATTTAGTAACACAGAGGAGAGCCCTGCTCGCAGCCTCAATATGACAGTTGCTAAATCTATAGGAATTAGTTAGAGGTGGGATTCTGTGACTTCATCCTTAGTAAACATTTAGTAACCCAGAGGAGAGCCCTGCTCGCAGCCTCAATATGACAGTTGCTAAATCTATAGGGATTAGTTAGAGGTGGGATTCTGTGACTTCATCCTTAGTAAACATTTAGTAACCCAGAGGAGAGCCCTGCTCGCAGCCTCAATGGGACAGTTGCTAAATCTATAGGGATTAGTTAGAGGTGGGATTCTGTGACTTCATCCTTAGTAAACATTTAGTAACCCAGAGGAGAGCCCTGCTCGCAGCCTCAATATGACAGTTGCTAAATCTATAGGGATTAGTTAGAGGTGGGATTATGTGACTTCATCCTTAGTAAATATTTAGTAACCCAGAGGAGAGCCCTGCTCGCAGCCTCAATTTGACAATTGCTAAATCTATAGGGATTAGGTAGAGGTGGGATTCTGTGAGTTCATCCTTAGTAAACATTTAGTAACCCAGAGGAGAGCCCTGCTCGCAGCTTCAACAGGACAGTTGCTGAGTCTATAGGGATTAGTTAGAGGTGGGATTCTGTGACTTCATCCTTAGTAAACATTTAGTAACCCAGAGGAGAGCCCTGCTCGCAGCCTCAATTTGACAATTGCTAAATCTATAGGGATTAGGTAGAGGTGGGATTCTGTGAGTTCATCCTTAGTAAACATTTAGTAACCCAGAGGAGAGCCCTGCTTGCAGCCTCAATAGGACAGTTGCTAAGTCTATAGGTATTAGTTAGAGGTGGGATTCTGTGACTTCATCCATAGTAAACATTTAGTAACCCAGAGGAGAGCCCTGCTCGCAGCCTCAATATGACAGTTGCTAAATCTATAGGGATTAGTTAGAGGTGGGATTATGTGACTTCATCTTTAGTAAACATTTAGTAACCCAGAAGGGAGCCCTGCTCGCAGCCTCAATTTGACAATTGCTAAATCTCTAGGGATTAGGTAGAGGTGGGATTCTGTGAGTTCATCCTTAGTAAACATTTAGTAACCCAGAGGAGAACCCTGCTCACAGCCTAAACAGGACAGTTGCTGAGTCTATAGGGATTAGTTAGAGGTGGGATTCTGTGACTTCATCCTTAGTAAAGATTTAGTAACCCAGAGGAGAGCCCTGCTCGCAGCCTCAATAGGACAGTTGCTAAATCTATAGGGATTAGTTAGTGGTGAGATTCTGTGACTTCATCCTTAGTAAACATTTAGTAACCCAGAGGGGAGCCCTGCTTGCAGCCTCAATATGACAGTTGCTAAATCTATAGGGATTAGGTAGAGGTGGGATCCTGTGAGTTCATCCTTAGTAAACCTTTAGTAACCCAGAGGAGAGCCCTGCTCGCAGCCTCAATAGGACAGTTGCTAAGTCTATAGGGATTAGTTAGAGGTGGGATTTTGTGACTTCATCCATAGTAAACATTTAGTAACCCAAAGTAAACATTTAGTAACCCAAAGGAGAGCCCTGCTCGCAGCCTCAATTGGACAATTAGAAGGACTTCAAGTATTGGTTGGAGATGGGATTCAGTAATTTCTGCCTTAGCAGCCAAGACCTATGAATATAGCGGGCAGTCGCAAACACCACAAATGGATCTGTGCGCTGTCTCAGGAACATCATTGCTGAATCTGTAGCCCTAATCCCAGCTTCCCTCAATGGTGGTTTTAGATACATCACCTCAGGGACTTTGATCTGCTGCATATCAGCATGACATGTAACATAGTCTCTCTTACCGGACCGCACATCAGACATTGATCTACATTCGCATTATTGCATGATTGTGTCCACTGATAGAATACCTAGCCTGACTCTTAAATATAGGGATCTTTAATACAATGGAGAAATGTGGTCCAAATAGAGTTTAGGGCCTGGCTGGCTAAACTCGAGGTAATTTTAATTTCATGGCATCAAGCACCAGTTGGTCAGGTGCCCTTTTGGCTACTGAATATCTAATTCTTTCCTTTGTTCCAATAGACTGGCATTGTGGATTAACCCAGAGATTACCGCCCCCACGTCACAGAGAGATTTTTCAATATGACGCAGACAGGCTATTGATTTCCCACCATCTAGCGACATGAGGTGTCTCAGTGCATCCCTAGTTTTTTCCAGCCCTTACTGTTTCCACAACTTTAGCCAAAAAAGTTCAGGTCCGAGCTTAGACTGGGCAGCCACAGAAGTAATGTTAAATTCTAACAGCAGCAAGGCGGAGGGAGCGCTCTTAGGTAGTGACACCAGCTTTTTTTAAAAACATATGCTCACTTGTAGTACGTTTAGCTACATTGGCATGTCCTCTTAACTCAGCCTCATACAGGGCTGCAGGTAGAGTCTGCTTTCCATAACAGTTCAGGGCGTAACAAGGGAATGCATGTTACATCAGCATTTAAACTAAGGCATTCAGTACACGTCGCGAGATAGATTGTACTGACCTAACTGTCTCTAAGCCACTAGAATTCATGGTCGAATCCATGCACAGGCCTGACTCTTAAAATCAAGTTTGACTTTAACAATGGGACATCAGGACCAAAATCTTGGGATTGGAAAAGATCAGAAGGAATCTAAAGATGATCTCCATATGACTGGTTTACCTCACCTTAGTTCATAATAATACTAATAATAATAATAATAATAATAATAAAGTAACTTCTACACATTCTACACATTCAACAATGAACACTCCATTCCGAAGAATTAGGCCTAGGAATGTTTGGAAGGGCCATGATCCTGTTTATGGCCCACAGTCACATTACCCAGAACAGAATGTAGCACCTCCCTTCTTTTGGCTGTAAGACCTAAGGCAGAAGGAGGGCCTTTCTATATCGAATCATGTGCTTAGAAAAGGCAATCCTTCTCCAAAGAATACTGTGCAGGCATTCCTAAAGAGCAGAATTATGGAAAAGCATGGTTGTGCAAAACTCTGATCAGGCCTAAAATGCCAAACAGCAGCATGGTTTGGCGCGGCGAGGGAGTGGCACATATGTCGGTGGATTGGGGGCAACAGAGGAGGACGGGTCTTGGGGAAGCTGGGAGTGCCAGATTACTCTGCTCCTTTACCCGTGGGAGAACCACTGTATGAAACTGCATTGTTCTCTACAGCTATGTAGCTGTTGTTTTACACGTGTGCATCGCATGACCATGAACATAGGTTACAATCACTCTTAGCTCCATTTGTTATCAGTCATCACCATGAGAAGGATGCTGGCCCGGAATGCACGGGCCACGGCTACTGTCTCTGCCACTCAAGTAGTTTCTGTTGAAGGTGCTTGTTTAATAAAGGGTGGTCTATACGTATGAAGGACTAGAGAACCCATTTGTACTTTATTTTGAAATGCGTTTAAACACATTGGTGGAGTCCTCCCCAATTGCTTTGTATATGGACTTTTCGTGAACAGTGCAATTCAGGTTTTTTGGTGACCACTAAATAATGTTATTTAACATTACTTGTAATTGAAAAAATTATTGAAACTAAGGTGGTGCCCGCTCCAATACATCTATGAGAGCTCCTAAAAGGTGCAGCGAGGCACAATGGTGTGGCAAAAAGAAGGCCAACTGCACGAAAAATGGCCTGGACAGTAAACTACCCACTTAACCAGGACCTCAAAGAGGCATGGAAGTGTGCTCATGGTATAGTATGTTCTTGGGAGGGGCAGCAGCACAGTGAGCACCAGGGTAGGTGTAGGCACACTGATATCAGGCGACTAAACAGCGCCAAGCATAGCTAGAGCATCCCCCACGTGTTACCTTTCCTAGAAAATGGTTACTCTTACACTAAAACGACCCACTATGCCCATGACATCAAAGGTCGATTAAAACACTGCTGCACTTGCTATTTGTCTGCTCACCATACAAAGGTATCAGAGGTAGACTTCTCACCCCCTTTCTTAAAGAATAGGAACTCTCCTAATGTCGACCCCTATTACTATCATCAGACAGAGTTACATTTTGAATAATGGGAAGTTGCTTGAAATTGGCCTTAGCAGCTATGGCAAACTCGTTCGTTGCATAAGTTGTTTGCTTTTCTTTCTTTGCATGTGGTACTTTTTTTGTTGTATCTCTGTATGACTACGCTAAAATAATTGCATTGAAAACATGTTTTATAATTGGCTATTTATATCGCATTTAATACCCAGAGGTTTCTGAGCGTGGACCCAGGAACCAACCCTGTTTTGCTCCGCGTCATTTTTGCTTCCAAGGCGAGTGCGTTGCCCCTGAGCTATTCTCCCATCATTCTATACATGTTAGGTTTCCACCCATCAGTAACAGATATCAATGTATAATTGTGAGGAAATCCTTTAATGGATGTAACGGGCACATCTTGAAGTCGAAACCAAGTTTCATTAGTTTATGTAAGAACACTATGCAAAGTAGTTTGGTTGTGAAGCAGAATGTGACAGGTTTTAGATCTAAAACCAATTTGTGTCCTTCCAATCTTCAAATACCTGAAGAACTTTTCGTTTTTGATACAGGTATTCTGAAGGGTCTGAACAAAATAATTACGTGCCAGAAATCGAAATCTGAAAGAGAAGCATTTAAACAATAGCATGATGATGATTTTATCATGCTTAAAATGCTGATAATTGGGCCGGTATACTAGTTAGGAACCCATGAGGACTGTGATACCGAGGGTTCCATTTGTTCAACAATAGTGAATATTATATTCCATTGCACAATGATCCTACCAGAGTGAATATTAATAAGATCCTCGGCTTGCTGAACAATGCACATGACAATAGTATTATTTGTGGAAAATAAATATTTATTTCTTCTTTGTAAGGAGTCATGAAATCCTGTTTTTCACATCTAGCCTTAAGTCCATAAGAATGTAGAACATCCTCCTAGCAGGCTAATAATATCAAGTTGGGGTTCCATTCTGGAGCCACTTTCGTAGTTTGTGGATTATTTATTTATTTATTTATGTATGTATTGTGCATATGTAAGGCGCTTAGACAACAAGTAAATTGTGTTTCAAGGCGCCCACTGGGCAACAGGGAGGGAACATTGGAAAGAAAACAAATATAATAATGAGAGATAAGGAACAAGTTACTTACCTGTAACTGTTGTTCTCCAGCATGGGTCTGGCATGGATTAACATGCTCATGAATATTCCCCGTCGTCAGGCTGGGAATCCTCGGTAAAGAAAAAATCAGTATCAGTTTCGTTTCTGATCTGTCTTTCTTAGTAGGAACCAATCACTGGTCTCTGGGTCATACTGCCCTCAGCCAATGACTGCCCTCTCCCTAAGCCCCTCCCCTGGCAGCCATCCTCAGATTTGGTAGCACGTAAAGTGGCAGTATGACCAAGTGAAGAGCCACAGAGGGGTAGGAGGGAGGGTTCGCGTGTGAAGCCATGCCAGACCCATGCTGGAGAACAACAGTTACTGGTAAGTAACTTGTTCCTTCTCCAGCATGGGGTCTGGCATGGATTCACATGCTCATGAATATAAGAAAACATAGCAGTACACACATGCACAACCACGGGAGGTGGCAAAGGCTCAATATTAAGCATTACATAGACTCAACATTAAGCAACTCTTACCTCCTCACCAGGCCCACCTTCAGGCGAACAGGTTGCGCAGCACTGCTTGGCCGACCCTGGACTCCTCCCTGGAGTCCCGATCGACGCAGTAGAATCTCGTGAAGGTGTGCGCCATCCTCCACGTAGCAGCCCAGCAGATGTCCAGCAGGGGCACACCAGACAAGAACGCTGTAGTAGCAGCGCTCGCTCTGGTCGAATGGGCTCTCGGACAGCCAGGCAACGGTCGGTTTGCCAACCGGTGACGGTGCATGATGCAGCCGGAGAGCCATCTGGGAATGGAAGCTTTCGAGAGGGCCTTCCCTTGGTTCACAGGTCCAAAGTTCACAAAAAGCTGTGATGTCTTCCGAAAACTCTTTGTGCGGTCCACGTAGAACTTCAGCGCTCTAGCTACATCCAGCGAGTGCAAAGGCCTCTCGGCCGGCGACGATGGCGACGGGAAGAAAACTGGCAACACCAAGGGCTTGTTGAGGTGGAAGTCCGATGGAACCTTGGGCATGAAGGAGCGGTGCGTCCTCAGCACCACCCTCGTCTCGTGGAAAGTCAAGTATGGAGGCTTGCAGGATAGGGCCTCGATATCTCCCACTCGTCATGCGGAGGTTATGGCCACAAGGAATGCTGTTTTCCACGAAAGAAATTTCAACGGTGCCGAATGCAGAGGCTCGAATGGCGGCCCCATGAGCCTGGTCAGCACTACGTTGAGCTCCCACGCTGGGGCCGGAGCCTTCACCGGCGGGAACGGTCAGAACAGTCCCTTCATAAATTCCTTCACCAGGCGATGAGACCACAGGGATGACTGTCCCGTAGTTCTGGTGTATTGGGAAATCGCTGCCAGATGTATCTTGATGGAAACATGAGCTAGTCCAGCCTTGGCCAGCGGCAGCAGGTACGGAAGCACTTGAGGGGCCGTGATCCGTAGCGGGTTAATCTTCTTTGCATGGCACCAGAGAGAGAACCTCTTCCACATGTGTACGTAGCACTTGAGAGTTGAGGACGCCTTGGCCTTTGCAAGCACCTCCTTGCAGTCTGCCGGGATATCGTACCCTCCAAACTCTAGTGCTGCAGGAGCCAGGCCTGCAGGTTCAGCAACTCTGGGTCGTGATGAAGGATGGCGCCTCCTTCTCTGGAGAGAAGATCTGCGTCCGTCGACAGCTTGACTGGTGGGGTCGCTGACATGTCCAGAAGGTCCGGGAACCAGATCTCTCTCGGCCATGCTGGTGCGACGAGGATCATCCTGCACCAGGACCTCTTGAGCTGGTTGACGAGTCATAGTGGCAACGGCAACGGAGGGAACACATACAGGAACAGACCGTCCCAGGGGAACGAGAAAGCATCGCCTATGCTCCTCGTTTGGGGAAACCTGCTGGCGAACCTCTGGCACTTGGAGTTTGTCGCCGTCGCAAACAGGTCGATCTGGGTTTTCCCCATCGTTGGAAAAGTCGATCCACCTGATCCTGACGCAGCTCCCACTCGTGGCACGAGCGCAGCTCCCTGCTGAGTGAGTCGGCGATGATGTTATTTATTCCTGCTAGATGGAAGGGCACCAGAAACATCCCCTGGGTGACGGCCCAGTGCCACAGATCCTGGGCCTCCTTGGACAGGGCTAGGGATCTGGTGCCTCCCTGCTTCCGGATGTAGAACATTGTGGTGGAGTTGTCAGTGAAGAGCCACCTTGCCCTTGAGGGACGGGAGAAACGACCTGAGGGCCCAGGACACTGCTCGGAGTTCCAGGATGTTGATGTGGAGCGACCTCTCCTCTGGGAGCCAAAGGCCTCTCGCATGCAGATCTCCGGTGTGCGCTCCCAACCCCTCCAGGGAAGCGTTCGTCGTCACCGTCTCCTGATACACCGGGGTCTGAAAGTCCTTGCCTACTGCGAGATGCGCGCGGGCACCCCACCATCGAATCGCTCGGTGGAAAACCTCATGGAGCAGGATCATGTCCTCGAAGCTGCCTGTCGCTTGTATACAACGGGCGTCGAGGAACTCTTGTAGAGGACGCATCCGTAGTCTGCACATGCGCACCAGGTAGATGCATGAGGACATCATTCCGAGCAGGGACTTGATGAATCTCACCCTGGCCATGTCCGTGGCCAGCAGGCGCTGCACCTTGCCCAAGATGGCCTTCGTCCTATCCTCCGACGGCGAGGCCAATCACGCCACTGTATCGAGCTTGGCTCCCAGAAACAGTGCGACCTGCGACGGGACCAGGTGGGATTTCGAGTAGTTGATGGCGAATCCCAGATCTGTGAGCAGTTGGACAGTCTCTGTTGTGTGTTCGACGGCGAGTTCTCTTGTGGTTGCACGAATGGGCCAATCGTCCAGATAGGGGTAGACGTGGATCCCCCCCAGGTGCAGCCGCGCTGCCACTGGTGCGAAGCACTTGGTAAACACCCTGGGTGCCGACTTCAGCCTGAATGGCAGGACCTTGAATTGGTAGTGCTGCCCCAGGACTACGAATCTGAGCAACATTCGGTGTCCTTTTAGAATGGGGATGTGGAAGTAAGCATCCTCCAAGTCCAGCGACGATAGGAAGTCGCCCTCCTCCAGCTGTCCCAGCACGTGCTGGAGGGTGACCATCCTAAACTTTTGTGCCGTGATGTATTTGTTTAACCGCCGCAGGTCCAGGATGGGGTGCCAACTGCCCGTCTCCTTTCTGACGAGGAAGTACCTTGAGTATACTCCAGAGCACCGGAGCCTCTTCGGGACGAGCTTGATGGCACCCTTCTTGAGCATCGCCCTTACCTCTAACAGCAGTTGAGGGACGTGATTTTCCTTCCTGGCCACGGGAGGAATGCGGGGGCACTTCTTTAGAAATTCGAGAGTGTGCCCGTGGGCCAGGGCATCCAGCACCCAACGGTCGGTGGAGATGGACTCCCACACGCTGACGAACTTCCCTAGCTGGCCTCCCACCAGGGTGCTCAGGTGGGGGCCCGATGCTACGGCCGCTTCAGTCCTGCTTGGAGGCGGCCTTGCCGCCTTGGCCTCCTTGGCGACGACGACGAGATCCTCCTGACTTGCTGTGTCCTCTGTAGGCCTCCTGCGATGAGGAGCGGGCCGCCTGGCAGTATGTCGAGGAGCCGCCGCCGCATCCCTTGGAGGCACCCTGTCTGCCTCCGGCATTCCGAAAGGGCGGCCGGCATTGCTGCAAATCTCCCAAGGCACGAGCCGTCTCTGTGTCGGTCTTGATGGCCTGAAGTGGCTCATCCACTGTTTTTCCAAACAGGTTGTTCCCACCAAAGGACATGTCCAAAACTCTGGTTTGCATGTCCTGGCGGAAATCAGTTGCCTTGAGTCAACCCCGCCGTCGAAGACAAACACTGTTGCCCAACTGGCAGAATACGGTGTCAGCGATGTCCGTGGCCACAGTTATGGCCTGGTCTGATGCCACCTCACCTTCCTGCAGGATCTCCAGGGCCTTCTGACCTCTTGTCGTCCGGTAGGAAGTCCCGCAGGGGAGCGATCTTGTACCACAGCTCCCTGTCGTAGCGGGCCACAATTGCTAGGGCATTGGCCGCCTTAATTGTCATCGCCGCAGACGAGATGACTCGTCGTCCCATGGCGTCCAGCTTCTTTCCCTCGCCGTTGGGTGGGGAGGTCAAAGTTGAGGATGACGCCCCCGCCACCTTCTTCTTGGCTGCCGCCGAGACGACCGAATCCGGGGTCAGTTGTGCCCTAAGGCACAAAGGGGCAGAATCGGGGACCGGTTACTTCTTTTCGTACCGATCCCTCTTGGCAGGGGTCATGGACAGGTTCTTCAGGAGAGCAAGTCCCTCCTCCCAGATATCATCAATTAACGGTACCGAGAGGACGGTCTTCCTCTTGGCCTTGCGCCGCTGATAGAGGAAACCTTCCTTCTTCTGTTCCTCAGGGCAGAGCTGAAAAAGCTCAGATGCCATGGAAATCATAGCGTGGAAGGAGCCAATTACATCGGGCGGGGAGGACCGAGGGAGTGGTGATGGAAGGCCCATCCCGTCGTCACCACCGTCGTCATCCGTCCCCGTCGTGACCGTATCCATTCCCGTGTCATCCCTAGGATCAGGGGAAGGAGATGAAGGCTGAGCGGGCCGCACGGGCTTGAAAGGCGGGGGAGGTGAACACTCCTCTGCTTGTTTGGAGGTATTCCCGATGGGCCCGGTTCTGCTGGGTCGTCTGTTGGGGTTAGGGGAAATCTCGTCCTCATCTCCGTGCATAAGGTTTGGATTGCCATCAAAATGGCCACCGAGTTGTCCTGAGGCTCAGGCACTGGCTGCGACGGACGTGATGGTTGCTCCTCCTCCACAGGAGCCTCATCGGCGCCACCGTTGCTCTCTTCGTCCACCTCCTCGGGGTTCCCCCCGTGGGACCAGACCTCCTCGAACCTCTTGTTGAGGCCCTTCACGACTTCAACCAGTTCCTCCTCAGAGGCTGTATCCGTTTCCATGACGGCCACCGCCCCCCTCTTTTTCCACTAGGGTCTTCACAGAGGTCTTATTGATGGGCTGAAAAGAGGATTCCCACTGTAGCAGCATTGAAACTCTGGGCCCCGAGGTCGCCTCCACTGAGTTAGCCTCCACAGGCTTCGCCAGGGCCGCCGCGACTCCCTCGATAGAGGCCTTCACCGGGTGAATCAAGGCCTTCACCACCTTGGGCATGCTGATGCCTTTAACTTGGGGGAGGGGTCACCACCTTGCTCCCCCTCGGCTGATCCCTTTGAGATCGACCGGGGCCTCCCCAGAAGTTTAGCCGGGATCTCGGATTTTCTCTTCCCCGAGCCAGAGCGTTGGCTCGTGGTTGATGGCGTTGGTGAAAGTGCGCCCTGTCTGGCAGCCGAGGAGCCCGACCCTTCGGCGCTCTCAGTGCCAGCCGACTCGCAGTGCTTTGCCTTCTGTTGTGCCCCCGTCGCCGGGGTGCCCTCACAGGACTTAGAAGACCGCTTGGACTTCTTCTTCTTCTCACCTGCTGGGCCCTTCTCCAGCCAGCTGGCGAGGCGGGTTCGACGATCCCTCATAGTTCGTTCCGACAGGTTCTTGCAAAACGCACAGCCCTTTTCCTCGTGCATCTTGTCTTCGTGAAGCAGTAGATACATCTCGAATGCTCATCCTCCTTGAAAACATTTTGTAATCCGCATCCAGGAAAGTTCCTGAACAGCTTGGATCCGGTTGTCGAGATTCCCTTGTCCTGGGCCATGTCCACGAGGTAGGCCTCAGATCTTCTGGAATCCTCCAAGAAGCGTAACTCGACAAAAACTTCACCCTTGTGGGGCGTAGAAAATTCTGAAACGGGTCCCTGTTGCTCTGAAGTAGAAAAGGTGGAGCTTGAGGCTCGATTGACCGAAAAAATGAGATTAAACTCTTTGAAAAATCGCAAAACGCAGTAAAAGCTCGAGAGCTATAGCACAAGAACTCCCAACACGTGAACGTGCGGTAAAAATCTGAGGATGGCTGCCAGGGGAGGGGCTTAGGGAGAGGGCAGTCATTGGCTGGGGGCAGTATGACCCGGAGACCAGTGATTGGTTACTAGTAAGAAAGACATATCAGAAACGATACTAGGTGAATCAAGAGGTAAGTGCTGGGGAGTGAGTAGCTGTAAGTGCATAGGTGGAGTGGTCAGCTGTAAATGACTACATAAGTGCAGGCCTGTGGTGGCACAGGCCAGTGTGTGCTAAGGCAATGTGCTGGGATGGGTGGTGTCTGTAGGTGATTGGTTGTGGGAGGCCAGGAACGGGAGAACACATAAGGGCCCTGGTCACCAATCTCAGCAACTGTGGGATTTAGCAGGATAGAGATAAGGGAAGGTGAAGGTGAAAAGGAAAGTCTTGAGGAGCTTTTGGAATTTGAGGAGATCCGGCTCAAGACGAAGAAGGAGATCAGCCACCAACACGCAGTTTAGCGAAGCGCTTAACACACAGACATTTGGTGTTGGAGGAACGTAAAGATCTGGAGGGAGAGTACATAAGGAGAGCAAATTTGTAGATAATGTGGTCCCCAGTCCCAGACAGCCTTTTGGATGTTGCAGAAGGATTTGAATTTGATACTTGCAGCCACGTGGAGTCAGTGTAGAGTTTTTAGGGCTGGAGAGATGCAGATCCTGGGCTTGAGGACAAGTATAAGTCTTGCAGCCCTATTCTGGATTAGCTGGAGGGGTCGTAGAGAAGAAGAGGGTAGTTTAAGGAAATGACTATTGCAGTAGTCAAGCCTAGAGAGAACCAGAGCTCTAAAGACATTGAGCTTCTGGGGGAAAGTGAGGAAAGGAAGAATTCCTTTGAGGAGGTGGAGTTGAAAGTGGGACTTCTTGGCAAGGTGCTAAATGTGAGGGATGAAGGAGAGAGAGGAGTCAAAGATGAATCCGAGGTTTCTGATGAAGGAGAAGGAAGAGAGCCCAGAGAAGATGGCCAGAGTGGGGGACAGAAAGAGGGAGCAGGAGTCCCAATTGGAAGGATCTCAGTCTTGCTGGCATTGAGGCACAGATCATTGGAAGTACACCAGGACTGGATGGCAGATAGGCAGTCAGGGATGATGGAGTAAGTAAGAAGAGGATCAGAGGGGAGTTCGAAGAAGAGTTGTTTGTCATCTGCATAACACTGGAAGTTTTGCGAGAAGGCAGAAATGATGTGTGCAAGCGGGGCAATGTAATTGTTAAAGAGCCAGGGAGAAAGGTTGGAGCCCTGATGTACGACGCATGTGGAGATAGAGGTGGGGGAGGACAAAGAGCCCAGAATAACGTGGGATGGACGGTCACTGAGGAAGGAGGTCAGCCAGTCCAGTGCCGCTCTGAGGTACCTAGGGTATTGTGGAGGCGTTTTATGAGGATGGAGTGGTTGACCGTGTCAAATGCAGAGGAGAGATCAAGTAGAATTAGGACAGCTGGCGAGTTGGAGTCAAGAGATGCGAGCAGATCCTCACTGGCGTTCAGAAGAGAAGTTTCCATGCATCTGGATGCTCGGAATCCAGATTGATGGTCGTGGAGGCAACCATAAATTTCAGTGTGCAGGGTCAGTTGGGGGAAGACCAGCTTCTCCAAGAAATTCCCAAGGATTGAGGTGATAGATATGGGGCAGTAGTTGGCTGGACAAGAAGGGTCAGCAGAAGGTTTTTTTCAGGAGGGTGTGCACAAAGGAGTGCTTGAGGGAGGAGGGGAAAGACCCAGTAGCAAAAGAGTGGTTACAGAAATCAGCAAGTTCACAGGCAAGTGAGCCGATGTTGTCTTTAAGGGTTCTAGAGGAGCAGGGAGAGACCTGTTTGGAGGAGACCTTCATGGAGCAGACAGCTCTGGTGACCTCATCAGGTGTGGTAGGAGAGAAGCAATAGAGAAAGGCAGAGGGAGGATGGAAGGCCATAGAAGGGAAGGGGGTGAGTAAAGAGGAGAGGAGAGGGATGCAAGGGTGCTCAGGATATCCTGAGTTTTTGCAGTGAAGTGTGTGGCCAGTGCGTTGCAAAGGGCCTGGGAGGGAAGAGGTGAGGAGGAGACATCAGAGGGATTGGCTAGCTCCCTGCAGATTTTAAAGAGTTCAGTTTGTTGTTGGATGCACCAGAGACTCGAGCCAGGATGTGGGCCCTTTTCTTGGTGTGGATTGGAAGACTGTATTGCCTTTGAAGTAGGTGACAGGTCAGTTAGTCAGAGGGTGAGCCTGAGGTCTGCCACTTCCGTTCTGCACCTCTCCATTTGCGTTTCAGGGCTGCAAGTTCAGAGTCATACCAAGTGTTACGCTTTGAGGCATGTTTCAGGCAGATCCTCATGACTGGGGCAAGAATGTCAAGGGTATTAGTAATGGCAAGATGGAGGTGCTGAGAGCAGCGTAAGAAGTAGTGTCTGTAGTGGGGACAGAGGGGGGATGAAGGTAGATATGAAGGCAGCAACTGGCACTCATTTAATCAGATGGATGCTCATGAACGAGGTTGGCAAGGCTGGGGTGGTACGGTCAGAGGTCCAAGAGGACCCAGTTGAGAGGAGAGAGTGGTCTGATTAGGAGAGTAGGGTGAGCAGTAGGGGGAAGTATGAGATGAGTGTGGATGAAGGCATCAAGAGTGTGTCCAGCCGAATGGGTAGGAACAGAAGGGAGAATAGAAAGGGAGAGGGAGGCACAGAGGTCGTGGGAGAGAGTGGATGCTGTGATTGAAGAATCAAGGTGGATGTTAAAGTCACCCATGAGAAGGAGTTTAGTGAGGAGAGAGGAGGAGAAATCAGCCCATTCAGAGAGGAACAGGGTGGTAGAGCCAGAAGGCCTATAGATGGTGGCAATGATCAGAGTGGAGGTTGTAGAGATGACCAACTTGCAAACCAGGCTCTCGAAGGAAGAGTAAGGCTGGGTGGGTATGAGGGAAGAAGGGACCCACTCAGGGAAGATAAGAGCAACCCTGCCCCCTGCACAGTTGGGGCGAGGCTTGAAGATGATCTTATAGCCATCAGGGAGAAGAGAGTCAAAAGCAGTGACTGAGCTGGCCTTGAACCACTTCTCGGTAAGATCAAGGATATCAAGGTCAAGGTCTTCAAGAAGCGAGCATTAAGCGTTAAGAGATGGCGCCGGTCAAAGAGGAGGAGGTTGGGTTGAGGACCCTGAACCAAGATAGTGCCAGTGTTGTAGATTTTAATTTAATTTTAAGTTTATTTATTGTGTATTACAGTACAATTGTACTTTTAACACAAAACAATCAGCAATACATCACAATGCATCACAATACTATAGCACATTTAACAGCAACATTCTTATTAATCAATCAATCAATCAATCAATCAACCTATAATGACAAATAGAAAATACATGATCTTCATCCTAAAACTTCACCAAGTTAAAAATCCACGGAACATGCCGTTAGAAAAACTAAAATACAAATAGAAAGACACAATTCATTACAATTTAAAATCCTCCGCCACAACTCTTGTTCGATGGGCATAAAGTTCAAGGATAAAGTTTGAGTCCTCATAGTCCACAGTCTGGAGCACTGAACACAAGTGCTTTAAAGTCTCTATTTGCTTGTGACAGTGACAACAAAGTCTCTGGTCCCTAGGAATGTTCTTTCGTCATCCTGCAAATTCTTGCGTTAACCCCAGATTTTATCTGAATCTTAAAAGTTGGGACCTAACGCGCCTTGATAGGTGCGTTTTCAAATATGAAGAGACAGTATTGAAACTTTTAACTACCCAGACAAAATGATCTCCAAAGCATTGATGTTGCATTAGAGAATCTCTTAAAATGGCCCACGCATGTCTGGATAGTTTGGTCTTAACCAATTTGGGCGTGGCTTCCAGTTCTTCTAAAGATGGTGGAGCCAACATACACGCAAACATCTACAGCTTCCCCCAGTCAATCAAGGTCTGAATAGGGAGTTGACCTAATTCATAAAAAATCCCCACTAATGGGACTGACTGTGGTAGACACAGGAGCCCTCACCAGATTAGGCCTTCCAGTTTAGGCCAATTGATTTGTGTACTCCTTGTTTGAGCACCATATATTAATTTCGGCACCATTTGTTGCTTATACAATTTTAAAATTGGAAGGATCGAAAATCTCCAAAAAGTAGCATCAAAGGAACGCAACTTAACCAATGCTCCCAAGAAATTAGCCTTGAGGTCCACCAAGAGCTCAGGACCCTCCAAATCTTCATAAACAGGCGTCCCTAAGTATGTAAACATATTAACAACCTCAAGACTACCGGTTTTTAATTTCCAGGGAAACATTTTTCCTTTTTTCCTGCCCCCTTTAAACACCAAAACTATTTCGTTGTGTTTAGCGACAATTCCAGACTGTCGAAAAACTCTTCTACTGCACTCGGAGCTCTTTGCAAACCAATGGAAGTCAAATCAGAAATCACAATATCATCCGCATATAGAAGGTATTGAATAATCAATTCACCCAACCTTGGAGGATTCGTTCTGATTTCCTTTAAATGACCCATTATACCCAATATGTAAAAACAAACAAGGAAAGGGGCCAGCACACACCCCTGTCGTAGGCCCCTATTAGTCTCAATCCATGATGGGTATCCTCTAAAGGCATCAAGCCTGACCCTGATTCTTGTACCCACATGCATTGCCTCAAGTATCCCCACCAGAGACGGTGGGAAACCTCTTTCATGAAACTTTCTCCATAGCAACACCCTATTTATGTGATCAAAAGCCTTGCTAATGTCCAGAAAAGCCAAAAAGACTGGCCTGACTTGGGCTTTTGCTTGATGAGCAAGCAGGTCCAACACAAAGCTGTTTAGCGCCATACCCATGCCTTGTCTGAAGCCCGTCTGATAGGGATCCAAGGAGTTAGACTCACACACCCATTGTTGGAGCTCTTTAAGCAACATTTTGGCAGAGATTTTGTTTTAGCCATCAAAAAGTGATATAGGCCTATAAAACAAAGGGGAAGACCTATCGCCACCTTTAAAAAAAAAATAAATAATGGTGGCCGCAGACCAAGTTTCAGGGAGTGCTTTGTTGACAAGAATATTTGCAAAGAAGTCTGACAATAATTTAGACCAGACAACCAAATTTGCTTTCAATGTCAAATTTGTGAGGCCATCAGGGCCCAGAGCATTGCTTGCTCCTTTTTTATCAATAAAGTGATGTCCATCAGATTCCACTTAAGTGCCCCCTTCCACCCGGCCTGCGACCATACAGGAGGCCTATTATCCCCCAATTTCATGTATAGATCAGTGAAATGCTTGACCCAGGTTTCCTCCAGAATTGAATGGGACTGCACAAAACCATCTCTACCTTGAAGGTTGATTAATTGCCAGAATCTACTCGAGTTATTCCCTGACAAACAAGCCAACATATTTTCAGCATCATTAATATACAACATAAATTGCCTTCCCTTCGTCCAATTTCTGTAGACTTACCTTACGAACCTCCTCTTTATAGCCAACTGGGGAAGTCATCTTTAACCTCCTGACCTCCCCATGCATTTGTTTCATTCGAGTCTTGGTTTCTAAATCAAAACCATGAGTACTACCCATTTTATGTACCCGGTTCTTCAAAACTTTATCCGTACACAGGGTACCCAGAACTTCCCGGTCAAGTGGCACAGCGAGTAGAGCGCTCGCTTTGACATCCGTGCAGAGCTTGCTAACGCATGTTTGAATCCCGGCAGGGCCAAACTCAGCCTTTCATCCTTCCGAGGTCGATAAATGAGCACCACACACCGAGGCTAATAATAAGCAGTGCTCAGATACCTGAGGGTTCGTAGCGCTATATAAATGCCAAATTATTATTATTCCCGTATTGTAGAGGAGAAACCTTCAGGCAAGCATAAGAGGGCCAACCTCTCCATGGACAAGCCAGCAATCTCCATGTCAAAAGCCCTTGCGAGATTTGGTGCCCATCTAACCTCGCAATTTCTAGGATTTATTTCCACTGTAAGGTGCATATTATTCTCCTCTTTTTTTCAGGGAAGAGTAATACTATACAACAGTAGAGTATGGTCACTCAAATCCAAAGGTTTTATTTCCAGGGGACCCCCCCTCAGTGCCAAGTCAAAAGAAACAAACGCATAATCTAGGGTTGTCTTCCATGGCCCGTTCCACCATGAAAAACTAGGGTGGATTGCACCCTGAACGTTCCCATTCTCAATTGACAAGTCCCATGCTTTCTATTCTTGGTTGGCTCTGTTACCCCTGGAATGTTACCCCTTACCCACACCCTTCTGGACGGTACCAAATACCAATGGTCATCCAGGTATTCCGCATTGAAATCGCCTAATACTATCAGAGAGGCTCCTTCTTCCCCCAGCAGTGAGAAGTAAAGTGCAGTCAAGGCCTCCTCCAACTGTTCTTTAACTGGGCTTAAATAAACATTTACTAAGAGGCATTTATTAAATTACCCATCCATCAACTCCTGCCAGGTCAGCAGCGCCACCAACATATCAGTCCTGTCCACTTCAATTCTTTGGATGCACACCCCATGGGAACATCCAATTGCTGTCAGAAGACCACCATAAGGCCTTCCCTTATCACCCACAAGGCCTTATATATATATAGTACTTCAAAACCCTCAATAATTGGTGGGTCCTGGAGCAGTTTTTCTTGCAAACACACTATATCAAAGGACACAAAAGATCTTGATTATTTAAAATGATTTTGAAACATCTAGAGTTCCAAGGAACCAGTGTCCAAATAGACCATCATGTATAGTGCGATTCCCTGCGACCTTCTGCCCATCTATTACTACCACCTTGGGGCCAAACTCTGTTGGCTATCCTGTATTGGGGATCCTGCGTATAACCTCTTGAGCTATATGTATCCAGCTGTTGAATATTAGATGGGGCTCTCACCCTCCTAACCCTATCTGAATAAATTGGTGCCAGTCTCAAAATTATTGAGGGCCCTGAAAAATCGCTCTTATTCTGCCATAATGGCCTCTTTGTTAATATAGGACCTCAAATTGAGTTTCACTATGTCGAAAGAGTCCTCATAAACAAATTCCAGAGTCATTATGTCATTGGTTGTAGACATTAATGATGCACCTGGATGATGTGAAGCCCACCAGGCGGACATCCCATTTGGTGCCACCATTAATGGGTGAGGATGTAAGAGGAGAGAGAGTAGAGATGAGATGAGGAGTACATAGATTTGGAGAAGGGACGGAGAAGAGTATGTCAGTGAGGATCTGTTTGGAAGTTGTGCTGACATCGGTGTCTGCAATAGGTAGGCCAGGGTTAGTGGTCAGGATACATTTTTATGATTTTTCTTTTCCAGACCTTGTGAGAGAGGGTTGATAGAGAAGATGGGGAGATGGTGAGTGCCATAGTGGTGAAGGAAAGGAGGAAGAAGGAGGAGAAAGAAGAAGGATGGTCTGGACAGCAGAGTACAAGCACAAGTCACCAGGTGGCCTAGGAGCAATAAACAGATGCACTAGGATAGCAATCAGAGCACATAACACCATAACTAGGGCACCTAAATTCAATTTTGATACAAAGTACTGTGAACAAACAAAAAAGAAATTGACAGCACAGATGCAGGGGCACCTGAATTATTTTGATACAAGGTACTATGAACACAAGAACGAAATTGACAGCATAGATGTAAGGGCCTACTATGCAGGTTCTTTGGCACAGCAGACTCAAACCTTTTTACTCAACTCCAGAGACATAATTAGATTTATTGAAGGCTTATGTTTTGTTTCTAGAAATGTCATTTTTGTCACCCTTTATATGAATCATTATAATACTAATATGCTACCGGATAGCGTGTAGAAAATGTTTCGGTGCCAATCTAGACCACATGTTGTACCAAGTTCCTTTATTACAAAATATTCAATGTTTGCACTCACAAACAACTATCTCCTATTTAAAGGGCAATGATTTGGTCAGTGTAAAGGCAGGGCCATGTGAGCAGTTTTATCCTCAAATCTAGCCAATTGTTTTGTAATTAGATTTGATGAGGAGTGCAATTTTACAGATGCCACTCCATTTAGTGAATTTATAATGGTATGGAAGCAATTTAATGTTGACATTTTCCTAATATGGCATGGTTCTGTAAATAATTTGAAATCTATTTTGGCTTGGTAGAACAATTCAAATGCAAATTTAAAGTTGACATCTAGTTCAGTAAGTTAGAAATTTTAATTTTAAATTTTAAAATGTTTAGTCGTGAAGGTAAAATACAAATGCCATTTTACAGAAAAAGCAACGGACACAAATATGACTTAATTTTTCTCAAATTATCATCCAAAGGGATTGAAAGAGATTTTACATTATAGTAATTTTTTCCACAATTGGGGATTAAAAGAGAGAAGGTCCAGTTTAGAAATTAAGGTTACTGGCTAGAGGTTACCCAAAGAGACTTGTGAATACTTCTTTCAAGAGGGATCAAAAAACTGCTGAGAGCATCTTTTGGAAAGCAGTTAGAGAACTGAAGTCTGTGGTATTGTTTGGTCCTTGTATCTACTATTTGTACTACAATAATGCCTTAGGTAGTTTGATACAGACATATTGGCCTATTCTTGACACATCAGATCCATTATTGCTTTTACCTCTCTTTTCCTTCAAGAAGACGATCTGTGGGGTGCATTTAAGGCCCTAAACAGAAATTGCCTCCACTTGAAACATCGCATTTAAACCCTGTCACCAAAAATGGCTCTGCATCATTTTATTTCACCTGAATGACAAGAAGTATGAACTGCATCCAAAAATGGCCATGCGTTGTCTTGTTTAACCTAAATGACATGAATTTATGCACTGCATCCCTGAAACAGCCCTGGGGTGCTTGTGTGCACTACATCCAAAAACTGCCATTGTTTTACTGTTAATTCACATGAGGGGCAAGGATTTCAACATTACAAGCTGCCACTGCTTTTGCTTTCCATTTCATATGAACAGCAGCCCTTGAAACACTGCAAATGGAAGAAAAAACAGCTTGCACACGTGTAAAAAGAAAAAGGACTTTTAGAAAAAACCATCAGGAAAGGATAGCTCTGCTAGCACATAAGGGCAGGGAAACATGCTGTAGGGAGGGGGTTGACTAAGCAATGATGTACATTATGTTTACACCCACAAGACTTCAATCACCTTGGAAGAGGCTCAGAATACTGGAAAAAAACGTTTTTGGGCTCAGGCAGGAAACTTCTCAATTGAAAGCGTTATAATTCCCTGCTCTGCCAGACTTGAAGGCAGGGGCTCAGGGAGTTCAATGAAAGCAAGTGTGGCTAAACACTTGACTTGGAGGTGTGAGTTCCTCCTGCACCAACTCCCAAGGACAAACTGACAATGACAAAGGGGATAATAAAATAAATCTCTTGTCACCGGCTGTGGGGGATAAAGCACCCTCCCACAAAAGGGGGCAGATCTTCCAAATTGACATTAAAGGACTGAGTCCGTTTCTAGGCATTTTTGTAACAATTAGAATGAGAGATAATTTTGTTTTATGCTATGTTTTAATGCAATTTCCAGGCAGTTTTTTTAGAGCTGTAGTGCATTTTCCAAGGACTTTGGGGACAGTAATGGCCAGTTTAGACTTGTTTCTGGCTGCTCAGAAGATGTGACAATTATGAGAGTTGGTGGAAAGATGGAAGGTGAAATTAATAATATGCTGGATTGTTTGCAAAGTCATATCTGTTATACATTTATGAAAATGACAAAAATGTGCCAAAGGACAATACTACCTTGTACGGAGTTGGCGATCAGCTTACCTAATTCCCTATGACCCCCTCAAACCGCATATCTAATGCATATGTCAGGCGCTAGTAGAAATATGAAGTTCTGAGACATAACTGGGTTTTTGTCAAAATGTGGCCAAGAGAACAAAGAAGGTTAATAAAATGCCAATAGACAGATGGTGCTCTCTTCCCTTGGACCGATCATGCCAGGGGTGGAGAGAGGAATGTTAAACTGTCCTATCGGAAGGGTAGGGGTCATTATAAAATACTCCCCCTAGATTGTAAAGTGAGTGATGTCATTTGGGCTATATAAGGGGGGCTGTAGTAAATCAGAGAGATACACACAAAAATTCGGGGAGACAGGAGAAGGAGAACAGAGAGGAGCCCGCTGATCCATACCATCCTTGAGAGTGCAGTG
Source organism: Ambystoma mexicanum (assembly GCF_040938575.1). Classification (NCBI taxonomy): domain Eukaryota; kingdom Metazoa; phylum Chordata; class Amphibia; order Caudata; family Ambystomatidae; genus Ambystoma; species Ambystoma mexicanum. The sequence goes on from NC_090934.1 coordinate 268,938,237, forward strand.
TCCAGACCCCTTGCCGAGCTGTCCAGAGTGTCCTGAGATCCAGCTGGCTGTCCAGAATCTCAAACCAAGGAGAGTGCAGTTACCAGACCCCTTGCCTAGATGTCAAGAGTGTCCTGAGGTCCAGCTGGATTTCCAGAATCCCAAACCAAGGCTTACTTTTTAAGTAGCAAATAACCCCAGCCCTAAATTGCATAAGTTCTTTCTTTTTGCACCCATTGAAAACCCCATTGATAACCCCATTGAAACCCCCAAACTGCTACTGTAATTCAGTCATCTTCCCATAGAAGAATCTGTGTGTAGTCTGTGTATGTTAGCATATTCCCTTGGTAAATCGCTCAGTGTCTGTGTAAATCCTTAGCATATTTTTAAGTAAATCAATTAATCCCCCATTGAAATTCACGGTACAGGTTGGTTAAAATTCTAAATTAACCCCATTGTTCCTTGTGTCTTTCTTTAATAATTATAGTCATTAAAGTATTGCCTCAAAAGAATTAGTCTCCTTGTAACTGAAAACCGAATTTACCCGTGTATTGTGTGCATTACCCCACAAATTCCTATTTGCATCTGTCCTAGTAAAACCCCAAACCGTAGTCCCATTAAGAGCAGTCTATCTGTTATGTGTCTCTGCCCATGTCAATGAAAAACAATTTTCCTATTCTGAGCTATACCCCTTTCCTGAGACGCCTGTCACTGTACATCCCGTGTCAGACAAATTTCCATTTGCCACTTTATTGACCGCCACATTCATTGTTGGGGAAGGAGTCCCTGGCTGGAATATGCCGTGTTATAAAACTGTGACAGAACATCAAACAGACATTGGTAGATTTTTTTAAGACTGGCTGCAACTGGGACAGAAGGTACCTTAGGAGAAATGTGAAACCTTCCATTAATTACTGAACACATTCCTTGCTCTCCATTTAATGTTTTTACATTTTCAAAATAACTGACCTTGTTCACTTGTGCCAATAAGATCCGACACCTGTTGGCTCATGCAACTTGTATCTCCAAAAATGTTGTCTGTCTACATATGTGCATCTATAAAAAGGTGTATGTGGCTAAGGAATCAGGGGCTGCAAACCTTGGAGGGAATGAGGATCTATCAAACATTTGTATAGAGAATCTACAAGCCCCATTAGTATTGTACTATCTGGGAAATACAAATTCTGCAGATGATATGCAATGGTGGGTTTTGGAGAAGCGAAAGTTGACCAGAGAGGGGGTTGAATTCAGGTATTGTTGACAAGGAAGGAACAGACGTGGATATAACATTTGGAATCACATGATTCGGGATTCAGTAAACAACTGGAATGTGAAAACATTTGGAATGTTTTGTTTAGGTATGATTTTTGAACCTAGTATAATATTTTTTTACATTAGTATTCTTTGACATTTGTGGCAATATTTAGGTTTAATTTAGGTTGGGTGCTTTGTATAGTAAAAAATATAGCTTGATTTCAGTTGTGCCTTTAAACTTTGAACTTTGATAATATTTTTAAATGGCAGCTCCAGTGGATTTTAGCTTTTCAATTGGGGTTCCTAAAAAGGGAGGCAAGTTTCCTCAATGTATTGGTCCATTTGTTTAATAATCCAGTGTTCTCCATTTTTAGCTGTTTGAAAAAAATAGTGTGTGGTCTATTTGCTGAATAACAGAAGTTAAACCAAACAAATTGTGACTCCTAAGATTGAGGGTGGTTATTCCACGCTAGGGGCCTAGTAGTTTATTATGCCAACATGGTTGCCACGTTGAGTTGTTTTAATCAAATAGTGAGCTTGGTCTAGTTATCGAACAGGAAGTTATACTAGGTTTACTTCATGCTTAAGTGGAGTGCATGGGCATGGACAGCCGTTTGACTGTAAATGCATCTCATCACACACATTCTCCTGGTGATCCTGGCTTTTGATCTAGCCAAGTAAAACATATTTGAATCTTTGTCAATACTTTTAAAGGATGAGATCATACATAGGATTGATTTTATAAATTAGTTTGTTTTCTGAGATTGATGGGCCTGTACTTTCTACCATTGGTCAAGATTATTTCTTTTTTTGATCCCCTGCTCTTTCACATGGAAAGCAATAGCTTACTGTTTTTCTTCTCACGTGTGATTTAATTTATGGGAGGTTTATGGTGACAGGATCTCATTATTTGTAATGCTTTTTGTTAGAATCCATTTGAACATTTTGTCTTTGGATATTTTGCTGACATATTCTTAGGTGAGGATTGAAATTGGAGGATACTGTTATGGTGACACATGCGGTTAAATATACTCCAACATGTTTTAGTGATTTGTTTGTTAGTTCATTTTTGTAGGCACACAGAATTGAAGGTGACTGCTATGCATAATTAAATGTGGGTTTTAAGTACACAATTGTGCAGCTGAACAAGTTAATACTCGCGAGAATGTAACTGTTGATACACACTTGAACATCACGAGATCTAGCATCAGATTTCATGCGCAGGACACTCAGAGACTGAGGCGGATGAATATTAGTTGACGGTACAGTATTGGGACATTACCGTGGGTCCCCCTTGGTGGATGTATTGGCACAGTTGTGCCTTTACAGCATTTGCACGTCTGCCAGTGTATACAGGTAGGTGTGAAATATTGTGAGCTGAATCTCTTTTTTAAGATTAGTGCTGAATATTTACATCTGTTCTATTTTTCTGATTTTTCCATACAGAGGTACACGTGATTATTGTCCTTTGGTACCAGATCTAAGGTACACTTTATTTTATGATTCCTCTATCACTGGGTCAGAGGTGGTAGTTTAGGTTAAACAGCCTGGTACTTACACTTGATAATTTACCATTCTGGTATTCATAATATCTAACACACGGTTATAGATTGGCAAACCTAAGGTTATGGTATAGGATGGCTGGACTAGTTACTCACATGTGTTAACAGCACTGCCGGGAAGATTGCATTGGGACAGATACACGAGTATGGTGATGGCATCTCTGACATGTATGAGAACATTTATGTAACTCCTTTTACAATTTGTATAAGATGGTTGGTCTGAATTGGTTTCATTATATATGTTTTTCTAGAATTGTTTGCTCCTGAACAAGGGGTTTACCCCCCCGAAACGCATTGGGCCTGAAGTACTTCAAATCTAGGTTCCTCCTTCTCATTTTGATTTGGAGACACATTGCTTTGTGAATAATATGTGTTAAAGTATAGGCAGAAAATATGCCCTGAAATGCATAAATGTAAAATTGTGTGTTGTGATTGACTTTACTTAAAGTAAAATATTTATGATTTAGATAAACCTCTGACTCTATGTTCAGTAATATTGGTGTGCAGGGGACAGGAGTGTCTCAAGTGGTAGACACTTTTTTCGTAGCTTAGCGGCTGTTGTTTCTACCATTGATGAAGATTATTTCTTTTTTTGATCCCTTGCTCTTTCACAGGGAAAGTAATAGTTTACGGTTTTTCACCCCACGTGTGATTTAATTTAGCAAGGTTTATGGTGACAGGTTCTCATTATTTGCAATGTTTTTTGTTAGAATCCATTTGAACATTTTGTCTTTGGCTATTTTATAAGAATGGATTGATGGACATTGACATATTCTTAGGTGAGGATTGAAATTGGAGGACACTGTTATGGTGATACATGCAGTTAAATATACTCCAACATGTTTTAGTGATTTGTTTGTTAATTCATTTTTGTAGGCACAGAGAATTGAAGGTGACTGCCATGCAAATTTGCTTGTGTGTAAGGTAATTACATTTGTTTTATTGCACACCACTTTAAAAAGCAGCAACCATGCCCTTAGGCCTACCTTGACAAAATTATTTCATGGTTTAGTGTAGATATTCAGACTTTCTTGATTGTTGCCCTGATGAACATGCAGCAAATGGAATCAGGGGCTCAAAGGCACTCAGCTGATGTAATTCATTAGTGTTAGGTTGCCTGTGCTATCCAAACGGCAAAGTGCACCAGCTTTCATTTTAACAAACAGAAAGCACGGTTCTATGGGGTCCCCTTCACCTTCCACTATCGCAAACATTCAGAATAATCTCACGTTACTTCTTTGCACCCCAACTCCTCTTCACACAGGACATGGCAGTTCCAGTGTCAATGAACAGCTAATTACTGGCTTAACATTGCAGTCTCTAAAAAGCAAAACGCTGTAGGACGAATGCCTCCTCACGAGCTAAATCTGATGAAAGTAAGTGCTGTAATTATTCTACTGCGCAATCTTATGCCATCACAGGGAATCTGCAATCGAACCAGGTTGATAATTATGTGTCTACAAAGACACATCAGAGAAGCCTGTGTTCATATACAGTGCATACATCTCATTCCATCTGATACAAATATGCCTTTCAAATTTAAAAGAAGACAGTTACCTATACATATGGCCTTTTCAATGACCATTAATGAATCACAGGGACCTACACCCCCTTCCTGGAAACGATTGGTGGTAATTCTGTTATTTATAAAGGGGGTTAGACGTGATCCTATGAATTACCGACTGATATTGTCCTTTAAAATCTGCTGGAAGGGCGTATGTTGTGCCGGAGGTGGATATTCTATAATGCTCTTATGGTCAGTTGCTGTTCTCAAGACTATGGGCTTCATCAGAGTCTTGGGGGTATTCTGGTTGTAAATCCACTGCGATATCACCAACCCAAATACTGCAACTCGGTCCGGTACTGCTAGCATCAGATCCTGAGTTGCGATAAGGATGTGAGTCCTCATTTATTTGGGAGTCCAGAGGACTGTGCGAGGCATGCTGGGCGCTGTTAACACTGTGCAATTTGCACTGCAGTAATAATAATTATAAAATAAATAATAATAATAATAATAATAATAATAATAATAATAATAATAATAATAATAATAATAATAATAATAATAATGCCACTAATGGGCAGAAACTCACCAGATTTACCTCCAGATTCGAGCTGGAGGTAAAGCTTGACGACCTTCCGCCCAACACATAGTTGGGCAGAGTGGTAATGCAGCAGTAAAAGCATTATCGCCGCCCTTTTGCAGTTCCGCCCAACTCATAATGAGGCCCTTTGTCTTTGTTGCTCAGTATACATTTTGTGTTTGTAACACTTTTACTTTTTTGATATAAATGTTTACTGATTTTGTGCACAAAATATACAATAAAGCAGTTCTGGTATATTTTTTATTTCCTTTTGTCCACCAATTTGTATACCTTATCCTATTTTATTTGTTTATAAGCTTTTTAAATTTAAAGAATTGCTTCTCTTTTTTTTACTCATACTCAGAATAGGGATTTAGGACACTTTTATTTAATGTTTTTGATGATTTGAAAATAAGGAAACATATTTAAAATGAAGGAATCCTGAGGTTACTTAATTCTTGTTTTGTTATACCCTGACATTATAAATTTTACATTGTCTGAAGTGGAAAGTTGTATTACACTTTATTTTATTTTTATGTTGCTGTTTCTTGTTCTTTTTTTTACTTTACTTTACTTACTTACAACCTTTTACATCTCTGAGCTGGTACTTAACTGTTAAGTGTGGGTTTGAGCGGGGCTTCAATGATTTCATGTTTACTCGGACAAACATATAGGCCCTCAGCAGTTAGGTGTTGGAAAGAGTCCACCAATTTGTATACCTTATCCTATTTTATTTGTTTATAAGCTTTTTAAATTTAAAAAATTGCTTCTCTTTTTTTTACAGCAACCTGCTGTGAGTTTGCAGACCTTGAGTGAAGTCGTGCAGAGACCTGAAGGAGAGCAACCCACTGTGAGAACTGGGGAAACTATTACAGTGGCAGAAAGTAGAGGACCCTGCTGTGATTGCACAGAGCTTGAGGAGAACCATGCAGAGATGGGAAAGCGTGAAGCCTGCTGTGAGTCCACAGAGCTTGGGGAGAACCATGCAGAGATGGGAAAGCGTGCAGCCTGCTGTGAGTCCACAGAGCTTGGGGAGAACCATGCAGAGATGGGAAAGCGTGCAGCCTGCTGTGAGTCCACAGAGCTTGGGGAGAACCATGCAGAGATGGGAAACAGTGCAGCCTGCTGTGAGTCAGAGAGCTTAGGGAGAATTATGCAGAGATGGGAAAGAGTGCCGCCTGCTGTGAGTCCACCGAGCTTGGTGAGAACCATGCAGAGATGGGAATGAGTGCAGCCTGTCGTGAGTTAGCAGACCTGAGTGAAGCCATGCAGAGACATGAAGGAGACCAGCCCACTGTGAGAACTGGGGAAAAGCCTTACAAAGACTGAAAAGGAGATGAACCTGCTGTGAGTCCACAGAGCTTGGGGAGAAAAATGCTGGGATGTGAAAGACTGCTGCCTGCTGTGAGTCCGCAGAGCTTGCGGACAACCATGCAGAGATGAGAAAGAGTGCAACCTGCTGTGAGTCCACAGAGCTTGAGGACAACGATGCAGAGATGGGGAAGATTCCATCCTATTGTGAGTCTATAGAGCCTGGGGAGAACCATGCAGAGGTGGGAAAGAGTACAACCTGCTGTGAGATTGCAGATCTTTAGTGAGGCCATGCAACACCTGAAGTAGAACAACCCACAGTGAGAAGTGGGAAAAAGCCTAACAGAGACAGACTGGGGAGGAACCTGCTGTGAGACCAACGTGTCTGGGGACAACCATGCAGGGTTGGGAAACAGTGTAGCCTGCTGTGAGTCCACAGAGCGTGGGGATAACGATGCAGGGATCCTATTTTATTTGTTTATAAGCTTTTTAAATTTAAAAAATTGCTTCTCTTTTTTTTACAGCAGCCTGCTGTGAGTCCACAGAGCTTGGGAGAACCATGCAGAGATGGGAAACCGTGTAGCCTGCTGTGAGTCCACAGAGCTTGGGGACAACAATGCAGAGATGGGTAATAGTGCAGCTTGCTGTGAGTCCACGGAGCTTGGGGAGAACCATGCAGAGATGGGAAACCGTGTAGCCTGTGTGAGTCCACAGAGCTTGGGGACAACAATGCAGAGATGGGTAATAGTGCAGCTTGGTGTGAGTCCACGGAGCTTGGGGAGAACCATCCAGAGATGGGAAAGAGTGCAGCCTGCTGTGATTCAGAGAGCTTGGGAAGAATGATGAAGAGATGGGAAAGACTGCAGCCTACTGTGAGATTGCAGACCTTGAGGGTAGCCATGCAGGGACCTTAAGGAGAGCAACCCACAGTGAGAACTGGGGAAAAGCCTTCCAGAGAGAAAAAGGAGAGGAACCTGCTGTGACCCCACAGAGCTTGGGGACAACCAGGCAGAGATGAGAAAGAGTGCAGCCTGCTGTGAGTCCACAGAGCTTGGGGACGATGCTGAGATGGGAAAGCGTGCAGCTTGCTGTGAGTCCACGGAGCTTGGGGACAACGATGCTGAGATGGCAAAGAGAGCAGCCTGCTGTGAGTTTGCAGACCTTGAGTGTAGCCATTCAGAGACATGAAGGAGAGTAACCCACTATGAGAACCTGCTGTGACCCCACAGAGCTTGGGGACAACCAGGCAGAGATGAGAAAGAGTGCAGCCTGCTGTGAGTCCACAGAGCTTGGGGACGATGCTGAGATGGGAAAGCGTGCAGCTTGCTGTGAGTCCACGGAGCTTGGGAGATCCATGCAGAGAGGGGAAAGAGTGTAGCCTGCTGTGAGTCCACAGAGCTTGAGGACAACGATGCAGGGATGGGAAGGAGTGCAGCCTGCTGTGAGTCCATACAGCTTAGGGAGACCCATGCAGAGATGGGAACAAGTGCTGCTTACTGTGAGTTTGCAGACCTGAGTGAAGCCATTCCAGACCTGAAGGAGAGAAACCCACTGTGAGAACTGGGGCAAAGATTACAGAGGAAGAACGCAGAGGAACCTACTGTGAGTCCACAGAGCTTGGGCACAACGATGCAGAGATGGGAAAGGGTGCAGCTTGTTGTGAGTCCACAAAGCTTAGGGAGAACCATGCAGAGATGGGAAGAAGTGCAGCCTGTTGTGAGTTTGTGCAGGGGGTTGAGAGCATGAGGGGTGGGGTAGTGAGCTGGCAGTATGAAAGGATGAGCGGGAGGATGAAAGTGGGCTTGGGAGCAAGAAAGTGGTGGAATGACTTCAGAGAAGGAGAAGATGTTGGAGGGGAGAGAAGAGGCAGCATAGAGGGGGGGCCGGTGAAAATAGCAAGTAGAGTGGAGTTAACAAGATGCCTAAAAGTAGAGGTCTGATGTGCAGAGATTGCGCATTACGGAATAGGTAAGGTCTTGATGTCGGTGGGCACGATAGGGGAACAAAGGTAGGGAAGGCAGAGAGGGTAGGGAGAGAAGACTGGGATGGGAGGGCTATATAGAGATGGGGAAGGTGGAGGATTAGAGGTGGAGAAGAAGAGTAGCAGTGAAAGGGCAATGGATGGGAGGTTGGGAGTAAAAGGGAGACAATGTGGAGGAGGTGCGTTAGAGGTGGGGCAGGGGTTGGCATACGTGGGAGGAGCGGGAGACGAGCTGGAAAGAAATAGAAACGTGCTTAGGCATAGGTCAGGAAGTGAGCAGGCAGACTGGGGATGATCAATTGGTACGGGAGGTGGGACTTGAGGTGGGAGTGTTGGTAGATCTAGCAATAGGAAGGATGTAGAGAGGGTTAGCCATGGAGGGGCAGCAGTGGGGAGGTGAGATGGCAGGAGGAGGTGTAGCAGAATATGTGGAGGTGGGATGGTGAAGCCGATAGAGGATAGTCAAGAGGAGGTAGATATGCGGCATGGAGGTATGGATAGTGGTGGAGAGGTGCACAGAGGTGAGGTAGGGATGTTTAACCATGAAAGAGAAGAGCTATAGAGGCTGAGGGGCAGGTATATAGCCAGGTAGGTGGCAGTAGAAGAGGAAAAAGAGGAGAAATGTAGACGGGTACAGTTGCCAATAGGGTAGGGCTGTATATGCATAGGCAGGATATTAGATTGGTGGCGTTGAACAGGTAGAGAGGGGTAGAAATGGGGATAAAGGTAGAGGAGTAGAGTTTCGGCTCGGGCATACGTGTGGTTGTGGAGGTAGCAATAGAAAGTGGAGAGGTAGGCATGAGGTAGAGTGGGAATATGTCAGTGGTTAGAGACAGTGGTATGTCTAGGAAGTCTTAGAGCAAGGTAAATGGACAGCGGTGGGAAGGCAGGGTAGGAGTTAGGTAGGCGCTACAGAGTTAACATGTAGGTGGGTCTGGGGGAGGAGTGTTAGAGTTGGTTGAAGCAGGGAATAAGGTGAAGAGGAAGTGCCAAGTATCAGCCGCACCCAAGCCACCCTCATCGAAGTGCCAGGAACGTTCACGCCAAAATATGTGACGTATGAAGAACAGATAAACCGGTAGAGAGCTGCAGTTTGGCTCTGCCCAGTGCCTATCGGAAGAACAGCACCTACCGGAGCACCGACACCTAAGCAAACCTGGACAGCAAGGTACCCAATGAGAAATCCATATCTACTGACACGACAAAAGGACGGTTGTCAGAATGGAGAACCCGAAGAAGCCAAGAAGATACTAAGAGAAGACGACTGGTGACGTCATGAGAAATGAAACTAACACAAATATAGAATATAATGACCTAATAATACTTATAAAAAGACGAAATACCATGGATAAATGACATCTTGAGCCCAAGGCGAAGCAGTTGAGTTCAAGATGGAGAAACGATGCCATTTGCACGATGAAGACATTAAGCCAGTTTAAACGTGTACATACGCTGGGAACCGCAAGAAGCAGAGAAATTGTGAAAGCTTGCTTATGGTTAATAGTAAAATAGATTGTGGCAAGCGCCAACTATACATGTCTACCTCAAAAGCACTTTATAGATGAGTGAAAATCCACTACGCACATGAGCAGAATCGAATCAAGGTTAATAAAGGTCTCAAGAGGAGAGGGCCTCAGCTAACAATTCAAGAATTAAAGATGGAGAGAAATCCTGCTGAAGGAAACCATGCAAAGAAGCCAAGGTCATGTCAAACTGAAATAGACTAGCAATGCCTACGATTTAAGAGAAAAATAACAAGAGTCTCCTGTTCAGCAAGGTCGGGAAGCTGCAGATGGTAAACGACTGACAGAAGTAAATCAAATACCCGAAATTGCATGAAGAAGAGGCCGATTTCACAGTGTCCTAGTCACGTGGCAATGCAGGCAGATAGGGATGAGACTTTCACACCTACGCATGGAGCCTTATCATACCCATACTCCTTAACTTTCTAAGAACTAAGAAGCAGACTTAAGGCCAAGCTACAAAGCAGTAATTGACACACGGCCACTGAGGTGATGAATGGTTTTAACATAAATTGGAGGGAAGCTGGGGTGCAGACTTACTCCCTGCACCTGGCTCATTATTCTGCATGCTGCTAAGCGCAAGTGGAAAAGTATGTGTGGGCTCAATGCCAACCCAATCATGGTGGACCATGTAATCTAGGGTCCTATAGAGTGTAGAGCCAATGGGACGTCATACTTTTTGTGATGTTTACAGTGGCCAGTTTGAAGGAAGGGCCTAGGTGCCCCACCTGACATTACTAGCCAATCCCCTCTCACTGTTACCATATACCGATATAGTACCTATATTAAAATTACCTTCCTATAACCAATTAAGTTGCATGTTAGGTTTTAAGATTACACGTCAATGATGATGTTGTTTTTCTGGAATTAAGTGGAGTTTAAGCAAGAAGGAAGATTGAGCGGTTGCTGATGTTCATTGATCTCCCCGTTTTCTGTACTTGTCATTAAACGGACTCCCTTTGCCAAACTATTGAGTTGTCATTATTATTTGATGCAAGAGTACAAATATGCATCCCCATCTATCTCGAGGGCGCTGCTGCTTATCTTAAAGGGCTATTTGGAGACCCCCCCAGTTAAATGGGCTGGCTGGGGTCCATCCAGTTCACTTGGTAGCAGAGTTTAGATGGTTTGATTAGATAAGACACCCATTGACTGTCGACATAAGTAACTTCGGGTCCTGGGAAATATCACAAGTCCTTTGCCATCCAGCTGATAGAATGAGAAGCTCCCGGTATATAGTGGCTAGTTTAATTAAAAACCCTGCAGGTTAGGTATGAAGGAACCTTTGCTTTCCCCCAAAAATCCCTTCCCACTTCTACGAGCAGCTGATCGGAAGAGCAGCACGGAAAGTCGGTAACGAAGACAGTGATCCCTAGCATCTGGAGAGGAAAACATACGAACGGTGAGTGAAAAATACTGAATGCTTTGGCAAAAAAGTTGCAAGCCTTGAAACAAGTAAGGGAAGGTAACGGAGGGAGGTGGGACAAAAATAAAAAAAGTAAGAGTGTAATGTATATACAAGGGGAAAATATTGACTCGAGGGTGGTCGAGCAATAGAGAGAGATACCGGGAGTGACTGAGGTAGAGAGTTTACGCCCAGTTTCTTAGGTTTTAAAGAGAGCTAGAAGAAGCTTTCATTTAAGGTCCTGAATTGATAGGACGAAGTAGACGACCAGAATCGATTAAAGACAATCTGAAAGAAATACAATTAGGGGCAGAATGCACCTGAGGAAGCAGATTGCATGAGATTTGTGTAGCCGGCCGGAGTCTGTCTTGTCTGTCTCGTATATTTGTCTATGATGTAAAAAGGTAAAAAAAAGTTTAAAAATGTGCATGAAAATTGCACGAGTATGATAATATGAGGTTGCATGGCATGTATTGATGGTTGTAGTTAACAAAAGTAACATCAACATTTTTGTTGAAAAATGGGATTGGAGCTTGCGAAGATTAGTTCTGGCTCATATTGTTGATCGTGGTTGTGAAACGTAAAAGTATAATAAAGTGTTGTATATAGGATAAAATAAAAAGGTTGAGCATGGAAGACATTACCCCATTGGCGCACATGCGCAAACGGCTGCTGAAGTATGCACCTAAGCTTAAACAGTACAGTGCAGAATGGGTTAAAGGAACCACAAACAAAATGTGAATGCCATGGCCCCAAGGTGGATCGCTATCTAAAATGGTCCACACAGCACACAACATATTTGCACGCCACATACACAGGCAAAGAGTTAAACAAACGCCTAGCTATTTTAGAGCTTTGGAAGATGTATCAACAAGAAAAGGAGGAGGAACCACTAATAGATTGGATACTGAATATATGCACAGAGGGGGTAAGGAGCCTTCTGTGCCACGCGCCCGTCTGAAACAAAAAACGAAGCTAGTACAGACAAAGGATTATACCCATTGAGAGAACTTAAAGCTGCCATGGATAATAGTAACCCAGCATATGAGTCACCTACGCAAAGTAGTGACGAAAGCCCAGAGAAAGACAGAAACAGAGATAATACCTCCAAAGTCCCGAAGGACAAGGAGAGATGCGACAAGGAAAAAGGAGACCAATCTCAAGCAAGTACATCTCTAGGTATGCGAAGAAAGGGAACGAGATGGAAGGGAGATGAGGATAGGTCTGATGAGATGGCATTCGCACAGAACGAATGAATGGGAGGTCAGATTTCATTGAAACTTGATGGTAAAGGCATTGAGGATATGAGACTAAAGGGAGAACCGGATGAGTTAGAGACAAAGGAAAAGGAATACTGATCAAGAGACGAAGGGGCTAAGAAAAAGGATAGACAGAAACAAGAGCAGCTCTATCATGATGAACAGGTCTGAAAACAGGAAAAGGCAGAAGAACAGAGAAAACACACTCACAAGCAGAGAACAGCTGATGATCGAGATAGAATAGAACAAAGGAGAATAGAAGAAGAAGAGCAAAAGATATGGGAGAAGAGAATAAAAAGACGAAGGGATGAGGAAATGCGAAGGGCAAATGCACAAAGAGAAGCGAGGAAACAAGAAGAAGATAGGGTCAGAGAGGAAGCGAGGAAGCATAGGGAGTTTGATGAAGGCATAGAATGTAAACAAAGACAGAGAGCAAGGGATCTTGAATATCTGGAAAGAGAAGTTAAAAAACCCGATCCATTAGTAGGCTGAGAAGATATAGAAGAATGCTTCCCTAAGTACAATTCAGTACCAGACAAGTCTAGGGCAAATGTCAAAGATGACTTCGACATCAGAAGCATCAGAGAGACGATCGATAGAATATTTGATGAGATGGGGCTAGAAGGAGTACCCCAAAGGGAAGACGAGGATGAGCGTCTGGAAAGCACTCAGTTGTACAATACTAAGGATACCTCACAAAGTAGCAGAAATAGAGAGCTGTCATTAGATAGGCTGTCCCTCACCAGAAATGAGGAGGATGAGAGAAGTTGCACGAGTTGGGCACAGACAATGTCGGACACAGAAAGAGAAGAATGTGAAGAAAGAGAAGACGAGAGAAGACACGAAAGACGCTTCTCTAGGGGAAAGGGAGTGAGATGGTCAGATTCTAGTGGCTCTACACATAAGGCATCAGAGTCAGCCACACAATCAGATCTGCATGAAGGAATATCATACGGTCAGAGGTGGGTGTCTCCATCGCTCTATGTGAGCAGACTAAGGACATTGCCAGGTAGACGGCTATTATCCCTGCGGTAGACAGAAAAATGATGAGAGATGAAAAGGAGTGTCATGTGTCACAGTTCCCTTTACTAGAAAAGGGAGGAACAAGACCACAATATATACCTTGGCTTCACATGGACAGAGAAAACCTGCCAAATAAGGTCCCAATGTTGACATCGGGACCTGGAAAATAGATATATGAGTTAGAAAAATTACAGGCGGAAACACGTTAGCTATAGGGGATATTAAGGGTCTTTTACTTGGTGATAGAGCTGACGATGTATGGGCACGAGCAGGTTACCCTGGAGTGACTACAGTTAATACCGCGCATGACGGGGCACCATTTAACAATTGTAGAACCGTGGTATTGAAAGCGCTTCAAGTGCTATACCCAGACACTTTGGATATGGGAGCAGTAATGACACGCAAGATGAAGAAGTCAGATGATCCTTTGCTTTACATTCAGAATTTCCAAGATGCCTGGGTGCTGTAAACTCATGAATCTTGGGGGAAATCTATACTCGTGTTTTACCATATATTGTGCCAAGGGCTGCCAGAACACCAGGTACAGAAGCAGCTCAAGAATTGGTACGGATTGAGGCAAAGGCATTGTCTGCAATACCGATGTTCATTGCGCACTATTGCCGGCTGCTGCAAGAAAAGAATCGCAAAAAGGAGGCTGCACGCACGGAAAGGTGAAGAAGCTAAATTGGTGCAGAAAATATTATCAAAGTATGCCATTGAGGGGTCAATGATAATTAATACGGATGGATCAAACATGCAGCAGGCCAGCAGCCTGAGAGAGTCTGATCAAAACAATAACAGGCTTTACCAAGGGGGGGAGGCCTTCGAGGAAGAGGATGGCAGAGTAATAAGGGAGGTTTTCAAAATATGCAAAATGGAAACCAGTTTATGCAAAATGGGCAAATGATCAGACCACCACCAATATGTTGGACGTGTGGAATGACAGGGCATCTAGCACGCACATGCAGAATTCAAAGCATGGTGCAAAATGAACTGCTCACAAGAGGAGGGATAGTGAATCCATCTGCATTCTTGCAGCAGGGTGGAAATGGAGTTGCCCAGAATCACACGGTTCAGCAGCAAGTGCAGGGAGCACAGCAAAGTTTGCAACCCCGAATGTGACACATTTTCCACAGGGACAGTCTCAATAGTCGCCAAGGCAACTGTCCCAAACAACAGGTACAGGACAGATACTGAATTCAGGGATGATAAATTCCACAAGTGACGGAGGAAATCTGTTCACACATGATAGGACAAGATTATATATAGACTAGGACTGCTCACCGGGAGACCTGATGTGTTCTATCCTATCAGTAATACCGAACCCTCACCAGGAACCAAGGGTAGATGTCTGTATAGGGGATAAAGAATATTCTTTCTTAGTTGACACAGGTGCGACATGCTTATGTATACGTGAAGGCAAATTTTCTTTGTTCAGTGATGCCATAAATACTCAGGGCTTCACAGGAGCAACAGGCCATTTTCCTTTTAGAAAAGAACCTCCAGTCTCTGTAGGGGAATATGACATGAATGTGCCCCTGTTACATTCAAGGCAAGCCCCGGTGACTATATTGGGACGGGACCTAATGACAAAGTTGAACATGACAATCTCGTTCACGGAGAAGGGCATAGTATGTTCAACTCCAGGAATGCATTATTTGAACGTATGCAAAATGATTACAGCATACGCAAGAGAAACGGCTATGAGGGCTTTTCCATTGGAACAAGAAATATTCACTTATGGAGTGCGCATATTAATGTCATGGCTACCAGGCCTTGCAGACAAAACCATGAGAACCCCACATGAGTTATTATTCAGACCAAGAATACCTATGCATGAGGAAAATGGACGAGTGTTTCCCTTGACAATACAAGCAGCCAGAGTGTGAAGAGAAATGGCTCTGCTTGACGGTTGTGATGGTGAAGGTAGACAATGCCGCAGTAATCGCCATTGGAGAAGGTTACAGATTGACTAACGTCACTGCTGATGATCTTTTTGAAGAACAAACAAGTGAAGATGAGATAACAGTTGAGGTTAATCTCATCTATTTGGTAAATATTAGAAAAAGAGAAGTGCCTCAGAGAATGATGCTGGCACAAAAATGTCCTGAATATTTGGAGGACGACATGGCAAAGGTGCCTGTCTCAGTATGGACTACAAGGCCCTATGACTAAAGACAATTTCTGCCATGATGGAGCAGGGCATCTTAGTGACATCAGAGTCACCCTGTAATACGTCAGTGTACCCTGTCAAGAAATCAATAGGAGGGTCTTGGCATTTACGACCCTTGAACCAGATAGTCGATGCCGAGTTCCCTCTAGTCCCTAACCCGTCCACGATCCTATGTAATATCTGAGTTGAAGCGAGGTATTTGACAGTGATTGACTTGAAAAATGCATTTTTCTCAATCCCATTGCACAAAGACTTACAAGCTTTAACCTTGTTTATGTTCAGACAAGTTTGTCTGAAAATCACAAGGCTGCCTCCAGGGTACTGTGAGTCTCCTTCGATTTTCAACAGATCCTGCAGATGGACTTGAGCAATATCGCGTTAGAGAGTATTGTCTTACAATAAGTGAATGACATCCTAATTTGCAGCACGACAGAGGAAAAGTACATACACAATTCTATTCAGCTATTGACTATACCGGCTGAAAAAGGATATACAATTGACAAGGAGAAGTTACAATATTGTCAACAAGAAGTGCTGTATATAGTGTTACCTAAGTCAGGTAAATTCCCAAGCTGTTTTTCTCAGGGGATCAGGACTCAAAGGGAAATCATTCAAAGTGAAAAACAAAAGGTGAATCTGATTACCCCTCTTTCCGTTGCCCTAATGTGTCAGCGTGACGCTCAATTACATACTAGACATATCCCATCTGGCTACTAAGGGACATCATAAACCCAATACAGGCACAGACTTAGAAAAAATAAATTCACTTTTTAATATTGTGGATAAAACAAGGGCGACTAATGCCCTACATATAACATTACACATTTAGACAATACAAAACTTGTTAAAAAACCTTATTTCCATATAGCAACCAAGGTATAAATGCACTCATGGAACAAGGGGGTACGGACAACACAGAATGCTTGGTTTGTATATAAATCCCGTTGGTATATAAAACTCATCAATTACACGATTACCCTCACATTATTGAACACAAGCTGCAGAATTATTGGCGTTGATACTCTCGCTCGAGAATCACGCAGAACAGGAAGTAACGGTGCACAGTGACTCTGCCTATGTGACGTCAACAGTGCATGCAGGCTTAGTGCGCTGGAAAAGGAGGGGCTACCTTCGAGCGGACGGCACGCCAGTGCAGCACACAGCCCTCTTGGACAGGCTCATTGAGGCTCTACAACTCCCAGTGATCATAGCGGTCGTGAAACACGCCGCCCACATGAAAGGGACAGATTTTATATCACATAGAAATCAAGCAGCAGACACTGAAGCCAAGCGTGTGGTGACAAAGGACGAAATAATCATGAGTGTGGAAATAACTGATGTGCATGAGGGAGTGATTGTTGCACGAAGTGAGCCTGAAGGCTACAGCAACGTGGCCAGAACTCAGTTAGTGGAGCTCCAAGGGGAGGCACCACAGGAAGAATATAACCTATGGAAGCAACAAGGGTGTTCTTTAAACCCCTCTGAGAGTTTGTGGTGACAAGAGAGTACTGGTAAACCGGTGATGCCTATAGCCTTATTGAGGCCGCACTGGAACAGTTACACTATCCAGCACACATGACAAAGGAGAATCTAGCAGCAACGATTGCTGAAGACTGGTTCATACCGAACTTGGCATAACATGTTGCATTTTTTATGTCAGCAGTTCACAGCTGGGCATATATTATGTGCAATTAGAGGAGTTATCCAAAGGCCTAATTGGCCTTTTCAGCACTTGCATATCGACTACCTCAACATGATTCAAGTATATAACGGTTACAGGTATCTAATTGTTGTGGTGTGTCCATTCTCTAGATGGATAGAAGTAGGTCCAGGTACACACCCAGACTCTACTTGTGCGGCCAAATTCTTGGTGAGGGAGGTGTTTCCCAGATGGGGAGAGTGTGAAGTCATGAGATCAAACAATGGTCCTCATTTTGTTAATACAGTATTTGACCACATTAGCTTGTTGCTTGGTATAAAGCAAAAGTTTTCTTTGGCGTATCATCCTCAAGGGAACGGCATATGCGAGAAGCTCAATGGCTTGTTAAAGGAAAGGATAGCTAAGTTGAAGCTTACTCTGAAGAAGGGCTGGCTACACTGTCTTCCACTGGCACTGTATGCACCCAGAAACCAGCCTGGTTCTGACCATCATCTCACGTCGCACGAAATCATGACAGGCAGAAGGATGCGCATGCCATTGACACCTCAAAATAGAGCTAGATCTGATGCCCAGCCAACAGGAGAAGTGTTAGGATTGGAATTGCAAAAGTACTTGAATTGCATGACATCTTGTCTTACTGTCATTTCAGTGCAGCTGCAGCGACAAGAATAGTGCAGGGCAGCACAGAACAGAGAACCATATTTCCTGAGGACACTGCCCTGGTGAGAAAACACACACGAAAAAAGTGGGACGAGCCAAGGCTCAAAGGCCCCTTCCGTGTGGAGGATGTCACACCCTCTGCAGTCAAGCTACAGGGAAGAAAAGGGTGGTTCTTTCTGGGCGACATCAAGCCATACATTGGAGAAGACCCTCTGCCCACACCCCACCGCATAGTGACTACAAATGACAGCAAAGAACCACTGCACATGCAGACGAGATCCATGACTAGGAAGAAGGACGCATGACCAGAAAAGCAGAGACAAAGAACATTGTGTGCAAGTTGTGGCTTAATTGGACACTTCCTTTGAGCAAAATAAGGGAAAAGGACATACAAACATGGACACTCTGTGCATCCTAGTTGCAGGGTTAAGAAGAAGAATTGCACGTATAAGCCACAAAAATAGCTTGTTGATTTTGGACTTTGGACTGAGGTACATTGAATCCTTGAAAAGAAGGGAGATGCCAGATTTTGATCGAGGATATGTAAATTGGAAGGGAATACAGTATCCTGACTCTTTCAATACAGAAGCCATATTTGGACTTACTCATGGTGTCACGCAATAGTGACCTCACCAAAGACATTGTGATCTATTTCGAGTTAGTATTGAGGTCATACCTGTATGATAGCATAACAAGCATAACAGAGTTTCTTCAAGATCCTGAAAACGAAAAGATAATAAGCAGGCTGCTCAGAGTGATTGCAGAGCAGTTTCTTTTGCTTCCGGGAATACAGCGAGGAGAAGACAAATGTCCCTGTCACAAGAAGAAAGCAGACTAGCTAGTAACATTTTCTTTCACTTAATTGAATATTTTCCAGAACTTGCGGGGAGACATGCCAGTGTTGATGTCCTCACGTTCATTAGAGACCCAGCGAACTCTGAGCAGATGAGCATGCTCCTGCATGGTATCATAATGCAGGTTGAACTTTATAATCAACAGCAGAATCACCAGAGAAGAACGTAAAACTTTCCTTCGAGGGACAGATCGGGATGGTGTTGCCAAGGACTTTGGTTTGTTTATGCTGACAAGGAACGACATGTCAACTGGAGTGAAACAGATAAGACACATTGACTGGGAACTGGTTTATTTTGAACACGCAAATTAAAAGACTTGCTGAACCTATTGCCTCATTTGGAACTTTTGTTTTTAGAGAAAGGAACTGTTTCCAGAGACAAGAGACAGTGTATTATTCAGACAAAAGGATAAGCAGTTTAGCATCTGTAACCTGCAAACAGAGACAACAGAATCCAGTGGCCATATTTAATATGTATTAAAAGTTAGTTTTGCTTCCTTAACTTTTCGAGGTGGGAAACCGGAGTAGTAACGTTGTCCTCCCTAATGAGGAGAGACATTCATATTGGCCAAGGAACAAATGCTGTAAACTCACTTACAATCGCATTAACCACATTTGCATAGTATTCATTATCATATTACTGTCATTGACAATTACAACTGCATTTTTCATTAGTGCACAAAGCGTTCAGGTTCCCGTACAACCACCTAATCATGTACGCATGCAACCTACAAAGGTACGCAGACCTTACATAGTCATTACAGTTCCTAGAAAGAATGATCGAGTGACTCTACTTGAGATGGATGCGATAAATAATGACACACGCACAAAACTTGGGGTAACAAATGAATTGCAACACCGGAGACAGGGTCAGCAAAGTAAATGGAGAAGGGGTTGAGGGAAGGAACACATACACAAATAATGAGCACATACACACCTGGTCTAGTGTCAATAAGTTCAGAATCACATTTCAGAGAATGGGGAAGCTTAGACAAACAACGATGAGAAGTTCCACACCAAGAGAAGTTGAGAGACAGATGAAGGAAGCTGAACTTTTAAAGAGACAAAATACTCTAGAGAGTGAACAAACAGAGACAACACTGACAAGCACGCCTGATCCCACGACAAAAGGGTCAAGCTTAAATCCTGCAAGACAATCAAGTGCTGAGATACTGGTAGAATCAAGATGGACAATTATAAACAGAGCTATAAAGAACCAGAGGGATAAAGAAAGACTTACCAGACTTTCTCCTACTCAAATAATACAAACGCAAATGCCTGGATCATTGATGAAGATAACTGAGAATCCTCCAGCAAGAAGAAGCTAAACAGATGTGTTTAAGGATGTGGTTATAGCAAATTAAAGGAAGACCTTAAAAATTAGGAGCACACAAGAAGACAGCAAAGAATTGAATGAGTACTTGGACAGCACAGCACATTTGGGCAACAACATATGGTACCAACACTTGAAGGAAGTTGGAAGACGAACTTCAGAGGAAGAATGCTTTGTGGGTGCACTCCTACCTTACAGCATGGGGAAGTCAGAGATCTTCAAAGCTGTTGAAGTAGATGTGCAGACAGCACACTGTCTGTCACACATAGCAATGTGTAGAACTAAAGGTCAGTTTATGGGAAGCGATGCTTCACTCAAATGGGCCACTGAAGTGACGGATCCAGATGAAGATGATTATGTTCAAAAGACAAGAAACAATGGCAAAACAAAGAACATTGTGATAAGATATGAAAAGCCTGGAGTTAAAGGAGCGGAGATAAGAAGGGAAACAAACAAGAAACTGAACGTCCAAGGGAAATCTCCGGAAGAAACCCGAAGATGGAAGAACAGAGGCCAAATGCAAATCTGGGGAACAGTGCTTTCACCAGATGGATGGGAGAAAGGAGTAGTGATCTGCAGAGCATGGATGATCATTGGACACTATAAGGAAACGATTGTAAATGCACAGAGGATATGCAAACCATTATGGCCGAGTCTGCTAAGAATGCTAACATGGGTCGAAGACAGAGGAGGACCCCTACAGTTAGTGCCATTGGATAATTCCAAACTGTGCTTCAGAAACAATGCTACAAGAAAAATGGGAGGAAATAAGAACTGTGGACGAATCTTCGATGCCACAGGAATGGTTCATGGTACTGCAGTGATCATGGATCATTATTGGGCATGTGGATCCAAAGCATATATTAGGATGCTGAAGAATTGTGGAGGTATATTGATTCCAAAAGGTGACCTGAATATTGACAATTTCCCAAAAGCAGATGCTCACATGAGGAAGAAGGGATCTGTGGAGCTGATGAGCGAATGAAGAGAGAGAATGACTTCTCTTCCAAATCAGAAGAAGCCTTTCATGCAATCCCTTACGAACACAGGCTGCTCAGCTTGACCTCATCAGTGTTCACAACAATCCTGATTCCAAGAGTTCAGATTGGAGCAAACACTAAATGGTTGCAGATAACCAGATGGGAATTACTGCAGACCATCAACACAACAATAAAGGGATTCAATGCAATCAAGGAAAAATTAAGAGTGATTCGACTAATGACTCTCCAGAAAAGATATGTCCCAGATATGTCAAAGCTATGGATGGAGGTTTTAGTGCAAAAATCGGGGAATCATGTTGCACATTTATACCATCTCACAATGGCGAAAATGGAACCTTAACAGAAGCCATAGGTATGCTGACGAAACTACAGAATCAGATGATTGATGAAGCTGACAAAGTTGATGATGACAGTTGGTTTGGATCACTGTTTTCATGGGTTCCACAATGGATGGCAGATGCATTCAATATCCTAGGAGCCTTGTTGGTGATGATATTGCTTGGATTCTGTGTTATCACGATAATAATCTCTCAGTGCCAGAAAACTGCAAAAAAGGCCACAGGGATAAAAATCATGATCGATATTGAGTCAGGAAGGAAGCCCAAAGACCTGACTGATGAAGAAATAAGAGACTTTGTGAAGGCCAGCATTTATGCACCAGAAGGAACAAAGTTTCGGTATCCGAAGAACCGTCAAGTGGAGAATGTCAACTAATGACATGGGACAAAGGCGAGCCCATTAGAACAGCAGGATGTTTAAAGGGAGTGATAAAGATATGGACCCCAAAGGAACATTTCTGTACACCTAGATGTCCAGAACCAGAGGATGACAGAAAAGTTAATGCAAGGAAAGAAGTAAGAGTAGTCTATGAATCGCCCAGAGGGGGGAGTGAAGAGGAAGTGCCAAGTATAAGCCACATGCTAGCCACCCCCTTCTAAGTGCCAGTAATGTTCATGCCAAAATATGTGACGTATGAAGAACAGATAAACCAGCAGAGAGCCACAGTTGGGCTCTGCTCAGTGCCTATCGGAAGAACAGCACCTATTGGAGTACCGACACCTAAGCAAACCTGGACAGCAAGGTACCCACTGAGAAATCCATATCTACATTCACGACAAAAGGACGGTTGTCAGAATGGAATACCCGAAGAAGCCAAGAAGATACTAAGATAAGACGACTGGTGACGTCATGAGAAATCGAACTGACGCACAGATAGATTATAATGACTTAAGAATGCTGATAAAGAGACGAAATACCATGGATAAGTGACATCTTGAGCCTAAAGCGAAGCAGTTGTGTTCAAGATGGAGAAGCTATACCATATGCACGAGGAAGACATTAAGCCAGTTTAAACGTGTACATAGGCAGGGATCCGCAAGCAGCAAATAAATCGTGAAAGCTTGCTTATCCTTAATAGTAAAATAGATTGTGGCAAGCACCAACTATACATATCTACCTCAAAAGCACTTTATAGATGAGTGAAAATCCACTACGCACATGAGCAGAATCGAATCAAGGTTAATAAAGGTCTCAAGAGGAGAGGGCCTCAGCTAACAATTGAAGAATTAAAGACAGAGAGAAATCCTGCTGAAGGTAACCATGCAAAGAAGCCAAGGTCGTGTCAAACTGAAATAGACTAGCAATGCCTATGATTTAAGAGAAAAATAACACAAGTCTCCTGTTCAGCAAGGTTGAGATAAGCCGCAGATGGTAAACGACTGCCAGAAGTAAATCAAATACACAAAATTGCATGAAGAAGAGGCCAATTTCACGGTGTCCTAGTCACGTGGCAAGGCAGGCAGAAACGGTTGAGACTTTTGTACCTACGCATGGAGCCTTATCGTACCCATCCTCCTTAACCTTCTCAGATCAAAAAGCAGACTCAAGGCCAAACTACAAGGCAGTAATTGACACACGGCCACTGAGGTGATGAATGGTTGCAACATAAATTGGAGGGAAGCTGGGGTACAGACTTACTCCCTGCACCTGGCTCATTATTCTGCATGCTGCTAAGCGCAAGTGGAAAACTATGTGTGAGCTCAAGGCCAAGCCAATCATAGTGGACCATGTAATCTAGGGTCCTATAG
Organism: Ambystoma mexicanum; assembly: GCF_040938575.1. Lineage (NCBI taxonomy): Eukaryota > Metazoa > Chordata > Amphibia > Caudata > Ambystomatidae > Ambystoma > Ambystoma mexicanum. Next base: position 268,961,385 of record NC_090934.1, read on the forward strand.
AGAGTGGAGCCAATGTGACGTCATACTTTTTTTGACTTTTACAGTGGCCACTTTGAAGGAAGGGCTTAGTTGCCTCACCTGACATTATTATCCAATCCCCTCTCCCCGTTACCATATACAGATTTAGTACCTATATTAAAGTTACTTTCCTATAACCAATCAAGTTGCATGTTAGGTTTTAAGATTACACGTTAATGATGATGAGTTTTTGGTATAAATGTTGCTGTTTTTCTGGAATTAAGTGGAGTTTAAGCGAGAAGGAATATCGAGCGGGCGCTGATGTTCATTGAACTCCTCGTTTTCTGTACTTGTCATTAAACGGATTTCCTTTGCCAAACTATTGAGTTGTCATTATTATTTGATGCAAGAGTACGAATCTGCATCCCCATCTATCTCGAGGGTGCAGCTGCTCATCTTAAAGGTCAGTTTGTAGACCCCCAGTTAAATGGGCCGGCTAGGGTCCATCCAGTTCAAAGGTATAACTAGAGGTGGGTTGAAGGGAGAGGTAGAGGTGGGGCTAGAAGCTAGGTGATATAGTTAGGGCTAGAAGGAGTAGCAGTAGAGTGTGTAGAAGAGGGGGCAGTGGTGTGAGTAGAGGTGGGTAAGAGAAAGAGGAGGGAAAGGGGAGTTGAGGGTGAAGAGGTAAAGCTAAAGGTGGTGGGCTAGGAAGTGGGAAGATCAGGGAGGTTGAGAATATGTAGATGGGGAAGGGCATGGGTAAGGGTTGATGGTAGAGGTCGAGGTTGATATAGGGCCAGGCACAGGGCAGCAAGTGGGAGGGCCAGAGGAGGTTAGAGGAGAGACACTAGTAAAGCTAGAATTTGGCAGGCAAAGATTTTAAGGGGATGCAGATGTGACGTGGGTATGGAGGGGCATTGGAGTAGAAGTGGCAAGATGTAGTGGGTTTCAGTTTAGAGATAGAAGCCACGCTAGAGGCGGTTTATAAGGGAGAAGCTTGGGGACTGAGACAGCACGTGAAGTAAGGGGGGCAGAGGGAGGGAACAGGATTGTCAAGGCGGTATTGAAGGGAAGGCAGGTGGGGATGGAGGAGAAGGTGGCCATGGAGAGTGGAGGAGGGGAAGAAAGAGAGATGAGCTGACATGAGAAGAGGAGCATGGTCGAGTGGCTGAGGAAGAAAGGGAAGAAGGGGTGTGGAAATGGGGCGGTGAAAAGGCCTCATTACGACCCTGGCGCTAATGGGTTAACGGCGCCGTAAAAGGCTGCGGCGCCGTTAACCCATTAGCGCCTAATTACGAGGTCCCTTTGCGGGATCCGACCCTAACGTCTGGTCTAGACCAGCCGTTAAAGTAGGGACCCGCAAAGGGACCTTCGCGGTAAGTATGGTACCGCAATTTGCGGTTCCGTACTTAGTGCCTTTGCCATTCCCATTATGCCCTATGGGGCAAAAATGGGAATGGGGAAGGGCCATAGTGAAATGGGGAAATACCGCCCCGCCAACCTTGGAATGGGGCGGTATTTCCCCACTTCACCATGCCGGACACGTTACAATACCGTGCTAATAGCGCCATGGTTTAGCGCCGGTATCGTAATGAGGGCCAAAGTTATGGCATATGAGGTGTGTGCGTAGGGAGAAATACAGCGATATGGTGGGGGCAGTGCATCAAGCAAGGATGGTTCACCCAGGATAGAGAACGGCAAACTCGGCAGGCAATGCTCTGTGTAACAGGGGGTGGGTGGAGCTGGGCTGAATGGGCTTCTGTGCTTTTCATCCCTCCAGTGTTGGTAAAAATGACTAACATTAAGGGCCATTATCGCATCTGTCATTCGCTGAATCGATGTAGTTCACTTTAAACGGACGGTGCCCATTTTGTCTAATTCATCTGCACAATACAAGTGCTTCCATGAAAAGCAATAGTCCTGTCCTACTTAAACATACTATTCTATTATCTTTTTCTACAGCATACAGGTACTGAAGAAAAAGATAACACAATCGCTCAGCCATCTGGGCACATGCTGCAGATGTGTGTCATGTGCATGTTGCAAGTTATAATATCAATGTGTTAAATTAACAAGAGTCTCACATTTCTCCTGGCCATTTGTTGTGAAATGTTTTCCTCTTTGCTGCCTTTATACCCTCATCCTTTGAGAGCCCCTGAAATATTCGGTTTTCATGGCCCATTTTGGAAAGTGAAGAGATTTTTCTACAACACACTTCTTTGGGCAGCACTGACCGGTGCCCTATGGCTGCAAGTGAAGGGAACGCACCCATCTCACAGCAGCTAGCCCCACGTGGTTTATAATCGCTTCAATGTGTACATTTGTGGACAATTCTAATGAAGAATAAAGCCCGACTTGCAAAAGTTTGCAATGGCTTCCTTAATGGGGAACGTCACTAGAATCCACAACCCAGGTTGCTTTTGCTCGTAGGTTAGCAGGTAGAAGACTGACATTACCCATTAATTAAGTCAGTTTCAACAACACTTATTTGTTGCTCTGAGCAATTGGAAAATCAAGTCCAAGCCTATCAAGTAGGTATTCCACTTCATATCTCATACCATAGGGGGCAGGGTTGTTTAGAGGTCCAATCACAAGACTTTTTGAGTATATTGAAATTGTGCCTTCATCCCATTAGGAACTTTTAGGAAGACCAGGGCCCCAGGAAGTCCAATTCCATAAGTTACCCTACAGACAAGAAGTTATCTACGCCCCTGATGAATATCCATCTATTAACTTCACTGTTAGGACAGAAACATGTGCAGGTCGGGGTATGTTTTTCAATAGAATTGTCCACAAATGTACACATTAAAGTGATTTTAAACTATTGGTTATTGAGATGTTGAGATCTTCTCCACGATTGACGAATTGTGTTTACATATGTGCATTATTGTGTATTGTGCATTTTTTTATATTGGGCCTCATTACGACCCTGGCGGAACGGGTTAAACGGCGCCGTAAAAGGTGACAGCACCGTTCAACCCGTTCAACCACATTACGAGGTCCCCTCGCGGGACACGGTAAGCACGCCTGGGAAAACCAGCCATGCTTACCGGGCCCTCGAGGGGAAGAGGGAGCAAACAACGGGCCATCTCGTAATGGCCCATTGTTTGCTCCCTCTCCCATCCCCATTCTGCCATATGGGGCAGAATGGGGATGAGGAGCACGGCATTACCGCCATCCGCGAATGGGCACTTACCGGCCCATTCAACTCGTAATGGGCCGGTAAGTGCCCATTCGCGGGTGACGGTGACGGATGCGAGTTCGGCGGTAGTCGTGCCTGTAATGCAGGCACGGCTACCGTTCGAATTCGTAATGAGGCTCATTGTCTTTTACATTGGTTTTACATGCATTTTAGTGTTTTATGTGTGCAATATGTATAAAAAGAATTGAAATATTTTTTTTTAAATAAAAGATTATTGGGTAAATATGCCAGTCAAGGGAATCCTGTCCCCCCCATTCTACCATTGTGTTGCACTACAGATCTTTATGGTGACTAATATGGGAGACCCTCGCCTATATGTATTATTACCTTTGTTGGGTTTCCCAGCCAGACAGGCAATTCCTAACAGGCTGCTGTCAATGTTACCCTTGTGTTTATATTTTCCTGTGGACTATTGTGCACCCTCGTTTGGAAATGCAAGGTTGCCTTTTTTACCAGTGTACTGGCACATATGGCTACTTTGTTGTTTAAGCCCTGTCTGTGTGAACCACTATCTTCGTTGCACTCCCTTCTCTTTTGTGGTGGTAGCATTGCCCACAAATGGTGAATCATCTTCACAGGCACCAATCTACATCCACACCCTGAGTGCTGCACACCATTTTGCAGATCTAAGGAGGTTTTGTTGCCATACATGTGTTTGCCAAACGAACCTGAATCTGAAGGACCAAGAAGGATGCTCTGATGCAATTGCCAGTGCCAAGGCCAACTCAACTAAGATGAAGCTCTGCCTCTCTCAGCCTGGGTAAACCTGTCCAGGTATCTCCTTCCCTTGAAGCAGTGGATACAACTGGGTCACCATCCTACTCCTCTGTTGGCTTCCGTCTGAAGCTTGTGGGACTCATAGACCTTATCCAGTCTTCACATTCTACACATTTTGAGTCATTCTCTCCTACAGTGTCTGGATGCACCTTTTTTGCTCTTTCCTTGCTGGCTAATCATCATGAGATATCTTGTCCCACTACTTTGCAGCTGCTGTTGGCCACCAGGCTGATTTAGCCTGTTGGGTTTGAGTCCATTTGCCCTCCAATGTAGCCTAACGACCCTTGCAGGCTCATTCCAAGACTGCTCACTGCCGGCTGCATCTTGTACCCTTTTTACTGTTGTGGGACTCCAGTCAGGGCACAGATTTTATTGGGATACCGAGGTCCTCCTCTAGTCTTCATTTTCAACCATGAGTCAACAAGTGGAAGCCAGGAGCAACACTAGCCAGACCAAATCCCAACACAAAAACTTAGCTGTGCACCCATGATCTCTGTTCTCTTTCATTGCCGCCTTCAGTGTGAGTAGTCTCCACCAAGCCTTCTGACTTACCCTGACTGGCTGATCTGCTTCTTGGAGGCATCTGGGACTTGCATACATATCTGTTTTCCTTTCCCCCTTTGACCACAGCATTCTCCATAGGGTTTACAGTCCTGGCCTTTAACTACCCTGTGCCTCATCTTTGGTGATGGATCCTGGATGTAGGAATCTCATGTGGGGTCCCTCTCAGTGGGGTAGTGGTGTACCCACTGCACCATGCCCCGAGGGGGCCCTGGCACGTCAAGCTTCAGAAATAAATAATTTCTTCAGCAATTCTTTCTGAAGTCAGAGTGCACCAACTCCGACTTCAGAAATAAATGTTCTGGTTCTGGCACCGCAGGATGGAAGCCTCAGCTCCCTCTGCTTCCTAGTCAGGAACTAGGAAGCTCTGCTTGCTTCGTGGTTTCTTTTTGGCATGGTTGAGTGTGGAAATCAGAGATCTTTTGTCGCTCGGGGAAGACGGATTCGGGTAGAAGGTAAGAAAACAATATCTTTTTCGCAAGTGTGTGTGCCTGTGTGAGTGTTGGATATTTTTTATGTATGTTTGTATGTATGCGTACACACACTCAACGGTATGGTATGTATTGTGTGAATGAGTGAGTGTATGGATGGTTGAGTGAGTGTGAAAGTGCAAGTGCATGGTGTGAGTGAATGTTGTGTGAATGTGTGTGTGTTTGCTTGTACTAGGCTGACCACAGAGGAGCTGATTATGACAGGGGTGAGGTGAAGAGACTGGGCGGGGGTGGAGGGGTGAGAGGTAGAGTGGGAGGACGGTGATCTCTCTCGCTACGATAGCATTTTCCATCCATGATAAAGCAAGCATAACATGCTTTATTACGTGACTAACCTGGCATTTTGGGGCAGCCAGTCAAGCCATTTCTTACTGTGGCATGGCATTTCGTACGGGGCATCTTTGATACAATAAGCAAGCATGATATGTGTTATTAAGTGGCTAGACTGTCATTTTAATGCAGCCAGTCTAGCTATTTCTTACAGTAGGAGGTGCAGCCAGTTTGCATATGTTCTTCATTTTCCTCCGATAACCATCCATCTGTACTTCCTCCTGTACACTCATGTTCCTCTCCTGCCCCAATTCCTGCAGCCTCTCCTCCTCCTACTTTTTTTTAATGTTCTCTAGTATTTCAGACTCTGGCACAAATGCCAATCTTGCCTGTGCTCATCGTACAGCCTTCCCTCTTGATTCCCTCCAATCTACTCTCATCCCGTTAGTATATATCATTCTATGATTCCTTACTTGACTTCTTTCTCCAATCTCTCATTGTTTACCTCTACCTTCTCTGCATCCTTCAAACATACATGCTACAATAATTGCTATACACAAAAACATCCTCCCTTTATTCTTATCAACCCAATTCCCTTCTCCCTTTTCTTTCTAAACTACTTGAAAAAGCTGTTCATACACACATCTCTGAATATCTGAACACACGCTCCGAAGCCAGTTTGAATTTCACCCCGCCCATTCAATTAAATTCATTCTTCTACATGTCACTAATTTTGATCTCATGGCTCGACACAATAAATGTGTGTCTATACTTATACTTCTAGACGTCTCTATGGCTTTTGATACTTTCAATCACACTCCACTGTTTTCTGCTCTTTCAGCCATGGGATTCTCGGACCATTCAAACCTATCTTTCAAATTACTTGCTCTATCTCTTGAGTATGGGACTCCTCCAGTCGAGGTCCTCCCATGGTGCCCCGCAAGGCTCAGTAGTCTGGCCCTTGCTCTTTTATACTTACACTATCCCTCTCTTCTCCCTTATTTATAGCTATAAATTCTTTCCCCATTTCTACGCTGATTACACATTTTCTTTTCATTTTTTCCTTCTCAGACTCACGTCATTCTTCTATATCTGCCTGCCTCTCTGCCAAGTCATCTCATTTGTTGCGCCTAAATCCTACTAAAACCGAGATCTTTTATTTCTTCCATCTTTCCCTTCCCACCTCTTTCCACCACTGGTCTTATTCCCCCTCAACCCCTTCGCTACCTTTCCTGTCCTCTGCCAAAAACCTTGGAGTCATCTTTGACTCCTCACTATTCTTTTTGTCTCATATCTCTCCAACTGCTTGTATCTATCATTCCATCTTCACAACATCCGTCATATCCATTCCTTCCTGTCTTTGTGTACTGGTAAATTTCTTATTACGTCATCAGTTTTCTCTCGTCTCAACTACTGCTCTGCCCTCCTCCTCGGCTTACCCTCTTCTCATCTCACCTCTCTATGCTCTGCCTTTTATTCTGCTATTCGTCTACTGTTTCAATGTCCCTTTCTCTCCTCTATCAGTTCTTCTCTTTGTTACTTCTTCCTTCTCCCCTTCGACTATCGCCTTCTATTTCATTTCCACTGCATACCTTTTAAATGTTATCATTTCCTGCCCCCCTATCATTCTGCTATTTTCTCCACTTATTCAGCTTCCCGCCATCTCCGCTCACAACATCAGTTCCTTTTAACTTCACCAAGCCCCTTTGTGCACCCTCCCACTTTCATGAATTTTTCCTTCTCGCGACTAAACTTGGAATTCCCTTCCTCTTGATGTATGTTGCTCCACGTCTCTCAGTATCTTTTGTCTCTGCCTCAAAAACCATCTTCTTTTCACTCTTTCATAAGCCCCCTCTTTTTTTCCATTTCCTTCTGCGGTTCGGAGCCTTGTTTCATCAAACCATGATTATGTATCATCTTGTATAACTCTGTGCTTCGCTTTGTCAAAGCGCTATACAAATATCAATAAAATACAAAGAATACAAAATTGTGGCATGGCCTTTTCTAATGGCAAAGCCAACAGGCGTATTTTCTTATGTGGAGATACTGCATATATCGGCAGAGCCAGCCTGAACACGTTTTCTTATAGTATCATTACGGGCATTTTGCAAAAAGCAATCATGAGTATGTTCTTATATGGGAATACTGGCATATGCTGGTGTAGCCAACATGGACATGCATGGGTAGAGCCAGCTTGAAAACGTTTTTTATAGTGGCTTATATTGTGGGCAGAGGCATCATGAAACTGAGTTGGGAAATGTTCCTGAGCACTGTTGGTGAAGTGCATCTATTGTTTTTTTTTGTATTTGTTTAATTGTGTTTATGGTTAAAGAAAAACTTTACACAATCAAATGCATTCTTCCCAAAAAGAACAAATACAAACACACAATTTAAATACATATAAATATCAGTCTGGATAGATACCTAAAAACATCATAAAATCAAACAATATCTGTAAATCATTACATAATAAAATAACACATTTTAAATGTTCTTTAAAAACAGTCATCCAACAACACATGGATGCCTAGTTAGGCTCCAACACTATTGCAAACATTTCTCTTAAAAATACAATGACCACAACAATTACTGATATTCGTTTACCTTCTAACAATAAGGGCCATCATTTGCATGGTATGACTGCAGCTGTGCAAGTCACAAACATACAAATTTACCAAAGTAAAAAATCCTCCTTGATATAAGTACTTGGCATTCCATTATCAAGTGGTAAAGTGTCTCCATGCTTGATTGTTTACATCACCTACACAAATGTTCACCCCTCAGTATATCCAGTCTGGGACGTATAATATCCAAGGTGAAGAGGAAAATTAGACGGAATCTGAGATACCATATACATATTATCTTAGATGGAAACTTCGTCAAGTAGGGCCTGACAGATCTAATATTAGTATAATGATGCACCATATCTCTGTAGATAATCAGGCTTTGAAGGGCGTTCCCATCTGTTATTCTGTCCCAGATCTTCATATAGAGCTATTCTCTGACATTTATAATGTGCCTATCACGATTCCAGGCATAATTGTAATCAGATGATACTTGTCGGAACCGAGGAAGGTAGGTCCAAAACAGCTCTCCAGATCTTGCCTTCTTGTCTATCAAACCACCCACTTCCTGTAAATTGCAATAATTCCAAGCCACACAGGGCTGACAGAGATACTTTGGTCCTATAAAACAGACATGAGTATGTTCTTCTATGGGAATACCAGCTTTAACATTTTTTGTATACTGGCATATATTGTTGGTAAAGGCATCATTAAAATGTGTTGGCAAATGTTCCTGTGCACTGTTGGTGAATTGCATAAATTGGGGTTTTGGATTGGAGTTACCCTACAAAACCAATTGCAATCGATCTGGCTTTTTACCCAATTTTTCATGTAAAGTGTGTTGTATATTATTCAAACAAAATGTCTCAAGAGTGGGGTATACCCTCCGGAATTCCCCCGATACACTAGGTCACTCTGACATGTGTGTGGGAAATGGTTACGCCCCTCCAATAAAAAAAAAGAATCACTATCCGCCAGTGGGCGAGTGGCTGGTGGGTGAATGAATATGAATGTGTGCATGCAAAGCTAGGGCCCAGGAAAGAGGAGCATAGACATTTTCCTACATATTTTACTGGTATTTTGGGTCAAAGCAAACTTGTTGAATGTTATTACATGGAGAAGGATTTGGAGTGGGGGGTTTATGTATCATGGAATTTTTTACCTGGCTAGACTGGCATTTCGAGAAAAAAAAAAACTTTTGCTACTACGAGTGCAGGGACCCAAGAACCTGCACACAGGTATGCGACTAACACCTCACTAATTTGCATCTGAATGACACCTCGTATACTAACAACCCAACCCATCCTTCTCTAAAAAACATAGAGATGTATCCACCCATGAATATATCTAAACATTGGATAATGTATCCACTTTTATAGGGTTACAGGATAAGTTAATACTAAGTGCCTATCCGCATGTAGACTATGCTGCAAGACAAAAACATAACATTAGTGGTGTTACTAATTCTTTTTTTAAAAATGTTTTACTAACACCACTTAGTTTTTAACAAATGTCTTACCAAAATCACTTTGTGCTATTCTAAACCACCTTTCAGAAAACCCCCAAAAAACCTACCTTTGGTCTTTTACTTGCCTTCTCAGAAATCTGAGAATCGGATATTCAAAATCTGGAATCCCTTCCACTTACCAACATCAGAGGAAGTAAGAACAAAGAGATAAAAGACTAAAGAGACTTTGAAGCGCCATTTTTAAGCACCAGGAACCGCACACAAGGTACCATACAGGCAGTACATCTGCCCCTGCCTGTCGATTTATGACAAACCAGTGTGTGCCAATAGGGCTATGTGAATGTTAAAGTAGTCTCACACAAGTACTGACCTAGTAAAATCTGGAAACTAGGTCACACGCTCTTCATACCCCTGTTCGAGATACAGGGTGAGTATTGTGTGGATTGTTGTCTCTCAACGTAGCAGCAGTTTTTTAGAATGTTCTTTCTAGGAAAACCTATTTTTGTGTCTCATATGAACCACTGATACATACATGTATCTTTCTTCTGCCTCCCTCCCCTCTAGGACCAAGAGGCTTTTTCACCCTGAGGAAGGCTGAACATTGATGCCGTTAACATTGGCATGCCAAACGTGTTGCAGAGCTCATTCCTTTTTAAGAAATTCATATGAGTACTGTTCTAAAATGTCTGGATTTGCAAGCACACACGTTGGCAGATTATATGCATTGATCATGCATTTAGAATACAGTAATATAAAAATCAGCCAATCAGGAGTACACAAATAGGGATCCTGACAGCTTCTCAAAGTAGAAATAAGTCTACTACTTAGGAACACTTATAAATACTTGATTTAAAACCATGTGTCCCCTTTGTTAGTAAGTTCTCAAATTCTTCTGTTTATTTCTTCATTTACTTTTTTCATTAATTATTGGTGTCATTTTTTCTTCATATAATTTAAAAATATTGGTCTCAATCGCTAGATGTTGTCACTAAACAATGTACTTGTCATTATTCACTGTATTGTTAATACATGTTGATAAACTTTAGACATTTCTTTATGTTTTCTTATTGGTGACTCTTTGAGCACAGAACAATTCTAGATGAATTTGAATGAATAATGCAAGTAAACAGTGTTGTCCTAAGTGTGGATCCCCAATTCCTTTGTTAAATATGGCATTTCGATGCAGCCAGTCTAGCAATTTCTTACTATGGCATGGCATGTATTACTGGGCCTCTAAGATAAACCAAGTGATCTGTGTTATTGCGTGGCTAGATTGATAATTTAATGCAGTCAGTCTAGCTATTTCTTACAGTGGCATGGCATTTATTACTGGGCCTCTAAGATAAACCAAGTGATCTGTGTTATTGCGTGGCTAGATTGATAATTTAATGCAGTCAGTCTAGCTATTTCTTACAGTGGCATGGCATTTATTTCTGGGCATCGATGATAAAGTAAGCATGATAAGTGTTATTACTTGGCTAGACTACCGTTTTTTACTCACATAGGGGCAAGGCCAATATGATGTGTGTTCACAGTTGTGCAGTCAGCTAGTAAATATTTTCCTACTGTGGAATTGCATGTTTTACTGGTGTTATGGGCATGGTCAACCTTATTAGTGATCTTACACAGTGGGTCATGGGTGGAGGCATTTCTACATCCAAACAAGGAAATGACTACTTACAGTATAATTGCATGTTTTACTGGCATGGAGGGCAAAATCAACATGAAGAGTATTCTTATATGGTGGTGCAGGGTTGGGCAAGCATTTGTACAGAAGAGTTTTCTTCCTTTGGCAGTAGATTTTTATTTGCATTAAGGGCAAAGACAACAAGAGAATGTTTGTACATGGGAATACTGGCATATTCTGAACATGTCTTCTTATGATATCATTACTATGCGTGGTATCACTTCCTCCGCCCACAGTTGGCTGGTACATTTGGGTGTCAGGACTCAGGAGCCTGACGAAGCCCCTTTGTTTAAATGTTAGGTGAACGATTTATAGGTTGATTAAAACACATACTTAAAGTTGGGGCGGCATGATCATCATGCGCATTGTGAATGTGTGGTGGTCCAGGCTGGCAAGGAGTGTGGTGCAGCCTGCGCTTGGTTTCCAGGCTTGGGGAGACTTTCAGCATGGTTCCCCACATTTTGTGTTACACCACTGGCCTCTCTTACTCCCCAGATGAGTGGTTGTACTTTCCTTCTTGCAGGATCGAATACGTACATCCATAACATTAATCTACTATAACTGCATCTTGCCTACAGGGATTGACCTGTGTTACCCTATAGGATAATGTTCGTATGGCACTTAAACTTCCTTAAGTAATTGAAAATTTGATCAGAGATTATGAATGGACTTTTTAAATTAGTAGCACGACTTTTGATGTTGTGCCTGACATTTTCTTAGGCCTTTGGTACTTTTCTGGCTTGCTTTTCTTCCCCACTTAATGCTACTGTAACAATCCAAAATGCAGAGTGTTACACTGTGTTGGTTACAAAGTATGGCTTGTGTCTTTTTAGGACGCCATGACTGTTTTGTGTATACATATTCAGAGTGCATTACATATTCAGAGTGCATACCTCATAGTCGATTTTTCTTTAATACGCATGAATTGTTAATAAACAATATATATCTCACAGAAATCTTTTTAAAGGGATGTTATGGTTACAAATAAAACTGAAAAACCTCTGAAATTCATGTTATGATAAGCTAAGAAACCATAACTCACGCCACCACCGTGCACTGCTAAGACTAACATCCAGGACATCAAAGATGACATCACAAATGTCATTGATGACATCACTTGTGAAATTCATTTTGATGAAAAGTCCCTACAAAGGGATTGTGTTTATAATGTAGGTAACAAAATGTCTGGGGTGGTCGGGAGACGTATCATGAACTACTTAATCTATTAAAGAATGTACTCATCTAAATAACATTGTATTGGAGTGTTTTTAAAACAGGAACCTAATCAAACATAAACATAGGCAATGGCTGCAGCATGCACCGTAGAGGTACAACATTTATAATCTTGTAATTTTGGATAGTACAATAATGAATGCTAGCTTATCATGAAAAACACCCGTTTGATAAGTTTAACAAGTGCAATGTAGTGTTTTTTATATGTTTTTACTCCACTGTCCGCGGACAGCGGCCACTGTCCATGAATCCAACATGGCGGGCATTTCCAAAAATCTGATGCACTTCACGCTTTTTCACCATCCAATTAGTGGGCACATCCGATGTCCACGGACATCACGTCACCCTGTAGGCCAATCAGATGCCTGTCCGCAGATCGAACAGGGAAGTGGGTCTGCGCACCGAACTCATATATCACAATTATTTTTTGACCTGCTCTTAGCCCGTTTTAAAGAAAATAACTGGACAGATTTACACCAAATTTACAAAAGCCCGCTTTCGGGACCAAGCCGCCACTCCTGTATATATATTTCCAGCACTTACCTATTGTTTCCTATACTTGGTATAATATGCAAAGGTGATCTGATCCTAACTATCATTAGACAAAGAAGATTGTAGATTGGGGTGTCTCACTTAAATTGACCCCAACGTCACCTATGATCTGACCCTAGCACCTGTCTCCCTTTCTTTTTCCACTAACTTGGTGGAAGCCCTGCACATCAACTACAGGCAGGCCTCTCTAATCCTAACACCATGTCCGAATATATCATTCAGACCTGATTTGCTTCTTTTCACTCTGTGATATGAAGTTTTAAAGTGTTACTCTTACGACTTTAAATTCAGTCTACACGTCCCAAAAGGAAAAGTAAAAACAGGACTGAGGGTACTGCCTGTACTGGGCAACATGTACGTGTGTGCGACTGCGACGAGGGTGAGACACATAGCACAGGCATTATAGGGTGGGCAGAAACAGGGGGACACAGGACACAGCATTAAATGACAGTGTCCACTCATGCCCCGCTTAGCAATTCTGATGAGGCCTGCATGCAGCCATCCTGCTGAACACAAACCCTCTTGACCCTATTTCTAGCTCCAATTTTCCTCGGTCACTTCACTCCGAGCAGTGACTATCCCCTTGCTGATGCAAGATGGTAACAGGAGTCCTTCCACTGCTTACAATGGAAAACATTTACTCTGGAATCCCATCTCGTTTTGGCAGGAGTCTGCAACATTTGGTTCTCCAGATGTTTTTTCTGCTACTCCCACAATCCCTCAATATTGACTTTATTGGCTGTGGCAGGCTGGAGTTGTAGTTCAAAACATATGGAGAGCCAAAGGTTGCAGACCATTGCCCTTATAGATGGTGGGTGGGGTGGGGTCATAGCTTGGGAGATGCTGGCTGGGTTAGGGATAGATTCATGGCATGCAAATGGCATGCTAGTAAAAACGGTAAACACCACATGGCTAAATTAATACTCTGTTTTATAGACATTACTTAAAATGTACAAAACAAATCACGTTAATAGATCAACCTGACAATAAATACATCATTATAGTAACATATTGTGCAAAAAGAGTATTCTTGTTACTTTATTTTTCCATTCTAAATGGAAGCCTACAATTACCAGCATGTGAAGTATGGGTAGCCTAAACAAATCTCCTCTGGGATTTAAACTGTACTATCAAGACCTAAAGGAACATTGTGGTCGAACATTCAGAATGCAATCACCTGCTTTTAATTATTGTGACACAAAGCATGCAGCATTATGCTGCCCTCCTATTTCTAATCACCCAACATCCCACCTCTTCGGGACATGTCATGGACCATACCCAGCCTAAACTGTCCACTCACCGCTGAATCCGCAGCCACCTAATATTAAGCACACATTAACATGCAATGGGTACAGCTAATCGCAGAGGGCGAATGTTTGTATGCCTGGTCGGGCACAGGCTTAGGGAATCCTCAGATTTGGTATGAGGCGACCATTTTTGACACATTCCGGGCCTGTGGAAATCTGACGCATTTTCTGCCAAAACATAGCAACGCACGCAGTCTAGTATGTGTATAAGATGTATGGCTGAACAGTATGTGAACTGCTTACATACTTAACCTAAAATGCTATGTTGCTATTAGACTTGACCTGTTACATATTCCATTACTGCATTTGGAACTTTCGTTTTTTTTTTTTAAAAAGAGAACATTTACCTGCCTTTCACAGCACAGCACTGCGAGCAGAGTGTGGCTCTTGCTGTGCTCCTGTTGCTTCCTGGAGGAGGCGGAGCAAAGCGGCGACACGTGACAGATCACGTGACACCACCTGGCCTTATCTTCAGCCGTGAGCCGCCCTTGCGGCGTTAAGCCCTGGAGGCAGTAAGGGCTGGAGCCGCTGTTGTGCTGTTAGGCTGTGTGGCTGGACAATTCAGGTAGGATCCTTCAGGCATTATTTACAGTATACCATCTTACGAACTGGAGAGTATGAGGAGCAATGCACTCTTGAACACGATTCTGAAACTGGAAATTCTTATCTTTGACTATGCACAAGTCTACCTAAATGCAACATAATTGCCTGCTGAATTTAAAATCATTTTCTCTCTGACCGCTTTGTTGGTTCAGCCGCGAGACTGTGGGGCTTGCCCTTTGATCTCGTCCACACCCCTGAAGTGATACTAGTTAGCCATTTGGTCGGTTATAAGCAGCCTTAAGGCTAGAACTCTACGTCTTATACTCATATGGAGAAGATAAGGAGGACACGTCGTTTCTTGACAGAAAAACTCTAAAGTTTTTTATCTTTTTCTTTTCTCTTTGTAACCCATATGCCGTATCATAGGCAAGGTGCACAATCTAATTACAATCTTCGTGAACGCAATAGCAAGTTCTCTGACGCTCGAAGAAACAGTATAATGATTAAAGTGAAATCTAAAAAGAAAGAACTCTCTGTAAAAGGAACCATCACAGATTTCTTTCCAACAAACATTCCTCTTGAGAAAAATGTCCACAGTCATCGAAGGAGTAGATCCAGCAAACAACCCTGTCGAAATATTGCATGAAGTCACTAACTACGGCGACATAGATAACAATTCATTACTTGATCTATGTTTATCAATGCAGCGGGCTATGACACCAGCTCACCCGTGCAACAGTTCACAGACTCCTTCCCCAAGTGCTCCATCCTCACAGGGGGCCCACGGCATAAGGTTATCTGCATCTCCCAATTTGGCCCCTTTTCAAGAGCCCTCTGTCCTCGGAAGTAATACCGAATCTAGTAGGGTTTCTACCTCAAACACTCCGGCCTTGGCCGAACTACAGTCCTCAGTGGCCTCCCTTCAGTTTGCTTTGAAAATTTTACTGAAAATGTGTGGCCGCATTCTAGAGACTACCCTTACAATCGCAGCGAAAGAAGGAACGAAAAACCCTGCTGGGTCAGAAGAAAATTCGGATTCCAGCCCTATGGACAAAACCCTAGAGGCGCCTCTTATTGACTCAATACCCGCCTCTGAACTGCTTGATGAGTCAGAAATATTCTTCTCTCGAAAACAAAGAAGATTGGCTAGAAGAGCAGCCATGAAGAAAAAGCCGTGCACAATCGCCTCACCATTGCCCGCGACGGCCTTGCCAGGAAAACCGTCTAAAAAAGTCAAAAAGAGAGCTACCAGGGCATTGAAACGCAAAGTGAATGGTTCAGGCTCTCTCACAAGCTGGCTAATCCCTGACACTGCAGTTGATCCATATGTATGGAGTCAAATGTGCTTGACCTCGAATCAACTCAGCTAAACAACGATGTTGAGAAGATCTCATCCACTCCCAATAAAAGTTCTAGTCGAGGTCCTGTGGCTATAAATATCCCCAATCCTCTCAGTTCTAATGAGCCTCCTCCGTCTGATCAAATCAACAATCGCATATGCATTATTAAAAACTTGTATCAGCAGCACAAACGAAATTGGCTCACAAGATCAGCTTTTATGACTAGGCTCCACTCAGTACCTCAGCTTCGTGTCCTTAGCTCTGCGGACTTTGAATATGTGGAGCCTCTCTATGTGACCAATCCGAATGTTTCTGCTATACACTGCAAATTCCTTGCAACAGCTCAGCTAATGCAAAGTTTTAGACAAAGTCTTTGGACCGTGGACATTGAAATAGATGCTGACCCTGAAATGGAAGATCCCAGTTGTCCGCGTAACGTGGCTCCTCACTGAAAAAAGTCTCCCTGAACACAGATCTACCCAAGGCAGACAAAGCTGAGATTGAGGATAGACAGAGAGTCTTAAGCTGGCTGGCTGACTCTCTACCTCAAATTATAAACAAGCAATGAGATTACAGTATTGTCTCCTGGAATTGTAGAGGTTTCAGCCATCTATTATCATCACAAGGATCGGCAGATATTCTAGCAGATCATCTGAGCATATGTCTACAGGAAATGTGGCTGATCACTCCGGTGATACTTAACGGATATACACTCTACCAATCCTTAGCCAAGAAGGGCCCCAGAGGTAGACCCTTTGGAGGTTTGATAGTGGGTGTCAGACATTCTGTCCAATCGTGCCAAATTAATACAAGCCAACCTGATAACATCTTAGCTGTGGAAATGGTAGTCCCTAACGAAAATGCCTTGGTAAGAATATTACTGGTAACCTTATACAATCCAGTAGGTGCTGCCTCTAGAGAAGTACTACAAGAGGCAATACACGACAACTTGGTGGATGGACTATGAAATCAGGGAACAAGTCAGTAATATTCACAGGCGACTTTAATTGTCACATGAAGGGCTCCAAAGGCACCACCCTCAACCCTCTATTACATCCAAAGGGACATATGTCCCTTGCAAAGAAGATCCAGAAGGCACAAATTGGCAAAACTTTTTCTCTGAATGGGATTTGGAACTTATCAATGGAAGAACTGTAAGCGACTATCCCGGAAAACCTACATGGCATAATGCCTCTACTAGTAGTACCCTGGACTACATCTTTGTCAGCCCTAATATAGCCAGCAAAATTAAAGATATGAAGATCAGTCGGAACACTTGGAGTGACCACAGACTCCTAAACCTTATCTTTGCGGCTGACCAGCTAAAGACGAACATTTTCCCTTTGGGCAATATGGTAACAAACCAAACTGGTACGTGCATACGCTGGCACCCTAATAATATTGAAAATGTGGCTTGTACAACACATGCTCTGTTACACTATGATATTCAAACCTTCACTGAACTGACTGCCAATGATATAGAGATATGGATTGCGGCCTTTTCATCATCCCATGCCACTACATCTCTTAGTACGATGATTTGAGATGGAAAGAAGATCTTACCCTTTGATTAATCCATTCGTGATGCCAAACGAATATTAAGGGCTTCCATCCGTAAAGCACGAACTACTGCCGCTTCACCAGATTCTTTCTCTGCTCTGCGTAGAACGCTTAAAAACAAATATCATGCTTGGATTAAGACCAAGAGAAGAACAGAGAAGTTAAACCGCTGGCAACAAATGGTATAAGTAGTATGTTCCAAAAAAACAAAAAACATCTGGGGCGTATTAAATGAAATGAGGGGTCCTATTGAACATACTATGGTGAACCCGATAGGTACCCTGGAATGGTCTAAATTTTTGTCTGCCCGAAATTCCCTAACAACATCGGCTCAACACGACATTTGCAAAAAGGTCCCTTATGAAAAACCTTTCATAGTAACTATTGAGCAATTGCTCATCAAAATTAAATCATTAAAATCATCTAGAGCCCCTGGCCCTAATGGCCTTGCGAATGTGGTGCTTAAAAGCAACCCTGATTTCTGGGCCAGTCTGATTAAGATCCAATTCGACAACATGTTGGAAACTGGCAACATTCCGATATCATGGCAATCCTCCATATTAATACCAGTCTTTAAGAGAGGAAACAGACTTGAACCAGGAAATTATAGGTTGTTATCCATGTTGGATTGTACAGGGAAGCTATTTGCATCAACGCTTCTTGACAAATTGGAAACTTGGGCAGACAAAACTGGAATTTTCAATCAGTTTCAAAGTGGATTTAGAAAAGGGTACACGACCTCTATGAATTTAATGACCTTTGATTTATTGAGGACCCGAGCAAAGCTCAGTGGAAAACCCCCTCTTTATGCCCTCTTTATAGATTTCCGTGCGGCCTTTGATACTGTCCCTCGAGACAAATTATGGTCTAAATTGAAACTATTGGGTTGCCCAGAAGAACTTCTCTATTATTTAAGAGCCCTCCATCAAAACAGAACGGCCAAGCTCAGGTTGGATGTCCAAGGCCACATGACCCCTCCAGTTCCCCAAAATTGTGGAGTAAAACAAGGCTGTGTTACAGCTCCTTTCCTATATAACGTATTCACATATGATATCCCCATAGCGGTATCAGCAGTCCACAATTGTCCTCCTCGAATTGGCTCGGAGCATTGCCCAGTACTTGCATACGCGGACGATTTGATTATAATGGACCATACATTCAGCGGCCTCTCGAGATCGGCCAACGCACTTTGGGATTACGCACTGAAGAATGATCTGGCCATTAACACAGAAAAAACTCAGTTAATGGTATTCTCTGCAAAAAAAAAATTCCACCAAAATTAGTTATCCTGGGGACAGAGATAAAATACACCCCCTCATATAAATATCTAGGGGTTGAGGTCGATGTCATGGGTGAATACACTAACTGCATACGAATGCGCACCACCAGAGCTGCACAACTAACAGCGTTAATACACAGCTTTGCTATAAAAAACTGCAGCTACACCCTGTGAGGTGTGCGCCAGCTTTACCTTCAGATCTTGGTTCCCATGGTCATATATGGCCTGGAGGCATTATTGCATATTAACCTGAGCTGGCTCCAAGTTATAGAAGGTAAATTTTGGAGGCGGATACTGGGTCTTCCCCAATGCATTCCAATGGCCATATTAAGACTGGAACTAGGGCTAACTTCCCTTAAAGCTACGGTACTTAAAAGAAGAGCTGAGATTCATCATAAGATGACTAACCAATCTACATATCCTCTCTTAAACTTACTAAATCAAGAAATCTCCAAGGAAACAACATCTTACCATCTAAAAACAAACATGGAAAAGTTGCATAAAGAGATAGGTTGGTTCCCTGTATCTAAGGATATACATACCACAACTAAGAAGGCCCTATCTAAACGTATAGATTTATGGGACTGGCTCGAAAATTATGACCATTTAAGTAAACTTACAAAGTACACATTTGTGCAGTACAGACTTTACATCTACCTGAAACCACAGTTGTACCTAAACCTGAGTCCCTCTAGTAAGCTTAGACGCTTCCTTCTCTTGCTGCGCCTGGATTGTCTTCCGGTATTAGCCAATAAGTGGGTAGAGAAACATATATTACCACACGAAAGATACGGTCGTATGTGCAAGAACTCTTCCATCAACGAAACAGCTATGCACCTTTTAACAGACTGCCCTACAATGCTCGAAATATACGAACAATGTTATGGGAAAGTGGTCCATAATCCTGCCCACATAGAAGAGCCATGGTTTTGGCATCATAGCTTAAATTCAACGTCTATAAAAACTCAAACAGCGATGTATAGCATATGGCTGAATATCGAGAAATCTTTGGCGATAAGCATTTAGTCCTATAACAGTTAAATTACGCTAATGCGAATAGGACTAGGCAGACTTAAAGTATATATCACAAGTCCTAAAAGACTGCTTCCTTTATTAGGTCTATAAATTTTTGACTTTCAATCTAATGAAACTAGCTGAAAGTATATACAGCTCTTTAGACCAGGAAAGGGGAGACACTGATTAGTGTAAATCCTAAGTAATATGACTACATGATGACAAATTAACTAGATACATCATTGATAACTTGATCATAAGAACAACTTGTCTTGAACTAGAAACATATGTCTCCCCTTGTCCCGTTTGATTTTGGCTTGTTTATTTTTGTTTATTTAATATTGTTTGATTTCTTTTTATTGATGTTATATATCTGTATTTTATTCTTTAATATACATATGTGTAAAGTTTATATTCTAAACTGTATCACATTATTATTAAACTTATTTCTAATCACCCAACATTCCCACCTCTTCGGGACATATCATGGACCATACCCAGCCTAAACTGTCCACTCACCGCTGAATCCGCAGCCACCTAATATTAAGCACACATTAACATGCAATGGGAACAGCTAATCGCAGAGGGCGAATGTTTGTATGCCTGGTCGGGCACAGGCTTAGGGATTCCTCAGATTTGGTATGAGGCCACCATTTTTGACACATTCCGGGCCTGTGGAAATCTGACGCATTTTCTGCCAAAACGTAGCAACGCACGCAGTCTAGTATGTGTATAAGATGTATGGCTGAACAGCATGTGAACTGCTTACATGCTTAACCTAAAATGCTATGTTGCTATTAGACTTGAGCTGTTACATATTCCATTTTCATTTTGTGGCAAAGGCATACAAAGGCTCTGCCAAGCACACACTCCAGTTCGACTGTGGTATTAGATTATTATGCCACGCAAACAATGGGGCTTGCTTACCCAGTACTGTTAACATAGCGCTCAGGTCTGCTCTTTCTGCAACAAATAGAATTTTCAGGCCTCAGCCTTGTTTTAAAACATAACATTGACCTATCAACACTGTACAAATGTGTACATATGTGACTGCATTTTTAAACTCGGATTGATTTTATTTTAAAACATGTGGAGCCGGTAGACAATATCTTGCCAGTTCCGGCCCTCTCGCCTTTGTCATACTGGAACAGTCTGAGAAGAGCACTAAATGAGACCCCCTCTATTAGTCCCATGCCGCATCGAGTCTATGAGAGATGGTATGCACTCAGACAGACATACAGAATGTACCCAAGCACTGAAAGTGTGGAAGGATGTTGTATGGAAGAATTCTACATGGAAGGATGTTGCCTGCCAAGATGTCAGAATGCATCAATGAATATTATGGATGGACATTAAAGTGAAATCTGACGATGACATGAAAGTACTTAGAAGTAACGATGTAACTTGAGGAGAACCATCTCCGGTTCCGGAAGCACCTCAAAACCTTCCTCTTTGCTTCTGCTTTCTCTCCCCCTCTCCCCTGCTAAACCTCTGATACTGTTCTGAATCAGCAACTGGGCCACTCACTAACCCTGGTCCTTGGCCCAGCCACTCTCCCCTGCACTGCCTTCCTTGCCATCCCGGGACTGTCTCTGTATCCCTACAGCCCCCCCCAGCACTTGTTCTGCACTTATCTTGCACTTGCCACTAGCTGGCCCTCTTTCATTACTAACCCTACATTGCACTTTCCCCTCTCCCTTCCCCCTTGCACTTTTCCCATCCCCCCCACCCATGCACTTGTGCGGTCTGAATGACACCTGGCCTAGTAGGATCGCTGTCTGTCTCCCCTTGTTTCCCCCCTCCCTGCCTCGTCGCGCCTTGAAACACTTGTGTATAGGCGCGTTACAAATGCCATATCATATCATATCATATCATATCATAACTGAAGCACTGGGAGTAACATGCACCTAAAGCTAAAGTAACCATGGATCTAAAGAAGATAAAACAAATTCATCACCATGAGGTGAGGCTGTCCATACCATGCACCTAAACTTACGTCACCATGTACCTGCTTGTACCCGCATGGTTCGAGTCAGCTCCACGTACCATGAGGTTTGGCTGTCCATATCATGCACCTAAACCAATTTCACCATGTACCTACTTGTATCCGCATGGTTTGAGTCAGCTCCCCGTACCATGAGGTGAGGCTGTCCATACAATGTTCCTAAACGTATGCAGCCATGTTCCCACTTGTACCTTCATGCTTTGAGTCAGCTCCCCCTGCTATGAGGGGAGGCTGGTTACATTGTGCACCTTAACTTATGTCGATATGTACTGCACGCTTTGAGTTAGCTCCCCGCACCATGAGGCGAGGCTGTCCAAATTGTCCACCTAAACCTATGTCTGGTGTTAACATCTGTAACCACCTTCTTCAATAAAACTACTCAGGTAATGACTGTAACATGAAGCAACCAATGCAACCACTCTCTTAAGCAAAAGCGCCTAGATGCCTTTGGGCTTTGTGCACTATATAAAAGACAAAATAAAACAAAATAAAATAAATAAAATAAATTACTGACCAATAACTGTAAATACACAGTAACACAAGCTATAAAGAAGCTTGCTATAGATGAATATATACCGTGGCAAGGATGGCCATAATAGGAAGAAGGGTGCTGGCTCACGTTGAACTTAACCAAGCTACCTCAGAGACAGGCTGAGGCTGTAGAATCAGGAGACAAAGAAAAACAGCTCTATGTGCAGAGATGATGATGAGTCAAGGTTGGCCGAGAGTTAAAGATAAGCACAGAGCACAAAAGGAGTACGTGGATAAGCTATGAATGTGGGACATTCTTCATAGAAGGAAGAAGAAGAAAACATCTTTTAGAGCCAATCTGCTGGTCAATTAAAAGTATACAAAGTTCATGTGAGATAGAGGGAGCAAGTCTCTAGCCACCAGGAGGAGCAACAGCACCCTGCATAAATAATTAAAATAGCAGTAAATATAAGGCTGAAATGGACACAGTCATGGTCTCTTCACAAATGACTAAGTAGTCAAAAACAAAAGCTATTCATTAGAGCCTTGAGCTAAGCTAGTGGTGTGATCACACTACCTTGAATGTTTCAGGACAGTGAACAAGCAACAAGCTTAATTACAAATGGAAGTTTTTGGCTAATGGCCTACCGATGAGAGATGATGGACTAATTGGGAAAACAGGGAGTAGTCTGATGGGATTTAAACACCTAAGTTTTGTTTCATGTACGTGCTGCTAAAGAGCCAAAAGCCCAAGGTTGTAATAGTATGCCAACCAATCAGTGGGGTTGGGGGACAGGCTAACATACAATGTTGCATAGACCAATCAACTGTTGTTTTGTCTGCTATAATCAATACTATACATATTGAGAGGTAGTACAAGGTGTGCCCTCCAGATAAGGGGTAATCATTATATGTTCGATAAGTAAATATGTTCACTTGACCAATCCCTTCTCTTGATAGGTTTTGTATTTTGCCACATAGAATGATGTCATGGATTAGGCTTGTTGGGGTATAAGACCTTTATGTAATCAAGCTGCTGGGCATGCATCAGTGTGATGTCTGTGAGATCTCCCTACTTAAATTGACAATAAAGTAGTACTTTGCCATATTATTTGAGTCTGTCCAATCATTTGTTTTGAGATCATTACTGTAATTCCATCGAGCACAAACAGACGCTTCAAGGTGCTAGAGCACATTTGGTAATGGTGTGGATGGTTGCAGTCTAGTCGACCTAAGCCAGATCCAGACCCCAGACACTTGACTACACCCACCATTAATTGGAAGACCACAGAGATTCCTGTGGAGATCGGCGTGCAGAGTCATGTGCAAGAAGAATTGGTCAGCAGGTGCTTCTTTGACAAAATTCCTGTACGGTCCTCACAGGTGCCCCATGGATGGAAGGTGAACTGGTTACTTGAGGGAGAGTCGATGCCAGAGGACTTGAGCTGAGTCACTGATGTAAGCAGAACATTAAAAGTGGCAATAATAGGGGGAGGGATTGTGTTGTAAAGAATACATCTAAAAAGTAACAGGATTTTTTGGGTAGATTATAAAGCAAAGTAGATACCTCGATTCATGGTTCGAAGAGGACAGAAGGGTACGCACTAAAGTAAATGGTGTTAAAGATTCATGAGGGAAGGCTCGCAGATGAGTGCGTATCAAACTCCAAAATGGAGTGAAATAGAGAAGGGATACATTTACTAAGTTAGTAAAGGAAGGCGTAAGAAGTAACTTTAAAAAAGTGCACATGTGTGGAGTTATAAAACTGTTAATATAAATATTTTGTTGAATCTAGACTGATGAATATAAAATGATAGTAAAACATGTAAGAGATTGGTGAAAAATGTGGACCAAGAGATTAACGTCACTCAGGAAGGGAAAAATCAAAGGAAAGTAATGTATAAATAAAGAAGAGACTCTTAAAATACTAATAATAAATGAACGATATAATACAATTTGATAGAAAGTGTAAACGAAGGAGGAAATAGAATATGATTGCATAGATTTTATAAATAAAAGAATGAGCAGTTAAAATATATCCTGATTGGGATCATAAACTGTGATTGATGACACCTGCACCGATTGATCAGCGAGGTATATTTGATAAAATAAAGAATCAAATAAAAAAACAGGAAAGTGTTGAACGTCAAAAGTGATCTGTCATCATTTACACCTCTTTTACATTTATGTACGACATTACCAAGATACACAGTGAAAATAAGGAAATATCATTCAGAATGGGTCCAAGGCAGAACTAATAAGACACTCATGCCGTGTCCTCAGGAAGGTTCACTTTCAAAGATGTAGTATCAAAAGATGTATTCTGGCATATAAGAACATATTTGCTTGCCACATTAAAGGGAAAATAAATGCAGAAAAGACTGGCCATTTTAGGGATTTGGAAAACGTATCAGATTGAGAAAGAAGATCCAGCCTATAGGGAGTGGATGCTCAATCAGCACTCAAGGGGAGGATAAAACACCTTCGGCTCCACTTTCCCCTCCTGAAGAGAAGACTGCAGATACAAAGGAGATGGGATTTTACCCTTTAAAGGAATTAAAAGCAGCAGCAGGGTATGTTAATCCAATGTATGAGTGCCCGTTTTATAACAGTGAGGATAATGCCGAAGAGAGCAAGAGCAGAGAACGCAAACATATATTAACACGCAATGAAAGTAAACAGCATGATGAGAGAAAGGACAGACAAGACAGACGGATGGAGATAGAGGAAGGAGCAGGGAACCAGAAATAAATAAAGGATAAAGCTAAGGGAAAAACAATAGCGCAGACTGAATGGATGTGAGGACAAATATTACTTAAGCTAGAGGATCAGGGCATTAATGGGGGTTGAGAAAGAGAGGAGAGAGAAGATCAGGAGGAGAAATAGAAGGAAGAATAAAGAGCATATAAATAATTCAAACAAAGGGAAGAACAAAGACGATAGGAGGCAAGGAAAGAAAGGGAGAGATTAGAAGAGAAGAAAAAAGAAGAGATAGAAGCCCAAAGAATGAAAGTACATAGGTTGCAACAAAGGTGAGAGGAAGATTAATTGAGGGAGATGAGGAGAATAGAAGAAGAAATGAACAAGAGTAGGGGATTAAAAGACAATGAAATAGAATATTTATGCCATACGAGCATACTGGCGATTGACGCACAAGAACAACGGAGGAAGAGAGAGGGTCACAAAAGCCCTGTAGGGAGCTGCAAGGAATGCTGACATCAGCATCGGCTGGTGGGCAGGATACAGAAGACATAGAGCAAAGGCTTGGGAATGTATACAGGCAAATGAGGGACAAAGATAGGTACTAGACCCAAGGGAATGTAGAATATTCCCTATTAAGGAGAACTGAAGGTGGGTTAGATGACGCCATAATAGAGGAATACGGAACATTGTCTTTTAAAAAGATTAGATCTCGATGATGCGCGGGAAGGACAATAGTCACATGAGCTGAGGCATAATGATGTCAGACAAGAAAGGGAGGAGAATGAGAGGGTGCAAAGAGAGGCCCATACAGGTTTTCAACGGAATCCAATTTAGAGAAAGGGGTAAAATGGTCAGATTTAGAGGACCCTTAAGAAAGGACACCAGAACAACACACTATACAGAGCGACCACAAGAACAATCACGTAGTGAAGGGGATCTATCCCTGCCATATGTAAGCAGCTTAAAATCATTACCAGGGAGGAAACACATGGGTGAGGCTAGTTCTGCCTTGAAGACAATGAGTGTAGGTAAATATGATTATGAACAGGATTTTCAGAATTCCCATTATTAGAGAAGGGGGAGGACGACCACAGTGTTTACCATGGCCTCAGATGGATAAAGACAATTTAAGGGTTATGATATTATATTATATGAATATGATATGATTGGTTATTTATAACGCACTTAATACCCACAGGTTTCTAAGTGTGGACCCGGGGATTGAACGTGTGTTGCTATGTGTCGTCTTGCTTCCAAGGCGAGCACATTGCCCCTGACCTATCCTCCGAAGACAAAGAGTTTGAAGAGTTTAAGTTCCGGTGCAGTGAAATTGATTTATGAGTTAGAAAGGATGACATCAGGAATTAGTTAGCTATAGGTGGCATAGAAGGGATGCTAGTGGCTATCCTAGGGATGAGAGCTGATGACATTTGGAAGCGAGCAGGATATGCAGTGTGACTGAGCAAAATATGACACACAATGGAGTGCCATTTAATAACTTTAGAGCAGACGTATGGCAAGCGCTCAGAGTCCAATACCCCGATACATCAGACATGAGTGCGGTTATGGCTAGGAAAATGGGAGAGGATGAAGAGCCTGTTGCTTATATTCAAGATATTGAAGACATATGGCGGTAGAAGACTCGTGAAACATGGGATAAAACGGTAGAATTATTTTACCACATTTTCTTTCAGGGACTGCCCGAGCCTGTGCAACAGCAATTGAAAAAACAAGTGGAAATGGAAGCGAAGCCATGACCTGAAATACAATTGACAATCGTGCATCACTGCCAGTTAATGTAGGAGAAAAATCTGAAGAAAGCTGAGAACAGAAAGCAGGAGGAAACAAAGTTAGTTTGGAAGAAGTTGTGCAGAATAGCCATCAAGGCAGTAATGAAGGAGGGGTGACACCGTAGATAGTCAGGGCAACAAAATATTGCAGGATATCCCACTGACCAGAGTGGGTAAGATTTCTCGTCAAGAGGAAGAGGGAATGGGCCTAGAGGAGTAGTATGAGGTGAATTTCAAAACTCTCAAGCAAGAGAAGGATTTCATGGCAGACAGCCACAACAATGTTGGAATTGTGGAAGAATGGGACACCTAGCTAGGACGTGCAGTAGCAGATGAGGTATGAAACAGAATTGGCAAGCTCCAAGAGGGTGATGGGTTATGCTCCACAATATAATACAGGAAAAACAGGAATATTATGCCCAAGATCACACATATACTCAGACATATGCACCACAATCCCAACAAATGAGGACACCACCGCTGCAAATGCAATTGCTATAAAGGCAATCACAGCAGGTACCCATGCAAACCCAACAGGCCCAACCGCAGCAAGCACAGATACAGCTGGCTATGGAGCCAAAATGGAACATGACCCCAGGAACCCAACAGGCACCAGCACCTAAATTGGGGAGTGTGGCTGTGATAGGAAGAAATCCTTTCATAGGTACAGGAATGGATATATATCCACAATAGGACAGCCCACACAGCGATTTGATGTGTTCAGTACTAACAGTGACACCAGACCCCCAAGAGGAACCAAGGGTCAAGGTGACGATAGGAGACAAGACATTTTCATTTCTAGCTGACGCTGGAGCCACTCGTTCTTGTGTTTGCGAGGCAAAATATGCAATGTCAGGTACCTCCATGAATGCTCAGGGATTCTCTGGGGAGATGAGTTTAGTTCAATTTACAGACAGATTTTCAATCTAAATAGGAGGACATGATATGTCAATGACATTATTATACTTTAGGTAGACACCAGTCAAAATATTGGGTATTTATTTAATAACATGGCGATATCTTTCCGTGATGAAGGAGCAGTGTGCTCTACTCCAGGGATACACTATATGAATGTGGGAGAGTTTATATTGGCCTTTACAGGCCAGGAAGCATTACCAGGAGTGCCTTTAGATCAAGAATTATTTTAGTATGGAGTGACTATCCTATTATCCTGGTTACCCAGGTTGATAGGTAAAATATTGAGAGTACCTGATGAATATTTGTTCAGACCAGAAATCCCTGTGGATGATGAGGAAGGACAGATAATTCCCTTAGAGTTAGAAGCAGCTGTGGTCAAAGGACAAAGGGTGATGCTTCATGGGACAGATGATGAAGGAAGGGGATGGAGGACAGTGATAGCCCTCAGTGAAGGATACAAGTGACAGATTTGACAGATGAAGAACTGTTTAGAGATTATTACCCTGATGATGAATTTGTGTTTTTTATAAGTTTCACATATTGGATAAATGTAAAGAATATAAAAATGTCACATAGAATGGTGTTGGTAAAAAGAAGACCATCATTCTTTGAGGAAGACTTCGAGAAAGTGCCATAAATGTTATGGACTACGAGCCCATATGATGTGGGATTATTAATAGAGATATCTGCAGTTAAAATCAAATTAAAACCAGGTGCTCTTTTACCATGATCAAAGCAATACCCCATGTCCAGAGCAGTGAATGAAGGTATGTTTGAGACCATTTCCACTTTAATGAAGCAAGACATATTGGTGTCATAAGGTTCGTCATATAGCACGGCTGTGCACCCTGTGAGAAAATCAAAGTGGGAGTTGTGGAGATTTACTCAAGACCTTTGCCCTCTAAACAATATAGTCGAAGCTGAGTTTCCTTTAGTTCCCAATCCTGCAACGATACTGTGTAACATGCCATCCACGGCCAAATATTTCACAGTTGTCAATTTGAAGAATGGATTCTTTTCGATTCCCATTCATGAAGAGTCACAAGATTTGACTTCCATTTCATATAGAAATAAGCGCCTGAAAAATACCTGTTTGCCCGAGAGGTACTGTGAGTCCCTTTCCATCAAGTGCTCCAGATGGACTTGTGTAATGTCCAACTCGAAAGTGCAATAATTCAGTATGTGGGTGACCATTTGGTGTGCAGTGAGACAGAAGAAAGATATTGAGCAGACCCAGTTAAACTCATGATCATACATTGAGAGAAAGGATGCAATGTACACATGGAGAAATTACAATATTTTCAAGAAGTCTTGTACATAGGACAGTTGATCTCTCATAAAGGGAGAAAAGTGACACCTGAAAGAGCAGAAGCAATCATGAAAACCATAGCACCTAAAACAGTTAGGGCAATGCAACTGTTTCTAGGCTTATGCAAATATTGCAGGGCCTGTGTTTTCAACTAAAGTACATATATTCGATCACTTTTGAAAGGACTCAAAGAAGCAGAGGAAGAGAAGAGCACATAACATGGATAGATGAGAATCAGTACATCCTCTGTGTTGGGGCCTCCACATTGCAATGAAGGATTGTATTTATTTCAATTTCAATTTTATTTAATATACTTTCAGCCTTTCGGCTTTGTATGCACAACATTAACAGATCCATACATAAATACAAATACAGTATCCCATAGGTTAAAATCTAATAAGTCCTTTAAAATGCAACACTAAAATTCTCATCCCTATACATTTTCATTTTTTTGAATTATACTAAACAGTTTCAAATTTCCAAAATTCTGAGATAAAAGGAACAAATAAAATAAATCAAATTACAGCCATTCCCACACATAAATAGTTCGCAGAACATACATATATTACTGGGAACAATCATGTTGTTATAGGATTTAATAAACTTATTTTACAGCTTAAGGAGACTCTCGCAGTTTAGCATAATGTTGCAAAGACTCGACTTCTGTACAATCACATAATTGACATAGTCTCCTCTCTCTACCCAACTTCAATTGCGCCCCCTTGGTCTCTAAAGCTTCAGAGTGATTACATTTCAATAGTAAGTATAATCTGAAGTTTTTTGGGTTAGGATAGGGCATAATATATTGTGGTTCAGTTTCTCTCGTCATTCGGTATTGACAATAGCCGCCACTATGAGTTTTGGTGGCTAACTCTACCATATGGCATGCATAAGAATAAACCGATAATTTCTTTTTCAGCCAATTTTTAAATTGTATATTAGTATTATAACATGCATTACTAACAAAACCTTCACTCCATTTTTCATATAAACTTTTAATGCACCCCATAATACCCATTGTTGTACACCTATCGATATTCATAAATCTTTTTATATGTGCTATTGCGATTGTATGATTATCCATGGTGAGCAAGTTGCCATAACACATAATCGATATTTGTGTGTACTAAGAGATGATATATTTTATATCATATTCTAAATAGATATACTCAATGGTTATACAACTAGGCAAGAGCAAAGGTTTATGCAAGATCATTGCTTCCAGTTTATTCATATGACTGATATACTTGTGTCCCCATATTTCTATGGCATAGAGGAGCATGGATCTTATTTTTGCTGTATACATCATTAATACTGAATTGTAACGCTCACCTGACTCCCACGGGGGCGCTGGCCTGGTTCGCGCTGCTGTGACCTCGTCTAAGGTGATGCGCAGGGTTTGGAAGACGGACTGGACCAGGCCCCAGATCTGGCTTGTCTGACTCACAGAAGTATCCTTCTGTAGGTGAGAATAGGGGGTTAACTGTCTGCGGGGTAATGCAATCGGCCTTCCACTTACCCCTCTCACCCTCCTCAAAACCCTTCTGTGCTTCCCCGTAGCGTCTCACCTTAGGGTCTGGAAGGACGAGCTCTCCATCCTGCTTCTGATGCAGGGGCGCGTTGGTATCCAGTTAAGTCACTGGATTTTCGGATGGGTGAGAATCAAACTTGCTTGGCTTCCAGGTAAGTTTTTCTATAAGTGGTTCCCCTTGTGTCCATGCATTAATGTTCTAATGCTAATGTCTTTTTCCCCATAGGGGCCGGGGTACGGAATGCCGGGGAACAGGCACCGACCCGAGGTGAGCGGTGAAATCCTTGTGGAAATCAGGTAAGTCTTTAATGAGTGTTTTGGTAATGTCTTTTCATTCACTCATTAACGCTGATGTCTTTTTCCCCTTAGGGGCCGGGGTCCGAAAATGCCTGGATGCGGCGCAGACCCGAAATGAAAAGGGAATGACCCAACAGGTAAGTCTTGACATGGAGATTTAGCTTCCCTTTTCCCTTCTTTCTCTCACCTTTGTTCTTGTCTTTTTCTCCCTAGGCGCGGGGGCGCGACTGCGAATCCGGATGGTCGCTGCTGAACATGGAGGCGCCCTGTAAAGGTGAGTAGAATGCGGAGCTGCAGCGATCGATGCAATGTGCTTTTAAAAATAAATGTCTTCCTTTTCAGGATTGTCGGCGAAATGTCTCTGGGATGCAGATGTAGCAAGTGAGGCCTTTTCCTTCTTCTGTTCCCTTGTTCCCTTCCTTTGCAGGTGATTCAGGATGCTGGCAGGTGTGGCAGAAGTCAAGATGCAGGAGCAGACACGGTGAGTGTCCAGCTGCTAGATGCAGAACAACGCGAAGCACGTGTGGCTGATCGGGTGTGGTTTAAATAGCCTTGGAAGAAGTTCCTAGAATGTGTCCTTCCTCCAATCAGGTATGTATCCTTCCCCGACCACGCCCGGGTGGTAAATGAGTCCCAGAGGTAAAGTAGTTCCTTTCAGGCCTCAAGGAGGCCGGGGTTCTGCAGCATGGTCTGCATCAGGTAAGTGCACCCAAACACTTTCCTAATGAGCCTGGCGCCTATGGCGCCAGGACTGACGTTTTCTATGAGCCTGGCGCCATAGGCGCCAGGATGCTGTCCAAAAGGCCCCTATAAGGGGTTGCTGGGACCTTCCCCGGGGACTTGATGTCCGCTTTCGGGGACGCAGGGCCTGAGCCGGATCCCCGGGAGCGGGCATTGTGACAGCACTCCCCCCCAAGGCCCCTCCCAAGGTTGTTCCCTCCGGGGGTTTTGGTTTGTTTGGGAAGAGTCGGTGGAATTTCCTGACTAATCGAGATGCATGCACATGGTCACTGGGTTCCCACGACCTCTCCTGAGGTCCGTACCCCTTCCAATCAATTAGGTAGAAAAGCTTTGACCTAAACATTTTTTAATCTAAAATGTTCTTCACTTCGAATTCGGGTTCCCCATCTATTTGAATAGGTTCTGGAGGTTTGAGTAGTCGGGTTCCGGGTACCACTGGTTTCAGAAGTGACACATGAAAAACAGGGTGAATTCGCATATTAGCTGGTAAATCAAGTTTAACCGCTACTGGGTTAATTATTGCCAAAATAGAATAAGGTCCCAGATATTTTGGGTTAAAAGTTCGAGGCCCTTTGACCGGTAAATGTCTGGTAGCTAACCACACTTGATCCCCAATCTGATACGGAGATGCTTCACTCCGATGTAGGTCAGCATTCTCCTTGTATTTTCTCTTGGCTTGTTGTAAATGCGTGGTTGCCTCTTTGAAGGCTCGGGTAATGGTAGAATGCAGATGTTCTACTGCGGGCACTCCGAGGTTCTGAGCTGAGTCGAGGTTTGAGGTTCGAGGGTGATGTCCAAACAAGGTATAAAAAGGACTATGGCCAGTTCCAGAGTGTACCAAATTATTATATGCGATTTCAGCTATCCAAAGAATGTCTTTCCAGTTGCTTTCAGATTGCTGTAACATACACCGTAAGTACTGCTCAAGGGTCTGATTTGTCCTCTCGGTCTGACCATTGGTCTGAGGGTGGTGACTGGTCGATAATCTTACGTCGATTTGTGCCATTTGACAACATTTGCCCCAGAAGTGGGAAATGAATTGGCTTCCCCGGTCAGAGATTAGTATAGATGGGAATCCATGTAGCCGAACAATATTTTCGAGGAATTCTTTGGCTAGGACAGAAGCTGAAGGTAAACCTTTCAAAGGAATGAAGTGGGCCATTTTGGAAAACAAATCCACAATTACCAGAATGGTATTGTATCCCGAACAAGGAGGCAAGTCCGTAATAAAATCCATTGACCACTGGCGGTATGTCTAGAGGTTGAAGGAGACCGGCTGGTCTTTTCTTTTGACCTTTATTTTGGGCGCAAACACCACAGGACATCACAAAAGATTTAACATCTTTTCGCCAAGAGGGCCACCAGAACTGTCGTTTCACCTTTTCCATTGTCTTGGCAATACCGGGGTGTCCGTCTATTAATGTATCATGATAACCTGAAATAACTTGTTCGTGTAAATCCTTGTGCGGCAGGAATAAGCGTCCTTGGTAATAAGGTAAACCATTATCTATGGTAAAGTCTGATCCCTTTTGTATCTAATCCTGTAGGGCTGTAGGGTCCAGGAGTTGTTTCACTCTGACTTGAATGTCTTCAAGCGTCTGTAACAAAGTCATGCCTAGAATTCTCTGTTCGGGAATTATTGGTACTGGTTCTGAATTTGTATCAGATTCTCCCATTCCAATTCGGGATAAGGCGTCTGCTTTGCCGTTCTTGCAGCCAGGTCGATAGGTAATCACGAAATCAAATTCAGCGAAAAACAAAGCCCATCGGAGCTGCCGTGATGACTAAGCCTTGGCAGTTTTCAAATACTGTAAATTCCGGTGATCAGTGATCACCGTGATGGTATGTCGAGCGCCAAGCAGATAATGCCGCCAGGCTTTAAAAGCGGACTTTATGGCTAACAGTTCTTTATCAGTGATTGCGTAATTAATCTCTGGTGCCGAGAATTTTCTGGACCAAAATGCTACGGGATGCAGTTGGTTGGTTTCAGGATCTCTTTGAGACAGAACTGCTCCCATGGCTAGGCTGGATGCGTCAGTTTCGACGACATACGGGAGATCTGGACGTGGGTGTTTCAATATAGGTGCGGAGGTAAACTTAGCTTTTAAATCCTGGAAGGCCTGCTCGGCTTCTTCAGACCATTCAAAACGTTTATTTTTCCTCAAGAGTGCAGTAATGGGTTGTACCATGCGTGAAAATTCCGGGATAAACCTGCGATAGAAATTGGAAAAGCCGAGCATGATTTGAACCCCTTTTACAGAGCTAGGTGATGGCCATTTCAGGATGGCATCCACTTTTCTTGAGTCCATTCGGACTCCTTTGGGTGTCAGGATGAAACCGAGAAACTCAACTTCTGTGGTATGGAAAACACATTTCTCCAGTTTAGCAAATAGTTTGTGTTGGCGCAGTTTTTCCAGAACTGCCCTAACGTGTTTTCTGTGATCAGATTCCGAAGAGGAGTACACTAGAATGTCAACGATATAGACGACAACACAAACATCGATGAGTTCCCGAAGGACATAATTCATGAAGAATTGGAAGGCAGCAGGCGCATTGCACAACCCGAAAGGCATTACCTGGTATTCGAATAATCCATATTTTGTACGAAAGGCTGTTTTCCATTCGTCGCCTTCTTTTACTCGCACCAGATGATAACCCTCCTGGAGATCTAACTTGGTGTATATGCAAGCGTCCTTCACCTGGTCAAGGAGTTCAGGAATCAGAGGCAGAGGATAACGGTTTTCTGTTTTTCTGTTTTGAAGTCTGTGATCCAATTGGACCACTAATTCTATATATTCTGTGCATTCTTGGGGCGGATTTACAACTTGGGCGAAGACATCTTTAAGTTCTCCGCGTATACCTCGATAAAATAACGTGACTATTTTATCCTCTTGCCATCCCGTTTCCACAATTAGTCTATTAAAGGTTGCAATATAGGATAGGAGGTCCTGATTGCCCTGTCGCAGGGATAGAAGTTCGTCATCCAGAGCCTGCCCCTGAGAGTGTCGAGCAAATAACCTTTCCATGCTTGCTTGAAATCCTTGAAAATCACAGAGAATCGGGTCATCTTGAGTAACCAGTGGAACTGACCAATCGGCAGCGCAGCCGCTGAGATATGACAATACAAAGGCTACTTTGGTCTGATCATTAGGGAAGGCCCCAGGTCTGCATAGGAAGTGCAAACGACACTGATTCATGAATACAGTGAATCGTTTGGGGTCCCCAGAAAAGCGTTCAGGTGGGGCTAGCGGCATGTTTCCAGGTAGATTAATCTGCACAGGGTTACTGGGAACCACAGGAGCGGGGTTCCCTCCGGAACAGGGTAGAGGAGTTTGTCCAGCTTGACCTTGCAAAAGCTGTCTGGCCAGGTCATCAGTTCTTTCCTTTGATATTATTAATTCCCTCTTGAGGGCATTAGTCTCTTGACGAGCGGCATGTACTTCGACCCGTAATTCCCCCAGTAATTGGGCCAACTGATCTGTCTCAGAAGTTTCCATAGCGCCTGGGTGGGAATTTATAGGAAGGCTTCGCGTTCTGTAACGCTCACCTGACTCCCACGGGGGCGCTGGCCTGGTTCGCGCTGCTGTGACCTCGTCTAAGGTGATGCGCAGGGTTTGGAAGACGGACTGGACCGGGACCCAGATCTGGCTTGTCTGACTCGCAGAAGTATCCTTCTGTAGGTGAGAATAGGGGGTTAACTGTCTGCGGGGTAATGCAATCGGCCTCCCACTTACCCCTCTCACCCTCCTCAAAACCTTCTGTGCTTCCCCGTAGCGTCTCACCAGGGTCTGGAAGGACGAGCTCTCCATCCTGCTTCTGATGCAGGGGCGAGTCACTGGATTTTCGGATCGGTGAGAACCAAACTTGCTTGGCTTCCAGGTAAGTTTTTCTATAAGTGGTTCCCCTTGTGTCCATGCATTAATGTTCTAATGCTAAAGTCTTTTTCCCCATAGGGGCCGGGGTACGGAATGCCGGGGAACAGGCACCGACCCGAGGTGAGCGGTGAAATCCTTGTGGAAATCAGGTAAGTCTTTAATGAGTGTTTTGGTAATGTCTTTTCATTCACTCATTAACGCTGATGTCTTTTTCCCCTTAGGGGCCGGGGTCCGAAAATGCCTGGATGCGGCGCAGACCTGAAATGAAAAGGGAATGACCCAACAGGTAAGTCTTGACATGGAGTTTTAGCTTCCCTTTTCCCTTCTTTCTCTCACCTTTGTTCTTGTCTTTTTCTCCCTAGGCGGGGGCGCGACTGCGAATCCGGATGGTCGCTGCTGAACATGGAGGCGCCCTGTAAAGGTGAGTAGAATGCGGCGCTGCAGCGATCGATGCGATGTGCTTTTAAAAATAAATGTCTTCCTTTTCAGGATTGTCGGCGAAATGTCTCTGGGATGCAGATTTAGCAGGTGAGGCCTTTTCCTTCTTCTGTTCCCTTGTTCCCTTCCTTTGCAGGTGATTCAGGATGCTGGCAGGTGTGGCAGAAGTCAAGATGCAGGAGCAGACACGGTGAGCGTCCAGCTGCTAGATGAAGAACAACGCAAAGCACGTGTGGCTGATCGGTTGTGGTTTAAGTAGCCTTGGAAGAAGTTCCTAGAATGTGTCCTTCCCCCAATCAGGTATGTATCCTACCCCGACCACGCCCGGGTGGTAAATGAGTCCCAGAGGTAAAGTAGTTCCTTTCAGGCCTCAAGGAGGCCGGGGTTCTGCAGCATTGTCTGCATCAGGTAAGTGCACCCAAACACTTTCATAATGAGCCTGGCGCCTATGGCGCCAGGACTGACGTTTTCTATGAGCCTGGCGCTATAGGTGCCAGGACGCTGTCCAAAGGGCCCCTATAAGGGGTTGCTGGGACCTTCCCCGGGGACTTGATGTCCGCTTTCGGGGACGCAGGGCCTGAGCCGGCTCCCCGGGAGCGGGCATCGTGACAGCACTCCCCCCCAAGGCCCCTCCCAAGGTTGTTCCCTCCGGGGGTTTTGGTTTGTTTGGGAAGAGTCGGTGGAATTTCCTGACTAATCGAGGTGCATGCACATGGTCACTGGGTTCCCACGACCTCTCCTGAGGTCTGTACCCCTTCCAATCAATTAGGTAGAAAAGCTTTGACCTAAACATTTTTGAATCTAAAATGTTCTTCACTTCGAATTCGGGTTCCCCATCTATTTGAATAGGTTCTGGAGGTTTGGCGCCAGGACTGACGTTTTCTATGAGCCTGGCGCCATAGGCGCCAGGACGCTGTCCAAAGGGCCCCTATAAGGGGTTGCTGGGACCTTCCCCGGGGACTTGATGTCCGCTTTCGGGGACGCAGGGCCTGAGCCGGCTCCCCGGGAGCGGACATTGTGACATGAATAAGCAGAATACCCACCATTTCTGCCAATACAAGTGCTGAGTGCATTGGTTGATGTCAGGCATCGAGATTATATTGATGTCCATTGATGTTCCCACGATAATTTATCACCTATTAAAATACCCATTTATTTATAGCTGTAAACTTGTTCTATGGTATCAGAATACATGCGCCATACATGTTTTTAGGTGTTCTTTTTACTAGGAATACCATCACCTTACTTTTATCGATAATGATTTTAAGCCCATTCTCAGTAGAATAGGCGGCCAATGCATCCAGCATCTTTTGGAGGCCTATTGGGGTGTAGTCCAGCAGGACAAGATCATCCGCATATGCTAGCCATCCTACGGATAGTATGCCTGCTTTTAAAGGATATTCTGCTAATTTCTCAAACACTGTATGTCGGCGAGATAAAGGTTAAACAGGGTTGCTGCCACAATGCAACCCTGTTTAACACCACAGCATGTTGGTATTTGGGCTGACATTTTACCAGCAGTATCTAATCTTATCCAAAATGATGTATCAGTATACAACCACATGAACATTTTCAATAGACCTTGCAGGATATTCCATGAGCTTAGTTTATGCCAGAGGTGATTCTGTATTTATTCTCCCATTCAAATGGAGAAGTCATGACAGCAGTTCTTACACAGCAGACAACATGAGGACATGGACATAAACCATTGGCTTACCAAAGTGGGATTTTAGATCCAGTAATGAAGGTAAACTATCCATGTGGGCAGTCTTTAACTGCTGCTGCATTCTCAATTGAAAAAGCTTCAAGTATAACGATGGGGTGTCCAAAAACGTTATTTGTAGAGCATGCATTAATTTCAATTTGAGATAAGTCTAAAAGTACATTGACCACACAACGAGAATCGGAGTACAAGGTGATTTATTTCCAACCCTGCAATTAAAATTGTTAGAATAAAGACAGTCAATCCAGCACTGTTTATAGCAGAACCAGTAGGAGAGGATGAATATGTACATGACTGCACAAAGTATACTGACTGTTATAATGATATTCCCCAAGCTGTAGAAAATGCCCTCGGGATGGGGTAAGTTGTTTTTATTGATAGTTCTTCACAAATTGACCAGACAACTGGGTAAACGCATACTGGAGCAGCTGTATTGAAATTGAATAGAGAAGGTGAATTCAAGGTAATAACAAGCATGAGGTTGTCTTTCAATTATTCAGCACAGCCTGCAGAATTAGTGTCACTCATCGAAGCGCTGTGGAGGAAGTGACAATATTCTCTGACTCTGCCTATGTGACATTAACCATACATTTACATTTACATTTATTTATTTATAATGCACACAATGGACCCGTAGGCATCATGGCGCATACAGACAGACCAACCTAAAAACTTAACAACGTAAAACATGAAAAAAATAACGAGGGGATGAGAGAGGAGACTCAAATGGCAGGTGCACAAATGCTGTAGTGAGAACCAGGGAAGCTAGAAATGTGCTGAATAAGTTGATAGAACTGCAGCCAATAGCTTGTAAGAACATGGAGTACCCACTGGATGGGAAGCCTAAAGTATCAGTGTGCAGTTCGAACAACCCATAGGTATCTATTTGCATAGTCTAAGATAGGAGGGAAGGTTACTAAGCCCGCAACCCACTAATACACAGTCACTAGATTGCAAAGAGCACCAATTGCTCAGATCGATCCTTTGTACAAAATCAGGTCCAGTATCTGACCACTTTGGGCCAAGTTCTTTGGCGTAGCCAGGCTAGAACCTTATTATGCAATGAGTCTCTGGATTCTTTCCCCTCCACTTTCTCAACATTAGTTATTACCAAGTTCCTTTGATCCGGGACAAAGGATTTAAGACCTTTGTTCTCAATGTTGGGCATGAGTTGCTTCTTTGAGTGCACACTTTGACAAGTCACCTGTTTAGCAGTTGATGCTACTGATTGATTAACGGGGATATGCTCAGGAATAGAAGTAAGTAGTTCATGAGCATCCCGTAGAGTTTTGCCCATCAAGGAGGAGCCGTGTAAAACAGACTCCACCTGCTGTGGCGAACATGATGTGGAAGACCTTACACAGTCTGTTTGGCAGCCTTGGTGGACCTCATTAGGTAAGGGGAGGTTTGAGTTGATCTTTCCGGTCCATCAGGTGCTACTTGGGTAGGCTTCTGATGGTGGTACAATAATGGAGTGCATTTGTTAGAACCAGTGGACCACATCAGCCTCTGGAAGTCTTCCATGTTGGTGCAAGCAGCAATATCCAACAGTAACTGTTTCTTAAACAGACACCAGAATGATGAAAACCTAGAGTCAGCCACCCCCATATACATACTTGAGGCTGAAACACCCCCTGTCTGAACTTCATTTTGAGAATATTGGAGTACCTCCGAATGTGCCTCCGCCGGGGTATTACCTACAGCGCTGTTGGATTCCTTGTTCATAGGAGTAATCCCATTAGTAACTCCTAACTCAATAGGATTAGCTACTTTAATCAGTGGAGGCATAGGCATGCGTTAAGAGGAGCACACACCTTTCTCATCAATTTTAAAGTCGCTCATAAGGTCTTTGTTAATGTGCAACATTTCAGAAAAGGAGCGTTGCTGTAATTGGAGTTTCTGCATCCTTTTTTGCGCTTTGTGCCAGAACATCTGGTAGCACATTATCTCTCCTGCGGGGGGTAAAGGATGATAGGCTCCACAAGGACTTATCCCTCCTTACCGTGTCGGGGAGAGGGCTAAACAAGCCCAGCCCGGGCATTGAAGCAGTTTCACAATCCATAAACTTCCAATGGAAAATTATCTATACCTCTGTATATGAGGCAAATGCAATAAAACAGCACCGGAAGTGAAAACCAGCTAATGTAAAGGAGCAGTACCGGAGATGATAAACCAGCGGAATAGGGAGTGTATAACTAACTACACCACACCAGGTCACTTCAAGCACCGGGAGTATAGCTGCTGCATAAAAAACTGGCCCGTTCTAATCCTAATTCATCCTAATTCATCTGTTACCTTCAGCAGATGCACGTGGCAGGGTGGCGAAAGGATGACGGTGCGACTGATATACAGGAGGGTTAAAATTGAAGTTGCCCTCTGTATGAGGCAAGGAAAAGGTTGGAGCTGCGAATAACGCTGGTAGAATGACTGCAGTCCTCGCTCCCTTGCTACCAAGCTCTGCCCTAATGTGGAATTAGAGGAAAGGACCCTAACAGGGAATGCCATGTGAAGCTGCACTGCATAATACGGCCGCTTCTGACACAGCCCCCTCCCACAAAATGCAGGTTATGTCATGCTCAAAAAGGAGGGGCTTCCTCCACACAGACGGCACTACAGTGCACCACAAAGACCTATTGGATAGGCTTATAGAAGCATTGAGTCTCCCTTGACCCTAGCAGTCATAAAATGCTCAGTGCATTCTAGACAAACAGACTTAATTTCCAGCGGAAACAATGCTGTAGATGTAGAGGCCAAAAAAGCAGCCTATTATCCACCCACATCTAGTTTGGAAAGAGAAGATGTTAAACAACAGGACGATGCATTTTAGAAAAGGTGGGCTTTAACATGCTGCCTATTGTCCAGTTATTTTTTTTTTATTGTGTTACAGTTCTTTGAACTTTTCACAAATTGAAATACAAAAGAGACATATCATACAAAATTATATAACCACATTACCTCAAAATTACATCAGATTCAAATAAAAAAGGAGCAAGGAAGAATACGAGAATAC
Source organism: Ambystoma mexicanum (assembly GCF_040938575.1). NCBI lineage: Eukaryota > Metazoa > Chordata > Amphibia > Caudata > Ambystomatidae > Ambystoma > Ambystoma mexicanum. The sequence goes on from NC_090934.1 coordinate 269,002,002, forward strand.
AAACTTAAGTAGAACAACAACATATAAAAAGATCATTATCAAAATTAAAAAACACACAATAGAAAATATATCCCAAAAAAATTATGCCACATAAGTACACAAAACTAATTACATCACAAACTTATTCAATGGTCATATGTATCAGAAGCCAATTCAGGTCCACTCTCCAGGTCCAACATCATTTTAACATCCTCTTCAAATTTTCGTAGGTGTTCATTTGCCACCTTACAAATGTGGTTAATAGCAATAACCAACCTATTACTCCTCCTTGATAAGCACCTCAGCCAGAAAATGTCACTTTCAATATACATCTGATCATAATCAAATCTGGCAAAGTACTTATCATAGATCTATCTCATCCCCTGACAGCAGGTGAGAACATGTCTGACTGTTTACACTCTAGAATCATCAGCACATATTCTGCAGATCCTGCTCTCAGCAGGTACATTAGTCCAGGCTCCACAAACCCCCAATGCATTAAGTCGATTGAGTCGAATATCTAAGAATATTCTACGATTGGCCTGGGAGGGCATACGTTTCAGATAGCTTTGGGGCTCTTTGAATATGAAAGGCATCTTAGCAAATGTGCTTAGAGAGCTCATATTAGAGATCTTATAATGGCTGTTAGTCCAATCCCACTTCTCTATGATATCCTTCAACGATTTTAATACTGCCCCTTCACCATGATCCCATTTAGGTGACCAACCAATTTTATCAAAAAGACGGTCATTTTTCTCCTTAAATTTATTCAGGGCATCCGTTTTACCTCATTCCAGACCTTCCTGAAGGATGTACAACAGAGTACTTGGGTGGGCAAATTTGATTTTCACATATAACTTAGCTCTGTTATGATCAATTTGGGTTGACAAAAAGATAAGCCCCATTTCAAGACGTATCGCATGGACTATAGTGTAATTAGTAAGGCCAAGCAATGTATGTCATATTATACCTTCTGTCACATCCGCCCAGTCAGACCAGTGAGAAAACGAAGTCTCCAAAGCATATAGGAACATAGACACCAGATTCTGCTTATATATATTAGTTATTCCCAACATGCTGAAGCCTGCTGTCTTTTTGGAGAAGGACATGACAGCTGTCAGAGTTGCCATAACTTTAGATCTTTTACTCAGTTGCACCACTGGATTTGTTTTCCTTCTCTCACCATAGACCTCATGGCCCAAATACTTATAACAGTTTACTTTTTTTAATGAAGCCTAATGGGCAGAGGATATTTAACTTTTTACAACAATTTCAGCTCATCGCCATAAATTGAGTTTTATTAAGATTGATTGCTAGGCCATTATTCTTAGCATAATCACAAATGGCAATAGCGCTATAACAGATACCACTATAGGTATTATCAAAAATAATATCATCTGCATAGCAGATCCATCCAATTTTGTGAGAGCCTATTCTGGAGAAGGCATGCTTTTTATCTTTAAAAATACCACCAAAATCAGCCATAAACAGATTGTATAAAGTAGGTGCCAGGGCACAACCCTGTCTTACACCTTTTGCTATAGAAACAGGTTCAGACAGGGTACCCATATTATCCAGACGGATCCTGGAGTTACTTTCATCGTATATCATCAGACATGCATACAAGAGATGAGGGGGCATGCATAGGGACTCAAGTTTATGCCACAGCCTATTAAGCTCCACCGAATGAAAGGCGGAGGAGAAATCAACAAATAGCATATACAATGGAAGCCTGTCCTTACTATTGGCCTGCTCAATTAAGGTATTTACTATAAAGATATTATCTTTTGTCAAGCACCCTTTATGGAAGCCAGTTTGGGCTTTATCCAAGATTTTATAACAGTCTATCCATTTAGTTATATCCTGAAGAATTAAAGAACAAAAGATTTTACTAGACACATCCATGAGTGCCAAGAGCCTATAGCTTTCAGGTAGATTACGTGGTCCACTTTTAAAGACCGGAATGATGTTAGACGTCATCCAGGAATGGGGCATCATACCTGTATCAATAATTTTTTTTAAAAGAGTCCGCAAAATATCAGGCCATACTTCAGGGTTTTCTTTTATTATGATATTACAAACCCCATCAGGGCCAGGTGCTCTGGAAGATTTTAAATTCTTAATTGCCCTTATAAAATCCTCCCACAGAATAATTAAGTTGAGTATCAGTCTCTTTTCAAGTTTAGAAGTATCACCCTCAGATTTGGTAGCAATAAACCTCATCAAAGTATGACTATTAATAGGAATGGATAGTTCTGAATTGCCTATATTGCCAAGAGATCTAAAACTGGCCCAAAATTTCCTGGTACTCCCATCTATAAGAAGTCGGACCATATGTTGCCCATTTATATTGTTTTCAGAGAACAAATACCGTCTGATCTCATTACGATAGGTATTCATAATCCTTCTCCTATTCCTATGTAGCAACTCAGGATTCTGGAATTTGGAATCACATATCCGCAATTTCCTGCGCATTGCTCTTTCATATCCCTAATAACCCTATCATAGGCTCTTGATTTACTAAGGTAATTCCTATGGGGTCTCAGTTTCGCTCTAATAGGCATAAGACTATATCTAAGTTTAGACAGCCAACTCACTATATTATCAGCAGAGTGAGTGGTCGGATGTTCTATTGAAATATCACCACACCACTTTTTAGCCTTAGCAAGATTGGTATCAGACCAACCGATCCTGCCGCCACGGCTAGATATAATGATCCCTCCTGTGGCATCCATATCAGTCGGTCTGACACCCAGGCCGCCACCCATTGTAGCCGAGCGTGGTCACTAAATTAATTTTCCAATAGCTCAAAGCTAGTGAGGCTATCAAACATCTTGTCACTCATACAGATGTAGTCTAATGTAGATGCATACAGACCATTTGTCCATGTGCTACAAGTAGAGGACTTATCATGTTTGCACCCATTCACCACAGTTATTTCCATATCCTTGATAAAGGTATTCCACCTCTCTGCCTTTGTCATTTCCCCTATATTGGAGATCAGAATATTAGAGTTTAAATCACCTCCCAATATAATGTCCTTCATCCCCTCAGAGATTAATTTATCAGATACACACTCGTAAATGGTTTGTTGTATATCAGCAGTATGATCAATACCTGGGGGGTCATATATATTGATCAATATAATACAACTACCATTATCCAACTGCACCTCTACCATCATTACATTGGGATTAGGGGAGAGCAATACACATTCATAGGCATTGATGACATTAGATACCAGAATCGTCAGGCCACCATACGGCCTGCCCTTATCTCCTTTTCTTGCCAGATTATGAAAGGCTGTATATCCATCAAAGATCACCCTTTGCATCAGCCAGGTTTCCTGTAATAGAACAATTTGTGCATTACAGAGAAGATCATAGGAACCTGATTCCACAAGAAGATGACAATGGCCTCCAGTATTCCAGGATATAATAGTAGTGCCACCTCAATGATTATTATGGACAGGTAGCAAAAAAGGAGCAAAGTCATTCCCAATGAGATTTTATTACATAATTACCCATTATAGGGCCTTTTATCTGGGCACAATTTCTAGCATTGTCAGGATTAACCTTATTTCCATACCAGTGATGAACCTCCTCATAGACATCAAGCAGATAGCCACCCCTTTTTAGCTCCTCCTTATGTTCTCTCACAAGGCAGACCACAGCTTCAGAGTAGCAATGTACTCAGCTGAACAGATTCTGCCGGGGTTCTACAAACTTAAAATCCCCACTTTTTAGTATTCTCAAAGGGAGTTGGGCATTTAGAATTTCAAGTAATTTGCCTTGATTTATGAGCTTTCTGGTATTCTTAGTACTGCCAGATATGGTAAACTGTTTTCTAGGCAGGCGCACGTTAATAGGGCCGTCAAGGGCTGTACCACCTGAGGATCCCTTGATATTCATAGATAATTTTACAGGTAGTTCCTTGGCCATTTTAGAAAACGTAACCTTAGATTTCTTAATCGGCCCTTGGATTTCAACAGATTCAACAGATTATGCATCACTATCATCACTGCTATCAATAGAAGTATCATTTGTGTATAGGGTACTATCACCAGGTGCATCAGCATCAGCTGTCCCCTCCATCACAGGAATACTCTGCGGAACAGTAGTCTTACTTTCTGGCTTCTCTGATCCAATTAACCAGGTAGTTAGATCACCCCTTTTTTGGGCACCGTTTTTTGGCTTCCTTGCTGCTCTCTTCCTGCCTCTTTTGGAAGTGGATTTAGGCCCTTCTGCAGTCACCTTATCAGCAGTTTCCACCACTTCCACCTCCCTGTCCTGTTCAGATTTCTTTATAAGGTTTTGTCTCCTTCTTCTCTCTCGTTTTGATAGATGACAATCATCTGCACTCCCACTATCACTGCCAGCCATATCTTCGACCAATGTTGATTCCAGGTTCTCTTTTTCTCCATCAGCAATGACTACTTTAGCAGGCACACTAACACCTAGTGTGTTATTCCCCACCATGTCAGTGACAGCATGTGCTTTAGACATTTCCTTAAGTTCATCTGCATTATATCTCACTTGGGAGACAATGGTGTAACATAGCCTTAATAGGATTTTCAATGCAAAACTAGTTGCAGTATTATGAGTATCCAAATCTTTCAATTTAGATTCTATATTACATTTAGAACATCCATGATAAGAAGTCAATAATGCATTTTCTTGTATTTCACATTCACCCACACTAGCTGCCAGTCCGGTAAGTCGAGGGGAACATGAGAGTCTGTCCATAATTACAATGGGAGGCATACTAGATATTGATCCTGCTAAATCTTGATTGGCACTCTCCAAAGTCTCTAGTTCAGGTCTAGGATCCTTCAACCGCTGGAGATTGGCTATTTATCCTTCCAGGCTATAGCACAGTTTAAGAAGTGAATTGTTATTATCAAATTCCAGTGAGGTGCAGGCCTCCTCACTGGACGGAGTGTCAGCATCCAGCGGCGCCATGTGTAACTGAGCAACAACCACTTGCTCCCCAAAGAAATCAGTGATCTTCTTATCTATGGCGCCACAGTCTGAGTGCTAATTTCCTCTGTGTCCACATCTTTCATTTCGTTCTTATTTTTTTGCTATTTTTAAGTTTGCTTCTGAATTTCAAAATAGTAAAATATTTAGAGCCCCTTTGAGATAATATCAATAGAATGATATAAACCAAAAGCTCAGCATGAATAATATAATGTTGATATATCCCCCGTTCCCTCACAGGCTCAAAGATGGAATATCCGCAGTCACCAGTGGGGGGGAACCAGCAATTCCTACTAATATCAAGCTTGCCACTATAGCTCAATTAGCAGACCCCAATGGGAGCGATTGGCTCACAGACCACAGTCGCCAGACATCCACAGCTATCAGTCTGCCAATAGTGCTATGTCATAATAAGCAGACCCTAGTGGGAGCACTGGCTCAAAGATCACAGATCCACAGTCACCAGACATCCACAGGTAACAGCTATCAGACAAACAAGGGAACCATATGCACTCACCAAATTGTCCAAACATGCCTGTAAATTCAGGGCAGATCAGCAAATTGGCAAACCAACAGGCAGAGCACCATAGGACTCCAATTTGGACTGTCACTAGCTGTAATAGATGCTAATTTTCAGCCCTTCCACATATGGTTCAGTCACTTTCAAAGTGCTACCTCACAATCTACAAGAGAGTCCAGTGAGATCTGATAACACCAAATACCCAAAGGAGGAAGAATCCTAAGGCACCGAAGGTGCAGTTCAGCACCGCCCAGCTCCACCGAGCGACCACCGCTCCTCAACTCCTCACCATCAGCCCAGCGGAGAAAACGCTGCTCTTCGCTTCCTCACCGTAGCTCAGCTGAGCAAATGCCACTCTTCTCCTCATCTCCTCAGAGTCTGCTTGCAGCGCTCCCATTCCGCCACCAGCACCACTAGAGGAAAGTACCTACAGACATGATCGTCAAGCCGCACCACGCTCAGCAGTACTGTTTCTCTGTTCAAGCAGTGGTCGCTTCCGACAATCCCATCTTCTCATCTATGGAGGCACAAAATGATCTGTCTGCCCTTCCAGTTAATTGAAATACAAGGTCGAGCTCTACAAGAAGAACAGGATTTATGGAGAAAACAGGGGTGTTCTTTATCCCCCACTGAGGCACTATGGAGACAGGATAGCACTGGAAAGCCAGTTATTATTGAGAGTAGCGCTGCAACAGCTACACTACCCAGCACACATGACTCGAGAGAGTCTAGCTGCAACAGTTTGCCCAATCTGTTAGAACATCCAGCAACATGGCTGAACTCTTTAAGCACTGAAGGGAACTAGCCAACCAATCTGCAGTCTCCTCCTCCCCTCTTCCATCCCAGGCTCCTTGCAATGCATTGGTCACACACTTCACCACAAAAATGCTTGACATCCTGAGCACCCTTGTTTCCCTCTCCCCCAACGCCCCCCACACTCCCTTGCCTCCTATGGCCTCCCAGCCTCCTTCTGCCTCTCTCTCTCCTCCTTCTCCCCAGTCACACCGGATGAGGTCACCAGAGTTGTCCATTCTATGAAGGGCTCATCCAAACAGGTTTTTCTTGCTCTTTCAGAACCATTAAGGACAACATTTGCTCTCTTGCCCCTGCACTCGCTGATTTCTGCAAACACTCTTTTGCTACTGCTTCTTTCCCCTCCTCCCTCAAGCACTCCCTTGTGCACCCCTGGAGGAGTTGGCCATCCTCCAACTTACTTCACACACTGAACTGGTTGGCAGTCTCCAAGACCATCAATCTGGATTCCGAGCATCCAGAGGAATAGAAACTGCCCTTCTAAACATCCGCAAAGAAATGCTCACATCTCTTAACTCTAACTCTCCAGGTGTCCTCATTGTACTCAATCATTCCTCTGCCCGTGACACAGTCAACCACTCTATCCTCATAAAACGGCTTCAAGATGCAATGGACATCTCAGAGCGGAGACTGGATTAGCTGACCTCCTTCCTTACTGACTGCTCGTCCTAGGTTATTCTGGGCACCTTCTCCTCACCTACCTGTTTCTCCACCTGTGGGGTCCCCCCAGAACTCCATCCTCTACTCCTGGCTCTTGAACACTTACCTTGCGCAGCTGGTACTCCTCATTTCCTCCTTCTCCCCCAACTTCCAGTGTTATGCAGATGACACACAACTCTTATTCAAACTTCTTCAAACTTCCTGCAGACCTTCTTGCATCTTCTATCATCCCCGACTGCCTATCTGCCCTGCAGTCCTAGGGTACTTCCAACAATCTCTGCCTCAATGCCAGCAGGACTGAGATTAGTATAATTGGGTCCCCTGCTTGCTCTTTCTTCCCCTCACTCTGGCCATCCTCTATGAGCTCTCTACATTCTCCCTCATCTGAAGCCAGAATCCTTGGAGTCATATTTGACTCCTCTCTTTCCTTCCTCCCTCATATTCAGGACATTCCCAAGAAATGTTACGCTCAACTGATATCCCCGGGGTGTCTGGAAGGCTCTGAGATCTGGAACCCTGGATGCATAGTTGCCCAGTACTGAATAATGAATTTTAGTTATTTGTAGGGTGAGCTATCCGTCCTGCGTTTCTTATGCAGGGGCACTTGACGTTTGTTGGCAAGCTGCCCGAGTTACTTCACTGGTGCAGTATGCCTTCCTTGGGCCCAGGCCTGATGTGACCCCGAATTTGCTGGTAGGCAGATAGGTTTGTTAATTGTAAGTCTTTGTTCTGTTTATGGTGGGAATTTGTTTAAGTCTTTATCTACTTCTTTTCAGGTGCGAAGGTCTTGATGCTGGCGTGCTGGATGGAGAGGCACGGTTCTGGGTAAGAGAAAGCACGAAGCACAGTGCCTTTTCTGTCTTTTAAAGCTAACCTGTGTTTTCTTCTTCTTCTCCTCACAGGCCGCTGTGGTGCTGCGAGTGGGTGAGAGCGTGATGAAAAACAGGCCCCCGGAATCCGTTCAGGCAAGTACAGCGCTGTGTGGTTGTTTAATATTGAATGAAAACCTGAATATATTGCTTTTCCTTTGCAGATGTTGCTGTGGTGCCCCGGGTGGAAGCGTGGCATAGCGCGATGGAATTCGATGTTTTGGAAGCGTGCATTCTAATATTGTTTTTCCCTTTCTCGTTATTGCAGGTCGCAATGTTTGAACAGCAACTGTGGTAGCGGTTTGCCGGAAGTCCTTAAGCTAGTACTCACAAGTGAGTGATGTTTCTTCTTCTCTCGGTTTCCACAGATTGCAGGCCAGTTGAGATGCTGAGTGCTGGATGGTGTTTTCTCAGGTAACACAGAATAATCTTGTTCTTGCAGGATTACAGGAAGATGCTGAAGACCAGGAGCTGGACATGGTGAGCGTCACGCTGCTGGTTGCAGAATAACATGAAGCGTGTTCTGCAGTCAGGGTGTGGATTATATAGCCCAGGTAAAGTAGTACCAGGGAAAGTAGTTCCAGGCCTGCCACACCTAAAACAGTAGACCGTATGGCTTGGTTCTTAGAACTAGACTGTGTGGGTGCTTCCATGTTGGATTTAAAGCCCCATGTACATAAATGGGACCTAGTTTGAACAACCCTTCCTTCCTACATATGAGCCTGGTGCCAAAGGCGCCAGGACTGGCTCCAGGAGCCCTTTTGCAGTGGTTTTAAGGCCCTCAGGGTTCTGGTGGGAGACTTCTTGTGGCACAACGTGTGCCCCCTCACAGTGGTCATGACAGCAATCCCCCCCAAGGCTCCTCTCATGGTATCCTTCCTGTCTGGTCCGGGTTTGGTGGGATTATCCCAGTGAAACCTCTTAATCAGACGTGGTGCGTGGATATGTTCACTTGGTTCCCAAGTTCTGTCTTGAGGCCCGTACCCTTTCCAGTCCACTAAATACTTGTCATGATTGCTGCCCCTCATGTCCCCAGCCCTCCAAGATGTCAGGCTCGAGCCAGGCCACGATCACCTACATGGCCCTCAAGGGCCTCTCCATCCCTCCAAAGACCCACTTGGAGTCAGACTTGGCGCTTGTGGCACCAGACTCACTCACTCCCATAGGATAACATTGGGGATTGGACTTGTAGTGCATTGATGGGGACAAGATGGATGCCCCCACATATTTCAGTTCCCAGAACTGCATGTGCAGTGTAGTCTTTTGGGTGTGGTTCAGCCCAGAGACACCTGGGATACCCAGAGACTATTTAAGCCACGCCCAGGCTGAGAAACATGCTTTGTGTTTTCTGCATCTGTAGCGTGACACTCACCATGTTCGGATCGGTCTCCAGGAGGCCAGCATCTTTCTTCTGCGCCTAGCTCCTGCAAGAACAAGAACACTGTTAGGAACAGCCTTACCTTGCGGCACTTCAGCCCATCATTCATCGCTTCTTCTGTTCTGCGGGCATCTTCGGCGGTGTCATTCCCATCCCGGTACGCCGCTTCCTAAGGAAAAGGGGAAAGAAAAGAAAAAAGGCATTAGTAAGCATTCAGCAAATCTTTGCTTATTTTTAAAGACTGTACAAGCTTCAAACGCTTATCTGAATCCCAGCCGCTCTGGGGAAACTTTGTCTCTGGAACTTCTCATCCATCTGCAAGAGGGAAAAGACACTCCAGGTTAGCGTGGAAACATCTAGAGGCGCCGCATACCGCACTTACTCACTGCATTTCTTCTTCAAAAACCGGCATTCACGCTGAAAATGTTGCGGCACCTAAAAGACACAGAAAAATAACTCAGTTCAATACAAATACGAAAGGGTTGCATCGCGCATCGCGCTCTCACTCACCTTCAGCTCTACTCATCTCAGCAGCACGTCACCATCCCCGGACGCCGGCCATCATCTAAGGAAGGAAAGGAACGAAGTTAGAGAACTGTTCAAAAGACTCATACTTACCTGTCGGACTCTTGCCAGTGAAGTAACTAGCCAGCAACAAGCCCCCATCAATCAACACGCCCCTGCGCTGAAAGCAGGACAGAGAGCTCACTTTCCAAGAAGACAAGGTGAGCTGTGGATCAAAGGGAAGGGTTGGACCCTGGGGAAGAAGGGGTTCAAGCACACAGAGACAATATGGAGTTAAACTCTACCAATCCTGTGTTTCAGGCCAAGTCTCCAGTCAAGTAGACTCAAGGGAAGGGTTCAAGGTCGTAAGAGGTCAGAACAGGCTGAGTGACGTCCCCGTGGATACCAGGTGAGCATTACAATAGTATAGCTTAGATCTGGTACATTTCGAATCCAGGATGTTTTTAACTTCAAATTCAGGCTCTCCATCAACTAGCACAGGTTTTGGTGGTATTAAGGCTTGGGTTCCTGGTTGCACAGGTTTTACAAGTGACACATGGAACACCGGATGAATTTGCATGCTTGGCGGTAAGGCTAACTTGACGGACACCGGATTTATCACTGATTCGATGGTGTAGGGTCCTAGATATCTTGGACGAAAGGTCCGGGTATCTTTTATGGGCACATGTTTTGATGCCAACCAGACTTCATCTCCAACTTGGTAATCGGGAGCTTTTTTTCGATGCCGGTCCGAGGCATGCAGTAAATGTTCATTTGCCCTTTTGATGGCTTCGGTTATGCTTGTGTGTAGAGTCTTTACCGCTGGTATTTCCAAGGTTTTGTGTATGTGTCTAGTTCAGTGGTACGTGGATGTGTTCCACATACTGTGTAGAACGGGCTTTGTCCCATGCTGGTGTGTATGGAGTTATTGTATGTGTATTCCGCTATCCATAACAAGTCTTTCCAATCCTCTTCCACTTGACGCAGCATGCAACGTAGATACTGTTCTAAGGTCTGGTTTGTTCTTTCTGTTTGTCCATCCATTAGTGGATAATCGAACATCGATTTGTGCCATGGTACAACATTTTCTCCAGAAGTTGGATACAAATTGGCTTCCGCAATCTGAAATTAGGACTGAGGGGAAACCATGGAGTTTTATAATCTGTTCAAGAAATGCTTTTGCCAGACCGGTAGCGTTAGGAAGTCCTTTGAATGGAATGAAATGTGCCATTTCAGAGAACAGGTCTACAACCACCAGAATGGTATTAAAACCTTGACAGGGAGGTAAATCCGTAATAAAATCAAGAGAAAGAGTATGCCAGGGAGCCGGTGGAATATCCAGTGGTTGTAGGAGGCCAGCTGGTTTCTGTTTTTGTGATTTATTCTGTGCACATATCCCACAGGATAGAACAAATTGAGCTATATCCTTATGCCAGGTTTGCCACCAATAATTCCGTTTAACCTTGGCTAGAGTCTCACAATTCCGGGATGGCCTTCGATCAGGGAATCGTGATAACCAGACATGACCAATTCTTGCAGATCTTTACTTGGTAGGTATAGTCGTTCCCTGAAGTAGGGTAATCCATCCAGAACCGTGTGATGTTCATTTTGGGAATTCCATTTCTGCAAGATCTCGGGGTTCATTAAGGTTCGAATCTTATCTTGAAGTTCACTCAGAGTCAATGTGGTGGTGAGTGCTAGTAGTTTATCGCTTGGGATGATGGCAACAGGGTCCAGGGTACTGTTCATTTTGTCTTCAACACCCATACGAGACAAGGCATTGGCCTTCCCATTCCGAACTCCAAGTCAGGATGTTATTACGTAATCGTATTCTGTAAAGAATAGAGCTCACCGCAACTGTCGTGAAGATTGGGCTTTTGCTGACTTTAGGTATTGAAGGTTTCGGTGATCTTTGATTACTGTGATGGTATGTCTGGCACCTAATAGATACTGCCCCAGGCCTACAGAGAAAATGGAGGCGGCACTGGTTCATGAATGTTGCATACCTTCTGGGGTCTCCATTAAACCGTTCTGGTGGTGCCAGGGGTACTTCTCCCGGCAACGTTATCTGTACTGGATTGACTGATGATGGTGTAGGAACGGATGGGGCGAATCCAGGCAATGGAGCCTGCTTCGCCTATGTTTGTAGTAGCTGTTTGCTTAGTTCATCAGAACTGTCTTTTGTGACTATTAACTCTCGTCTTAAGTCATTGATTTCCTGCCGGGCTGCGTGCACCTCGGTGCGTAATTGTCCCAAAAGCTGGGCTAACTGAACAGTTTCTGATGTTTCCATGACGCCCAGGTGGATAAGGTTTAAAGGCTTTGTGTTCTGTTATGCTCACCTGATATTCCCGGGGGCATCTGGAAGGCTCTGAGATCTGGAACCATGGATGCGTAGTTGACCAGTGCTGAACATTGAATCTTAGTTATTTGTAGGGTGAGCTATCCGTCCTGCGTTACTTGTGCAGGGGCGCTTGACGTTTGTTGGTGAGCTGCTCGAGTTGCTTCACTGGTGCAGTACGCCTTCCTTGGGCCCAGGCCTGCTGTGACCCCGAATCTACTGGTAGGCAGGTTGGTATGTTAATTGTAAGTCTTTGTTCTGTTTATGGTGGGAATTCTTTAATGTCTTTATCTCCTTCTTTTCAGGTGCGAAGGTCTTGATGCTGGCATGCCGGATGGAGAGACACGTTTCTAGGTAAGAGAAAGCGCGAAGCACAGAACCTTTATGGTCTTTTAAAGCTAACCTGTGTTTTCTTCTTCTTCTCCTCACAGGCTGCTCTGGTGCTGCAAGTGGGTGAGTGCGCGATGAAAAACAGGCTCCCGGAATCCATTAAGGTAAGTACAGAGCTGTACGGTTGTTTAATATTGAATGCGAACCTGAATATGTCTCTTTTCCTTTGCAGATGTTGCTGTGGTGCTCTGGATGGAAGCGTGGCGTAGCGCGATGGAATTCAGGTAAGACTATTGGAATTCGATGTTTTGGAAGTGCGCGTTCAAATATTGTTTTCCCTTTCTCGTTATTGCAGGTCGCAATGTTTGAACAGCAGCTGTGGTAGCGGTTCGCCGGAAGTCCTTCAGCTAGTACTCACAGGTGAGTGATGTTTCTTCTTCTCTCAGTTTCCACAGATTGCAGCCCAGTTGAGATGCTTAGTGCTGGGTGGTGTTTTCTCAAGTAAAGTAGTACAATATGTGTTCTTATTCGTGCAGGATTACAGGAAGATGCTGAAGACCAGGAGCTGGACACGGTGAGAGTCACCCTGCTGGTTGCAGAATAACACGAAGCGTGTTCTGCAGTCAGGGTGTGGTTTATATAGCCCAAGTAAAGTAGTACCAGGGAAAGTAGTTCCAGGCCTGCCACACCCAAAACACTATACCGCATGGCCTGGTTCTTAGAACTAGACTTTGTGGGTGCTTCCATGTTGGATTTAAAGGCCCATGTACATAAATGGGACCTAGTTTGAACAACCCTTCCTTCCTACATATGAGCCTGGTGCCAAAGGCGCCAGGGCTGGCTCCAGGAGCCCTTTTGCAGTGGTTTTAAGGCCCTCAGGGTTCTTGTGGGAGCCGTCTTGTGGCACAACTTGTGCCCCCTAACAGTGGTCATGACAAGAAGTCCAACTTTCAACTCTTCCTTCTCAAAGAAATTCTCCCCTTTTTCACTCTCCCCCAAAAGATTAATGTTGCCAGAGCTCTGGTTCTCTCTAGGTGAGACTACTGCAATAGCCTCCTCTTGAATCTACCTTCATCCTCTCTACGACCCCTCTAGCTAATTCAGAATAGGGCAGCAAGACTTATCCTTGGCCTCATTCCAGGGACTGCATCTTTCCTGCCCTAAAATCTGTCCACTGGCTCCCGGTTGCTGCAAGGATCAAGTTTAAATCCCTCTGTATCATCGATAAGGATGTCTAGGGCCAGGGACCATGCTATCTGCAACTTGCTAAATACTCTTCCTCTAGACCTCTAAGTTCCGCTGGTACCAACTCTCTGTGTGTCAAGCGTTTTGATAAAGAGCGGCCAGCAGGCCAATCTCTGTCCTGAGCTGGCTCCCTCTTATGGAAAAGACTCCCCATTCCTCTTTGTCTTGAGCAGGAACCACTTAAATTCCAGAAGCTCCTCAAGACTTTCCTTTTTACCCCCTCCTCCCCTTCAACCCTTCTCTTCTGATCTCACGGTCACTGCGATTGGTGGCCAGGGCCCTTATGTGTCCTTTGGGGCCTTTGCCACTGTAGGCCTAGACTTACCCATTTATTTTTATTTTTACAGATGATAACTACCTAGCACTTCCTACACTGGGCACTTACACCTGCTGCTCACTCATGAGCATGGGCTTCCCAGCACTTACCCCCCTCTCGTCTCCCCATTGTCTCTCTGCACAGGCACGCTCTGAATGCTCACAAGGCCTTGTAGGTTTGTCTATATCTTACAATGTATAATTGTTTTCTATCCCATGTTCCCTCCCTGTTTTCCTGTGGGCGCTTTGAAACACAATGTATTTGTTGTATATGTGCCTAACAAATGCCCAACAAATAAATAAATAAACATGTGGCACAGTTCATTGTGAATTGCATAGTGTGCCAGAAATGTACTGCCGGTCACACTTTGTGAATCGTGAGAGGAGCAATCCCTAGACCCAATGGCCCATTTCAGCATCTACATTTAGATTATGTAGATATGCTACAGATATGCAATGGCCACGGATATATGCTGGTCATAGTATTTCCCTTTTCTAGATGGACAGAGGCTGGTCCATGCACACAATCTGATTCCCTGTGCACTGCCAAATTACTTGTGCACAAGGTGTTCCCCAGGTGGGGGCTGTGCGAGGTTTTGTGGGCTGACAATGGACCACACTTTGTAAATACATTATTTGATCAGATATTTCTCCTAATGGGTATAAAACCAAGTGTTCCCTGCATATCAACCATAGGCAACTGGTGTCTCCGAGAGATTAATCAGATTGTTAAAGGAGCGTATAACCAAGATGAAAATTCCTCTGAAAAAGGGATGGCTGCATTGTCTGCCCCTTGCCTTGTATGTACTGAGAAATCAGCCAGCTTCAGATCACCATCAAACTCCTCATGAGTTGGTGACTGGACGCTGTATGAGAACCCCAGTAACTCCTCTAACTAGGGTAAGAACTGATGCCCACAGTGTAGCAAAGGCATTAGGTGATATGATGCACAGTTACATAACAACAATGATTGAAAGTGTTTCTTTCATGTCTCATCAGATCAAGAACAGAAGGGAGGGGTCAAAAAGAAGCAACAAAGACAATCAATCTCATGAAACAGAAGATTTTCTAAAACCTCCAAAATTGTATCCAGGCAACCAGGTGCTAGTGCGCAAATGTATACACATCTGGAGTATGCCCCGTTTTGATGGGCCACATGAGGTAGAAGAAGCTGGCCCCACTGCTGTCAAACTGAAGGGGCGATTTGCGTGGCATCATCTACATGACATCAGACCCTATACATGTGAAACATCGACCCCCCCAAAGATACCCACAGTGAAGCAAGAAAAGTAGTTCCACATCTGCAGAACCATCCAAGTGAAGCAAGAGAAGAGGTTCCACGCAGGCAGACTCGCCTGATGGCTAGAAACGAGAATAAGGAAAATTAAGTGCACACAAGCACCATAGATTAGGGTCCAGCGTTTCTCAAAAATCCACTAAAAAACAGTGTTTCTTCAAATTTGACAAGAAAAAGATAGACTTGCAGCTACCTTGGAACTCTTTTTAGCCAGGTTTGAAGGAACAATGTGATAAGAGTCCAGTATTTGAAGTATAAAGAAGAGTGTCGACTATCGTTTATAATACCTATTATTACAAAAGTGTACACCCTCTTGTCTGTTATTATTTCCTACATATTGTAGACTTATCCAGCCCTAATATGAAGGGGAATACACATTATCACATTTCTGGAAGACCTCAAGAATAACTGTATTGTTTGGAGAGTGATAATCACAATTATATTGCAGTTTCTGATATGAAAGTGATTAAAAGGAGATAACAAATGTGTATATGAAAGTAAATATAAAATGTAGAGGCTTCAACATTTCAGAGTTTCATTGCCATCTGGAAAGTCGATAGGTTTTCATGGAATATTGATGATGTCAGTTGGTATCATGATTTATGTTTTTCTCCTTATTATTATTGCAATTTAGAAATGTAGCAAGAGGTGGTACAGATATGCAGGGTATTAATGAAACATCTATTAGTGTCCCTGCTAAAAGTATAGATAGCCTGTTTTACAATATAACCAAGAGTATGTTTTGATTTAAAAGGGATGTTGAGGAGGACCATGAAGATATAAGTACATAGTTTGATAATTCGGCTAATTTAAAAAAATACCTACGGTATCAGCACATGAAGGAAGTAGGAGAGAGAACGTTGCATTGTCTGTTCCTTAATACCATATGCAACGAATGCAGCCAGGATATTTATTGCCAAAGAGATGTCTGCACATGATACATGATGCAATATGTCTCAGTCATCTAGCAGCGTGTACAATCACAGGGTAATTCAAAGGAAAATGGGCAACTCTACGATGACGATCAAGAGGAACATTTTTGTACCAAGATAAATATGTAAAGACAAAAAGGATGGAAAGTGGGATGGGGTGGACAAGCAAAAAAATATGTGTTAGGCTAAATTGAGAACGAATAAAAATTGTTGAGATTAAGAGGATAGAATGCTTTGACATGACTGAGAGATCAGAAGAGCCAGGATGCTGGGAGGGACCTCGGCTATTGTTATATGGCCGTGTTGCCACCAGGACCAGATGGGATGAAGGACTATTATCTTGCTGTGGATGCTTATTGAAGAAGGAACCAATAGCTATAGTGCAAATAGTGAATGACAGATGCCTAGAATCGTGGGACAAGTATTCTAAATAATTAACATGGGTCAATAACGAAGCAGGGCCAGTATCCATAATGCCATTGAGGAATGCAACACCATGCTTCAAGAATGGAGGCTTGGTTCTGGTTATGGATAATGGATAATGGATGTGGACAGACACTTGAGGTCCCAGGAATGAATGGAGGAACTGCCGTACTGATAGACCGATAAAGGGCCTGTGGATCCAGAGCTTACATCCAATTGCCTATGAAATGGGGAGGAATATGCTCTATTGTAACGGTACATGTTCCAGCATTAGTGCTTCCTCAAAGTGATCTCAATATCGATGAATATCCAAAAATGGATGAGCACATGAGGAAGAAGACGTCGCTCAACCTCCATTGCCAGAAGAGAAGTAATTATTTTCCAGCAAAGTTAATAGAGGCCTATGACAATATTCCAGATGAGCATACATTGTTCAGTAAGATGGCAATGATAATGGCATCTATATTCCACATAGGACACCACACTGCAGTAAACTCCAAATGGCTGTAGATCAGCAGATGGGAGCTGTTACAGATGATTAATGCAACAATAAAAGGATTTAGTGCAATCAGAGAAGAATTTAGAGCCATCAGGCTGATGACCCTCCAGAACAGGTTTGTCCTGGACTTAATTAAAGCAATAGAAGGAGGTGTGTGTGCCAAGATCGGGCCTTCTTGCTGTACTTTTTCTTTACCAACCCAAGAAGAAGAGAATGGAACCCTGACAGAAGCAATAACTATGCTTATGATTCTGCATACAAAGATGGAAGATGAAGCTGATGAGACAGCAAAAGATGTCTGGCTCTCATTCCTATTGTCAGGGATTCCAACCTGGCTGGCCAATGCTTTCAAAATCATCAGAGGAATACTCATGTTGCTATTACTAGGATTCTGTCTTATAAGGATCATCTTAGGACAGTACCAGAAGACAGCCAAAAAAGCTATTAGGATGAAGATAATGATTGACATCGATTCTGGGACGGGCGAGCAGATGCAAAATGAAATCTGTACCCATGAGAATATAAAGAAAAGTACCCTTGCACTTCCAGGAACCAGGTTACTTTACCCCAAGGATCGGAAAAGATATGTAGGATGTTGGATATTCTGTTCACCATCTGGAGAGTGCTGCCGCATGACCTGGAGTGTGGATGAACACAAAGAAAATGCAGGTCACCTGAGGGGGGGGACACAAACATTTGAATCCCAAAGAAGAAGCAGAATGAAGAGAAGATGCTGACAAATGATGAACAGGAGATAAAGACCATGCAAGACGAGAATTTGGTCAAAAGATTCTACCACAGCGGGGAATGTAGAGGAGCAGGTAGATGCTATCTTGCCAGTTCCCTCCCCCTCACACACCGCAGCATTACTGAAACAGTTAGAAAAGAGCAATAAATGAGACCACCTGTATTGTTGCCATACCACACCGAGTGTATGAGACATGGTATGCACTCAGTCAGCCATACAGAATGTACCCTCACACTGAAAGTGTGGATGTATGTCATATGGAAGAATGCTACATGAAGGATATCACCTGCAAAGATGTCAGAATGCATCAATGAATATTATGAATGGACATTAAAGTGAAATCTTACAAGAACAAAGTGATGACATAAAGAAGATATAAGAACTTATACTGAAACAACATGAAGATACTTATTAGTAATGATGTAACTGAAGCACTAAGAGTAACATTTACTGAAAGCTAAAGTAATTATGGATCGAAAGAAAATGAAGCAACTTATTCACCAATAACTGTAAATATTCAGTAATGCAAGGTAGAAAGACAACATATAAGTTTGGTATAGAGAATATATAACGTGGCAAGGACGGCCATAGTAGGAAGCTGGATACTGGCTCACGTTGAACTTAACCAAGCTACTTCAGAGATAGACTGAGGCTGTAGAATCAGGAAACCGAGAAAAACAGCTCTGTGTGGAGAGCCGACGATGAGTCAAGGTTGGCGCAGAGATAAGGATGCTATTTGTAAAGGATAAGTACAGAGCAAAAAGGGACTATGTGGATGTGCTCTGAATTTGGGACATTCTTCATAGATGAAAGAAGAAGGAAACCTCTGTGATACCCAAACTGCTTGTCAATTAAAAGTGTGAAAAGTTCATGTGAGATAGATGGCGCAAGACTCTGGAGGCCAAGAGGAGCAACAGCACCATGCATAATTTAATCAAATAGCAGTAAATAGAAGGGTGAACTTGACAAATTCATGTTCTCTTCACACGTGACTCAGAAATCGAAAAGAAAGACTATTCATTAGAGCCTTGAGCTAATATAGTGGTGTGCTCATACTCCCTTGAATCTTCCACGACAGTGAACAGGAACCCAGGTCAACTACAAATGGAAAACTTTGGCTTATGGTCTGCCGAGGAGAGATGATGGACTAATTGGGAACATGGGGAGTAGTCTGATGGGATTCAAACACCTAAGATTAGTTTCATGTACATGCTGCTAAAGAGCCAAAAGTCCTAGGTTGGGATAGTATGCCAACCAATCAGTGGGGCTGGGGGATAACCTAACATACAATGTTGCATAGACTAATCCACTGTTGTTTTGTCTGCTATAATCAGCACTATACATAGTTAGAGAAAGTTTAAGGCGTGCCCTACAGATAAGGGGTAATCCTTATATGTTCTATAAGTACATATGTTACCTTAACCAATCCCTTCCCTTGATAGGATTTGTATTTTGCCACGTAGAATGACATCATAGATGACACATATTGGGGTAAAAAAGACCTTTATGTATTCAAGCTGTTGGGCGAGTGTGCATGCATTAGTCCGATATATGTGACATCTCCACATTTTATTAAATTGACAATAAAGTAGTACTTTGCCATATTCTTTGAGTTTGTCCGATTATTTGGTTTGAGATAATTATTGTAATTCCATCGAGCACAAACAGACGCTTCACGGTGTTAGAGAACAAATACATATACAGGTGTGAGTCCTGCTGGTGTTTTCACAATGTAAATATATTACTAAATAGAAAATAATCCAGCCGCAACCAAGGCCTTCCAGTTGGTCAGTAAAGTTAAGATCAATTTATATTTTTCACAAGAAAACATTTCCTCAATAAGGGAAAACATGATGCCTTTGCCTGCCTAATTAGCAGGAATAGATCTAAAATGTAATTAGCTTTATTAGGCATTTTATAATGTCAATTGCATATAGACAAACGATTAGAGTATTAAAATGCTAACATGGACCAATCATTTAGTTGTTTACATAACTGCCCATGCCAAGTATATGCATTAAGCAGCTGGATGGATAAGGGAGGGGACTAAGATTATAGACTTTGACATCACAATGCCAATCACTTGAATTATTTACATAATTCTCCACATGACGTATATGCATTAAGTAGCCGGTGTAACAAGGCCAATACTTTGACGTTTTCTGTAGAGGTGGAGAAGTCCTCTTGCTTGGTGGTCGGCGGTAAATCCAGAGCGAGTCATACCTTTGAGGTGGGTGGTCCCCAAGAGAGGGCCCCAATACCTGCTCCCCGCCAGAATACTTGCATGCCTACCCTTATCGCCAGCCATGCCTCTATTACATGATGCTCACCAGTCTTTTCATTCTTTCTAGCACATCAGAGTAAGATGATGGGACCAGTGGGAGAGACCAACTAAGACACCACAATTTCCCAGAGCAAGAACCAGAGACTAAGACACCCGAGAACAGCAACCCTCCAGGAACCTTGTAGTTGACGTTCTGTGCCGGCAATACAGAGACATGGCAAGAGAGAGAGTGTGAAGATGCAGGATTTACATGGCTGCTGCACACATAGCGGTTCTCCGCAGCACGCAGGTGTCTGGGCCAGCATTATTTCCTTTGCTCTCCTAGACCACCAGGGGACACATCAAGGGAACTGGGACCCTCCCAGCCCTAAGACTTACCTTCAAGGGCACGGTAAACCAGCACCCACTTATGAACTGGGACACTTGCTCACCAGGGTCACCACGGATGCTCAGTGGCAGGATGCAGAAGAAATTGAACCAATTGTATGCCTTTCCCTCACACATACACTAACCTGGGGGGAAGATAGTAGGCCATGGGCTAGGGAAAGGAGACAAATCCCTAGAGAGGTGGGGCAATATAAGACTGGAACAAAACAGAGAAAGTGTGTGTTTGTCGGGTGAGGTCAGTAGTGGAGGTGGACAGAAGGAGAAAGGGAGGATCAGTGGATTGTGGAGGAGATTTTTGATGAGGGTGAGGTATTGGTTTAGGAGTGATAGTAGTTCTGCAGGGTGAGTGAGTGCATGTGAGACGTTTGTACAGAAGGTAACTGAGTAGTGGTGCAATAGGAGTAGTGTAGTAGAGGGATGACGAGTGTAGTAGTGGGAGCAGGAGTGTAGAAGTGGGACAGGAAGGGAAATAGTATGGAGTGGAGCTGGGGAGTGGTTACATGAAAAGGTGGAGATGGGGAGAAGGAGGATTGTAACACCAAAGGGACGAAGACTTGGTGGTATGAGTAAGTTGAAGAAAATGGTAGAAAGAGTAATGGAAAAGAACTGAGTGGGTATGACCAATCTATCCTGAATACCAGAGACAATGCAAGGCACTGACCTTACTCTCATTAGACCACTAATATATTGCTAGAATAGGTACAGTTAGCAATCCCTGAAGGGAGTCTACACAGCCTGCTTGCAGGAATGCTACACATAGGAGAAGAGAAGATTGTAGACAGTAGGGGTTACCATTTGGTAGAACTAACCAGAGATTACAAATGTCTTTGTTAAGGAGGAGGTTCGTTGGCAGAGGAAAGGCAGATGAGAGATGGGCGGCCTGTGGTTCCCAAAAACAAAATAAAAAACCTTGAACTTTTCTCAAGACTCTGATTGTTTTTGTGCCATCTGTGACACCAGCTTGTTATGGGAAGGGATCAAGATTACAGGCTATGATATCACAATGTAAATCACTTCCATTGTTTATATAATAATCAATTCTAAATTATAAGCAAGACCAGCTGGTTACACAAGAAACGAAATTACCAAATGACACTACAAGACAAGGATTGGCTTATAAAAAACATGTGATGTGAAGATAAGCCTGAGTAAGCTTCAAAGCAGTGAGGAAAATGCAGAGCTTCCTGAACTCCAAGCTAGCAGATTCCATGTGGGGTAGCAGAGCTGGACTGGATTAGCTACTCCTGGCAAGAGAGCAGATCTGGCCCGCCCAAAGCTTTGCAGATAGATAATTGTTCATCGGCACCCTAACATTTGTCCATGTTTTCCAAATTCTAATTTTATTCTTGTTTCTATGTTATTGAAGATTGCATTGTATTTCAATACCATGATCTTGAAAAACTATGTGTCGTCATGATGTATTTTTGGTAGGTTACTGTTCTGTTCAAGGCTAGGCAAAGGGGATTTCAAATCATCTGCTTCTCTTTGAACTTCTAGCACGTATATCTGGGCCCTTATATGCATTGCTGGTTGGGAAGGAGAAATCCTTTCCGAGTATGCTGTTGTGCTTGTATCTGTTATACCTGGCTCAAGGTGCTTTTTAGTTCATTGCCCTTAGAAGCTATGGACCTTTGATAAGGCTTTTTTTTATCTTTTCAATTGAATAGATGTACAGTGGCCGCGAAAAACATCACCTGGCTTCTGGCTTGCCAATCCCTAGTACTAATGTGTATATATATATTTGTTTTTCTGTGACATCTTTTTGCGGCTATAGTTATTGTTGATTGGCTGTAGGATTTAGATTCCTGGCAGTGAATAAGAGAAGAGTAGGATGCGTGGACAATATTCAAGTACATTATTGCTTATGTTAGGGATGTCTGTGCATTTGGGACTGAGCGTACGCACACAGCCATCCTTAACTTGAGACAGGGCTAAAATTCTGTTAGGGATGTCTGTGCATTTGGGACTGAGCGTACGCACACAGCCATCCTTAACTTGCGACAGGGCTAAAATTCTGTTAGGGATGTCTGTGCATTTGGGACTGAGCGTACGCACACAGCCATCCTTAACTTGCGACAGGGCTAAAATTATGTTAGGGATGTCTGTGCATTTGGGACTGAGCGTACGCACACAGCCATCCTTAACTTGCGACAGGGCTAAAATTATGTTAGGGATGTCTGTGCATTTGGGACTGAGCGTACGCACACAGCCATCCTTAACTTGCGACAGGGCTAAAATTCTGTTAGGGATGTCTGTGCATTTGGGACTGAGCGTACGCACACAGCCATCCTTAACTTGCGACAGGGCTAAAATTATGTTAGGGATGTCTGTGCATTTGGGACTGAGCGTACGCACACAGCCATCCTTAACTTGCGACAGGGCTAAAATTCTGTTAGGGATGTCTGTGCATTTGGGACTGAGCGTACGCACACAGCCATCCTTAACTTGCGACAGGGCTAAAATTATGTTAGGGATGTCTGTGCATTTGGGACTGAGCGTACGCACACAGCCATCCTCAACTTGCGACAGGGCTAAAATTCTGTTAGGGATGTCTGTGCATTTGGGACTGAGCGTACGCACACAGCCATCCTTAACTTGCGACAGGGCTAAAATTATGTTAGGGATGTCTGTGCATTTGGGACTGAGCGTACGCACACAGCCATCCTTAACTTGCGACAGGGCTAAAATTCTGTTAGGGATGTCTGTGCATTTGGGACTGAGCGTACGCACACAGCCATCCTTAACTTGCGACAGGGCTAAAATTCTGTTAGGGATGTCTGTGCATTTGGGACTGAGCGTACGCACACAGCCATCCTTAACTTGCGACAGGGCTAAAATTCTGTTAGGGATGTCTGTGCATTTGGGACTGAGCGTACGCACACAGCCATCCTTAACTTGCGACAGGGCTAAAATTATGTTAGGGATGTCTGTGCATTTGGGACTGAGCGTACGCACACAGCCATCCTTAACTTGCGACAGGGCTAAAATTATGTTAGAGATGTCTGTGCATTTGGGACTGAGCGTACGCACACAGCCATCCTTAACTTGCGACAGGGCTAAAATTATGTTAGGGATGTCTGTGCATTTGGGACTGAGCGTACGCACACAGCCATCCTTAACTTGCGACAGGGCTAAAATTATGTTAGGGATGTCTGTGCATTTGGGACTGAGCGTACGCACACAGCCATCCTTAACTTGCGACAGGGCTAAAATTATGTTAGGGATGTCTGTGCATTTGGGACTGAGCGCACGCACACAGCCACCCTTATCTTGAGACAGGGCTAAAATTCTGCATGGCCCTTGGATAACAATGGAGTGAATGATGTCACAACTATTTTATCCTCTCATCAGAATCCTCAGGCCACCCAAATTATTATACATGCTTCAATATTAAAAAGATTTAAGGTTTCGGTGAGTGTTGTGAAACATGAACTGAGCACCAAGTACAGTGTGCATTATGTACTTAGTGATTAAAGCAAACAATCCCTTTGTCACAGACATTTGTCAAATATAAAGCTTTGAAGACGTTCGTATGTTCCCAAAATGCTCTTTGATTTTATGCAAAGCATCCAGGAACTCTGATAAGGGTAATTTTGAATGAGTAAATAGGAGTGTGCCAGACTGTTCATAACCTTCTATCAGAAAATAATGTATATCAATTAATTGTAGGTTTTGATGATGTACTTTGCTCAGTAAGACGTGTGTGCTATTTCTATTATGGCTACAATGTATACTAGCAGTGATCATTAGAAACAAACATTGTACAATTTCAAAAAGAGCCTGTTTACAATGTTAGTAATATAAGTGCCAGGCTATTATTGAAGTCTATGTAAAAAGGACGAGTATACTCGTCCTTGGCACTTAAAAGGTTAAATAATTTAATGTATTACTAATTCCTTTAAAAAAGCAGTACCCTCCCTCAACTCCACCAAGATATGTGTTTATTTCGCTGGTCTTGTAGCTTTCTGTGATGGCTGGGGTGTCTATAGGAAACTTTCACCTGACTAAGCAACTCTCACTGGTAAAGAAAGAGACAGAGACAGAGTGAGAAAGAGAGAGATAGATTTGGCTAGAAGGAAAGCAGAGAGAGCAAGATAGAAGGGGTGAGAGATATGATAGAACGAGGGCGAGACAGAGAAAGAAAGCAAGATATAGTTTATATATGTTGTGTACAGTTAGTTCTTTTTATGTTTCTACTTAAGAGTATAATGATGCTCTATGTTGCAAGTGCAAATGCCTGCTGTTTTACTGATTATACTGTGTAGAGAAGTTATTGATGACATCTAATGTTAATGATTTACACCAGGGTAATATGAATTGGATCCTGGGAGTTCTGGAGATAGGTCTGTGAAAATATTGTGGTCCAATAATAAACCTATGGTGTTCTGGCATAAAAGTTTCTCTTGTGCTTAATGCTGTGAACCAATGCTCTCCAGAGCCTAGCACTTGGTGCAGCACTATTATCTGCCGCAAAACCTGCCACAGCCCCATCTTGACCACCTCAAGAAGGGAGTTAAGACTCTGCCAAGTGGGGTCTAATGAACATCATCACAGTGTGGACGCCTTGCATGAAGAGTAAAATGTAGTATCTCTTTACATTTTAAAATTGCTGTTGTGGCCCACCCCTTTGTCTTGTAAACAAGTGTGAAAGGAAAGGATAGACAGTAAATTGCTGTTCATACCCTTTAGACAGTAAATTGCTGTTCATACTCTTTGGCAGGTGAACATACACAATGAAGAAATTAAAAAGAAATCATAGTTTATCTTATTCACACATTGTATAGATAGGACACAGACACCAGGGTAATACAGGTTTTATTAAAAAGGTAGTGAGTGTTTTATTAATATGTGTGTGTGTGTGTGTGTGTGTGTGGGCTAACGCACGCGCAAACACGCGTGCGTTTTTTGGACCTAATCATCCAGCTTACAAGGGGGCTGGATGGAATGTTTAAAAAAGAAAAGGAACAAAGGAATAGTACTCCCCTGCCCAAGAATAGGATGGGCAGGGGAGAGAAAAGAATCCAAAGAGGATTTAAAAAAAGAAAACAGCAGTTGAAAGGAACAGTTTCGGATTGAGAGAGAAAGAATCAGGGACATCATTTCACCAAAATGCCAGGGGTAGCGGAAGTGACATCACACGACTGTTGACGTCTGATGGCATCACAGGAAGTGATGTCATTTGACCCCACACCACAGTGACATCACAGGAAGTGAAACATGACCTTTCACCCCTTGACAAAACAGGAAGTGGCATCACAATGCATTGCTCCTCAGTACACTATGAAAAATATGGTTATGATATCGCTGTAATGTGATATACATTTCATACAAGAATGGATCACTATATGTATCATTAATATCAGTGTGTATAGGTCCATATTACCAAATTACTGTGAATGCAAACAGATGTCCAAGGCCCAAAGATAATGATGTGTTATTATATAGCACTTACCCTTAAGCGCTTTATATAGAAGAAATACACATGCAATATCACTGAACCTGTGTTGGTACTCATTAATCGACCTCAGAAGGATGAAAGGCTGCGGTGGCCTTGCCAGGATTCGAACCTGCAAACTGTAGAACACACACACATCGCAGCATGAAGCGCTCATCCCACTATCTTACCGGCTATAGTAAAATGAGCAATTACATGTCTGAATGTTTTCAAAGCCAGAAAGCAAATTACACTCTGTGGTGGATACCATTAAACTGGTAACTAAGATATAATAGCAGGCCAGTTCATCTGCAGGTCTGGTGCAAAGTTAGCCACGTGTCAAGCCTTCATGGATCTACTTTTCAGGCTTCAGAGGTTGAAAAGAAACATACCATTGAGAGGGTTCATAACTGTGTATTAAAGAATTTAGAGTAGCACAGAGAAAGCAGCGCACTCACACAGCATCCTGTACTGTTGGCACTCGTTACCTCATACATGTAAACAAACATCCTGAACAGCGCGACATGGAGATAGGAAAGATAGGGACATTACAACAAACATTTAATTGTGGCACAATGAAATCAAGTCCCACTTTTGGTGTTGTGTTCAAACATTTCTAGACTGTACACAAACTATTAGGCACATGGAATTTGTCAAGTGACCGAGGACACTGAGGTGGAATGTCTTGTGATGATCTTAACAGAGACAGCGGCAGAAAAAAACATGCTATAACTCCAACTTGCGAAAAGCAAAGTACATAGTCTGAAATGGATGCTTATTCTACCCTAAATGCTTTTAGGAGGTTTTTGTCTGCATTGTGAATTTGAGGTGTTTAAGACCAGCCTGAATCAGTGACACATCCCCTGACGTTAGCCTGAAATCAACTTTTAATGAGTCTAGTAATTATTGTGCACAATTCCAGAAAGAGAAATTATTTGTTAATCCCATGTTTTGCTATTTAGGGTCATTGCTCTAAGTGTTACACTTGTGGAACCCCCTGTTTTCTTTAAGAGGCATGAACAAGAAAGTCAGCCACCCCAGAAACAAAGAGCCACATGGTGCTGGCCAGGACCTTCCATTTAAATATTTTTTTTCTTTTCCTTCATGGGTAGCAAGGGAGTTATAGTGGTCGGAGTTGTGACCGCTGGTTACC
Source organism: Ambystoma mexicanum (assembly GCF_040938575.1). Lineage (NCBI taxonomy): Eukaryota > Metazoa > Chordata > Amphibia > Caudata > Ambystomatidae > Ambystoma > Ambystoma mexicanum. Next base: position 269,029,092 of record NC_090934.1, read on the forward strand.
CCCAAATGAAGTTCCTTGAAAGAATGGAGGAAAAGACTTAACTCTGGGGGATCGCTGCCTTGAGCGGTCCCCAGGACCTGAATCAACCAAATGGCACGAGGTGGTGCATGGGGAGCCCCCATAGACTATTCTAGGGGGTCCGAGCTGTTATGCAAAGGACATCTCGCCTCTCCCAGGTCTGTGGCACCTATCGACCCACCCGTGTGCCAGACCAGATGGGCCCAATGATATTCATATCCCAGGCAGCATGTCAGGGGCTGCCTGGGTGCAAAAAGAACAGCCAAGCCTGGGCTGTGTGTAGGGGGTTGTCCAGACCAGGCTGCCTGGCCGTGCCCCTAATGGCCTGGCTCGTAGCCAGCAAGCGGGTCCGCCATTGATTTCCTCCCAGGCTGCGTATGCCAGAAGCAGCCTGGGAGGTGAAGTGAGGAGAGAACAGTGAAGTCCGCTTGGCCTCGATGGCCAACCCGGGTGAAGAGGAGGAGGTGGCATAAGCCCCTGGTGTCTCGGTTGAGTGGCTCTGGTGAAGAAATCCCTAGGCCACCCAGCAGAGCAGCCCTGGTGAAGATAAGTGGCCCTAAAACATCTTGCTTTATTCAGCACATGTTGTAATCAAATCGATTAATATTCACATATTGTTGCATGTAGAAGCCAGTGACCACCAGAGGGCAGTGAAGCTACATGAAGGCCACCAAGAGAGGCAACATTGTGATGAAACGAAAAAAGGATGTGATGAGGAAAAAAAGACACGGGCCCTCATTCCGAAGTTGGTGCTAGTCATGGCGCTATTAGCAAAGGAATCTATTAGCGCCATGACTAGCACCAATAATGGTACCGCCACCGACTTGGTGTTATGGGGATTTACCAGTCCAGTCCGACCTTGGCGGGACTGGAATGTCCCCATTTGAAAAGACATTCCCCATTCCCATTTGAGTCCCTATAGGGCTCAGTGGGAAGGGGGAAGGCGTCAATAACGGTACCGTAAATTGCGGCACCGTTATTGAAGCTGGTATCCCTTTGCGGGTTCTGTCCTTAACGCCTGGTAAAACCAGACGTTAAGGGAGGGACCCGCAAAGGGACCTCGGAATAGGGCGCAAAGGGATTACCGGCACCGATGTCATTACCGGTGCCTGGTATCCCTTTGCGCCCAGGTCGTAATGACCCCCATTGAGGCCTGACTGGATTGGTATGGATGAACAATGGACTGGGTACCAATAAAGTCATTAACTCCAAGAAGACTGCTTTGAAAAAACTCAGACATGCAATTTGAGTGCAAACTTTGATGGTATGGCTGGATAAAAGTAGTTCCCATCAGGAGGTGTTTTTGGAGTGCTGGGGCAGGAGCTGAGTGGGAATGGCCATAGGGATTAGCATGGGCATGTACAGTCAATGGGTGGGCAAATACCCAAATAGCACCTACAAGCTTTGTACCCCCCCTCACGTGCCATTTCTCCTTATCTATAATCTAATGCAATATTTTCGGCTTATAGGTGGCACAAACGCTACGAAATAACTCAAACTAACAACAGGGCTGGATACCTTTCTGTGGCATTACATGTGAAACATGCGAGCACTGTACTGTTATGTCACCTGGAGGTAGGTCACAATCTCTACTGCTGATTGGACAGTTCAGTGGTTAACTCATGTTCTGTCTGTGTGTATAACGTGGCAAAACAAAATTATCAGTCTCACAATGCTTAAGCAAAAACTGAGTTACCTTCCATCTCCCAAATGAAATGCAGCATGTTGGCTGTATGCAAATATGGTTGTCAATTACAGGCCTTGAAAGTAAGCTTGTTGCTCCCAAAGTGGGACAGCTGCGAAAAGCAAACAATAATCATACCTACCCTGCTCCCCCCCCACACTCCGTAAAGGCATCATTGTATGTATTTTTGTATGGGATTGGTAACCTAGCTAGGAAACAATTTAGCACTGTTGGACATACACCCAGGGGGTTACAGATGGAGTGTAGTGGTAGTTAGCAGCAGTGATGGGATGAGTAGGAGCAACAAGGGATGGGGTGCTATTGATTGACAGAAGTGGGGTAGAGTAGAGCAATCCGTGATTGTTGAGATATTATTTAAAGTGTAGTGTCTTCAGGTCCTTCCTAAAGAGTTAGATGGATGGGGGTGGTCTTTTTGTGTTGGTAACTTGTTTCAGAGACAGGGTGTTTTGCATAAAAGATCTGTTTCCTGTTTAGGCTGGTGCGTTGGTCGACGAGGTGGATTTCTTTGGAGAGGTAGAGGGGTGTTTTGGTTGTGACTGCTTTGTAAGTGATGCAGGCGATCTTTATCATGATGTGGGCCTGAAGGAGTAGCCACTGCAGCTCCTTAAGCATGGGGTAATGTGGTTGAAATATCTTAGTCCTGTTATCATGCTGGATGGTTTTTGGAGTGGCCAACGTGGTGTCTTGGATGCCTGCAAGTAGTGTGTTGCCACAGGCCAGTTGCAGAGATGACCAGGGCTTGGACAACTGTTCTGAAACTCTGGGCAGGGATGAAAGGCAATACATTGTGGAGGAGCCAAGCTGATACCATGCTGCTTGGGTCTTCTTAGCAATGTATTTTGCACATGAGAGATTACAGTCATTGGTAAAATTGAGAGATTTTGCACTGGATGAGAGCTTCATATTAGTCTACCAATTCTGGTCATGCGCATTCTTGATTGGGTTTCATAGGAGAATACATTAGATCTATGTTGGGTTGAGGTTCGGGTAGATGGTGACATCCTGGCGTGTATGGGGGATGGACAGTGCTTAGGTCAATGGATATCACTGATGCAAATGACCTTCAGGCAAAGCTGCATGTTATCTGTGTGCTGGTGTATCTCAATGTCATTATGTGAAGAGATACCATGTAGTGGTTGAAGAGGACAGGAGACATAACAGAGTCTTTTTACTGGTCTTTGAGCTCGTTTTAACATTGTGATTGTGACATCGTCTTTCAGATGTACAGTGAGAAAGCACTGTTCCTCATATTGGATTCCATGCAGCTGGAATTGTCCAGGAATCAAGGTAATAGTGGCCTTAATCCATCTGTGGATTTCATTACTCAGCTGAAGTGGAGGAAGTCTTTTACAGAAGGTCCAGGGTGCAGAACAGCACTTGCTTTCAGGGAGCAATGTCTGAACTGGCAGCACATATATCTCAGTGGTGAGATAAATAGTGCACACATTATGGGAGATGGAGATAATGGAGGATGCAGACCAAGACAGTACATGGCATGGCCTGCAATTCCACTCTTCAGTGATGTTGATGTGCCCAAGGGGCCCACCAATATCCCTTGCATACAGCCATCTTGTTGAACAGAATCTCTGTTGCCTATATATCCAGCTCCACTTCCCTTCTATCACTTCACTCGGGTCATTAGCTCTTCCCTGCCTATTTATTTTATTTAAATTGTGATATGCTTTATTACTCAGACCTTTCACAAATTAATTAAACTATAAACAACATAACAATCAACAATTAAATCAACAATTACATTATTACAATCAATATTAATGCAATTAGTCTAAAATGTTCAATAAGTTCTCTAAACATCTGCACAAAGTTAGTGTCAGCGATGTGCTATATCCCTCCATTAGCCGGTACCATAAAGTACAGTCTACATCAGCAAAATTTAAATTAATAAAAACATTAAGATGCGAAACACGCAAATCAAACGTTTTTTTCACAATAAAGTGTCATGTGCGTAACAGAATCAATTGTGTCTGGCTTCCCACATAATCGACATATACTATCCTTGAGAGACATCCCCAGGCTCGGACCAATTACCTCACAGTAGGCAGTTGGTTAAATTTAAAATGCATAGAAAATATTCGAGCCTTGGCATCGGGGAACAAGGACAGATATGGAGATAGTTGGTTTCTTTTCCTGGGAACAATAGCATATTCTCTAAAAATACTACAAGTTCCCATATGGCTAATACCAACAGCCCAATCCATCTCATATAGTTTCCTCTTAACCTGAAAGTGGAACACTCTTAGGCTCATCGTGGGAAAATGCAATGGACTATAAAACATGTTCTATCCTGTCCAAAAAATATTAATAGAGAAAACAGAATGTGATTTATACATTCCTGCTAGATTAACATATAACAATCGTGTGTCTTTCCTCTCTAACCGTCCCTCCCAGGTAGAATTTGTTTCCTTTCTCTCCTCTGTCACCCTCTTTACGTTGTTTGTTGTTTGTTTGTTGTTTTATTATTTGTAATGTGCACCTAACCCGGAGGGAGCAGGGCGCAGGAGCAGCAAGAGGTTTGTATAGCTTAGGTTACATATGATACCGTGGAGTCCAGCTATGGTTACAGTGCTAAACACAGCAGCAGAATTGAGAACAAGTACAATAGGTCATAATTACATGAGGAATATAATATACATAATTTACAAATGTATAGCTAAAAAGGTCAGTGGGTACCAATACATTAGATATCATGTTCCTTAATCCAATGAATAAGATTCGATCTGAATTGTAAGTAAGGCAGATCAGAGATGGCGGTAGAGAGTTCTACTGTTGTGCTGCTTTGAAAGAGAAGCTACTTCCCCCAGTGGTAGTGCGTTTGAATTTAGGCACCAGTAGGAGGTTAAATTCGCCTTTCTAGAGGGGCGGCAGGATACTTGTCTGGTAACTCTTGCAATGAGCTATTGGGGGCAGAATGGTGGAGACATTTGTGGGTCAGGGAGGCGGATTTGAGGAGGATCTTGTCTTTCATAGAAAGCCAATTGACGCATCTTCTAGTCTCAGAAATATGGGCTTTCTTCGGGAGACTTAAGGCTGCTCTTAATGCATTATTTTGCAAGATTTGAATCTTGTCCGTGATGTATTTATTGCTACCTACGTATAGAGCATTGCAATAGTCCAATTTGGACAAGATCAAGGCTCTTGCCAAGGAGATGCAGTTGTTAGAGGAAAGGAAGGGTTTGGCTGCTCTGATGAGATTGCGGGTATAGGAAGTAGCGGAGTCCATGGCATTTACCTGTTTTTTGAAAGTTAGTGTGGAATCTAGATAATAACCCAGGGTTTTGACCTCCTTGGCCACAGCAATAATGTTGTTGTCAATTTCAAACGAAGAGTAGTTATGGCCATGTTTGTCGAGATTAGCTGTAGTGCCCAGGATCAGGAGTTCCGTTTTGTCATCATTCAGGAATAGACCATGTGAGGCCATCCATGCCTGGATGATGAGGGAAACTCTGTTTACAAAGACCAAATCCCTGTCATAATCTCCCATCAGCGGGTTGAGGATCTGAGTATCATCGGCATAATTCGTGTAGGTGATACCCAGACCATCAAGATCATCGAAAAGGGGCTTTGTGAATATGTTGTACAGAGTGGGAGAGACACACGAGCCCTGTGGCACACCACAGGAAATAGGCATTGGGTCAGCAGCTGCTAATGGGGAGAAGACTTGCATTGTTCTGTTATTAAGAAAGGACTGAATCCAGTCGATAGCCTCTTTGATAGAAGTGTGCTGCCGATTTCAAGTGATTGCAGAGGATCTCATGGTCAACCAAATCAAATGCAGCTGAAAGATCAAGGAGCAGCAGTAATGCTGTCTTACCCTCATCTCTCAACTCATCTATTTGAGCCTTAAGGTCTACAAGAGCAGTCTCAGTACCATGTTGGGGTATGAAACCTGACTGTCGGACTCCTAAGAGGTGGTTGTGTTCGAGATTGGATTTGCAGGTATGCTATTTTATCGAGGATTTTAATTAGGAAAGGGACTGTGGTAATGGGGTGGTAATTAGTGGGAATTGATGGGTCTAAATTTTTTTTTTTCAGGAGAGGGAGGACCCAAGATTGTTTTAAGTTATTGGGAATGGTGCGAGAAGTGAGGGATGCATTTATGAGTTTAGTGATAAAAGGGGAGAGTTCACGAGTTGCATCTTTTATGAGTTGTGCCGGGCATAAATCACCATGGCAATTCAAGGGTTTGAGAGTAAGGATGACTTTTTCAACCTCTTTAGTGGATACTTTGCGAAAGTTAAAGTGGGGAATGGCTGCATAAGGTAGAGTTGGGCTGGATCGTGGTGCTATCACGTTAGGATTGCTAGGTTTAGAGGAGGTAAGAAGAGTATTTCTTTTGTTACTAATTTTAGTTTGCAAGTTTGTGATTTTGTTCGCCAGAGCATTTTGTATGCCGGAGCACCAGTTTTTGTCCTTGAGGCAGGCGTCTGGAGTTTGGATAGGGGATTCTACCTCTTTTAGTATAGCGAAGAGCTCTTTGGTATTAGATTTAGCTTGGGAGATTCAGAGGTTGTAGGAGGTTTGTTTAGCAAGGATGATTTCTTTTTTGTAGAGGGCTGCTTGTTTATTCAGGTTACTCTTGTTAATCTCTGAAGGGCCTTATCACATTATTTTTTAATATCAGCGTTTCTCTTGTCTAATTGCTTTTAAGTGAGGCGAGAACCAAGTATTCACATGCGGGGTTTGCTCTTTCGCATTTTCAATGGAACCAAGAAGTCAAGGGATGAAAGCATCACTTTGTTATACGTTTCTACCATATTAAAGGCATCTGTGTGGGCTGGGATAGCGTTAAGGGTAGGTAATATCAAGGGAATGAGGTTTTCGGGAGTAATGTTTCTTTTGTTCCTAGTAGGGGCAGCTGGGTATGCATAGGGGGTGGGGCCTCCAATGGGAACATAATCAGATGGTGGTCCGACCAGGACTGAGGTATTATGGACATGACCGTAATTGGGCAGTTATGCTCAGCAATCCAGTCGAGAGTTCTACCTTTAGTATGGGTAGGACTTGAGATCTTTTGGGTAAAGCCTAGTTCCTCCAAGGAACTGTTGATTTGAGTGGCGTTGGTGAATAGAGGGTCACAGAAGGTTGAAGTCTCCTAGTATGATACTCTGAGAGGAGTTTTTTAAGGTTGTTGGACAAAATGTTTGTTAAGTCTTCTTCAAAGGAGCCTAGAGGGCCTGGTGGTCGGTATATCAGGTGGATAGATATAGACTGCATGTTAGATATGGTTAACTTGGCAGTTAAAGATTCACATGACTTAGAGTTATGAGGTGAGGAGAGTCTCAGTGTAAGGTAGGTTTTTGCAATTATGGCAAGACCTCCGCCTCGAGAGGAGGTACGATCTAGTCTTAGGGGGGTGTAATCATCTGGGATAGCTAGCATAATTGCTGGTCCAGCTGCAGGGTGGAGCCAGGATTCAGTAATCGCTAAGAAATCTAAGTTTTCGTTTTTCAGAAGGTCGGCAATATCTGTTGCGTGGGCAACCATGGATCGGGCATTTATAAGGCCACCCTTTATCCCAGACTGTGCTGGTTGAGGCAGTGATAGCTCTGCCTTAGCGTTACATTTCTAGGTGGAGGTAGGCTCTCGGAAGAGTCTGCTATTCAGTTGGAGGGGGTGCTGATGATTGCTAGTTTTGCAAGGACCAGAGGTAGCGATACTTGACATTTTTTTAGTTAAGGGGTCGTACAGTCTTGAAAGTCTTGCTCGTAATTTGAAGTTCCTCTGTGCTAGGGACAAGGTCTGGTGATCATGTCACCCTGCTTAGGGAGAAGTGACATAGTGTAATCTTGTAAGGTGATTATATAGAGGATTGATCTTAGTAGGACCGTGTAGAACAGTGGGAGGTACATATCGTAAGCATAGAACTAGTTATAGGGCGGGCAGTAGTGGTGTCCCCCAGGGTTCTATTCTATCCCCCTGTTTTTTCAATGTCTACATGGCCCCCTTGGGCCACAAAATCTATACTTTCACCTCCAACTTTCAGTGCTATGTGGATGACACACAGCTGTCTTTCCGGATACCCTCGGCCTCTTCCTCCACCTTGTTCATTCCTGACTGTTAGTTCGCAATTCAGTCCTGGTGTGCTGCTAACAACCTGTGCCTTAATGCCAGCAAGACAGAGATTGTTTGTTTGTTTGTTTGTTTATTTATTTATATTGCGCAACCAGACCCAAGGGTATACGGGCGTGAAGGCAGAAAGAGGGTTGTTCAACTTGGGTTACATGGTGCATATAATCATGGAATACAGCTTATTGTTACAATGCTGTAGACATGCAGTGTCAAAGAACCATGAAAGTATGTACAGTAAATTTACAAAAATGCAGCAATGACAGATAAATAGAACCAAACGAATATACAAAATATACATAAGATCCCAAATGTCGTGAGCTTGGGTTACACATCGTGGTCTTTTAGCCAATGGACAAGTTTGGATCTGAATTGCTTGTAAGGCAGGTCTTCTCTTAGATCGGTTGGGAGGGAGTTCCACAGTTGTGCCGCTTTGACAGCGAAGCTGCTCCCACCAGATTTGGTACGTTTAAATATGGGTACTAGCAGTAGGTTGGAGTTGGCTTTCCGTAATGGGCGAGAGGCTGTCTGTCTGGTGAATCTGTCTGTGAGGTATTGTGGGGCTGCCTGGTTAAGGCGTTTATGTGTGAGGGAGGCTGTTTTGAGGCGGATTTTGTCTTTAGTAGATTGTCTTCATTGGGATACCTGCTCCCACTTTCCCACTCTCATTCTGGCCGGCCTCCCATTGTCCTGTGCACCCACCTACCAGTGAGGCAAAACACCTGGGTGTCATCTTTTACTCTACTCTCTCCTTCTGCTCTCACATCTCGGACATGTCCAAAATGTCCCACTACCAGCTGCACCTCCTCAGATGTATTCTGCCTTTTCTCACCTTCCCCCAGAAGCTCACTGTCTCCAGAGCCCTGGTTCTCTCCAGACTTGACTACTGCAACAGTCTTTTTCTCACTCTTCCTACTACTACCCTTATACAGCTTCAACTTATCTAGAACAGAACCGCGAGACGTATACTTGGCCTCAAGCCCAGGGACCACATCTCTCCAGCGCTGAAATCTCTCCACTGGCTCCCCGTGGCTGCAAGGATCAAGTTAACGTCCCTCTTCATAGTGCACAAGGCTCTAAGGGGAATTGGCCCCTACTATCTACAATGGTCTCTTCCCAAATAGTCTTTTTCTACAGCCATTTGCTCGGCCTTCTCCAACGCTCTCTGGGTGAGCCGCTTCACCAAACAGAGATTTGGGGGTAGATCCCTATTCTTTGCAGGTGCCTCCTCTGGAACAGCCTCCCTACTTCTCTTTGTCTGTAGTCGGACCTCCTCAAGTTCCGGAAACTCCTCACGCCTTTCCTCTGCTCTCTCCCTCTCCCCTGCTAACTTGCCATTTTTCTGCTTGTTTCCCTCCCTCCTTCTCATCCCCCATGCACAGTTAGCTGACTGGTCGCCCGATGCACCCCCAGAACCCTACGGGTCTCAGTCTAAGTCTCCCCCACCAGTCCTGCGCTTGTCTCTGGTCCCCTGCACTTATCCCTAGGCTACCTCAAAACCCCCTACCCTCCCTCGCACTCCTGTTTCTGCGCACTACTCAACCTTGAATGGTCTTGGCCCAGCAAGTCTCTCTGTCCTATTGCTCCCTCTTGTCTCCCTGGTGCACTGGATGACCAACCTCCAAGCAATCTGAATTGCTCGCCAGACCAGCACTGGAGTTCATGTAATCTTGTTGTTCATGTTCTGTTTGTTCCCTCCCTCTCTCCCCCCTTTTTCTACTTCTTCCCCTAACCCCCTGTCAAGCACTTCACTAGTAGATATGCCTTGAAGCGCTTTGAAGCACTACACTTGTGTATAAGCGCTATACAAATAACAACTGTTTCCAAATATGTTTTGTTTCAAATGAAATGAGGCCACGCTCATGTCTAATTATTGCATTGGGAACTGCAGGTGGCATACCTAATGCCCTTTTCCACAGCGTGCCTTGTACAAATGTATAATACACTCCCAAGTCTAAAGTTAAGAGCTCTAAACTGTAAATCAGAGAAGGTTCAACCTTTGTGACAAAAAAACGACTTCAAGGAAAACAGGAACATTTGCAAAGTTTACAATACACTCTTTTCATTTGTGCAAGTAGAGGTTGTGCTTAAGCGAACGTCCCTCTCTATGCCCTCTTTGTGCATTGACATTGGATAGAATAAAGCCAAGATAACATAGTGAAAGGACCATACTTCACCTTACACCCCCCACCCCCATCCAAATTACAGATTTGGTACCCGTTTTCTGGTATAAAGAATGACCTTCAGCTTGGACCCATTCTAATTATGTTATTCAACAAGGCGTATTCAGAGAACAGCTGGAGTTTCCTCTACAAGCCTAATGGAGTCGGACCAAAGAACAAAAGGTTGTCTGCAAATGTCAACCAATTGATTCGCATGTCAACCAATTTGACCAGAACGGTGACATTTGCATCCCAAAGTGCTTACAAATCGGCCAAATACGAATGAATAAGCAATGGTGCCGGCACACACAACTAGTCTTAATCCAGCAGATGTGTTAATAGGTTTAGACAGGGCACCTTGGTGATTTAACCGGATATGTACAGCTGTATATAGATTGTTACGCTCACCTGGTTCCCACAGGGGCGTCGATCGAACCCGGACTGCTGCGGTCTCCACCAACATGATGCGTAGTGCCGAGATGACTGTCTGGACTGGCCCGCCTAATCTCGTCTGCTTGATCCGTAGAAGTATTCTCCTGCAAGTGGAGAAAGGGATTTAGCCACGCGTGGATATGAGTGATAGCCCCCTCCCACGGTTCTCGTTCTCTCTTCTTGTCACCTCCTCCGATATCCCCTTTTTGGAACCTCACCTTATGTTTTTAAATGATGAGCTCTCCATCCTGCGTGGATTGCAGGGGCGCGTTGATGCCAGTTACTTCACTGGTTTGAAGGGGTGGGAGAGTTCCGGAGAGTATTGACTCTGAGGTTCCTGGCAAGGTTCGGTAAGTATCAAGTTCATAGAGTTCAATATGTCCGATGATTCACTCTTGTTCCCCCCTTCCTTCCTTGTCTTGCAACTAAGATCGTGAGAAGATACCCCTCGTGGCAGTTGGTGGCGCTCAGGTAAGAGTCTGTATTACCCTGACGCCGTCCGGTAAATGTTGCCGGTGTTTAACGTGTTGTTTTCTCTCCCTTTGCAGGTGCGGCACATGAAGATGTGGAGAGTTATAGAATAATAGCACGACCCAGACTAATTCTGCATGGAATAGAAATTAAATACACCCAACAATATAAATATCTAGGGGTCGAAATAGAGGCCAAACTGGGCTACAACACCTGCATACAAATAAGAAAACACCGGGCAGCACAAGTAACATCGTTGATCAGCCAATTCGCAAGGCAGAACTGTGGAATGTCTCTATATGGAATTCGTCAAATCTACACTCAGGTACTAACCCCAATGGTGGTCTATGGTCTAGAGGCGCTACTACAGATGAATTTAAGTTGGCTGCAAGTGATAGAGGGAAAATTCTGGAGAAAAATCCTAGGTCTCCCACAATGTATCCCAGTGGCATTGTTAAGATTAGAAGTTGGGGTTTCCTCTCTGGGGTCTATTGTCCTAAAAAGGAGAGCTGAGCTGTACCTAAGGATGTCTAATCAACCAGAATCTCAGCTATTAAAAGAATTTAGCATGGAAAGCACAAAGGTAACCACTAGATGCCATCTGAAAAAGGAGATTGAAACCCTCTTGAGGACAATATGTTGGACCATGAGTGAAGAGAAACTTACTGATCCTCAAAAAAAAGCACTATCAAAAAAAATCGATCTATGGGACTGGCTAGAAAATTATGCTCATCTCGACAAGCTTTCAAAATATAAATTTATTCATTACATGCTCTATACATTCAAACAAATGCAGCCATATCTGTCCCTCAGCCCCTCTAGCAAACTTAGACGATTTCTACTACTTTTGAGGATCGATAATTTACCGCTACTGACTAACAAAAGCAAATATAATGGTTTAACCCCTTTAGAGAGATTTTGTAGACTCTGTAAGAATAAAGGCTGTAAAGAAACAGCTTGTCATGTTTTATCCAGATGTGTAAATATGACGGATACTTATTCTGTAAATTTTGGCAACTTTGTCCATGATATAGAGTTCATTAGAGAATCTGCCTTCTGGCAACGTCTCATGAATACCCAGAGTATGCATCTGCAGATCGCCACCTTCAGAATATGGTTGGTAATTGAAAGAACGTTGAAGATCTCACTATGAATTACTTAAACAGCAGGACATTGACTATGGTAGTGGTTCATGATCTCTGACACATGTGTTTTAGTATTCTCAGTGTGTGCAATCAGTATTAAGCTTGAATGATTTGAAGAATTGTAAAGGTAATAAGTTTAAATTATGTTATGTCTTATGGTAACAATTGTTTAGTTGTTTTAGCCGATTAGAACTAATATGTAATATGCAATAAGCTATAGGACGATTTTATATGATTTAATCATCATGTGTAAAGTTTAAATATAAACTGTAACACATTATTAATAAATAAAAGAATAATGCCTCTGGTGGTAATCAGGTAAGTCTATGATGATAAGAGTTTTATTTGTTGGTTTTCTCGGCTAACCTTGTTGTTTTCTTTTGTCCCTCAGGTGCCGGAGTTCGGCAAAGAAATGATGGAGGCAGCGCTGAATCGAAAGATGCTGTGAGGACTGGTGAGTATGGCGCAGCGCTGCAGCTGGAGATGCAAGGCGTACAGAAATGATGTTCTTTCCAGGTCCGGAGGCGAGATGGATCCGAAATCAGGTGAGGAATTCGAAATAGTTTGTTTTCTAATCTTGTCCTTTTCTTTCCTCTTGGTTTTAGGAGCTCCAGATTCGAGGCGGGCGTGGCAGAAGACTGGAGGCAGACTGCAGGCACGGTGACCGTTACGCTGCTGGATGCAGAATAACGCGAAGCGTGTGCTGTTGTTCGGGCGTGGTTTAAATAGCCTCCAAAGTAGTTCCAGGTAACAAGTTCCCTAGAACCACGCCCGAGTAAAAAAATAGTCCCTGTAGAAAAATAGTCCCATCCAGGCCTCACGTTGGCTTGGACTCACTAGCAGCATGGTCTGCATCAGGTAAGTAAAGTCTGTGAGCCTGGCGCCTATGGCGCCAGGACTGATTTCCATGATGAGCCTGGCGCCTAAGGTGCCAGGACTGAACCCAAACAGCCCCCAGCCGGGGCTGTTGGGGTTTTAATAAATATCTGGATGCCTGGATGCCTGCTCCCGGAGCTGATGGGCTTGGTCCTGATGCCCGGGGGTAGGCATCATGACATAGATGTAGACATGACAAAATCTTCACAATTGGGACTGGAATATTCCAGTTCAATAGTTTTTGACATAAGCGCTTGCGGCCAACTCTTTCAAAATTGCTGCTCATGTCTAGTGACGCGATATAGACAGTACCAATTTTCCATGTCTTAACCTCAGCCAGTAAATGTGTAATAACTAGACCATTCAGAGAAGTTCCCATTGATTTCCGAAAGCTGATTTGGAAGCAAGAAAGAAGAGAAAGCTTCTCCGATGATTTGTTTAAATCACGTAGGACGAAAGATGGAAAGACTTTCCTTGAAGCAACTAGAATTGCCATGGGACAGTAATTACAAGGAAAAGCCCAGTCACCTTTCTTAAAAATGGGTATTAAACTGGATATCTTCCATGAGGAGCGGAACTTATTTGTATCCACAATATTCAGAAACATAGGAAATAAGATATTAGCCCATACATCTGGAATGAATTTTAAAACTATAGGTGCAAGACCATCGGCGTCTGCGGCCCTAAAGGGTTTAAGCTTCTTATTGCTTCTATAACATCCTCCTTGGACCAAGCAAAATCTGGAATTTCCAAATACCTTTCATCTGGGAAAGTGATAATACAAGTGTGATCTCTTTTCATAGAAAGTTTCCCATAAAAGTCTATCCAGGGGGATTGGGTAACATGGCATACATCTGTCATCATTTCGTGGTAGGGACCTATTAATTAGTTCCCAAAATGTATTACTCTTGGAACCATTTATCGTCTGCAATATTCTTTGACTATTGTTTAAATTCAAATGATATCTAAAAAGATATAATTCTTATATCTTTGAGCTATCCTTCTTCTTTTTAATTGAAAATACTTCAAATCATCTTGACTAAACTTAATTGGTAGAGCTCGCAGTTCCTTCAGCTTATCCCTCTTAGCCTGTGCCACCCAATCACTATCACAGTGCACATGTTTCAAGGGAGCAACCAATCGACCCTTGCCTATGAGAGCATCCAGGCAAGATCTGTTTGCCTAATTAAAAGCCCTTATAGAGACTAAAGCCTCCACTTCTTCTGAAGACACAGATTCTTGCAAATATCCCAATTCCCAGTTAAATCTTTGAATACTACCAGTATTCCACTTTACAGTCCAATGACTCCTTGCTTTACGAAGCAATGCTAACAAGGGGCCCAACTCTTGTGTCTTAGACATCATTTTAAAAGCAAAATTAATCGGCGAATGGTCACTAGGTTTTTGCTTGAGTATAGATTCAAGAAAGCAAAGAGGCAGCAAAGGAGCTGATACAAAGAAATGGTGAATCCAAGAGCTCGATAATCCCCATTGCCATGTTGTAATTACTTCACTTGGGCCCTTGAGTGTTGGGAGTAAAAAGTTAAAATCCCATGAACACATATAGGACTCCCACTATTCGGCCCTATCTCCAGTTTTATTCTGCGACACCTTGTTATTGTTTTATTTTTTATCCTAAGAGCAGAACAAGCGGCTTGAAGTCTCCTCCAAAAATAATGTTTTTTGAATAACCCTTAACCAGCCAGTCAGCAACAACAACATATCAAGCTGACTGAATGGCCAGCGATGACTAGGATGCAGCATTATAGGACAAACTAATGATCATACAATAAAGCTCAGATTCCTTCAACTTAATGCCCACCGCCTGGAGACCCACGTTATTGGTCTCAATCTCAAAAGAAAACATGTTTAGGGACAAGTCAATGGCCACTGCTAAACCCCCCCCTTCGGGCGTGCCGATGGGCCCCACTGAGCTTTTTTTTGGGTATGTCAAAAAAACATCCAAAATCAATGGGCTGAAAGACTTAGTTTCATTGAGCATCAAAATATTCGTACCAATAAAAGTGAAATGTTGGTTAGCGGCTTTTATGATGTTATTTATAGCACATGTGTTCCAGGACAAAATCATTAACTTATCTGTGTCAAGGACCATTTAAAGGGCTCTTAGGTATGGCAGATGGATTCAAATCAGCAACTAGACACGACCACACCATAGAGGGATCTAATAACTTCCCCTGTGACCCCAGAATTTTTGTAGAATTATCAGACGATTTCGAGGTCGGTTTGGATGTCATCCTATTTATGCCCTCTTCTGTGATCTCAATATAGTCAATGTCCCCTGTATGACCTAATTGTAAAGCTACCTATTTCAGTTCTGGAAATGGAAAACATTTACTCTAGGATCCTTCCAACTTTAGGGACCCGATAGAGGGGGAATGACCAGTGTCATGGAGGCTTAGCTAGGGGTGAAGTCATGGCAAGCAAGTGATAGGCTAGCAAAAAGTGTAAAAAAGGAATGGCTAAATAATGCTCCTTTTTACATAGATGAATTCAAACATGCACAAATCACATAGTAAATCAACCAGAAAATATTTAAGTTGTAGTGACATGCTGAGCAAAACATGTATGATTGTATCTTCATTTTCAAAACCCTGAATAGAATCCTACAAGTCCAGCGTGCAATTTAATGGGATTCTAAAGCATTATCCTTTAGGTTTTAAACTGTATCTCACCTGTAGGGGGATGGCGGATAATATCCCTAATTTTTTATCCCCCTTATCTGTATGTAGTATGTTTGCTTGCATTCATGCTTGTGAATGAATGTTCTGTGTCTGTGGGCCAGGGAAAAGGTGGCCAATGGAGCAATGCTTGTGTTTGTGGTGCAACGGGGAGAGTACTAATGGAACAGCACCAGTGTTTGTGATGGAGGGGTGAAGGGGCGCATGCAACACCAATTGACAATATCCTCATAGAGTGACAATATGGCATTATCAGGCACAGCGAACGGGAGTGTTTTCTTAAAGTGGCAGTACAGGCTTATTTTGGCACAGTTAGCATGGCAATGTTTTCTTACAGTAATATTGCATTTTTGGACATAGTCAAGCGTGTTCTTAAAGTGACAATACTGGCATACATTAGCACAGCCAGCATGACAATGTTTTCTTACAGTGGCAATTTTGCATCATTAGGCACAGTCCATATTTGTGTGTGTGTAATTAAAGAGGCAATACATGGTACAGAACCATGACAATATATTTGTACAGTGGCAATATTGCCATTATTAGGCATAACCAGCATGAGTAAATGCTTACAGTGTCGATACCAATTTTATTGGACACAGTCAAAATGAGTGTGTTATTTATTGTATTCATTTATGTATGGGATATCTGTAAGGCACCTATACAACAAATGGGTTTTCAAGGCATCGCAAAGGGTAGGGGGGAGACAATAAAGAAAGATAACAAAAGAGATCCTACCAGGCTGTGTGACTTTCAGAACGTGCAAGTGCAGTAACAAGAAGTGGGACGGGGGAGTTCCGGTAGGATGAAAGTGAAGTACTAACGTGGGAAGGAAGTGCAGGGTAAAGGGGAGAGAGTACAAGATTAATGGGGGGTAGAGGAGGGTGGGGGAAGAAGGCCACAAGGGCTAGGTGAGTGCTAAGGGGAGGCCAGGGGGGAAAGTGCCAAGGAATTGCATGGGGTTAGGGTCCACATGCTAAGTGAGAGGAGGTGAGTGGACTGGGTGGGGGTGGCCTGGCACCCTGCAGAACTCAGAGGGAACCAGGCAGCCAGTCACTGAGGCAGATGGGGGTGATAGCAGGGGAGGGAGAGAGGGAAGGAAGAAGAGAAAAGGACGGTCTTCAGGAGCTTTTCCTTTTCGGAACTTAAGGAGCTACGGCCTGAGAGGTACAGGGAGACCATTCCAGAGGGAGACTCCTGCGGAGGAGGGAGATTTACCCCCACTCTCTGCTTAGAGATGCGGCTGAACTGCAGAGAGTTGGAGTTAGAAGACCGAAGGGCTCTAGCAGGGAGGTATTTAGGAAGAGAGAGGTGGATGTAGCGGGGTCCCAGGTCCCAGAAAGCCTTGTGAATGATGCAGAGGGTCTTGAACTTGAACCTAGAAGCAACCGGGAGCCAGTGGAGAGGTTTTAGGGCTGGAGAGATATGATCAATGATAAATCAAGGATAAGCCTTGCAGTCCTAGTCCGGATTAGTTGAAGGGGCAATGGGAGGATAACAGAAGATTGAGGAAGAGGCTGTTTCAGTACTCCAGCCTAGAGAGGACCAGAGCTCTGGAGACACTGAGTTTCTGGGGAATGTGAGGAAAGGGAGAATGCCTCCGAGGAGGTGCAGCTGATATTGGGCCTTCTTTGCAATGCCCCCGTGGTGAGGAGGGAAGGAGAGAGATGAATCAAAGATGACACCAAGTTTTTTTGCCTCACACGGTAAAAGGAGGGGACCGATAGAGGGCGGAAGGAGGGTAGGAGGGAAGGAGGAAGCTGGTGTCCCAATGAGAAGGATCTCAGTCTTATTGGTATTAAGGCAGAGATCATTAGCAGCACACCATGCCTGAATAGCAGCCATACAGTCAGGAATGAGAGAGGAGGAAGCTTTAAGGAGAGCTGCGTTTCATCTGCATAACACTGGAAGTGAGGAGAGAAGGAGGAGATGAGGTGGGCCAGAGGGGCAAGGTAGATATTGAAGAGCCACGGCGAGAGGACGCCACAGGTTGAGAGTGTGATAGGGGAGATAAAAGGGCCTAGTTGAACATGAGAAGGTCGGTCAGAGAGGAATGAGGTCAACCAGTCCAGTGCGTGGCCTGTGATGCCAAGGGTGTCACAAAGCCGATTTGTCAGGGTGGCATGATTGACTGTGTCAAAGGCAGAGGAATGATCCAGAAGGATGTGAACGGATGAAGAGTTGGAATTGAGATTTAAGAGCAAGTCTTCACAGGTGTTCAGTAGAGCAGTTTCCATGCCTCGACTCTGAAGCCAGAGTGGTGGTTGTAACAGATTCAGTGTGTTAGATCAGTTGGGAGATAACCAGCTTCTCCTGAGTTTGCCCAGAAAGGGGGTAATGGAGATAGGCCTGTAGTTAGCCAGGCAGGAGGGGTTGGCAAAGAGCTTTTTGAGGAGAGGATGCACAAGGGGATGATTGAGGGGTAGCGGGAAGCCAGTGGAGAAGAAGTGATTACAGAAACCTGCCAAGGCTGGTGTCAGGGAGGCAATGTTGTCCTTTGTGGTTTTGGAGGAGCAGGGGAGCACCTGTTTGGAGGAGACTTTTATAGAGAGTATTTGTCTAGCAACCTCATCCAGTGGTATGGGAGAGAAAGAGGAGAGTAGGCGGGAGTTCTGAGGGAGGCCTGAGAGCTGGGGAAGGAGGAGGGAGGGGAGATGAGAGGAGCCCTCTTCTTAGAGCGAATGGAGAATGTTTGGAACAGGCAGCAGGCCGGCCTGTCAGAGGATGTGCCCGATGTCTGCCACTTCCACTTAGCAACTCTGCACTTGCATTTCAGAGAGGCTAGATCGCAGTAATACCAGATGTTGGGCTTGGAGCCAGGCAAGGGGAAAGGATGACAGGGGAAAGGATGTCCAGGGTGTTGGTGATAGAGAGGTGAAGGTTAGCAAGAGCCGTGTCAGTGTGGGAGTCCATGGCAGGATGAAAGTGGCGACAAAAGCAGCAACTGACACTCACTTCAACGGTTGAATTATGGAGAAGGCGACTGGCAATAAAGACAGAGGCTTAGCCAGGGGACCCAAGAGTTCCAGGTGAGAAGACAGGAGAGCATGGTCAGACCAGGAGAGAGGTGTAGTGAGAGAGTTGGATATTGGCATGTCTGCTGAGATAAGAGCATCCAAGGTATGTCGGCTGAGTGCTTCGGACCTGAGCGATGACTAGCGAGGGAGAGAAAGTCACAGAGGTTGCAGAAGAATCCAATGGCCAAATCAGGAGAGTCAAGAGGGATATTGAATTCTCTGAGGAGGAGAAGTTTGGAGGTGGAGGCAAGAAGAGAAGTGGTGAGGTCAGACCACTCCGAGAGGAAGAGGGAGCCCGGGTCAGATGTAGAGTAGCAACACTGACATAAATTGGCACACTCTGCATGACAGTGTCTACTTCACTGGCAATGCTGTCATTATTAGGCATCCCCAACATTATTATGATCTTACAGTGGCAGTACTGGCTTTGTTGGGCACAGCCAATATGTGTTGGTTCTTACTTTGGTCATACTGGCATATATTGAAACTGTCAGCATGAGAATGTCTTCTCACAGTGGCAATATTGTCATTATTAGACATAGACAATGTGATTGTATTTTTACAGTGACATATGTGGCTTTTTTTGTGCACAGCCAATCTGAGTGTTTTTCTTTCAGTGACAATACTGGCATATATTTAATCTAATATAATGTAAGTGGTCTTGTATAGCACATGTCTGCCACTGATGTGGTCTCACTATGCTTGACTCTATGAGAGAAAAGGGGTGTGGGGTTCTTAGGTGAGACAGTGGAAAAGGCAGATGCAAAACCGGTGGCGTTGATGGGTGCAGGCCGGAAGTGCCCGGTTCCTAAGGGCCAATCTGCTTTCTATGAGTTTGGTTAAGTAAACTTGGGAATAAGTTACCCATAAGGTAGAGCCAAATATCTGATACACTACAGCACTTTTTCTCTGGTTGGCTGCTGATGTGAGGGCGTGGAACAGGGCTAAAGTGGAGAGCTTAGTCATGGCTTGTTTAGTGATGCTGTGATAACAGCTAGGCCTCTGGTCACGAAGGTGCTGTATGTTCCCATCATGTTGCCATCTCCGATTGTCTAAGCCCTGAGAGCGTCTATCCTGATTTAAACATGTGTGGCAGTTGTATCTTTCCACCTCTGGTTCGATGGGAACAGCTTTCCTCTACCTGCCTCAAATGAATAGGCACTGTTCTAGTCATCCAGGTCACATGTGTGTGGACCACGAAATGGAGATCTCCTGCTTGTAATTATGAGGATTTAAAACTGTACTCCTTGCAGGTGTCTTATCGCCTTGGTAAACTGTAAACTTTCCGTCGATGCCCATCCTTGGCTAGGATGTGCACCCTCTATGTGCTGGAAGCTCTGTCAGCTGCCTTCTACAGAACCAATCTGTCAGCTTCCCCATGTATTCGAAGTCCGTCTTGCCTTCCCCATTCACTTCAGTGCACCTATGCCTCCCATCTTTGTTTTTATGGCCATCCACGTTAGTCGCAGTTATGCATGTGCAGGCTGATTGTACTTATTCTTGGCGTCTTTCTGTTTTGGCGTATCATAACAGTTACTGGTGCACCTGTATCAGTCCTCTAACTACCATGAGTCTCAAGCATTTGCTTCGTGTCTATCTGCAATAAACAAAAAGTGTTTGTATAGCTTTGTTCATGAATGCCTATATGCTTCATGTCTAAGTGCATATACGTCATGATGTCAATAGTGACGTCAACAGCTTTCAAAGTTCTAGTCAGTTGACTTGTTTGATCAATGACAACTCTATCTTATCCATATTGTCAGTCGAGTATGCTTTGAATGACTGCCTGAGTGAGTAACGTTTCTCACATTTGCGATACATCGATGATGGTGATGAAGGGCCCAGGAGTGATGTGCATCTCCTGTTTCTCTGCATTTGGGCTGCAAGCTGAGTGGGGATCACGAGGGCCACACTTGGACCTCTGTCTTCAATCTCCCCCATGGTCAATACATCGCCCAGACTCCCCAAACGACCCTCCCTATTCACGTATATTTCCAGGACCCAAACTTTTGTTACTCCTCCTAGATATCCTTGATACGTTGCATTGTCATCCAAACTCCAGTTCATATAGTTGCAATCACCGTCAGGAATGCACCATACCCACTTTCCCCAATAGTCACAAGAGTTGGCAGGAAAAGCAAACTTTGTGCCCTACGGGAACCGTTGACACTGCTTCAGTTGTGCCTTCAGTGCATTACGTATTTTTTTGTCCTCGTCCTCTTCTGACTCTACATCCAGTAATACTTTCATCCCTACCATCTTTTCAGTAGTCATCCAGCATTGTGATATTGCTACCCTGATGACACAGAAAGCGAATAGCACTAGTATCAATGCTGCTATCAGTGCTTTCAATGCGTTGGCCATCCATGATGGTATCCAGGAAAAGATATATGATAACCAGTTGTCATCCTTTCCTAAAGCATTTTTTTATGCCTCCATTTTAGCACACAGGTCTGATAGTAGAGTGATAGCCTCAGTCAGGGCCCCATTCTATTCACTGTGGGCGGTTTGAAAGCACAGCAAGAAAGCCCGATCTTGGCGCAGCGCCTCCTTTCATCACCGTGAGAAGGTCTAGAACATATCGATTCTGCAGGGCCATTAATCTGACAGCTCTCAATTCTTCTATGATGATGTTGAACCCCTTAACGGTAAAGTTTATTGTCTGCATCAGCTCCCATTGTGTAAGGTGGAGCCACTTTGAATTCACATTAGCTTGAACTGCTCGAACGATGGATGCAAAGAACATCTCGGTCCTGCTGAAGAGCACATGTTCTGGTGGTATTGCATAAAGTTCATCTGCCATTTTTGATGATACATAGTTCCCTCTCTTCACTCTTGTCAGCTCTACAGATCTCTTACACCATTGATGAGTGTTCATCTTAGGGAACCCATCTACTTGTTTGTCTTTCCGGGGCA
The DNA here is from genome assembly GCF_040938575.1 of Ambystoma mexicanum. Classification (NCBI taxonomy): domain Eukaryota; kingdom Metazoa; phylum Chordata; class Amphibia; order Caudata; family Ambystomatidae; genus Ambystoma; species Ambystoma mexicanum. The sequence continues at coordinate 269,050,620 of NC_090934.1, forward strand.
CTACTAATGCTGGTGTGTTTAACTGTACTAGAGAGCATATTCCTCCCCAATTAGGCAGCAACTTCATGTATGCCTTTGATCCACAGGCCCAGTAGTGGTCCATTAGCACTGCTGTGATGACCTTCATGCCAGGTATATTTGATATCTGCTTGCATTCCTTATTCGCTCTAACCTTTACTGGACCATCATTCTGGAAATACAATGAAGCACTCTTGAGTGGTAGAATTGGCATAGGACTTGCTTCATTCTCTACCCATGTGATCAGTTTTGCAGTTGCTTCACATTATTTGAGGCAGTAGTCGTTTTCATTTTATACCACTTCGACTAGAACTGTTAGGAGCGCATGTGCTTTGCTCCCAACCATTCTCTCTTTCCACCCCTCAGATGTGTAGATTTGTCCATATACTAATAATTGTGGTCATTTCCAGCATCCTGGCATTCCTCCTATTTCCTTTTAACCTGTCTTGGGGCACTGTAATTCCTTTTGTGTTAATACCATTGCTCCTCATTTTTGTTGGCCATCAGGAATGTACTCTATTGTCTTGTCAGTGCTCCAGTAGTCATTTATCATGTCTTGAGTCTTGATGTAACTTTCTTCATATGGCAATGTCTTCTGCGACATCAGTCTTGGTGTAGCCCATCTTCCTTTAAATTGACCGCTGATGGTGTAGAGCAAAAAGTGCATGAGGCATTGTGCTCTGGCGGCTGGAATTTCAGTTGCTACAAATGTTCTGGATGTACTCATGGCACAGGGGATGAGAGAGCATACATAACAGCTCTCGTTCGTAGTTTCTTTACCCACCTTGGACCTGTGGTCGTACCACATGTTGTTGGATATATAGGCCAATCAGTCAGATATGAATTTTCCTGGTCAAAGTCTATGTCTGAACTTCATTTAAGTCTTTTTACTTCTTTGGCTACATTTGTCATCTGCTCAGAAATGGCTTCCATAAAAGCATGGATGCAGGTTGCGTTAGTAGGAGTCAAAGCATACGCATGCAAAAATAAAATACTTCATAGTGCAAAGAGGGTAAAGAAGCAGAGACAACAGAAGGTGCAAAACATCAATACAGCAGTTCAATTACAGTTCCCATTTTTTGTTGTGCCGGATGTCCTCTGTGTTGTTCTGAAAGTCTGTAAGAATCACCTGAAAAGCCTAAAAAATGTGTGATTATTGTTTTAGTGTGTTAGTTAAGCTCTCTGTCTAAAGTATTGAGTGAGTGCTGCATAAAGCAATCGTTCCCACACTATACGAATCCTAGCACTGCTCAACAGTGCGATAACGGACAGATCTTCGTGGACAAAACATGGGTGAGTTTGTGCCACGTAGAGCAGAAAAGCATGAAAAACAATCTACGTGGTATCAACCATTCAGTCTCGGTTTCAATTACGAATCTAATAAAGTGCTCTTCAAAGGTTGTGTGCAGATATAAAATCATGAATTTTAAGCAGTCCTTTTACTTTCACGATATTGAGAAAAGATATTGTGCCTAAACTAGTTCTTTGTTTTGTCCTTTCCTAAATAATATAAATCGAGTCAATCTTTTTTGTGGTGCTTCTCCTTTGTCTTGTTCTTCTTCTTCCATCAAATCATTTTCGTTCAGGTGGGAGAAGGTCTTACATCAGCAGGGCTTGACTTCTCCGATATAATTCCAGGCTTTTTTGCCACTCAGCTTAACAGCGCGGTCAGTGGCCTGCTCTACAAAATGGGCCTCTCAAACCTTGGTTTGAACCAAGGTCTCACAAAAGTACGTAAAAACACAAAATCTCCTGGATAACATAGTGATTACTTTAGCAGCTTGGCGTTTGTTGCTGGGGTGTTGTCTTCCTCAATCTTCTTTGACCTCTCCTGCCAGGATCGAAGCTGCTGATAGACAAAATAAGCACTAGCCATCATCGAAGCAATGCAATCATGCATTCGGTCACCTAAGACAACAGCAGAACTGTGGGCATCTGCCAGTGTTCTAGTGGGAGGAGCAAGTGGAAGTCGCATGCGTCACCCTGTCACCACCTCATGAGGGGTTAAGTGGTGGTCAGATCCAGGCTCATTGCTCAATGTGAACAAAGCTAAGGGAAGGTAATGAAGCCATCCTTGTTTCAGTGTGGCTTTCATTTTGTCTATCTTCTCTTTGAACAGGCCATTGAGGCGCTCGCATATTCCATTCGCTTGTGAGTGATATGCACAGGAGAACATGTGCTTGATCCCCAATAGAGCTATTACATGCTAAAAGGTCTCATTTACAAAATGAGGTCCATTGTTTGACGGCAGGACCTCGCACACCCCCCATCATGGGAACACCTCTCTAATGAGGAATTTTGTGGCTCTGAGGGCATCAGGGTGTGAACAGGGACCAGCTTTGATCCACCAGTAAAAAGGGCATTCAACTACTATCATGTAACGATAGCCATGCCAGACTTGGATCATGTCTACATAATGTTATGTTAGGTTAAAGGATTTTTATACCACACACTATCACCACCGGAATGGTCCCATGGTGCTCTGGTGCATCTGAAAAGCAAGAGGGTAGAGTAAGTTAGTAAGACTTAGCTGGAAAAGGCTCAGGAGAGCGGTGATATGCTGTTGGCAGCTTCAGTTTGGTTTACAGCATTCACTGAGCGTGGGTGTGATATTTTCAGTTGGTAGCTGTCATGTGCTGTTATGTGAGACTGTGTGGTTTCCTTCGTTGTGGCAGTGGGGTGAAGTGTCTGAAGTTTGTTGTGCAGTATAAGTGTGGTTGTGTTATGTTTAAGAATTTGAGAGGTGTGAGGAGAGGGATGAGATTGTTAGTGGGGTTTGGTTAGTGGTGGCCCTCCATTGAACCTCCTACGCTATGGCCGCCTGTGTTACGCTTCCCTGCTAGTGTCACGTATTGTGGTGTTCTAGGGGGAATGGCGGGGTCCTCCTCCTTTATTCTGTGTACCATTGAGGGTTGTCGGCATGGATAATTAGAGGCAGCGCCCTCCCTCCACCCAATGTCCTGCATGGTTTATTTCATCACCTGCTTTGCTCTTTGGCCTATGCTGGTGTGCACCGGCCATATCTTTCCTCGGCCCTTTCGGGGATGCGTCGGGTTGAGGGCGCTGGTGGGACGTTTTCAATGTGCTCTCGATCTACCTGGTCCCTGTGCTTTTTTGTGTTCGTTTACTTGCTACTCTTTCTCCTTCGACTCTTATCCCCCCTGTCTGTGGTTCAACCTTGGGCACTCCAATCGCCCTCTTTATACTCTGTTTGGGCCCTCCATGGGGACCAAGATCTCCCTCCCACTCAGAAGGTCTCTGCAGGTCCTTGCACTTGTTGTGACATGCTTAAATCCTCCGTCTTGTGAGGTGTGTGTTCATTGGTTTTCATACGATTCTGAGTTGAACAGGCAGGTCTTTAGGAATTTTCAAAATTTTAGATTTCTCTTGGGAGGGAGTTCCACGTTTTTGCCACTATGTAAAAGAAGGCTGATCCACCACGTTCTTTCCTTGTATACTGTTTTGTTTCCAGACAGATGTTGTTGCTGGATCTGAGTTTTCTGGCCGGCAGGTAAATGGTGATTTTGTTTTGTGGGAATTCTGCACCTTGCCCATGGATTGCTCTGTGGGTTATGTACATTGTTTTGAATGTGATTCGTTTTTTTACTGGCAGTCAGTGTAGCATCTTTAGCGGGGGGTGATGTGGTCTCTTCGTGATATTTTAAGGAGGAGTCTGGCAGCTGCATTCTGTATACATTGCAGTTTCTTCAGCAGATAGTCTGGCATTCCGAGGTATACGCTGTCTGCGTAATCTATCCTGGACATGATGAGGGGAATGATGGCTAGTGTTTTGTGTGTAAAGGAGAGAAATGGTAGGATCTTTTTGATGGTGTGTAGATGAAAGAAGCATTTTTTGATTATTGCGTTTACTTGCGGATCAAGTGTTAGCTCGTTGTCCATTAGGATTCCAAGGTTTTTGACTATTTTTGATAGCGTGGGTGCTGTTCCTAGTCCTGCTGGCTAATGGATGTATTGGTTCCTTTCCTTGTTTTTGGGTATGATCATGATTTCTGTCTTGCTTAGGTTGAGTTTGAGGCTGTTTGTGTTCATCCAATTGTAGAGTGTGTTCAAACAGTCTACTAGTGTGGTGTTCTCCTCTTGTACATCTTCGATTTTGTAGATGATTTTGGTGTCATCTGCATAGTTGTTGTAGGTGAGGCTATGCCTTTTGATGAGGTTGATTAGTGAGGTCAAGTAGATCTTGAAGAGGAGTACAGACAGGGAGGATCTTGCGGTACTCCACAGGTGCTGTCTCACGGCGCTGATTTGAATGGTTTTATCCAAACTGTTTGTGTTCTTTCAGATAGAAATGACTTAATCCAAGTCAGTGCTGCGTCAGTGATCCCTGTTTCTTCCCGTCTTCTGATTAGGATGTTTTGGTTGACTGTATCGAATGCTGCAGAGAGGTCAAGTAGTATCAATGCAGAGTTTTTGTTGGAGTCTGCATTGATCTTTAGGTCATCCCAGATCAATGCATAACCAACGTGGAGATGTTGGAAATTGGGTGGGGTATTACTCCTTGCCCTATGTGCAAAGTATGGCCGGTGTTATCATTTTTGCAGTCAGTACAGTTTTCCATGAATGTGGCTATATGCTCTGCCATATTTGGGCAAACCAACTCTTCCCCAATGTGTGTGGCAAGTACGTCCCTACGTAAGTGAGTGGGGTGATGTAACTGCATGAGTGCAATTTTCAACAATTTTCAACAATGCTACTGGAATCACTAGCTTGCCAGCACTCTCTTATCACCATAATGTAACATTGCCACAGGAGACTAAGCCCCCCCCTTCATGTGTGCTTGACATTTTATGACCGCCATGGCTGATGGGAGTTGTAACGCGCCTATGAGTCTGCCCAATAGGGGCGCGTGCTGCACGGTGTGCCATCAGCACATCGGAAGCCCCATCTTTACCATTGTGACAGTCCAGCGTGTACTGTAGACGCCACGTAGGCCGAATCAGAATACACTTAACCTCCTTGTCTTGGTGTGCTTCAAATGCCATTATGAAAGCCACAAATTCTGCTGCCTGCACTGAAAAATGTGAAGGCAATCTTGCGCTTGCTACTATTTCGGGTGTCTCATCTGATTTCATTTTCACCACTGTTGTCCCTGTATTTCTTTCTCCCGTTGTCTGTTGATGACCCATAAGTAAACAGTCCCCCCCCCCCCTAAGGGGCCTTCTCCCCAACTTTAGGAATGTCATCATATTGTTCCATTTACATAGTACGGCCGTGCCCATAGTTTCCCACTTACCCTGGTTCAGCTGTAAAGGTCACTGGGTTTACAAATCTGCATCTCACTATTTTTATCGCTGGTTTTGAGATAATCATCTCGTATTCAGATGCTCTCTGGGTAGTCAATGTACTTTTGGGCTTTTTGAGGATTGCAAAAAGAGCCATGCTCTGTGTAAAGTGTGTTTCTGCACCCCATCATGATACTCGCTGACTTTTCTACTACGGATGTGGCAGTAGCCAACATTTGTTTGCAAGGGTAATGTCCTCTCATCACTGGGTCTAAATATCTAGTATACTAGGCCATTCCTTTGTGTCCTAAAGTTGTCTTCTGTGTGAGCACTGCAGTCATCACTACTTCATTGGAGTGTGAGAATAAATAGAATTTGTCATTGTAATTGGGGATCCCTAACACTGGAGCTGTGCATATTGAATTCTTCAGCACCTCAAATGCTTCACTCATTACGTCTGTCCATGATAAGGTACTGTCCCCCCCTGTGCCTCATGGAGCCCGCTTAATAGAGGTCTTGTGTATGTGCTGTAATCAAATACCCAGGCTCTGCAATGATTAAAGAGGCCTACAAATGTTTGTATTTCTCTCACTGTCTGTGGCAGCAGTGTTCTGAAGATCACATCCACATTTTCTCGAGTTAACTTTCGGCCTTTATGCAATATCAACTGTCCAATGTCAACACCTTCTTCTAGCAATATTGTAGTTTTGCCTTGTCTACTGGTAACACTTATCTGCTAGTACTGTCAATAACTGCACTGAGTCGTTTCAGCACTGCTCTTCGTACCTGCTGTAAATCGCTATATGGTCTAAGTATTGAATGACTGTACTCTCCATCTGTATGTTTCCGAGGCCCATGTGTAGGGCCCTATTAAAGATAGAAGATGATTCACAGTATCCCTGTGGTAATCTCGTGTGCTTCCACTTCCAGTGTCTATACAGCAGATAAGTCAAGTCCTGTGACTCCTCGTCGAGGGGTATAGAAAAGAAGGTGTTCTTCAAATTACAGTGAAATGGGTAGCTTCCGATGGAACGTGACATAAAATTGTTGCTGGATTGGGAACATTTTACCTCAGCAATTTGGTTCAAAGGACGTAAATCTTGGATAAAACCCCACATTCGCCCCGTCACCTTCTTCACCGGGTACACAGCGGTATTGCACTGTGACTCCGAAGGGACTAGAATGCCTTGCTTTACTAAAGCAGGGATAGTTTCCTAAATGGCTTCGTCGGCCTCTATAGATAGTGGATATTGTTTTACCCTTGGTAAAATAGCCCCTGGCTTGAGCTTTTTTTAACAGCTCCTATCCCTTCTAAAAGGCCACCTTCATATGGATGGCTAGTCCATAGAACACTGGGTACTCGCACCAAGTCTTTCTTGAGAAATTGTGGTGGCGCCTTTTTCAGCAAAACCATTCTCTGTGGTACTTCCCTGAAATGTATCCTCACCCAATGGGTAATGCTAATGGAAAACACTGTTTTGTGATCTGAACGATTGTCTCAAAACAGTTCCGCATCTATCAAATCAGTCTATGCCCATTTCCCACCAAGATTACTGTCCTCCATGCTCGTCCTGTGTCGTCAGTCCCATGCAATACTATTCTCTTGTCCTTTACCATAACCACCTCCAGTTCTATTGGTATCAACTGTCCTTCCTTCTCATCTAGGGAAACCTGCCGTCTAAACGAGACCTTGTTGGGTATATGTAGCAGTTTGCCTTGTATCCGTGGAGCCATTTTATCAGCACTTCCACTCCATATTGGAAAAGCTTGAGGTTCTCTGGCACCCCCTCTGTACAGTCTTCCACAATATGCCCAAATGACGTCCCTCAGGTTCATGTAGTTAATTCCTGGAGTCAAGCACACTATCCCCTGGTCAGTGAATGAAATGATCATGTTAAATTGGCTCATCATGTCCCTACCCATTATGTCTACTGGTGTCTCTCGGAAATATAACAATGGCATAGTCAGGTTATGTTCTCCTGCGGAAATTGGAAGTTTGTCAGTGAAAGAACCCAAATCTGTAGCCCCAGAGAATCCCTGCACATTCATGGCAATGCCTGATTTTGGTTATCTCCCCACCATAGTACAAGATCGAGCCGTCCCCGCATCTACGAGAAAAGAGAAAGTCTTGTCACCTATTGTCATCCCTATATGTGGTTCCTCATTTGGGTTGGGTGTAATTGATAGGATCAAACACATCAGGTTTGTTTGTGGGCTGTTCTATTGTAGATATAATTACATTCCTGTCCCGGTAAAAGTATTGCCCTCACTACAGTCACCTCTCTCAATTTTCATATGGGAGTCTGAACCGTTGAGTCTGTGTGTCATTGCTATGTGTATGTTCCTGTGCTGGTGGTGCATGTGTCATAGGTTGGTATGGTTGCATGAGCATGCTCTGTGTCTGCGCCGGTTGTGACGTGTAAGTCTGCGCGTCTGTGTGATCTTGGGCATAATAGTCAGTTTGTTCTGTGTGATATATTTGGTGATGTGGCATTCCCACATTCAGTTGCATTCCGCCCCTGCCCTGCACATCCGAGATATGTGACCTATCCTTCCACATAGCCAGCATTGTATTGGACCCCCCAATGGTCTCAGCTATCCTACATTAAATCCATCTCCACCCTATTGCATCGGGTATCCAACCCCTATTCCCCGAGGCACTCCTCCCCATCCCCTTCGCCAGTGGTTTGCGTTGCCCCTGCCTACGAAGCCTCCTCCTACTGTCTGTGGTCAAGCTTGTATATTCTGGGTAACTACTCCCTCCCTGCTCGTCAACATCGCTCCTTCCATTGTGTTCTTCAATAGTTTTTTCTGCACTAACTTTGCTTCTTCCTGCTTTCTCTCCTCATGCTTCTTCCTCGCATTTTCCTGCATTAACCAACAATAGCGCACTATAGTTAGTTGGATCTTTGGTGTAGTCTCCATCCCCACAAATATCTTCAGTTGTTTCGGTACCTGTTCTGGCAACCTTTTGATATAATATATGGTAGAATAGCCCCACTGTTTTATCCCACGGTTCTCTCGTCTCAAGACACCAATGCTCTTGAATGTCCTGAGTGTATTGGAGTGAATCTTCGTCTTCATGCATTTTGCATGCCATAATCACGCTTATGCCAGATGTGTCCAGGTACTGTACCCGTAGAGCTTGCCATATGTCGTCTCTGAAATTATTGAATGGTGCACCATCATGCACTGTGCTGTCACTCCGGGGTATCCTGCTCTTTTCCAAACGTCATCTGCTACCTCCCCAAGCATGGCTGAGAGTAGGCTTTTCATGTCACCCACTGCCAATGTCATTCCTGATTTCAGTTTTTCTATCTCCTAAATCCATTTCCCAGCCTCTGCACTCAACAAGGCAAACTTACACCTCAAAATGTCCTTATCCATCTGTTGCCACGGTATATACTGTGGTCGTCCACACACCTTCTCTAATAATGGGAAATGTGTCAGCCTCATTCCCTTGTCACATCTCCCCATGTGTTTTGTGGCTATGAACGCCCTTGTCATCTCTGCCTGTTTCCATCCTGGCAGGGCTCTGAGCCTCTGCACATATGGAGTAATTTTGACTGCACTATGTGAATACACTTGTGTATAGGCGCGTTACAAATGCCTTATCATATCATATCATATCAATTGGCCCTGGGACGCTCTAGTTGTCCCTCGAGTTCTCCCTCATCTCTTCATGTGTTTTCCCCCTGACTCCATAATGTGTCTCTATCTGGGCATATTTCCCTGGAGCGGCGCCAAGGCCCCTCCTCTCATCCTCATCACATTCTTGTCGATCTTCATCTGACTCCATGGTCCCAATACAATCATCACTGTCTCCTCCTCTTTCGTCCTCAAAGCTGAGCCTCCTTAACATCGGTTTCTCCAATTGTTTCCCCTCCATTTTATCTAAAGAACCTCTTTCCCCCTCAATGAGGACCCTGTTGAACCCTTACTTGCATTTGGCACAACCAAACTGTCCCTTCTGCTCCTATGGAGTTCCCCTGCTCTTCTTCTCATCCCCTCTCCCTCATCGTCATTTAAACATGTCAAGTCTGTCTTGGTGTCTGCTGCTTTCTTAGAATGTCTCTCTTTACTTTTGTCTCTTTCCCACTCATGTCTACTATCATCCTCTTCCTCTCTGTGTCAGTGCTCTTAACGAGTTGCTCAACTTCCAACCTTCCCGTTCTTTCTCTGCAACTTCTCCTCTTTGTCCTTCCTCACCTCTTTCCCTTTCTTCTGCTCGCTCTCGTTCTCTTCTCAACCTGTCGTATTCCTCCTTCTATTCTCTTTCTCTTCTCTGTACTTCCTCCATTATCTGTGCACATGCTTTAGCTTCATCCTCTGCATCCTTACACCGTGGTGCTTCCTTTACCTTTGTCCTAGCTCGCTTGTGGTCTTCCCATCCAATTTAAGCAATGTATGTCTGCCTACCCACTAATTTGTCAGGACTGAGGCCTCAATATCCCCACTATATCCTGTCATCGTCCTTTCCCAATTTCGCTTGCGATTCGCTGTGCTCCATATTCTCGCCACTGAATTTCTGCCATTTTATTCACCTGCTTCATGCTGCTAAGTGTGTCCAGAAAGAGGTGCAGAAATTGGATTGATGTCTCTTGCCGCTGCTTTCAATTCCCTTAAGACAGAGGTCTTCAAACTGTGGGGCGTGCCCCCCCAGGGGTGCGCGGCCGCAACCCTGGGGGGGCGCTAGAGCCCAGCATGAAATGTAAGATTGGAGGAAATGGGAAGGGGCAGCTCACATGGTCAGTAAACAAATTGTGATATTTAAAGAATATTTATTCAGCAACAATGGTCAAAACTACTAGCTGCATAGTGAAGTAACTCATCAAACTGGCCCGCATTGGCCAAAAATGTGGCCCATTTTGACTGGCCTACACTAGCATTTTGCATTTTTGGTACGGTCATTGCCCTATTGCCCTAAAGGCTAGTCCAAGCCTGCCGGGTCATCCATAATGGGTGAGGGGAAGTCCACCCACTGGCCATCTCACCCATCATGGAGGAGCCGAGGAGCCAGCCCAGGAGCCTGCCCAGTGAATCTCTGAGCACTCCCTCAGCTGCTTTTTCCAGCTGAGGGAGTGCTCCTGGGCTGGCTGAACTGTCAAAGGGAAACACTGTTTCCCTTTGACAGTTCATTTCCCCAGCCGCACATGATAATGATGATAATGATGATAATGATGTGTTATTTATATAGCGCCTTAACCTTCCTCGCACATACGGGCAGAGCAACCTGGAACGGGGCATTTTAGCAACCACGCGCAGGCCCCTGCAGAAGATATGTTTATGGCAATTTATTTTTTATTTAAATGTGTATGGATGTGTGTATGCTTGTGTTATGGGACTGTGGTGGGAGCAAGATGGGTGGCAGCACTGGGATAGTGGTGGGAGTAGGGTGGGGACAGCCCAGGGTCTGTACTGGGAGTAGGGTGCAGTGACAGCACACAAAAGTTCATAGCGATTTCTACATACTGTCCATCTGGCACTTTTGGGGGGGGGCGGCCTGCCCAAACTTTGCTCAGGGGGGGGCCAGGCCAAAAAAGTTTGAAAACAACTGCCTTAAGAGGTAAAATCTCTTACTTTCTGCAATTGGGTCTATGTCTGCAGTTTGAGGAGGAGGAGGGGGGACTGAAGGTGATTTGCATCCCGCATCGCGTTGACTCAACATCCATTGCTTCTGGGTCGGGTCCTCTTCTTCGTCCTGAAACATTTTCCATAGCTCTAATATAGCCAATTGGTTACTTAATTTCTTCCCCTTATAAGCCACATGTAAGTACGTGGTCATATGTTGATGCACAAATTTGGAAAAGCTTCCGTCTTTGCGCCATGGCTTCTCCAATTAGCTCTCTGTGTCGTGAGTTCATTCAGCGCTATACTTGTGTATTTTATCGTGATATCACAGGAGAGACTTGCATAAATGTTGAAGGGGTGTATCCCTCATTTTGATACGTTACTTTTTGATTGTCAATACTTACTTGACCTCAAATCGGGATTTCGACACGTTCAATTGACCTTTTGCCAATTCACAATTAACATCACTTTCCATCACATTCTCAAAATCATAATAATCCAAAGAACCTTTTCAACACCATCTCTCCCTCCCCAACATCAACAAGAGTGTGCTTTGTGCACCACCACACTGCGCTTTCCACTCTTAAGGCCCAAACCGTGACTTCATCCAGGTGCTCCTGGAACTGAGCCCAAATGACACAACACTTTTCATCAATTTAAACAACAGTTCATCAGAATTAAATCCACCACCTTCCAAGCACGTCAAGTCCTATTCAACACCCTCACATTTAACCAGCAGCACATCCTTGTATTGTGATGTCACAAACTTTCCAGAGAAAAACCTCTAATACTTTGATATATGTCGCCGCTTTTGACAACATAAACAGGATAACAAACATAACATACCAGACAGCTGTCTTCCTGCCTCGCAGGGTAGTCCAAAAAAATGATGTGGTCCTTCTTCTATACTGCCGCATATAGGAATACATCTCAATGAGATAAGTTAAGAAACCACCTTCCGTGATATAAGCCAGCGTCTTTTGCTAATACCTATGCAAAGGTAACCATACATGATCATCCATTCAACAAGCTAAACTGCCTAACTCATGGGTATCCTTTAATACGGGTAATCTTTTTATATTATTTTTTGTATTTTTCAACTGTATACCAAGCTGACCGTCTAAGCTGACTGCCTAAACTGACCGCCTAAAGAGCGGGAAACCTTTACATAGAACACATAGAACACAAAAACACAGAAACACAACACTAAATGGAACTACCCCTGCCCCTGTATTTTCCCTGTAGTTGAGTCTATACTTAAACTCTGTGATCTGCTTAAGCCCCTCGGACACCGACTCTCCCAGAATCTGCCACTCTGTCATCTCGTTTGCTTGGTATCCCATGGGGAATGGGCAGGAATTCCTGGAAGGCGGCTCCTGACGACCTCTTCAATTATTCCCACACATGGTATTGTGGTCCGATCCTCACGGGTCGCTGCACAGCCCTTCAGGCATGCGGCCAGACGAGGCAGGCTTAGTGCCGAAAGGTCTTAGCAACCATTCCTCTGCTACCACTTATAAAGGAGCAGCAGGGGCACTCTTAGCAGCTACCCAAATTACCAGCAAGAGGGTACTTGGACCCCAACAAAATCCTTGCAGCAAGAATGGAAGACTCAACCATAGGGCAAGGTTGACTGTCTTTATTATCAAACAAAGTGAAAGGGATCACACCAGAGCAGCATATCAGTGCACAGGTTGTTGTTCTCCCAACGTGTGTCGCACAGTTTTAACCATAAATGACATCACAAAAGCAAGTTACACCTTTGGAAACCCATCAGGGATGGGGATTGGTCAGTTTAGAAAAACTACATATATAATACATAGGAGTTAGTTTGGTTGTTGGATCACCCTATCTGGTAGCTCCTCCTTGCACCACCTCTAATTGTAAAAAATACAAAGTTGCAGGTTAAAAGCGAAACTATTTGCCACTGCGACATAGAGTGCCTTAATGTGGACAGAACGTGGCTTCCCAGCCTTAGGAACTTGGACAGCTACCATGCTGAGTGGAATCACTTGGGGTAATGGGAACGATCACAAAGGTGCTATATGTTCCCATCATGTTGCCATCTTTGATCGCCTAAGCCCCTAGATCGTACATCCAGCTTTGAACTTGTGTAGCAACTGAATCTTTCCACTTCGGGTTCGATGAGAACAGCTTTCCAACATCTGCCTGTAATGTGTAGCCACTGTCCTAGTCTTCCAGGTCACATGTGTATAGACCACTAAATGGAGCTCTCCTGCTTGTAATTATGAGGATTTTAAGCTGTACTCCTTGCAGGTGTCTTATCACCTTGGTAAACTGGAAACTTTCATCTCTGCTCGTCCTTGGCTAGGATGTGTACCTTGTCTGTGCTGGGAGCTCTGTCTCTCTGTCTTCTACGGAACCAAGCTGTCAACTGCCCCATGTATTCAAAGTCGGTCTTGCCTTCCCCATTCACTTCAGTGCACCTATGGGTTCCATCTTTGTTCTTATGGCCGTCCATGTTGGTCGCAGTTAAGAATGTGCAAGCTGATTGCACGTATTCTTGGCGTTTTGCTGTTTCCGCGTAGCTTAACATTTACTGGTGTAAACGTATCAGTCCTCTAACTACCACACACATTTGCTTTGTGTTTATCTGCAATAAACTAAATGTGTTTGTGTATTTTTGTGCATGGATGCCTAAATGCTTCATGTCTAAGTGTATCTACATTCTGATGTCAATAGTAATGACATCAACTTTCAAAGTTCTAGTCAGTCGACTTGTTCGATCGTGACAACTCTATACCATTTTGTCAATCGGGTATGGTTTGAATGGCTGTCTGAGCGAGTAATGCTTCTCACATCAGCAATATCTCGACGATGGTGATGAAGGGCACAGGAGTGACCTGCATGTCTCGTTTCTCTACCTTTGAACTGCAAACCCAGTGGGGTCACCAGGGCCACCCTTCAGTAGACTAAGGTGATAGGAGATTTTAGAGTAGAGTGCAATAGTCGGGGGAAGGCCGGAGTAGGCCTTACAAGTCAAGGCAACCTGCAACCCTGATCCTACCCCAGGGCATTTGCAGACACGTCCCATTTCTCTAGCTTCCAATGCCACCCAGTGGTCGAAGTGAGTGGGAGCGGATGGGAGCGGTGCTACTACCTTTTTTAAGTTAAGTTTTACAGCTCCTATACTTTTATTTTAAAAAGAAAATGTGCCGGAACGGTTTCGTTTTAAAATAACAATGTAGGAAGAAGTGGAAACTTGCACTTTCAGTGCACTGCACTGAACATTCCCTTAAACAGCAGGCAAATGTGTTTGGGGGTTTTTATTTTGTGTGGGAGGGGGCAGGGCAATGGGGTTTGTGAGAAGCGGGGCAGGCCAGCAGGGAACATAGTTCCACTACTTCTTTTCTTACACTTCGACCACTGATGTCACCTTTCTCTTTCTCTTTCTTTCTCTTTCTCTTCCTCTTTCTCTTTCCCTTTCTCTTTCTCTTTCTCTTTCTCTTTCTCTTTCTCTTTCTCTCTCTCTCTCTCTCTCTCTCTCTGTCTCTCTCTGTCTCTCTCTCTGCCTCTCTCCCATCTCTGAAATAGACACATTGTACGTTATAAGGAACAAAACAAGCATCTTGCGAGTAAGCAGATGAAGGAGATGAGCAGTGTGGAAACCCAGACCTTGCCATAACCTGCTAAGGCTTATGGGAGGCAAGAACGTAAGGTTCAGTAGAAGGTTATTGTTATGTCCTGTCTTGAGTTTATGCAGGGACTGAATGGTGTCAGAGACTGAATGAAAACAAATGGTAATGTTATGTCAGAGTTGGAATGTTGGTCTGTGAATGTGTGTTCCACCCATGGCAGTTGAAACCATGTAGCCTGGGTTGTGGAAGCCAGTGGGCTTCTCTCCCTGCTCCTGTCCTTGTTCCTCACCTCTGAAGCTGTTACAGGAAGTACATGAATAAAGGAACATGTTATGTCTTACCTTGCTGCCTTGAGAACCTTCATACCTAACAACTGGCGACGAGCTGGTCCTTGATCCGGGCGCAGGAGGTGGGTAAGAAGATGAAGAAGATCAAAAAAGGCATCTGCAGGTGTAAAGAAGGACAAGAAAGGACATTTTAGCTGCTGCGGGGGTCCAGCTAGAGGGAGCATGATGATGGAGAAAGAAGGAGAGGTCCCATTTTGTCCCATTGAGCCATTCCACCACTCAGGGAAAGTAGTGAGTGAGTGTCTGTCTACATTGTTCCAGGAGAGGGTGCCACCTGGGGCAAAAAAGGAGTGAATCTCCCTCCCCCTGGAGTGAAGAGGAAATGGGGGGATGATCTCTTGCCTTAGATTGAGAGGTCGCTGGGTCCCTGGTGCCCACAGGAGTTTGGGATTGGCGGCAAGGAGACAATTTTTCTCATGTTATTCTTGAATGGAGTGTCTGCACACTGACCAGTTTGTGTGGTCTGCACACTGACCAGTTTTTGTGGTCTGCACACTCACCAGTCTGTGATGTCAAGATGATGCTGTGATCCCTTGTGCGTTTTCTGTGGAGTACGAGACCATTTAATGCAGAGACTGGCAACGTACGACGGTGCCAGGTGATTGGTGGCACCTTCAGCTGTTGCAGCAGTTGGCCCGGCAGCCTTCCCAGGCGGTGGCCAAAGTGGCGACATCACCAACACACTGTGAGTGCTGGTGAAGATGGAGTTCTATACTCCGATGGACCTCACATTCGAGTGGCTGTCAGTGAGCAGGCTTGTCAGTACAGGAAAAGCTGTAGCAATGTTCTCAAATCTCACCTGGGTCATCGTACGCCGGTGGGTCTCACGTGGGTCGGCACTAGTCAGAGTCTCAAAGTTCTGGTGCAGTGTATAGGAAGACTGTAAAGTAGAAAGTGCAACCTGTTACTCCAAGATGGTGCATTGATCGACATTTTGGACTATCCTGCCAGAAGATCTGGCTCGCAGACGTGCTGGTACTATTAGCATTTACGAAGAAGACTGTTTATCGAGATTTGTGATGTGAGTCCGTGCGTTCCACAAGGAATGGATCTGTGGGTATTGGCGAGTCCTGCCAGGCGGGAGTCTGGTTTGCTGACAGTGGGGGACACAGGAGGTTTTGCAATATTCCTTTATGTTGATACACAAGGTATCAAAGGTACACAAAGACTCTCCTCTGTACTCTTCCGTGACCTCTGCAACTCCCTCTCCCTGTCCATCCTCCCCTCTGGCCGACTCACTCTGCAGGGCACACACTCAATGTCTTGATCTCCTCTGACCTCCCCCTCTCCATCCCTCTGACCACTCCTATCTCCTGGAGCGATCACTCCCTCCTCTCATCTCATCACTCCCTCTCTTCCCCCCAAGCCAAGCCTACCCCATCACTGCCACCTACCTTCTCGGACATCCGGCCCATGAAGCGTGTGTCAGTTGAGGCTTTTGCCGCCACTTTCTCCCCCCCCCTCCACCTCTGGCTGTCTCTCATCCTGATACAGCCCTGTCTCTGCTCTACTGTTTAATTTCTGATACGCTTGATGTTCTTGCCCCCGTCATGAGGATCCGTTTGAAGTCCAAAGCCAAGTGCAATTCCTAGTATGACTCTGACCTAGCTACACTTAAACGTAAGTGTAGGGCAGCTGAGAGGAAATGGAGGACTTCCTGTTCATCCTCAGACAAACTGGCCTGTCGCCTGCTACAAAGGCAATACCGACTCTCTGTCCTCACCAAGATGAGAGTCCACATTCAAGCTCGTGTCTCTGCGGCATCTAACAACTCGGCCAAACTCTTTAAAATCTGCAAGGAGCTGGCCAACCATGCTGCAGTCTCTACCCCTCCTGTTGTCTCCCAGGCTCTTTGCAATGTCCTTGCCTCTCACTTTATTTCAAAAACCCAGGACATCCTGTCCACCCTCTCCACCCACACTCCTCCTCTTCCCTCTCCATCTGTGCTTGCTGACCCTCCTTTAGCCACCCTCCCACCATCCTTCTCTTCCTTTCCTCTTTTCAACCCTGACGAGGTTGCTAGACAAGTCCGATCTACAAAAGCCTCTTCAAAACAGGTTCATCCCTGTTCCTCTAAAACCATCAAGGACCACATTGACACCTTCGCTTCGGCCCTTGCTGATTTTTGCAACCACTCCTTTGCCTCTGGATCCTTCCCCTCCCCTCTGAAGCACTCCTTTGTGCATCCACTTCTCAAGAAACCCACAGCTGATCCTTCTTGTCCAGCTAACTATCACCAATTTCCATTACTCCCTTTCTTGGCAAACTCCTGGAAAAGTTGGCCATCTCTCAGCTTAACCTTCATTCCAATTCTGTTGGCTGTCTCCATGACCACCAGTCTGGCTTCAGAGCTGCCAGGAGCACGGAAACTGCTCCCCTAAACATCCGTGAAGATCTGCTCACCAACCTTGACTCTAACATTCCCTCTGTCCTCATCCTCCTCGATCTCTCTTCTGCCTTCGACACGGTCAACCATACCATCCTGCTCATCCGTCTCTGTGAAAACCTGGATATCACTGATCAGGCTCTGGCCTGGCTGATCTCTTTCCTCTCAGATCGACCCTCCCAGGTGCAACTTGGGTCCTTCCTTTCATCTATCTTCCTCTCTACCTGTGGTGTTCCCCAGGGGTCTAACCTCTCACCCTAGCTTTTCAACCAATACCTGGCAACTCTCGCACACTGCATTGCCATTTTCTGCTCACATTTCCAGTGCTACGCTGACAACACTCAACTCATTTTCAGGCTGCCCTCTGCCACCTCCTCTCCCTCTCTCATCTCTGATTGCCTAACTGCCATTCAAGATTGGTGTGCCGCCAATGATCTTTGTCTGAATGCCAGCAAGACGGAGATCCTCCTCATCGGCACACCTTCACCATCCTTTCCCCTCACTCTCTGGCCGACCTCCCTTGGCCCTCCCCCTACCCCCACCTGCAAGGCTAAGAACCTCGGGGTCATCTTTGACTCCACTCTTTCCTTCTCTGCCCACATCTCTGAGGTCTCTAAAAAGTCAAATTTCCGACTGCACCTCCTCAGAGGTACTCTGCCTTTCCTCTCCTTCACCCAGAAGCTCATGGTATCTCAAGCTCTGGTTCTCTCTAGCTTGGACTATTGTAACAGCCTCTTTCTAAATCTACCTGCCTCTACTCTGCGCTCTCTGCAACTAATCCAGAACAGGACTGCAAGACTTGTCCTTGGCCTCAAGCCTGGGATCGTATCTCTCCAGCTCTGAAATCTCTTCACTTGCTCCCAGTGGATGCAAGGATTAAATTCAAAACCCTCTGCATTGTCCACACGGCTTTCTGGGGCCTGGGTCCAAAATACCTTCAGCTATCCCTCCGCAAATACCTCCCGTCTCAAGCTCTTTGCTCCTCTACGTCCAACTCACTCAGGGTCAGTCGTTTTTCTAAGAAACGAGCTGGGGGTAGATCTCTGTCTTCAGCTGGGGCCTCCCTCTGGAACAGCCTCCCTGCCACTCTAAAACTTGAGGAGAACCATCTCTGGTTCCGGAAGCACCTCAAGACCTTCCTCTTTTCTTCTGCCTTCACTCCCCCTCTCCCCTGCTGATCTGTTCTCTCTTGGCACCGTGCACCTGGCCACCCTCTGTCTTTTGGGCCCAGGTACCTGCTCATCCTGTCACCCTCCCGCACTGCCTCCGGGCCACCCCTTGCACTGGGGTCTGTATCTGTACCCATACAGCCCCCCCTTTTTCTTCCTGCACTTATCGGACCTACCCTGTCTGCTGCCTTAAACCTAGCACTTGCAAATTGCTGGCTGCATTACCACTGTTTGTTGCCTTTATTATTTATTTATTGTTATTTATCTGTTTCTCCTCTGCTTCGCACTTTCCACCTCTCCCCCTTCCATGCACTTTTCCCCTCCCCCCCTTCCCCCCTCTCCCATGCACTTGCGCGTTCTCAATATCACTGGGCCTAGTAAGATCGCTGTTTTGTTCTCCCCTGTTCCCCTCCCTTGCCTTGTCGCGCTCTGAAACACTTGTGTACGAGCGATAGAAATAAAATATCAATCAAGGTGGCAGGTAGCTTACTGGACAATACTACTTCAACTCTGATGGACAATTGTATTTTGTCTGCTTGAAATGCCATATTACTTGCTCGAAAAAATAGCAGCCTGTTTGGATGGAGTTGGTGGTCATCTTTTGTGTGGTTGGTCTGGCTCCTAGATAATACATTATGGCAATGAGCTTTGCCAGCATGTGGCTTGTGAATGTTTTACGTGTGTGTTGATTTGAGTGTCAGAGTTGCACTGCAATTATTAGCTTAGTAGTTAAACAGTTTCGAGGATTTTCAGGTTGACTGATTCTGCCTGGACTTATAGAGATGGGACTTGTAGAGAAATTAACCCTTTTAACTAGGTGTGTTGTTGTGTGGACGAGTCTTATGTCACATTCGTTTAACGTGTTTGAGGTATTTTCAGCTTATTACGTGACTTGAATACTCTGGATGCTTTAAAAGCGAAGAAATTCACTTTTCTTCGATGTTTGTTGGTGGTGTGCTAGAGTGATGTGCGCTCATGTTTATCTTTTACCCTGTTAGAAATTAACAATTTCAGATTGCATCCTGTTTATATGTAACATGGACTGTTACGATTTGTGAACAAGTATTACTTAGGTGCTGTGAGACCTACTATGCGAAATTGTTAAATTAACATTTTCTCTAGTGTTTAATTGACAGCTGATGTGATGCTGACATGTACCTCTTGCGGTGGGCAAGTGCTTGGTGTGTATTTGGTGCTGAGCAGTACGTTTTGGGCTGAGGCCTTGCGTGTTAGCGCATGAGTCAGACGATGTGACACTGTGTTTTCATGTGGGTTTGGCTGGTGTGGTTGAGACCCCTTTCTCATCCATGCACCTGTGTGTTTCTTTGGTACCAGTGGTAAAAGGCTTGTCAGCTTTCTGGGCTTGAGTTGTTCCAGTGGCAAAGGCACATTGGGTTGTTTGCTTGCTGGGGTGTAGGGGCTTTGTTGGGCTCATTTATTGGGCGGTTGTTAGACCCATGCATATGGATTAACCTTGGAGGGTCGTAGCCCAATTGTCCAGTTGTATAGGTTTCTTGGTTGCCAATGTAATGGCAAACCTTTCCATCTTAAATTTTGTTGTCAGCAGCACTGGTTGGTACTTTAATCTACCTACGGTGCTATGATATGATGTGGCATTCATAAGGCGCCTGTACACAAGTGTTTCTAGAAGCGACAAAGAGGGGGAAACAAAGGGAGGAGAAAATAACAATGGTACTAGGCATTGTGTGATTTAGATCGGGCAAGTGCGGGGAAGAGGGAAGGGGAGAACTGCCAGGGGAAGGGGAAGGAGGAAGAGCGGTTAACTCACAAGTGCAGCCAATGGTTGGCTCATAAGTGCAGAGAGAAGGGACTCTAGGGTTGCAGATACAGACCCTTAAGTGCTGTGGAGCCTGTAGGCAGTGCAAAGGAAACTGGACATGCAGGAACCAGGGCCCTAGTTCAGAGGGTGTCCAGGTGACCAGTGCGTGGAGCAGTCAGGTGCACCAGCAGGGGAGAAAAAGAAAGAAAGCGGAAGCAAAAAGGAAGGTCTTGAGTTGATTCCGGAACCAGAGGTGGTTCTGCTCAAGTTTGAGAGAGACAGGGAGGCTGTTCCAGCAGGAGGCCCCAGCAGAGGAGATAGATCTGCCCCCAACTCTCTGCTTGGAGAAGCGTCTGACCCTTAGAGGGTTGAAGATGAATGAGCAGAGAGCTTGAGAAGAAAGATGCTCTCTGAGAACATCTAGGTGTTCGGTTGTTGGTGTCCAACACTTAACTTTCCCGCTAATGGTACTTTGGAAGTCATTTGGGTCTTGTTTGGGTCTGGTTTGTCTGGCCAACAAACTAGGATCTGGCAGTAGTATGGTTTCTGCTATCCCAGGAACACATTGGGTTATCGATTGGTGTGGTTCATGCCACACATTTTATATTAAAATATTGTGGGCGTGTCAAGGCTGATCATATTCGTGGTGTCCTGTGGTTCTGTGCGGTTTTGGGTTGGTGAGTAATGCCTCTGGCATTTGTTGGGGTTTCCGATGGACGGTTAGTTACTTTTTGTCTGAGTGGTATGCTTGTGTGCCGTGCCCATTGAGGGGCAGTTGAGCCTAGGAGTGGCAGCCCTAAGATCCATCAGTGGCACTGATGGATAAAAGGGGTTTTGTGTCAGGAATGTAGTTTTGTTGGTCCAGGCATGTTGCTGGATAGTTAGTTATGCCCACAAGATCGGATTCCTACTTTGTCTTTGACAATTGGGTGATGGTGGCTCGATTGGCATGTTGGTGTCGGTGTGCAGTGTCTGTGGTGCTGTGCAGGTTGTGCCGGGTGTGTATGAAGGAAAGGAGGTGTGTTATGTCCTGTCTTCCATGTGTAGCATTTGTGAGTGAAGCAAGGGAGATGTGTGATGTCCTTTCTTGAGTGTCTGTACGGACTGAATGGTGTCGCAGGTGGAATGTTGTGTCAGAGTTGGAAATGTGGTCTGTTAATGTGTGTTCCACGCATGGCAGTTGAAGCCATGTAGCCTGGGTGGTGGAAGCCAGTGGGCTTTTCTCTCCCTGCTCCCGTCCTTGTTCCTCACTTCTGAAGCTGTTACACAAAGTACATGAATAATGGAACTTGTTATGTCTTACCTTGCTGCCTTGAGAACTTTCATACCGAACAGTCAGTTTAAAATGTGAGGACCACAATCATCCATTTCACCTTCTTTAGTATGCTGGTTAGCATGCCGAGAGTCTAAGAGATACCTGAAACTATACTCTGCCATGCTCAGGTGCTATGCTCAGTGGCCTGCTGGGACATTTTACCATCAAGGGCAGGGCCCGTTCTCCGGGGAAGATCTCCCCAACCGCTCCATACATAGTTTGGGCTCTCTCGACACTCTGGGTCACTCGTTAATTAGAAATATGTATAACAGTTTAACAAAATCACAAGAAGGCCACTGAGCTTGATTGAGCTAATTGTACATTAGGAAACATATTGCCAGGAGAGTACATCTGCAAGGCTCATGATGATGGTGGAGAGTCAGTCCCTCTCTATAACATATGCCTTAGCCCAAATGTCACACTGCAAAGGTCAAGTGTGAAGGAAATGCTGTTATATTGTTTCTTGGGGACATGCCATGCATTGCTACTGGTAACATGCTTGGTGTATATCTGTCTTTGGCAGAGCTGTGAGTATTCCCCATGAACCTAAAACTTGATGAATAAGGGTGATGAAAATGTATTTGCTCATTTCTACTTTTTAAACACTGAGTGGGATTCAGGAGTAAATATGTTTTTTATTTTCTTGTAAACAATTATTTGAATCCTATCATTACCACATGACACCCAGAGATAAGCTGTTCATTAGTAAAATATTGAGTCTTGTCAACAGGACAATACCTTTAAAATAAGGGTCTCCAGGTCCGGCCATTGAAAGGACCAACTATACCAGGTTTTATGGACAACTACTGGCTATGTAATTAACTTTCATTCAAGCTAAATGTATTCACATGTAAATTGTGTGGCAATCCGGAAAACATAGAGTGGACCTATCGGCTGCGTTTGATACAGTTGATCACTCTATATTTCTCTCTTATCTGAAGCAGCTTAGCTTTCGCGCCTCTGATCATGACTGGTTTTGTTTGTATCCCTCTCACTGCTCCAACTAAATTTCCTCGGGCGGGCTTTCCTCCCCTACTCTCCCTCTTTCTCATGGTGTTCCCCAAAGCTCTGTCCTGGGCCACCTATTCTTTTCTTTATGCACTATTCCTCCTGCTTCCATTATCTCTTCCTTTGGGTTTTCCCATCATCTTTATGCTGATGACACACAGCTTCTTCTCTCCCTTTCTTCATTCTCCAACTCTATTCACTCCACTCTGTCTAACTGCATGCTCTACATCCAATCGTGCATGTCTCCTCATTACATTCAACTTAACTCACATAAAGCTGAAGTTCTTTTCTTTCCTGCTTTTACTAGACCCCCTTATTTCCCCTTTGTTAGCTATTTCCTGCCATCCTCTATTCCTCTTTCTGCCTCAGCCCATAATCTGGGCGTCATCTTTGACACTTCTCTTTCTTTCACTGCTCATATTTCGTATAGTTATAAATTGTGCTTTTTTCATCTTTTTAACATCCAAAAGGCTTGCTGGTTTTTTACTTTTGAGACTACTAAACTCCTCATCTCTTCTCTTGTTTTTCTCGACTCTTCTATTACTCTACCCTATTTCTTGGTCTCTCTGCCTCCCATGCTGCCCCTCTTTGTTCCATTTATCATGCTTCCTTTTGTGTATTGTCCACCCTCTCTCCACGGGATTCTATTTCTGCTGCCTTGCAGCACCTTCCTTGGCTTTCCTTTGAAGCTTGTTTGCCTTTTAATTTCCTTTGTATTGTTGTTAAATCCCTTACAGTACCGTTACTGTTCTTTGCACAGCGCTTTGGCGTGAGGCGCTATATAGATAAGAAGAAAATACAAATACAAAAAAAATCAAAATACAAAATGTAGCACTTGAGGAATGTACTTAAGCCGCCAAAGCAGTCAAATATCAAGCTGACTTGTCACTGCCTCTGTCCCAATCTTACGGTTCTTTCAAAGGCACCGTCATGCTGGGAAAATTGCTTCTTTGCTCCCTGGGTCCAATTCTGAGCCTCCTAGGAATCACTACCCCTATGAAACACTTCTACCTAACCCTTGTGATGCACTCTCATTACTTCTCGTTAAAAAGTAAGAATGCCCTCGATGTTAGTTGTAGTTGTTGTATGTTTTACCTGTCATCAATCGATGTATGTTATCATGTGGCATCCTCGAGTTCCAGCAAAGGTTCACTGACATGCGAAGGTCCATCACTGGGTTCAAAGAGCACCTGAAGTGATTTCTTATGATGTCACTGAAGGGGGTCAGTGGCAATGTGATGCTACTTCCGCCATACCTATCAGTCTAATCCTATGATGTCACTGGTCGCCTGATAGGCCACATCCCTCCTGATGGCACATACTCGTACGAATTTCGTAGGAAACACATTCACTTAGGGCCACTCTTTAAGCCTTACACCCAAATTAATACTCATAGGCAGGAAACCCCAAGATCTAACATCAAATAGCGCACTCGCAAGATATTTTTTGCAATTGGATGTGTTCTTGCGCAAGTGTAAATATGTAATTGATGCATACATTCTGATTCACAAAAGTGAATCCAAACGCGTGCATTTGTTGTGCACGTACAATGCACATTTGGCATTGTTTGTGACAATGCACATACATGGACGGTGTATGGTTTCACATTTGTGAGTGTAACCTGGACATTGCTGTCACAAAATCCACCAAAGAAGCGTTCCTGGGCTACATCGACACCATGGACATGAACAGCATGTTTCATGACCCACTCGCCACAAGGGCAACACACTTAACTGGCCACTACCCTCGATCCCACACATCAAGTGTCACACGCCCATTGATTTGGACTGGTCGGATCTGGCTGCCATCTCAACCTACTTGCCTTATATGGTACTCAGCAAGCATGGGCAACAGCACCCACCTCAATGACCCACTGCTCATTTAAGGACCTCTACACAGGAGGATTGGCGCTTACCCACATGCCAGACAACCGACACACACTTAAGAACACACGTTGGTTCTCTCTGCCTCATTTTCAACTTGGAAATTAGCACGCTTGTCGATCGTCATACCCCACCATAACAACTCCGTGTAACGACAACCCCATCCGCTCCCTGGCCCACAGGAATTGATGGACAGCAAACCCTCCATTCAGCAGACAGAGATGTCCAAGTTGTGAAACAACCCACCCTCCGATCTCTGTGGACTCATAGAAATACGCAGCATCAGACGTACCCTCATAAAACATCCAGCGACTCAAACAAGACATTAACAATAACAGATGCAGAATACAAAAGCAAAAGCCGCGAAAACTTCCAGGCAATTAAACATTGCTGCAATTGTTTCCCTGAACCACCAATTTCACTGATCCCAAGCACGCATCCTACAACCTCCTAACTTTCCCCTACTACATAACTACTTGTGGGCCAATGTTCCAGTGACGAGACCCCCATAACTATGGCCCACAAATAGTTATGTAGTAATGTGCAATGTACCAAGACTTGCTGAGGGTCTATTTGAGAACCGGAAGGCCTTAATTATTAAGACATTACATTGGATTAGGCATAAAAAGGTTGTGTTGCTATCATATATGACGACTTTGTTAAATGCCTCTCAAAAAAATGTCTAATGGTTCTCAGGATTATTTCCAAGTGTTTCTGACAAAGGAGCAACTTGTGCAGGGACTATTATGAATAGAGTTCCGGGCATATCCACCAGTAGGGTCCCAGATTGTTGTAAGGGGGCCTCATTCCCACAGAGGATGAATATTCGTATAACGCCCCATGGAAATGAGCTCTAAGACATCCACAAGGGCCTCAGCAATTTATTGGTTGCTGGGGCCAAGCTCTGATGACTGCCGAAACAAGGTTAGTGTAACCAATGGGAAACACAGTAAATGGGAGAGGGTCCAGCCCCAAGAGGGGGCAAGAGGGCCTAGGGCATGAGATTATGTGTGCCAAGACTCCCCTTTGTCCAAGGTGTGGAGGGGCCGGCGGTCAGGCTGGCCCGGGGGAGTTTGTGGTGCACATTCTATTGTGGAACATCACTGGGCTGGCCAGGAACATTATGTATGGTTAGCAGCTGGATTTTGTAAGAGGGTACAACAGTATTTGTCTTCAGGAGATCTGGGCAACAGAGGAAATTCACCTTCAGGGCTATACCGCCTTCGCAATACCTGTGGTTAAGGCACGCCGTGGGGGACCTAGTGAGGGACTCTTAATATGGATGGAAGACTCCCTAGATGCCAAACTACACCATATTGTTAATTAATACATGTAATTCTTTTTTAGAGATCCATCTGTATGTTAGGGATGGTTCAAAGATGTTACTATTAAATGTGTACAACAAACCAGGGTAAAGGAAAAGAGCTTGAATTGTTTGGTCTCCTTAATGAAAGAGTTCATTATTGAAGAACGAAACACCAAACCAACCCGAAGATAATTATTACTGGGGATTTCAACTTGCAGTATGAGCCTTTGGCACTAACAGAAGGTATTTGCCAAGATGAAGATAGTTTCTGGAATGTGGGGAGCCTCAATGCTGCACTCCCCAGACGGCCTAATAATAATTCTGTCGCGATAGCTAGCATTTTACGTTTTGAAATACACGAGGATGTAATGGGAGGTTTCTGGCGACTCACCAGCCAAACATACGTTTGGGAGCAGCCCCGTTCCTCGTTGATTGATTACATTGTGGTTAATTTGGAAATGCGGTTGCAGATAATGGAGTTGTCAGTACATGAAAGAGTGGAAAGCGACCATCGGCCATTGACTGTGGGGATTGCGGCTCAATCTTTTGGTCTGATGGAAGTGAGTATACCACTGGATAGTGTAGCACTGAGGCTAGTAGGAAATGCCAGAAAATTGATCAAGTGGGCAAAAATTCATACAACTGAGAAAGAGGCTGTAATCGATGAGTCTATTCTCAAATGCTAGAAAATGTAATATTGGACGAGGGTGGACCTCCCTATCATGTATTGGAATCGCATGCAATGCTTGTGGACAATGTAAGACCAGTATTTACGGCTAATACCAGATTGAACCGCAGGCACATAATACAAACCAATTGTTGGTACGATCAAGACTGCAGGAAGGCCAAGGAGAATTTGATTCAAAGTGTGAAAAGCGTTGCTGTGGGGGGCAAGGAGACAGTAATAGCAGCTTGTTCTGCCAATAAGGACGTGCTGAAAGAGAAAATAGAGGAATATTGTAGAAACACGTGGAATTCCCTCCTTCTAGCTACTATTGATAAAGATACAAAAAGATTCTGGAGTCTGGATTCTTACAGGGATGGGAAGCAGTGAGGGTCAAAAACATATCTAGTGCAATATTGCAGAATCAGTCTGGAACTCGCATTTCACATCGCTGTATGCGGAAGCAAGAGAGCGCATGGATATAAGTCACCCTACGACAGTTGCTAGCGAGGGAGACTTGGACGTGCTCAGATTAACAGTGGAGGAGGTTATCGTTGCTCTCAACAGTCAAAAAGCAGAAAAAGCTCCAGGTCCAGACAAGGACCGGGTGATTTTTATAAATCAGAACACTTGATATGGGCCCCATATTTTACTAAGCTTTTTAATCTGGGCCTAGCAGCAGATCTTGTCCCCCAGACATGGACCCAGGCTGAAATGGTGCCATTATATAAAAAGGGTGGTAGAGAGGACCCGGGGAACGTCTGCCCAATATCATTGCTCAACGTGGGAAGAAAGATATTTGCCAAAACATTACTGATTCACCTGGAGTCTTGGATAGAGGAAAGGAACATTTTACATCATTTACAAGCTGTCTTTTGGGCAAATATTAGTACAATTGACCAATGCCTAAGGTTGGGTACATTACATGATAAATATGTAACTGTAAGAAAAATTAGGCTATATGTTACATGTATTGATATAAAAACAGCTTTTGACAAGGTGCCCAGGGTGTTGTTGTGGAGCACTTTGTGTGATATGGGGATCCCCACAGCCCTCCTCAAAGCAATTCAAAGTTTAAATACAGGGTATAAAGCTGCAGTGAGATGGAGTGCTGAAGGGAGGCTTACCAAGACAATACCAATCCAAATATGCGCCCGCCAAGGCTGTGCATTGGCACCCAAGCGTTTTTGTATTTATAAATTTACCAACCTTGGCTGGGGAAAACTGTGCAATTTTAATATTCACAGATGATGCAGTATTTGTATTTTTGACTTCACAGGTTTTGGAAAAGAAACTGTTGGCGTTTGAGGAGTTCTGCTATATAAACAGGCTTTCTATAAATGTGAAAAAAACAAGACAATGGTTTTTAGGAAAACCAATACTAAGGGGGTGAACAGACTTTGGGGTCGATTCATGGAGCATACGTGCGCCGAAAATCCCAGCGCAAGCAGGCGCAAGGTGGCGCACGCTTGAGAAACCCAGCGCACGCGCACACGTGCGATTCAAGGAAGACGCTGCGCGTGTTTCCGGCTGTCTGTGCGCCAAATCCTTGCATGGCACACGCGGGCACACACTCCACCAAACGGCGTGCACTACGCGCACAGCAAAAGCACACATAGCGTGACGCACACAACCAAAGTGGGCGTAACAGTGGCCGTAACACGCAGCATGGGCAATAACGCGTGAAAAAAAAGGCGTAAACTGGGGAAGTAATGCAGGGAACTACACAGAACGCCCACAACCCATATTCATGGATTCGAATACAGGAAACCCGCGCACGGCAAAAGACGCACACAGGCGTCAATGCGTCCGCCACACAAAGGCAGGCGGAAGCGTCCCCGCGCACAGTATAAAAGTGCGCACAAACAACAAACACGAATATACAGCTACGATGAATGCCCCATTTGTCGCAGCACTGATCGTGGGACACCGCAGGAGGAGGATAATAGCCAGGGCACGCATTTTCGCACCACGGACAAGCCTTTTTGGGATGCCTGACGACCAGGTCTACGGCAGGTATAGGTTTCCACCCCATATCATCCTAGACCTGGTCAGGGAGTGGGAAGATGACCTTACATCCCCCACCCTTTGCTCTCAAGCATTGAGCCCCTTGGAGAAGGTGCTCAATGTCCTGCATTTCTTGGCCACTGGGTCATTTCAGCGGACTACTGCCATAGTGGGGGGGTCTCACAGGCCACGCAGTCACACTGCCTACACCAGGTACTGGCAATCATGACAGCAAGCCCCTCAGTCCGCAGGCACATATACATGCCCAGAACACCCACAGAAAGGCAGGCCGTTGTCCTGGATGTTTACAGGGTGGCACACTTCCCCAAAGTGCTCGGTGCCATAGATTGCACCCATGTGGCCCTACGTCCACCTAGGGCCACTGAGCACATCTACCGAAACCACAAGCACTGGCATTCCATCAATGTACATGTGGTATGCGATGCAAAGGGAATCATCACCTCTGTCTATGCAAACTACCCTGGCTCCACCCATGACAGTTTCATATACAGAATGTCCGCCCTGAACCGGGCCCTGGAAGCTGGGCAGCATGGCGACACATGGCTCCTAGGTGAGTACAAATGCCCTTGCACATGCATGCATGTCACACACACACAAATACACAAACCCCAATAATCACAACCATTTACACCTCCCCAGGGGACAGTGCCTACCCTGTGAGCAACCACATGATGACGCCAATCCGGAACCCCACCACACCACCCCAGGTAAGATACAACGCCACCCATATTGCAACTAGGGCCATAGTGGAGCGCACATTCGGAGTGCTCAAGTCATGTTTCCGCTCCCTTGACCGCTCTGGCGGGCAGCTACTCTATGCACCCCCAGTAGTGTGCAGGATCATTGTGGCAGCATGTGTCCTGCACAATGTTGCAACACGGCAGGGCGTACCGGTGGACATGGTGGTGCCCCCAAATCCCCAACCACAGGCACAGGTGCTGCCCATGGGAGGGGACAGGGCATGTGGCGAGGAAGCCCGGACCCAGCTTGTGGCCAGACAGTCAACTGTCACAACCTTACCACCCTGAGATTGTTGCCATGGAAGTGCCACATTGTCTGCATCCCTAGCTACTTAAACACAAGCTATCCTGTGTGACCAAAAGGCACACATATGACATATGACATGACATGATATGGCATTTGTAACGTGCCTATACACAAGTGTTTCAAGGTGCAACGAGGCAGGGAGGGGGGAACAAGGGAAGACAGACAACGATCCTACTAGGCCAGGTGTCATTTAGATTGCGCAAGTGCAGGGGTAGAGGGAAGGGAAAAGTGCAAGGGGAAGGGGAGGGGGGAGTGCAGTACAGGGTAAGTAGAATAAAAAACAAATAAATAGGCCAGCTGTTGGCAACTGCAAAGGTAAGTGCAGACAAGTGCTGGGAAGGGGGGCTGTAGGGATAGAGAGACAGTCCCGCAGTGCAGGGGTTGCCAGGGAGGCAGTGCAAGTGGAGAGTGGCTGGGCCAGGTACCGACGTTGGTGAGAGTGGCCCAGTTGCAAATTCAGTGCAGTTTCAGTGAAGAATTTAGCACTGGAGAGGGAGAGAGAAAGCAGAAGCAAAGAGGAAGGTTTTGAGGTGCTTCCGGAACCGGAGATGGTTCTCCTCAAGTTCCAGGGTGGCCGGAAGGCTGTTCCAGAGGGAGGCCCCTGCCGGGGAGAGAGATCTACCCCCAGCTCGTTGCTTCGAGAAGCGGCTGACCCTGACATGCAAGGTGTGAATCACACACACCTGCAAAACAGGCCATGACCATCACTGTTATGTCACTCAAACCCTCCCAAACCACAACATGACATGGCAAGCAATAGCCATACACCAACACATTACCAAGAAGGTACACATTGCCATGTTAAAAATGTACACTGGCATCAGACAATGATGCCTGAAATGGAATCAGATGAAATGGCTGACCAACAACCTCCCACTCAAAATAAGTCATTCCCAAATGCATTACAAAAGTTGTAGCCGTAACATAACAATGAATGCCTGTCTACATGCACATTGTGCATTGCGAAATCAACACTGCAGCTTCTGTGTGCTGTGTCCAACTCCTGCAACACACTGCTCAGCGCACAGCACAGTGAACAGCTATTGTGTGTGATTGAAGTAAAGAGGGGCAAATTAATGTGGTTTATATATTTTATTATCTACGTTTTATAAAGATACTTTTTATGCTAATATTATAAATAAACAAGGGACACGACGTGTGCGTCTTCACAGCTTCGCTTCTCCTCCAACTGTAGTTTCCCTGCGTTCCATCTCGTCACTTCCATTCTTCTGCACGAGCATACTCTCGTGCAGATGCACGCTATTTCACATGTGAGGATACTACACATCTCCCTTCTTTATATAGAAGAACTCTTTGGCATAGTTCTCATTATCCTACATAGTCACAAAGATATCTTGGTGGTCTGCATTCTCTTCCCGACCTGGATCTTATCCTGTTACTTCTTTCTTGATACTCATCTGGATCTGTTGCCAAGGAAGGAACTCTCTTAGAGATTCTGCTCAACACTTCACTCTCACCTCGCACATTCCTATCATCAATGTCAACAGTTGTACCAACTCTACTTCTCTCACTATCCATTTCACCCAAGTCATCAGACTTACTTCCCCAACATTGATCATTTATATCCATTACCCTTTCATTGTTCCATACTCTGCCATCCTGGGTCCTAATAGCATGGGAATATATCTCTACCACTCTCACGGGCTTGGACAATTTGCAACCATCTCTTCTCAAATTCACAGGTAGTTTTATCCTCCCCCAACCACCCACTTGAAATTCAGGTAATTTCCTAAAGCGTTTTTTATCATGCATTTTTTTGTTGTCAATTTGCCTATGTCTAATATTCTCCTTTGCTATCTCTATTTTATTCTCACTTCTCACAAGGTCATTCATCCACCCTGGAGACATGTTTGTATTGGCTTTCCTGCCTCTATTGAGTTCAAATGGCGTGACTCCAGTGGAACTGTGAGGAGTGAATCTGTGGGCTAACAGAGTCTCTTTGACTGCTACCTTCCATTCCTTTCCATTGGCCCATGCCAGTTTTATAGCATCTTTTATCACTCTGTTGAACCTCTCCACAATACCATTGGTTTGTGGATGGTAAATGGCGCACAATTTATGGTAGATGGCTTTACTTTTCAAATACGTTTCCATTTCCTCAGATTTAAATTGTGAGCCATTATCTGTGAGAACTATTTTGGGATAACCTTCTCTTTCACACACTTCTTCCATGAACCTTATAACATCACGTGTGGTAACTTGAGGTAAGCATTTAATTTCAACCCACCTGGTTAACATGTCAATTATTACTAAACAATACGTAGCACACCCATCACTCCAAACGGGACCAATCACATCCATAGCTAATTCACTCCACGGACTCTCAGGGACCTCTCTCAAAACCATTGGATATTCTGCACCCTTGCACACTTTATCGCTCTTAGAGCAAAGGATACATTTTCTAACTTGGTCTTCGATCAGTCTATCACAACCGGGCCACCAATATGTGCTTCTGATTCTTCTTTTGGTCTTTACAATGCCCTGATGTCCTTCATGAGCCATTGTTATAATCTTTTCTCTTAGGTTGGTAGGGGGTATTATTTTGTCTCCTTTCATGAGATAATCACTTTGAAGGTATAATTCTTCTCGTACGCCCCAAAAAGCCTTTACTTCTGGAGAAAGTACTTCATTCTTCTTCCATCTCACTTCTTTGACCATCTTCACAACTTCTAATAGAGTATCATCCTTCACCATGCCATCGCTCCAATCTTCCTTGGATACAGCTTGGTTCGATATTTCACACACAGCTTCTTGATCTCCAAAATCTTCTTCAACATCATTAAGATTGGTCAAACGAGACAAACAATCCGCTGTAATGTTCTTTGAACCTGGAATGTATATAACTTTGAAATTGAACTCCTGAAGTCTTGTAACCCATCTCCTAATCCTGCTGGATACTCTGTCCAGGCCTTTGGTACTGAATATTTCCACTAAAGGTTTATGATCTGTGTGTATGGTGAATTGTACCCCCCAAACAAAAGATCGGAATTTCTCAATGGCCCACTTGATTGCCAAAGCCTCTTTCTCAATTGTGGCGTAATTCTTTTCTGGTCCTTTAAGTAACCTTGATGCAAAAGCAATTACTAATTCTTGTCCATTATAATATTGCGATAAGGATGCGCCTAAACCCACGTCGCTTGCATCAGTGGTTATTACAGTCTTCCTGCCTCTAACATAACTTTGCAGTGCCGGGGCTTGGGCTAAAGCCTTTTTTATGAATTGGAATTCTTTCTCACTCTTCTTATTCCAGATGAATTTCTTATTCATTTTCATTAGACTCCTCATTTCAACAGTGTGGTCTGAGAAATTCTCTATAAACTTGGCGTAATATTCTGCCATTGCGAGAAAAGTTCTTAGTTGATCTTTGTTGTCTGGAGTATTCATGGATCTGATAGATTCTGCCAAGTCTTTCTTGGGTCTAATACAATCACCAGATATTACATGTCCTAAATATTCAATCTCTTTTCTATTGATTTTCGATTTGGCTTCACTCAAGACCATTCCAGCCTGGTGTAGTTTGTGCAAAACTCTGTTCAACCTCATATCATGTTTGTCTTGATCATCTGCAAAAACCAATACATCGTCTTGAAAAAAAACTACACCTTCCATATCACCAAGTATATTCTGCATTATTCTTTGAAAAACTGAAGCTGCTGATATTAACCCAAATGGCATCCTGCGAAATTGATAGAGCCCCTCTGGCGTGATAAAAGCCGTCAAAGATTTAGAATCTTCATGTAGTTTAATTTGGTGGTATGCCGCTGTGAGATCTAGTGTGGAAAAAACCCTTGCAGGGCCCAAAGTGGATATTAGTTCTTGTATATTGGGTAATGGGTGTCTGTCGGGAATCACACATTTATTCAACTCTCTCATGTCGACACATATTCTTATTTTTCCTGTGGTTTTCCTAACAATGACCAATGGTGAAACCCATTCCGCTGCATCAATTTTCTCAATAACTCCTTGCATTTCCAATTTGGTTAGTTCCTCTTTGACTTCCTTCTTGAGAGCCAACGGAACATTTCTGAGCTTCTGGGCCACAGGTCTTGAATCCTTCTTTAGCAGTATGCGATGTGAGAATCCTTTTAAACATCCTATTACATCATCTCTAAATATTTCCTTCTTTATCTTCTGAATGTCACCGATGTGTGATCCATCGATTTGGTAAACCATTTCATCAGCATTAGGGTCTAAACGGACCTTGAGTAATTTCTGGTGTGTCCAACTGAGTAGTGCAGACTCCCCGCTTTCAGATTTATAAATGCGACCACTTGCTTTCCTCCCTTTGAAGTCTAAATTTGCAACGAACCACCCAAGCAATTCTATCCTGACTCCACCGTATGCTTTGGGTTTTACATCAACTTCATGTAAATACTCTGGGCCACATTTCCTCCATATCTCTTCTGGTATCAGCGTATACTTCGCTCCAGAGTCAACCATCATATTGACTGGAAATCCATTCACAACAATTTCAGTTCTGGGGCTCTCTATGTGTGTGTCTTCATCAGTAACCATGAATACACATTCTTCTTCATCGTCATCATCTCCAATCCAGTTAGAGGATTGTTCTTGTTCGCCATTTGGGTTGGTCCTACAGCACTTTGCTATGTGACCTTTTCCCCCATGCCTTCTGCAAATCATCTTAAGAGCAGGGCATTCCTTATTGTCAGCCCAGTGACTTGGGCTACCACATCGGTAACATCCTCTTTGTCTGGTCCTTCCTCTACCATCCTGGGGAAACATGCTCCTGTTTTGACGTTCACCTCCTGACGTAGACGTCCTCATCATGTCGGGTCTATTCCCTCTCCTAGATTCGACTCTGCCAGGTCTTCTTGTATTGGCTTGGTTGTTGTACGTATCTCTACTCTCAAAGGATCTTCGCCGTAAATTGCTGGTGTTGGGTATTGTTCCGTCTCTTTGTGATCTCACTTTCTTTTTCTTGTTGCCTCTAATTATTCCAATTTCTTCATCTTGGTCTGATTGTACAAGACTGATCGATGATTTGATTGATATGTCCTTCATTCTATTTTCTAAGGTAGAAACACACGTTTCTGTATGCTCCACTTCCTTGGCTAATCTAAGTACAACATCGAGTGTGGGATCATCTTCAGACCAAAGTCTCTCCCTGACCTTGCTGCTCCTGCACTCAAGCATAAATTGGTCTCTGATCCTTTCATCGAGTTGTTGGTTGAAGTTGCAATTCCGGGCCATTTTCCTCAGAGCAGTGACATATTGTTCAACAGATTCTTCTTTCTCTTGAACTCGCTTTCCGAATTTGTATCTTTCTAGAATGGTGCTCATTTTCTTGTCGTAATGTTTATTGAGTTTGGCAATGGCAGTTTCATACATGTTCATGTCCCCTGTTTCATCTTCTGTGAGATCAGGCAAATCCTCAAATTTCTCTTGGCCCGCTGGTCCTAAACAATGTAATAGTAAAGACTTCTTTCTTTCTATACTGTAGTTCACTCCACAAACTACATGTGCGTAATGTTCAAAAGCTTTAAGCCATCGTTTCCAGGGAAGTATAGGTTCACCAATTTCCGGTAAAAACATGTGTGGTGGCTGCACACCTTGCATGGCCATTTTTGATTGTATTTAATTGGTTCAAGGATTCAGTCTAAAGTCTGTATTTTGTACGATCTCGAACCCTTTATTTATTTTTTATTTTTTTTACTGTGAAGAGGAAGAGTGTGAGGAGTAATGAGGATTGCTGAAGAATGTAATCAAGAATGTAACGTAGGTAACTTCGTGAGTTTATTTTAGCTTAATTTTAAATTTCCACTGTGAAGAGGAAGATCACGATGAGTGATGAGGATTACTGAATACTCGACGTGGAGTAATGCGTAATGACGATGGAGTCCGAGATGGTTTCCCGGAAACTACGACGTAGTGTGCGTAGATTTAGGCAGGCAAAGGGTGGGCACACGGCAGTGAGCGGTGAAAAAATTAACTGGGTCAACAGTTGGGCCCACCTCCTCTGAGAGCACGTAATGTTTATTGTGCGTAGGACGCGGCGGTGAATGAGGCCAAAAGTCAAACAGCTGGGCCCGCCCCCTCTGAGAGCACGTAACGCGGTGTGCGTAGGACGCGGCCAAAAGCAGTGAATAAATTATCTCTACCGTCAGTCTGGAGATGTGCGCTGCAGGCGATCGCGGCTGAGATGCGAACCGCGTTCCTACCTGCAGTGCGGCCGGAGATCCTTCTCAACGGCCACTATTGTTTCTTCTTTTTATCCTTGTCGCCATTGAAGTAAAGAGGGGCAAATTAATGTGGTTTATATATTTTATTATCTACGTTTTATAAAGATACTTTTTATGCTAATATTATAAATAAACAAGGGACACGACGTGTGCGTCTTCACAGCTTCGCTTCTCCTCCAACTGTAGTTTCCCTGCGTTCCATCTCGTCACTTCCATTCTTCTGCACGAGCATACTCTTGTGCAGATGCACGCTATTTCACATGTGAGGATACTACAGTGATGCACACCCTGAGCATCACATCTAAGCGACAAACCACATCAAAAAGCAAATTAGGCATGTACAGGATCCATAATTGGTCACAGAACATGTGCTGCAGGGACACAGTGGGCACCAGAAGGCAAACAGAGTGTGCACGTGGATATACAAGGGTGGTTGTACATGTAGTGCATCATAGTGCGAGTGTGTGGGTCAGTAAGGACATGCACTCAACATATGCATGTGCAATCAAGTGACCATCAGTGTCCTCTACACATCACATGTGAACATTCACCATGTGTACACCCCAGCATGTCAAACCACAACTATCCCCTCACACCTGAAAGGTAAACACAACACATGAACAGGCATTGATCAGCAGAACACAACATGTACATAGGATACCACAATTACAATGTCAGTGTTCCCATCACACTGCAGGGCAAGGCAACTATCAACAACAAAACACCCCCCCCCCTCACAAATCACCATGACCCACTGAACAACTGCACCTGGGTCATGGAGCCTTCAACCCTCAATTTCACCTGGCCACAGGATCACCCTTTCCCTTCGTCACCATCTCCCACCTTGTGTGTAAAAAGGTGCCTGCACCCTCAGAGCCCACCTTCATTTGCAAAAACACAAAATCCAAGGCAGAAAAACGAACCAGAACAGCCTCCAGTAGATGACTTGAAGTAGCAGTACCTCACAAAAGCCAAGTACTACCACAATGATGTAACAACCAAGGTAGCACAGTAAAACAATGTCACAACAGGATGTGAACCATGTGTGGTACATAACATAGAATGATGCACCACGAACGGATGTGTACTGTCACAGCTCCCGTGTACAGGCGCAGGAGTGGCACGAACCAACCACCCCCACCGTGGCCCGGGTGCCTGCAAGGTCAAACTCACACAGGCCTCTGAGACCCTGGTGGGGAAGGAGGGTCAGGGATATGCAGTCGGGACAGGCGTTGGCACACTGGATAACTGGAATGAGTGGCAGGAGAGGGGAGGAGGAATGACACGTGAAAGTAGGGAATGCACGAAAATGTACTTCCTGCATGAACACATACACAATACGAACAAACTTGTACATCATTGTCAGGGCCTTCCGGCGTCTAGGCTTAGGAGTGGCACGAACCAACCACCCCCTCTAGGGTTTCGGCGCCTGCAAGTTTGGGGCTTACACAGGAATCTGCAACCCCAGCGGGGAAAGAGGGTTAGGGAACGTTGGTTGGATAGGTACGGGAAGCAGGAACACCGGGTAGAGGGTACAGGGTTTAGAATTGGATAGGACTCCGGGTGATTAGGGGAAAAAAAACATACCAAATTGAATTACACATTCATCCATGCATTAGTGCACCCCCCAGCAAGCCTATGCAGAGCAGTTTGAAAGAAAAACAACAAGACACTTAGCTCTGGTTTTGAGTGCTGGCCTCCTGCCTGCGATCTCTCAGGTCCGGTTACAGGAGCACTTCAATGCTGCAAAGAGAGCCACAGTTAATAATCTGTGCGTGCCCATAACACAAAAACACACCACCAAATATGCCCCATAGCAACAAACTACTCTACAAACAGACAATCTGGTGTGGATGCTTCGTACCCATATGTAACATTACCCCTGTGATGGGTCATACACAGTCAATGCAGTAAGTCAGCCGCCGGTGGGTGCGTGGCAGATGGAACACCAATGTGTCACAATTCACACAACATGCAATGTTCCCTGGGTAAGCAGACAGACCCATATAGCAAGGCATGACTTCAGAACAAGTCGTGTTCCACCATGATGGAAACAAAGTAAGCAGTGCATGTTTCAAAATGTACATGGAAAGGAAATGCACTGCACCCGAGTATGTCCCATGCTGTATGTCCCTGTGAGCTGCTCCTTTCCATGTCTCGGAAGGCTACATGGGTGATAAAAGTGCCTCAATGGACCTTGGTGTACCGGAGGGTATGTGCCACTGCCCCTGCAGGTGCCCCAGACAACCTTACAATCAAAAGCCATCAGTCCACCAACACATCTGAGCTGTATTGTGTGCTTCAACACCAATATTCGTCCAAGCTCAGCCTCAGTGCTGCTACTAAGCCTGTATGTGCAACTGGCCTGGTGGAAGCTTTGCTGTGTTGTGGCCCCCCTGTGCTGCTCACCTTGCCTGGAGTTCCTTGGAACACGTCAGAAGTTCTAGGATGTATGTCTGCAATCCCTGTGCCTCTGCTTGCGCACACATGTGCATGTGGGCACCAACAAACGTGTCCAGAATCCAGACTTCCAATGGGCCATTGGGTCTGCTGGCAAAGGTGGTTTGGAGGCTCATCCCCCTGCAGAAAGGGCATGAAACACATGAATAATGCTTTAAAGTCATCTGTGTGTGTCTCTTCAGGCATCTCATTACTGGACCATGTCAGAGACGTACATCAGAAATCACACCATCAGCCCATCTTTCACATCCAAAGTGTGGAACACACTATCTACGGCATGAATTGCAACAAGCACGTGTACAGTAAAAATAAGAAACATACTACACAATGCATAGCAATGAATGTACACATTAATCATGAAACACCCCATCTAGCAAAAGCAGAACAGTGGTCAATAACACCGCAATCATCCCCACTAGGGGTGTTAACACAAGTTACACAGCACCAGACATGCCAGAGATATGACAGTCCAAAGCCCTTGTGTAATAGGCTGTCACACCGAACCATCCTTGCGAGCCCATGGATAAGGGAGGCAGGAGTGGCATATGTGAGTCAAGGACCCCAAGCAGCAAACACATACACAAGACAAGCCTGAAGGGCCCAGCTGGAACAGACAGTGGATGCTTTCAAAAGCCACAAAGCACTGCACCATCACATGAAAGTACAATAGACAAGCAATTTTAAACGATATTAACTAATTACACTAACTATGAAAAACCTACATTACCTAATTAAACTAACTATCAAACAGAAACTTAACTAACTAAACTAAAAGAAAAATCAAAAATGGCCACATACGACCCGGGGGGGAGGGGAGGCACCCAGGAGGGGGGAGGTACAGGGTGCTGCTCAACACCCACATGCGATGATGCTGAGCCAAAAAAAAAACCTCCATGGGCTCAACGCCTGCATAGCCCGACCTATGTGGGAGATAGATGGTCGCCCGAGTCTGGCTCATCCTGGAAAGGAGGACGTGGCACAGTAGCCTGGTCACGCCTAGCCGCACCTTGCCCCTCGACGGCAGCAAGTCTGCCGGACGGGTGAGCCTGGTTCTGTGTGACGATGTGACGTAGGTCTGCATGCAGAACCTCACGTGATACACGTGCTTCCTCTTGCAAGGTAGCATGTGTAACACAGAGTTCCTCCTGCAAGGCCTGGATGGACAACCGCTGCACCTCCCGGCAAGCCTGTAGCTCAGCTGAGATGGTACGCTCAAGCTGTGCAAACCTCTCCTCTGCCCGGTGCCTCTGGGACATCCTAAGGACACCCAGAGTGGATTTGAGGGAAGCATACCCCTCCCTCAGGGCATCCATGTGCGCCTCTGCGTGAGCAGCAATTGCTTTACGCAGAGACGACATTTCAGCCTGACGTGCCCTGTCTGAGGCCGCCATGCCCAGCCTGAGCGAGCGGGCCGTGGACCGTGCCGCCTGCTGCTGGAGAAGCACCTGCCTAGCAGGGGGGAGCACAGATCGGGCCACACGCTCCATGCTCTCAGCGATGTTCTCCATTGCTGCCCCCCTGCCGTTCTGAATTCGCATTCATGTCTCGCTTCCACTCAGTATACTGCTGTTGCGTGCGGCGACCCCGTTGCTGGGCTTGACCCCTGCGGGACCCAAGGACTGGGTGTCCTCGCTGTGTTGGCACCGCCCGCGGCTGCACGACTACATGCCCCTGTCGACGTGATGTCCCAGGCACATCAGTGACTGGTGTGGAGGGTGACCCTGCGTCCCGATCCACCACGGGCAGAGGAACCAAGACTGTCTGATCCCTCAGTGCAGGTGTCGCGGACAGAGGAGTGTCCACATCAGAATCACTCACCCCTGACACATGGACTTGATGCTCATCCAACTCGACATGGACGTCAGAGTCGTCATCAGGGCTGGACTCATAGGCAGCCAGAGACAAGATGGATTGTAGCACTTGGGGGTTTTCGTGGCCTACCACCCCACGACCCCCACTTGTGCCGGGTTGATGTAGTGGTAACAACCCTGTGTCTGGCATGACAACACCATCCTCCGCCTCCATTGCGTCATCACCTGAAAAATAGAGAGAAAAAAGGTCACTACACATGTCAGAAGCACACAACACACACACACACCGACAACAAACACATCAGGCAGACATGTGACACACAACATAGAACCTGGCATGCATGCTGGGTCAACTTTGAATTGCTTCTGTGATCAGACCTGTTGAAAGGTGGCAGTTTGCATGGAAGTGGGTCTATGCAGTGCAGAAAATGTGTATGTCACTCACTACCTACATGTACAAGGACTCCATGGTGTGTGTCAGGAAATGTGAAGGCAGTGCAAGGTCAAATTCAGGCATCACGTGCACTGTGCATTCAATGGGTAGCATATCTACAAGCAAAGCACCCCTCCACCCAAGTACAAAAGAAGGGATGCCTAGCATGGTATCAAAAGGCTGACCATAGACCTGTGTATTGACAGGCAGTGTTGACTGGCATCAACAGCTTAATGTGATTCAAGTGACAACACTGCAAATGATGATGGGACAGTAAGCAGGACACATGATGAAAACTCTGTAGGCCGCCCACGTGTGAAGAAGACACTACAACAGTCGGACAGAGTCATTGGCCATTAAACAGGCTGAGGCCTGTGACCCACACAGATTGTCAGACCCTAAACATGTGTGCAACGCAGTACTGAGCCACAGTTGACATGGGAAGGCTGATGAGATGCCATGCAATGTATGACACCCAGGACTTGTAGTACAGTGATCATCCAGTCAAGGACACATAGGGGCATGCGTGCAATGCACATGGAGGATGAATGGGCACTCATGTCCCTGTGGGACATCTGACCTATGTACAGTACAAGTGAGATACCCTGCATCAAGTACTAAGGCTGTACCACACAGCACATGTCTGGCAGATTGTACGCTGGAAGTTAGCATGTACACAGAACGCATGAACAGGAAAGTACACAATGGCAAGATTGAAGCAGACCAGTGCAAAGGTGGAACTGGGGTGCAGAGTGGCGGAGGAGGGGCAAGGGAGCATGCCTACATGGAGTACCCGCATGCAGGCAGAGGACACATCCACGTCAGTCATGCAATGACATTGTGTCTGGGCTGAGAGGAAGGTCACCCCACGCCACATACAGAAGGGCCAGTGAGCTGGAACATGGACCGGAGGGGTATACTTGTAACCAGCATGTGAGTAGGGTGCAATAGTGGTGATGCGGACAGTCCCCGTCTGCTCCACATGTCCAGCATCCAGCAGAGCAGACATGCATCACGGAAGCATTGCATTACTTACACATCAGAACCATGTACACATCACATGTAGTGGCAATCATGCACAACACATCCCACAAGTAAAACGCATACATCCTCAACAAACACACATCAACACTCACTGGACTGGGCATCAAAGTCCAGCATCTCTCCCACTCCTTCGACCAATTCAGATGGTATGACCTCCGCAACGAGTGACTCATGCGGAGTGAGCTCTTCCTCCTCTGGTGCAGGCCCACCGCCAGTCACCAGAGTCAAGTTGTAATTTGAGCCATGTTTAGCCTTAGCGCTGCGTTTGAGGTCATTCCAACGCTTTTTGCACTCTTGCGCCGTACGCACCTCGTGGCCGAATGAACTGACATGTTCCGCAACATGCTTCCAGTGGGTGTCACGGTGGGCAGCCGTAGTCTGACTATTGGCACCCACTACCATGTCACGACTGTGGCCCCGCACGTAGTCCACGAGGAAGTCCAGTTCCTGCTTGCAGAAAGGCTTCTTCCTCGAAGTGCAGGAGGTCGTGGCTGTGTGTGGGGTCCCAGCCTGTGCTGCAGGTGCAACCTTCCTCCTCTTGGACTGTAGCGCAGACCCTGGCTGGCTAATGCCGCCCTGACCAGTATGGCCAGTGGGTTCGGTGAATTGAGCCAAGGGAGTGGCAGGTGGAGGGACGACCTAAGGCCTGACTTGTGTCAGTGGCATCTGGGTGCCCTCTAATGGACCCTGAGCAGCAACATCCGCTGTGGCAGGGTCATTGACCGCAACGGTCCTGGTTGTCAGACTCACAACCGGGGTGTTGTTGGGTGCATCTGCCCCTGCACTTGCCAACACCCGGCTGTTCGGGGCAGCAGATGACATAACTGCCCCAGGGACACGTGTCTTGGTCAGAGCAGCCCTGCGTGCCCCTATGGTTTCCCTCCTGGTCTGTTGGAAATCTATCAAGGGCTCCTCAAGTGCCAACGCAGCCTGCGCTGGCAGACCCTGAGCTTGGGTGGTGGTGTCCACAGCTGCACCTGCAGCTACCACTACCCTTGGGCCCATAGCAGTCGATGGAACGGACTGCCGGGTCACACGGGCGCCAGTGCCAGATGCAGAAGCTGCATCCCCCGGAACCACAGGGGGTGGTGGCATGACTGCACCAACACATGGCACAACATTGTGCTCAAGTGGCGCACCCCTGCCTCTTCCCCCTCTGTGGCCACCCTGGACACCCTGGAGTCCCCCTACTCCCTGGTCACCATGGCCACGTCCCTGACCACGCCCGCCATGTGGAGTACGCCCAGCTGAGGCGCCCCTCACCTTTGGTGTCCTCCCAACCATAGCACAGATGTAGTAGTGCCGGCACAGATGGAGTAGTGCCAATGGGAGGTGTAGACCACAATTGACCTGGGCAATTGGGGTGAAGGGGGTGGGAAGCAAGATGTTAGCAGCCCCCCTGCACCTGCAAGGCTGTATGTGACCCCGGTGATGTAGTGACGGGTCACGCAACGCTCAGGCACCCCAAAACTGCAGTAAAACTGTGCACGCAACCCTGCAGCCTACGTGCGTGGAATCAACCTCCCGCAGTACGTGGTGGCACCCAGTAACACGAATAACGCGTACGCGTGGGACACGCAGGCTACTATGACCTCGAAAATGGGTGTGATACACAGGGGCACCCGCAGTGGGAAAAATAGCGTGTGCGACTCACCGTCTGACTAGCGCGATGCAGAAAAACACGCGTAGCCAATACCCCCGCCAAAAGAAGAGATACGTCCTTGATTGCTGTGAAGTTGTGATGGCGCGCAAAACAACATGAAGCAGCAACACACGTCGGTCTCCATGAAAGGCACGTACAGCGAACTGCTGCCCCCACTCACCTTTAACCCGTGCTGAGGGAAACACCCACACGCGTCACGTCACTTACGCGCATGGGCCCTTTCCTTGGATTACACGCATTCCCACGCTGATGTGCAGTTTTTCACCTACGCTGAAATGCCCGTGCACGCCCGTGCGCGTCACGTCACAGAGGCGCTTACACTTGAAGGGCCTTCGGTCCAATGAAATCGCGTATGCGTGCAGACACGCTTACGCGATAAGGGCCTTTCCTCGAATTACACGCTGACGTACAATTTCTTCACGTGCCAAATCACTCCGTATCAAGCTGGCCACGCGAAAACACACGGAAGACCACGCTCCTGCCCAAAAGGCTGAATCACTGCCCCCCAGAGCCCCGAGCACGCTCCCACCTGCCATCTGCTGCTGCCTGACTGCCTGCTGCCCTGGTGCCCTGCCATTTGGTGCCTGCACATCAACCATCTGCAGGGGTCCAGTTGCTGTGTCCACCCCTGCTGGAACAGAAGACTCCCGACTGGGATACCATCGCTCCACAGCCCATCCCCAGGACCCAGTTGCCCACCCACGCCTGCCTCGTGGGTCGCCATGTTGGGGCAAACACCATCTGAGACCACTGGCGACCCCCAGCCAGAGGGGCAGAGGGCCACCAGCTTTAGTCAGAAGGAAGTTGGTGTCCTGGTGGAGCTTGTCCTGGGGCATTATGATGCCCTCTTCGGATCATCACGCGCCGACAAGGAAGGACGGGACAGGATCTGGGACGACTTTGTGGTTGCCATCAACCCGGAGGGGGTGGCAACCCGCAACATCAAGCAAGTCAAGAAGCGCTGGGAGGACTTGAGGTCCAGGACCCTCATAAAGGCCCGGCACCTCGTGGAGGGGGGCCGGGGCAGCATGAGCGCCATCCAGCTGAGGGTCCTGGAACGCGTACGCCCAGCGCTCCATACCCAGATCCTTGAGAGGCAGACCCGTCTGGAGTCGAGCAGTAAGTGGCCAAGCATTGCTGTGTGAGACAGGGCATGTTGCAGTGTGCTGGTTGTCTGATACTTGCCTGTATGTGTGACATAGGCCATGTACGCGTGTGTGTGTGCAGGGACATCATGGTCATGCATGTGAGACCAGTAATGTGTGAAGCACACGGTTGGTGTATGTGTTTAAATGCAACATGGGGAGCCCTATGCGGAATGGACACATGAGAGCCTGCCAGTCTCTGTTCCTGGCCATGGGTGGGGGTGAGGGATGGGTGCTGATGCCATGTACATGTATGGTGTCCATGTCTGTGTGTCTGACCTGCGTGTCTGTGACTTGTGAATGCCATGGATGCATGACACATGTCTGTCACAATGTTCAGAATCACTGATGCAGCCTAGTTATCCTTGCATCCACTGTGTCTGGGGTGTACGAGTCCAGATGGATGAAAGTACGGTGAAGTGTGTGCATGTGATAGGCATGACCCATGATGCATGTGAGTTCAAAAACAACATTGTATGTTTCAAGAGTCCCTTGGACATGTTTGCTAATGTCCATAGCATGCGCCATGCCTGTTACTGCATGTGTTTTGCCTGCACTGACCCATGTGTTGTGTAGGGACATGATGGAAGTGATGTTTGACAGTGCCACTCATCTGCTATTGCTTCCTGTCTAGGGGACCATTGTACAGTACCCTGATGCTTGTGTACTATGTCTCCCTCCACACAGCGCAAAGTGAAGAAGAGGGCGGAGATGGCGCTATGGAGCAAAGCAGCGGGGATGCCCCCACTGCTGCAGCGGAAGGG
Source organism: Ambystoma mexicanum (assembly GCF_040938575.1). NCBI lineage: Eukaryota > Metazoa > Chordata > Amphibia > Caudata > Ambystomatidae > Ambystoma > Ambystoma mexicanum. The sequence continues at coordinate 269,095,525 of NC_090934.1, forward strand.
GTGGGTGAGCCCCCACAGGGGCTTGCAACGGCGGAAGACGGGGTGGAGCCATCCAGGTTGGTGGTTTCCACAGAGGAGGAGGAGGCCGCTACTGAGCCACACATGGGGCCTGGTGGGGGCATCCCTGCTGGTGCAAGTGGTGCAGTAAAGGGGCATGGGCAGGAGGCAGCACAGGTCGCCGTGGAGGTGCCTGTGCATGTCACTGTCCCTGACACTGTAACTGCACCTCCATGCACCAGCAGGGATGCCCCATCCCACGCCCGTCCGCAGGTAGGGGGGATGTCCATGTCATCTGACTCCCCTCCACCTGTGGACGAGGGGACCCCTGGCCGTATGGAGAAGGTCCTGATTGGTGTCGCGTTGCGCACGGGTGTCATTCGTGATGACGTGCGTGCTTCCCGGGGGGAGCATGCACGTCATCACAAAGAGCACCGAGCCAACGTGGCCCAGTTAGGAGCGGCCGTGGTCAGGGGTTTCGTACATGTGTCGGCCACTCTGGCGACCCTCTCCTCCTCTGTGGAGGCTATGCGCCAGTCGTTCTCCATGCCGTCTTCCGGCCCAGATGTCACCAGGGCCCCCTGTGGACCTGCCCTGACCAACGCAGCCAACTCGGTGGAGATCCCATCCCTGCCACAGTCGGGAGTCGGAGGTTCAGCATGGGTGGACACACCAGCAACTGGACCCCAGCAGATGGAGGATGTGACAGCATCATCGGGCAGGGCACGTGCAGGACGGCGTCGGTGGATTCCATCAGCCTGGATTCCGTCGTGCTGGCACAGGCAGTTGCATCAGAGGCAGCGGCAGGCTCGACGTGGGAGGCATCATGGCTCGGGGCCATCAACATCAGGGGGGCAGGCATCGGCCGGAGGGCAGGAGAACCCTGGAATGGGAGTGTCTTCCGTGTGGGAGTGGTTGGGCCAGCAGATAGGTGCAGAGCGGCAGCGGGCAGAGGAGGAACGGCTCACAATGGTCGGGGCGGAGAACTCCATGCGGAGGGCGCTGAGGCGGGCTGAGTGCCTCAAGGGTATTCGCAGGGAGTTGGAGCTGGACACTGCATTATCCCTGCGAGACCTCAGGGCCAGGGAACATGCCCGCCTCCAAGCCATTGAACAGGAGTTCGATGATGCCCTGGCCCATGACAACAACCAGTGAGCCGTCGGACTAGCCCACTGCCCTTGTAAATAGTTATGTAGTTAGTTTTAGGTTTCCTTTGCTTTTTTTTTATTTTGGACCTTTTGGACAATGAACCACATTTTTGTATATAGTTTTTTTATTAGCTAGTATTTTTAGATAGGTTTCATTTCTTCAGTTGGGATCATGGACCCTGGATTGTTTATCTGTATATAGTTGACTGTTGGATTATAGTTTTTTTTTTGGATTTACCCATGGAGCAATGGTTTTCGGTTTTGTTTTTCCCTTGGATTTACTTTTTTGAACTGTGACTTTGGACAACTTTCCTTTGGATTATGATTTGTGGTTTTTCATTATTTAACGGACATGCTGCTTTTGGTTTTTAATTCCCATTGTCGTTTGTTTATTTTTAATTCCATTTATGTTGCTTTTAATACGTTTTTTTCATCAAACTTCAATGTGTAGTGTCATCTCATTGGTTTCATGCATATCATGATATGGGTTTTGACATTCACTTACACCCATTGTGTGTATGTGAGGGACATGTGTTCATTTACATACTTGCCATTGGGGTTGTATCATGTAATTGGCATTTCTAAGTGGGTGGATGCAATACTTGGGTGGGTGTTTGGCATGTGGAGGCTGCCCATAAGGGCCAGGGATCTAGATTGTGATGACGTGTTGGCTGGGGGACAAGTGTCAGGGCCTGCGGGCAGGTGCCCCGCACTGCTGGGGGGTGAGGGTGCAGGGGGACATGAGTGGGACATGAGTGGGGGCCTGCTGGCAGGTGCCCCGCAATGCTGGGGGGTGGGGGTGCAGGGGTACATGAGTGGGACATGAATGGGGGCCTGCTGGCAGGTGCCCCGCAATGCTGGGGGGGAGGGTGCACGGGGACATGAGTTGGACATGAGTGGGGCCTGCTGGCAGGTGCCCCGCAATGCTGGGGGGTGGGGGTGCAGGGGGACATGAGTGGGACATGAGTGGGGGCCTGCTGACAGGTGCCCCACAATGCTAGGGGGTGGGGGTGCAGGGGGACATGAGTGGGACATGAGTGGGGGCCTGCAGGCAGGTGCCCCGCAATGCTGGGGGGTGGGGGTGCAGGGGGACATGAGTGGGACATGAGTGGGGGCCTGCTGGCAGGTACTCCGCAATGCTGGGGGTGGGGGTGCAGGGAGACATGAGTGGGACATGAGTGGGGGCCTGCTGACAGGTGCCCCGTAATGTTGGGGGGTCGGGGTGCAAGGGGACATGAGTTGGTGATCAGTAGTGCAAGGAGACATGTGCCTTTGCTGGGGGGCATGCCCATGTTGGGTGGGCTGCCTACGGGACATGACCAGGGATGCAGGGTAGTCCCCTGAGGTGTGGGCTGCCTGCAGGGGCCGTGGAGGGTGTACAGGGAACACCTGGGAGGACCCACACTGCCAAATCACGTGTAGGACTCCCTGGCACCCCCGAAATACACGGACCCTGCTGAAATCGCATGTGTAACTTCCCACGCACCCCTGAAATACACGTACCCTGCTGAAATCGCGTGTGAAACTTCCCGCGCACCCCAGTAATACACGTACCCTGCTGAAATCGCGTGTGAAACTTCCCGCGCACCCCAGTAATGCACGTACCCCGCTCGCACAGCGCCAATCGCGTGTGAAACTTCCCGCGCACCCCAGTAATACACGTACCCTGCTGAAATTGCGTGTGAAAAACACTGCGCACCACAGTAATACACGTACCCCGCTCGCACAGGGCCAATCGCGTGTGAAACTTCCCGCGCACCCCAGTAATACACGTATCCTGCTGAAATCGCGTGTGAAACTTCCCGCGCACCCCAGTAATACACGTACCCTGCTGAAATTGCGTGTGAAACTTCCCGCGCACCCCAGTAATACACGTACCCCGCTCGCATAGGAACAATCGCATGTGAAACTTCCAGCGCACCCCAGTAATACACGTACCCTGCTGAAATCGCGTGTGAAACTTCCCGCACACCCCAGTAATACACGTACCCTGCTGAAATCCCGTGTGAAACTTCCCGCGCACCCCAGTAATACACGTACCCCGCTCGCACAGGGCCAATCGCATGTGACACTTCCCGCGCACCCCAGTAATACACGTACCATGCTGAAATCGCGTGTGGAACTTCCCGCGCACCCCAGTAATACACGTACCCTGCTGAAATCGCGTGTGGAACTTCCCGCGCACCCCAGTAATACACGTACCCTGCTGAAATCGCGTGTGGTACTTCCCGCACACCCCAGTAGTACACGTACCCTGCTGAAATCGCGTGTGAAACTTCCCACGATCCCCAGTGATACACGTTCCCAGCTTGCCGTGCTGGTACAGGGTTAGCGCAGCCCTTTGCGCTGGATTGGGGATTTTGATGGCTTTTCCCTGCGCGAGGGGCGTTCTTGGGGGCGTAACTGGTGCTGCTGCAGGGTCGCTGCACCACTGTGCACCACGGCTGGTTTTGGTAGCTGGAATCCATGAATACGCTGTGCGCGGAAATGGATTTTAGCGCACACGGCTGGCGCAGGGATTCGCACGCGCACACTGTACGCCAGCCGCGTGCACCACTTATGTGCTAAATTCTATGAATTACCCCCTTAGTGTATCTCCTAAAGGGGGACATGTTAAAAAGGTAAATGAGTATAATTATTTGGGCATCCGATTTACAGACAATTGCACTAGGACTTCCCAAATTGCTAAGGTACACTTAACCGCTGTAAAGTTTGCAAAGTTTGCCTGGGACTATGGGAATGGGGCGGTAAAAGTATCCCTGGAAGCATATGCCGCCCAGGCCAGACAAGCGGGGCCGAGTTGTGGGGAGGAATGAATTGCAGTAGACTAACCATAAGTGAAAATAAATGTATTAAAAACTAGTTGGGGGTACTGGCCACCAGGGGGTGCAGAGACAAACATGGTTCCTGAGTGAGCTCTGCCGCTGCGGCTCCGATAAGTGGATTGAGCCCTCACTTGTGGGCCCCCCGGCAGAACAAAATCACGTAGCTAATGTGGGAAGATCCCCCCACTTCATGAGGAAAATCCCGGGAAAAATCGGACCAGAAATCGATCCGAAAACGTTGTTTGAAAATACGGCCTGCCGGACCAGAAAAGTGAAACCGAAATCACGCAACCACACATGTCGGGACGGAGACCGGCTCCCCACCAGGACCTAAGGCCCCAAAGTGATCTCCAAGGCACAGGAACCAGAGGAATCCCTGACATCTGAGCAGACTGAGGAGGGGGATACCCCTTGCTGCGAGGCACCCGATCCCGAACAACTGCTATCTGCACTGAGCGCTGTAGGAGGCCACCAGGAGTCCGGCCCCAGTCATGCGTTACCCTACTGGGGTTGAGGCCCATTGTACAGGCCACAAAGCAACACAGTGAGTGGGAAGCGCCTGAAGACCCCCCCTCACCTGAATAAGATCAGGAACGGCACCGGATGCCCCCAACCGCTTCTGCGACGGTCCACGATCCACATAGCGCATCTGCGCATCATACACGGCCCCCGACGGAAAAAGGACATGAGGTAGCAGCACACGGCGGACTAAACGACTAGACTCCCTGCGGCTGCAAAGCTACAGTGCCCATCAGAACATGGATGAATATCACCCCACACGCCTCGATACCAACGCCCGATGCCCAGCATACATGGGGGGAGACTTTAAGTCATAACCGCAGCACATTAACATCCCCTCTACAGAGCGCCTCACGAGCGAGCAAAGGGATGGTGGCCACGTGCAGTCACATGTGGCCCAGAATTCTCGGAGAGAGCCTCTAGAAACAATGCATATGCTATCTTCCCACCACTATCCCTAACCTAACTGCATAAAAAGAATGGGAACTTGTTCACTTTGGTAGCGCTGAACCAGGGTGCTCAAGTAGACTTAAGCCAAGCCTAATATAAGGCAGCTACCACGCTGCAAGCCCCCTCACCCTTTGCCGACAGGCACAGATTGCACAACGACCTTCTCCCAGTGTGGCCCAACAGACAGGAACAAAAGATGGCCCACCTAGAGAAAAATCCCCTCTGGATCTCCCCAGAGGGTACAACAGATCAAGGGCACTCAAACTTGGCAATGAATACAGTCGGAGCAGACCCAGCAAAGCCTCATCAACGCACCCAGGTCCTGAAATTATTCTGAAGGCATACCCTAACAAATTTATACAACGTGACACCACGGTCTGTCTCATAATACAGTAGGCGGTAAGGGGGGAGATCCAACCCACTACATAACAGGTTAAAGTATAAAAGGCAACGGGAAAAGGCTGCACTTTAGAGCAACGCTTCAGAGAGAGACATTAATGAATCATCTAAACCAATATACAATGGGAAAAACGACGGTATACCCAGCAGAACTGCACTGTATAAGGGATTTCAATCAGGCACTCACCCAGTTCTTGCCTAGCATGTAGCGCGCAATGAAACCTTTATTTATTTTTGTCTATAAGTTCAATATTCTGAATGACAAAAACACTCATATCACACCCGTCTCAAAATAGCCCCCAGGTCACACTGAACCAGGAATCAGGCTAGTTTGTAAAGGGAAATATTTATTTATTTAATATTCAAATCACGGCTCATGGCTACATTTTTAAATGTGTTGTGGTTAATATCCATTTTGAGGTTATTGTTTTCTTTGATTCATGTTTATGTTGTTACCTGGATGATAGCCTGTTGGCCTAGTAACATTTTCTTTGTATTTGATATGTTTCTTTCTTGTTGAAAATAAGAAATAAAGTTTGAGAAGATCCTAAAAAGAAAAATATTCAAATCACACATAAGTTTAATGTATATATATATATATGGGGCAGCAATCACCCACGGGGTGACAATACAATTCAAAAAATAAGCAAAGAAACTGAATTCACTTATAGAAATGCAGAATAGAAACACAGGAAAAAGAACAGTTTTGCTTTGTGCACAGATGGCATTTAGGTCAATATTCCCACTGCAAAGTTTTGTTTAAATACAAATGAGCAATCCTACACCAATGTGAGTAACCAATAGGTATTCAGGAAGGAAAGACACGTTCTAGAGTTTATACGCAATCTTCCCTCCCCAAACAAGAGAGGAAAACTGTTTTGCCAAATGACACTTTTAAACTGACAGGTGAGAATGGCTTTGTAAAATAATGCAAAAGGGTGAAAAAATGACTAAATTGAGAAAAGTTCTAAGGAAAGCAACACTAAACAGGTCCAAACACACATGAGCTATGATATAAACAACAATACACACTTGAGATCAGGATAGGATGGAAGAAGCACTTTGAAATGAGCAAAAGACACATGTAACTTTGGCTAAAAATGCAAATTCGCTGCAAATATTTGCTATATGATGTTGTAGAAAAACCAGTCAAATTCACTGTTCCACAATGTTGTGGATGTAGCTAAGGATCTTAGGTATCAGTCAGAGTTGAAATTCTGTTTCTATCTTTAATATTGAAGAAGATATAGAAGTTTTAGTGAGAGGCGTTTTTTCCAAATTTGAAGCGAAAATGAAAACAGGAATTTGGTTTTAAAAATGACAGATAGGTTTTCTTATACTATATTATTGACTATGAAAAAGAAGATGCCTCACATGAAACTTCACAGCTACGTGGCAAGCGCAACCAGTCCGTGATGGATATTCGATGTCTGGGATTTACTTTAGTTATTCAAAATCACTAAGGAGTTATGGTTTTGTAACACAGATGAGAGAAACGTCAGTGCAAGAAGGATTCTAACAATATTAGGGTTCTGAATTTAAAGATGGGAAGGGTTGGGATTGGGATAATACAATACAGATATATTATGGGTCACTGTTCTTCCTATTCATACTTACAGTCCTTTGTAATTACATTGGACTGTTAGCTCTGGTCATAGGGTCTATCAGGTCTACCGGCAGCAGGGAACCTCTGGAGGGATTTGGATCAGCGGCACGGTTCTGGTCAGTTTTGGACTGCACCTCAGACTGGATTAGGATGGGTCTTTCTGGTTACTGGAAACGGCAGATGACAGGATCCAAGTTTCAGCGGGCAAGCTTTGATGGTAGCAAGCCAAGCTGAATCAGAATTATTCTTTTAAGTTCTGGAGGTTTGCAATTGGGTCAAGCTAGCAATAGTTCAGCAATGCTAAATCTGTATTCTGCAAAGAAATCTGGATCTTCAAAGAGTTCTGGAGTCAGCTACAAGATGAAGAGTTCTGGAATAAGGTGCTGCGTGGACATCTGGATGTGTTCTGGAAGCAGTGTCTGTCTATGTGTAGTGAAACTCCTATATTTATCCATTACAAAGTTTATGGCATGGGCAGAACTTCAAAACACACCCCCATGTCTGTGGATGGCTACAAGCATGTGCTTTGTCCTGGTTGGAAGTCTGAACAGAGCTGTCATCTTTTATGACAGGATTTAGGAACTCCCACCCACCTTGATTTTTACCAAAACATAACTTTTGCACAAATGTACCTTTCTAACATTATGCACTGTAATACATTTGGACACACATGTTTTATATTCGATTGTCTACATTCACATTCATTCCCCATCCCTGTGCGAGCTGTCTTGGTCATTCTAAGGATTTTTTTTATCAATTTCAACTATAACGTTTGGATTAACTATTTCTACTTTGGTACATCTCTGGGCACTGATTAGTGGATCATGCACGTACAATTTTAGGTTTGCAACTTCTGCTACAATAAGACATTTTTCATAACTTTGGTTCCATAAATGGTACAAGTTTTATCAATGGGCCTCATCACGACCTCAGTGGTAACCCTTAAATCCGGCGGTCGCGCTTTTACCGCCGGATTTAAGGGTCCGCCGAATCAGGGCTTCGGCGGATTTCGTCCCAGCTCTTGGCTGGGGGAAATCCGCCGAAAATACGCGCTATTACCGCCGGCGGGAAATCCGCCGGCGGTAAAAGCGCAAATTTTCACCATTGAGCCCAATGGGGAATGGGGCATTCCCGAATGGGATCAATGGGGAATGGGGACTTCCAAGTCCGCCCAACTCGTGATCCCGCGCTATTAGCGCCGGGGGCTATGGCGGTCGCGCTAATAGCCCCCACGCTAATAGCGTTAGCGTTACCGCCGAGGTCGTGATCAGGCCCAATGTCTTTAAATCACAAGGCTGAAATTAGTTTAATAAGTAATTTCAGATTTGTTCCTCTTTAGGTTGCTCAGTTAAAGATTTCTAAACTTTAATCAAACATAAGAATTTAACATCAAAGTCCTACTTTGTAATCTCCGCTTCTCAGGTAGCAGCTGTCCAGTCTTTTGATCAGGGGGGTGTGTTCCCTTCCTGAGGGAGGTGCCTGCCTCTCCCAGCAGAGGTCAATGCTCAGCCTGTCCTTTGTTCTTTGGCTCAGCCGCAGACAAAAGTCCACTGAGGTCCCATTGTACTGGTTGTTGTCATTATGCAGGAACCATTAGCATCACTTAAGCCTTCCTGTAGCAAGGTAGTGTCAAGCTGAGATGTCAACTTTCCCAGGCCAGGCACTCTCAAATCAGAATTAAATAGTTGATTAGCTCCAGACTGAGTTCCTGTAAAATTCGCCTACAATCTTTTATTTAAAAGATATAAAATGAACAGAGTTTATAATGGATTTTCATATTTTAAAGGAATTAAGGCCTTCACAGAAAAATGCTTTAAACAGGCGGATTGTTCACTTCCTTAGGAAAAAGAAAACACGTTTAAACTGGGTTTAACAGCCAATTTCCTTAGGCGGCTGTCAGGCAGTGATGCCTTGATTCCTCTGACTGCCTGGAGAGTCCATGATTTCAGCACACTTTCCTTTCCATCATTCTCTGGGAAAATGACTGAATTTTTAAGGGCATTTTTGGAGTTTGCCCCTCTGTGGCCTTCTTTCAGCTGACAGATAACAGATGACAGATAACAGATGATAGCAGTGATTCTTGTTTTTACACCAACTTTGCCTGTGTGTGTGGCAGGGTGTGCAGCTCTTTTGTGGTTTATGCACCATGCGCAATTTTGCAGATTTAGTGTGTACGAGGGTTACTGCCTCCAGTTTTCTTTCCCCATTGACAAAGGGGTGCAGTGTGGCGCATTGGTGTGGATAAAAATATTCCACATATCCCCCCAGACTCCATCGTGACGTCTAGTTGTGGGGGAGTTGGGCACATGGTATTATTTTTCCTTCGGTCCATGTGAAAAAAATCTGGTTGCTTCTCCCGGTAGCGATGGATGCAACATGCTCTACTTGCTGGTTCTGGTTGGGAGTGTGGAGCGACACTCTGGGCTCTTGGATCTTTTTTTTCCGGTCCACGAGGAGTCCTCCTTGGTGATTAGCTGGTTCTTAGTTCCAGTGCTAGAAAACAGAACATAGCACGGTTATGGAAATTTTCCCACTACTGTTCCTCGAGGGGTGTCGTGGGGCAGATGCATGCATTGAATATAATTTACAATATTCCCCGCCTATATTTAATAATGTTCTTAACAATCTCCTTGCACGTACACAATGAACATTTAATAATTCTTTTTATGTCTCCGAATTTTCCCCTTCTGGGTTCCCAGTCGGCTCCTCTATTTGCCGCAAAGTATGCCTGGGATAGCAACTCTTTAGCTGGTTTCTGTGGACCCACTTTTCTTCCCCTTCTGTCAAATTGCCCTTGGGGATGTGGATTCTGTAGGCGACTGGTGTTGTTCTGTCCAGAATTTCAAAAGGACCCCGCCAACTTGGAAGGAATTTGCGCTCTTTGGCTTGGTTCCTTTGGAAATTGTACAAGTAGACCCGGTCTCCTACTTGATATTTCTTTTTAGTTGTCTTAATGTCATAGTGGGTCTTCATACTGTCTGCATATCTTTCTAGATTCCGCTGAGCATACGCAAAAGCATGTTGAAGGTGTTTTCTCAGATTCTTAACATACATGAGTTGTGGAGGCATTTATCAAGATATGCTCTTACGTTCTGTAGAGCAGATGCTGGGGCAGCACCATCCTTTGTCCAGTCATCAGCTCAAACTGAGACATTTTTGTTGCAGAGGAAGGGGTAGATCTGATGGCCATCAGGACAAGGGGTAGTCAAATATCCCAACTTGGCCAGAATCTGCCACAAACATTTTTAATATGCTCACAATTGTTTTAATGTACCTCCCAACTCCACCACTAGAGGACAGTGGTTTGAAATGTGTAATTTCCTTTTCACCCCAAGTATCTCCCACATCTTTGTCATCACTTTGCTAGTGAAGTGACTACCTCGGTCTGACTCAATTCTTTGGGATAGTCCAAAATGCAAGAAGATGTGATTGATCATCAGGGCAACTGCTGTTTCTGCCTTGCAATTTGGGGCCAGGAGACATTCCACCCATTTAGTAAACAAGCATGTTACAGTTAACATGTACTTGTTCCCCCTAGAGGAGCGAATCACGGGCCCGATGAAATCGACTTGTAAATCTGACCAAGGCAGTGTCATCCCCCTCTTTTGGAGGGGAGCACGGGGAGTTAGTGATGTTTGTTGAAATTGTGCATACACAAGACACCCCTTCAAGTATTGGTCGAGGTCCTGCCCCATGTGTGGCCAGTATGCAACCTCTCACAAGATTTCTAATGTTGAATGAAACCCCCAATAACCGGCTGTGGCCGCATCATGGGCGTGATTTAGCATCAAGCTTCGGATTGAGGTAGGGACCACCCACTGGTCATTGCCAGATATGGATCTCCTCACCAACAAACCGTCTTGGAATCAGGACATTTTTGGACATTTCATCAACACTCTGAGGTCTTCTTTCCCACTGCAATTGGTGTCCGTCAGGGGAAAGTTCTCAGGGTCCTCAATGTGTTGATAAAACTTACCACTTATTGGATACCCTTTTTGAGCTGTAAGCAAATCAGCATCTGGGGTCTCCTTACTCCACTGGGCAGTTGGGAGTTCTTTGGGAGCATTTCTCTGGGACCTAGTGATAGCAGTGACCTGGATTTACCCCAGCAGGGACTCGATCTCAAGTAGATCCCCATGGATGGCTCCGGATTTGGCCAGCTGATCAGCTAGGTAATTTCCAGTTTTCTCTGGTCCCCCTACTTTAGAATGACCCTTGATCTTTTTCCAGTAGATGGTCATCCCATTCGAGGTGTCCAGATCATCAATATTCTGTATCAATTTTCCATGTTTTAGTGGTTTATCGTTAGCACATAGCATGCCTCTGTTTTTCCGATTAACCAGGTGCTCCACGAACCCGTTCTGTACATAATCTGAATCAGTGAATATGACCAGTTTGTGGAGTTGGTGTTGGACAGCAGTGAGGATGGCTTGATGCACAGCCATCAGCTCTGTCACTTGACTTCTATGGGGACCGATCCTGTACCCAGTGGAGGGTTCTGGGGTATCATTCACCCATGCATTCCCCACGGTGGCCACAAGTTCCTTTTCCCCGTTGTTGTCAACATGGTAGGAGCACCCATCCACAGAGACAGTGGGAATTCCCTCACACTTGTCTTCTTCATAAACTTTTTGTGGGGAATTAAGGTACGCCTCCATGTTGTCCTTGATTTTAAGACTTTCGTCCTCGAGACAGTTTTCTCTGGCACAATCATGCAATTCAGCCAGACCTTGCGCAAGGGGGCTCTTCTTGTTTTGGCCATATCTGACCTCCACAGGAAAGACTTGCATTGACAGAATCCAGATAGTAATTTGGACATTACTCACATTTCCGGCCCGGATTCTGTCACTTTGAAGATATTGCAAAGGCTGGTGTTGAGTCTCCACTATGATGTGTTCCCCAAGGATAAACGGGCAGTAATTCTTCAATGCCCACACCGTTGCCAGGAGTGCCTTCTCACAATCGTTGAATTTTTCCTCCACAGAAGATAAAGTCTTACTCGCATAGGAGATTACTTTATTGACCTTGTGATGCTTTTGGTATAATACTGCAGTCAAGCATGTATTCGAGAACCCTATCTCCAAGAAGAACTCCTTGTTTTTGACAGGGTAAGCTAGGAAAGGCACTTGTGAGAGGCTTCTTTTGAGTTGTCTTACTGCCTCAGCTTGTTCTGGACCCCACTCCCACTTGACACCCCCTTCAACAGATGGATCAGGGTTCTTGTGATCTCTGCATAATCCTCAATGAACTTTCTGCTGTAATTAGTCAGTCCAAGGAGGCTCCTTAGCTCACGCAGAGTTGTGGGGTCTTTTAGTTTCTGGATTGCTTCTACTTTCCTTTCCTAGGGATAGAGACCCTCAGCAGTTATCTCATGCCCCGAGAAGTTGACAGGGGTCCCGCACCACTGTGCCTTTTGGAAAGAGAGTTTTACTCCGGCAGCCCTCAACTGTGTCAGAACATAACAGATCTCCGCTATGTGTTCCTCCACGGTTGAGCTTTTGATTAGGACATCATCTACATAGGCCAGGTTACCCCTTTCACCGAAGTCGGGCATGGCCTTATTCAAAAAGATATTAAATTCATTGCCGAGGTGATGTATCCGAAGGGAGTCCGGGTCCAGGTGTACTGCTGCCCCCCCGAAGGTGAAGGCCAGCTTGTATTGGTCCTCCATACTGACAGGTACAGTCCAGTACCCATTGGTCAGGTCAATGGCAGTGTATACCTTTGACGCCTGGATCTGGGCCAGCCCTTGGTCAATGTAGGGAAGAGGCCATCGGGAAGTGTGGACCGTTTGTTCAGCTCCCTTAGGTCAGTACAGAGTCTCCGCTGGCCGTTTGGTTTCAAAATCCCCAGCACCGGATTATTGAACGTGCTGTGGACTGGACAAATTATCCCACACGACTCAAGGTTTTTTATTATTTCTATAAGGGACTCCATGGATGCGATAGGCAAGCGATATTGCTTCACAAACACTGAAGTCATGCCAGGGTCCGTGGGAATTGTTGTATGGATTTCCGTGCGACCACAGTCATATGAGTCCAGCACAAAGAGATCTTATAAATCTAAGAAAACTTGTTTCAATTTTTGCTTTTGCTCGAGCGTCTCACAGGCATCCACTAGGTTGACTCTCTCTTCAACCATTTCCCTGAAGCCCGGAAAGACTTCTGGTTTGGCTATCTCAGCGGCCTCCTCCAGCTGGGTGGAGTAGTCCCTGGTTAAAGTACTGACTTGGACTGATGGCTTCAGTTGGGGAAGGCAGTACTGGTGGACTTGAAAGATCACCTCATCCCTCCTGAAGTCACAGGTCACCTCTTCCTTACCATAAGGGCAGGAAGAGTACACCAGAAAATACTCCCCATGCCGGCTGAAGATCCTGTCTGGTGTTGTGTCATTGTCACTATCACTGTCAAAACAGTCATTGGGGATTGGACCTATCAGTTCATTACCTAAATCTATGGAAAAATGTCGGTTATCAACCGCCATTGAAATAATGGTGCCTGCGCCCAGAGTGATACTCCTACGGTCGCTGTTATCCACCACTATTGGAATGGTGTTGTGTTCTGAATTGACTAGTGATGTTGGGTTTAACCCCAACCCTTGCTGTTGGAAATGGGCATTGAGCTGAACATATGCATCAGGATTTTTCAGTTTCTGTCCTCTTAATTTTTTACTCCAAGTGGGAATTGTCGGGTCCATTCTGGCATGGTGACTTCCTCTCTAATCTGAACTTCAACTGCATATGGCAGCAATTGAGCTGCCCGAAATGCTTTCTCTGGGTCATCAAAGTCCATGGGATTACTGGCTAATCAGTACCAGGCTTTGAAGTTTATTAGGTCCAAATTTATGGCAAAGTGATTGAGAATGTCACTGCCTAATAAAATGCAGCAGGGACATCTCGCACGACCCAACAATTGTGGACTATGCTCTTGTTGCCTATGGAAATTGTGAGCATACACCTGCTAGGCAGGAGATGTTTGGAATTGGGTGTTTCCAGGTCAATTTCCCATTTGTCTATCAATTTAAATGTGGGAATGGCTGGATCTTTTGGGAGTTTTCAGAATATGGCCTCGCTAATGAAGCTCTTACCATTGTTCACACACACTCAGGCGAGAACAGCGTCCTTGCCCACATTTAACTGCATAGGAATGAACAACTGTTCTCCAATTTTCTGAATGTCAGTCAAGCTTTGAGCAGGATTCTCATCATTTTGGACTATAGAAGTGGGATTTTCTGATTGTGAATTGGTATAGAATTTCGGAGTATTTCCTTCCAGTGTGGAATGCCACTTGAGACTGGAAGGAAGGTTGATTTTCAAAAATAAAGAGGACTTCCCATTACCAGTTTGTTGTCCTACCGCAATCACTGTCACTTTGGGGTTTTGCTTGTTTTGATAATGGAATTCAATTTGGTCAGGTTTTTGTTCAACCATGTGGCATGTGCCATTTAAACTAACATGGTTGACACTATGTTTTCATTTTATTGGTCGGTTAGTCTGGGTCCAGAGGACCTTGTTAACGCAATCTATTATGGGAGATAATCTACGCAGGATGTCATTCCCCAGTAAACATGGTATGCCCTTTGGAGTCACAACTATGACCGGGTGTTTTACCTTGTGTCACCCAATTTTACTGTCTAAATCCGCAGTCGGCTCAACAGGCATTTCATTCCCATCGAAGTTCCGAAGTTGTCCAGGAAGAGGGGTGAGAGGAATCTGTTATCTCTCCCCCCTTCCTGAATTCAGCTGATCAAAGGCCCTCTTGGTGGCTTGAGATCCAGTGTCCACCAGTGCCAAAAATTTACATTGCCCCTGTATTTGGACCGGGGCATAAAATCTTCCCACCTTTTCCTCAAGGAGGCAAAGATAATGCACATTTTGGGCCAATTGGTGGGTTAATTTCTTTACTCTTGATTCTGACAGAGGGGTAGTTTGGGCAGGATTCTGTTTGAGAGCTTGGGAATCTGTAAGAAAAACGTGACAGTTGGATATGGGGGAAGTTTCTGATTCTGGGCTAACCCCCTCCCCTCTTTTTGGAGGCAGTCACCAGAATTGGTTTGGGCAAGGTGATCTTCCAAGCAATCATTCTGGGATTCAATGATGGCCGGTTTTAACTCACTCCCCACATTTACTCAGTCCTGATTAGGATCTCCCGGGATCCCAATTTCCTCCATCCCTGAAGGATAATATCCTTTTCCCAGAGTCCTCTGAGGACCCCTTTCCTTCAAATTGGAAGACTCTAACCTCCTCCACAAAATTGGTCTTTTTAGGCCCTTTATTTCTCCTACTCACCCTCTGTTCCTTAGGTTGCAGACCTTTGGGGGCAGGAGATTCTGGTTCTGGTTCCTGGGTTTCTAGGGGCTTTTCACAGGTGGGGAAGGAAGCTTCCTCTAAGGCTCTACACCCCTTTCCCCGTGCCTCCTCCCTTGGAACCGGTGGATTGTCGGGGTGCTCTCCCCATCATTGCTCTGGAGTACCAGACTATTGATTTCAGGGGTTCTGGGCTGCCATGTTCATCTGAGGATTCTGCTGAGCCCTCAACATGCGACACAGATCCTGTAACAAGTTCTAGACCTGGTGCTCCAGTTGGGACACATGCTCTGGCTGATATGGGGGTCTCTGTTCCATTCTAGGTTGATCACAGGAAGGGTAACTGTCCCTTGTCCCATAATACCCTTGGTTGGGATAGTTCTGGTACCCTTCCACCCTTGGCCTCTCCTCTCTTGGATTGGGCTGTATGGGCTCAGGAAAGTGGGAAAAGAAAGGAGGGTTGTTTTGGGGGTTGAAATTTGACGGGTACCCAGGAAAGAAGCTCAACCCGGCATTTGAGGGATTACTGCCCTCCTGGGGAAATTTAGGAGGGATGTTTCCTGAGTTGGCAGCTACCTGGTTGGATCCCCCCACCCCTTGGGCTGGGGGAGTCCACACATAGCCCAGCATGGGTCTGTTGCCCTTGTAACGTGGGCTGATATAATAAGGGGGTTAGGGGTCCCATTTGTGGAATTACCTCCCTGGCTACCTGTCTGGGATTGACCCAAGGGCCTTCTGGGACTTTGGTTAGGAGGATTTTGCACAGGAATATTTTTAGCCCCCCCCATCTCCAGATCTAAAATGGGGGCAACCTTCACCTCTGCCACCTTAGCAGCAGCAGGGGTGTTAGCGGGTTTAGTGTTTTTATTTGTATTTCTATTCTCCACCGATTTTTGCACTTCATAAATACGAGTTGCCTGTTCAATGACCCAGTCTAGTGATCTCTTCTCGTGAAAGTCCCTCACCAGCTGGGTCATGATGCATTTAGGGAGTGCATGAAAGAAGGTATTAATGAAATCCCTACTATCTGTGTGCACCCTCCTGGTGGTCTGTGCAAAGGCACGTTTTAATTCTTGCACAAATTCTTGTGGGACCTGGTCTTCCCCACATTGCTCATTGTAGTACGCCTTGCGGGCCTCTTGGGGGTTCCTATGAACGGAAAAATATTTTAAGAAGGCCGCCCTATAGGTAGACCATCTTGAGTGGTTCTGATCCACCAGCCCTGCAAATAAGCTGGAGTATTCAGGGGAAAATGTCCATCTGACATATTGAATGCAACTCTGGCTATCTTTCAAAAGGAAAGAATCCATCATTTGCTCGTATAACTCGAGGTGCTCCAAAACTGAATACTTGGCATTTTTATGATAGGGAGTTAATACGCTCCTAATGGCCTTGATCTGTTTCAGGAGATCTTTCAGTAGGGTCCTCTTAATTTTGTTGGCCTTTTTAGTCTTAGTCACCCGTGTCCACTCACCCTCTGACTCAGAGGCACTGCTGCAGGAGGTGGCTATCTGATCCTCTAGGCTCTCCCTGATTCTGCGAGCTTGGGAATGGCTTGCAGAATGTGGGGGCCTAGTTTCTTGAGACCTGTGGTGCTCAGAAGAGTCTTCTGACTCTCCCTTGCTCCCAGGAATGGCTGAGTACCCACCCCACTGCCCTAGCCGGTAAGAGGTTTTTAAGATACTCTTTGTGGGCCTGGTTTCATGGAGTTCCCCTCCTAATTTTACAGACTGATCCTTTGGTAGATGGTATTTTTGAGGATCCAATTCCCTGATTCTCCCCTCACTAGAGTCTTCCTGATCAGAGAGGCTAGCCCTAACATTTGGGAATCTGTACAGTGATGCCCGCCCATCCATTTCTGGGAAGCGCTGATCTGTCAGTCCTATGTCTCCCATCCTGCTGAAGTCTACCATCCCTGTGGCCCTTAGTTCATATGAGCCAGTGGACATGAGGGCGGCAGAGTCCATGGTACTGAAGGGGTTAAAGTCCCTGATGACAGGGGTCCTAATGTTATGCTCAGGGGTTTCTCTGTCCCTTCCTATCTCATCTCTTTCAGTCCCTATTCCCTGGTGACATTCCAAAATCTGACTCTTTTGCTCCTCTATTAAGGCCTTAATGGTCTCAATGATTTGCCCCTGCATGGCTATCTGTTTGTGGAGCCTATCATTCCTTTCACAGAGAGCCTCATTGTCTATCTGTGCTTCCTGCCTGGATTCGAAATACTGGGCCAATTGTTGCTTCAGAAGACTCACCTCCTGAGTTTTGTCATTATTGGTCTGAGTGTTCATTGCCAGAGCATTCTCCACCCACCTGGTGTGCTCTAGTAGCTTTTCATATTCAGTTTTAACTTCACTAAACTCCTGAAGGGCCAACTTTCTTTCTTCTAACTTAGTTTATAATTGGCTGACTTCCTGGCCTAGGACGTCCCTCTCCTGACTTAGAGTGCCCCTCTGTTCAGCCAGGTCATCCCTCTGTTTTTTGAATGCACTAGATTTCTGGCGCTCCTCATCAAATTCCTCTAGAGAGTGGATGTCTTTAATAATTAATGTATTATTTTCCTCTTTAAAGGATTCTAGGCAGTTTTGTAAGGTGACTATCTGTTCTGCACAGACTTTATTATAATTTAATTGATGCTCCAGTTTCTGTTGACTCTGTTGTAAAGAGTCAACTCTTTCCTGATACTCATCTTGCAGTGTCTGTAATTTGGTATCTTGTTCTGCATTCTTTTGCTTTTCCTTTATTTTGGTAATATACTGCCTTGCCTCTGTTTCAGATTCTTGGCTCTTCTGGAGCCTTTGTTCTGCAGAGTCCAGATTAGTTTGGATTTTCTGCAGTTTCCCCTTGCTTCTTCGCCAGATCTATGTTGTCTGCATGCTTTTCCTGTGTGATTCGTATGTGGAGGTAGAGGTAGGCTATTTTGGCAATTTTACACTGCTCTTCTTTTATTTTTGGGGTCATGTACAGTTCGCTAAGCGCTTGCTGTAATGGACCCTTGTCCTGCTATGTATTTAGGTCTATTTCAGTGACTTGTTGTTTTATTCCATGTAGCCATACCTGTTCATCCTGTTCGGGCCACTCACCCCTGACAAACAGTTTGTGCAGGAGGTGTTCCCTAGCAATATTAATTTCTACTGGGGTCGCCATTTCAGAAATATCTATTTCCTTCTGACTTATTTCAGAGTTAATTTACTTTTGCAAACGGCCCCATTTTTTGAGTATTTCTTTTGAGGGCTGCTTGTACAATGTAGCACATATGCCAACCCAGCAAGGTGTCTGTACCCTTCAAGCTAGTATGCTGTGTTAGACTGTCACGGGTGGTATTTCAAATTCAGAATCCTGGACGAGCCCCCAAGCTGTAAGGGATTTCAATCAGGCACTGATCCAGGTCTCGCCTAGCATGTAGCGCACAATGAAACCCTTATTTATTTTTGTCTATAAGTTCGATATTCTGAATGATATACCACTCATATCACACCGTCTCAAAATACCCCCCCAGGTCACACTGAAGCAGGAATCAGGCTAGTTTGTAATACTTATTTATTTAATATTCAAATCACACAAAAGTTTAATATATATATATGTGGCAGCAATCACCCAAAGGGTGACAATACAATTCACAAATAAGCAAAGCAACTGCATTCACTTATACTAATTCAGAATAGAAACACAGGGAAAAAGAACAGTTTTGCTTTGTGCACAGATGGCGTTTAGGTTAATATTCCCCAGGCAAAGTTTTGTTTAAATACAAATGAGCAATTCTACACCAATGTGAGTAACCAACAGGTATTCAGGAAAGAAAGACAAGTTCTAGAGTTTATAGGCAATCTTCCCTCTCCAAACAAGAGAGGAAAACCATTTTGGCAAATGACACTTTTAAACTGACAGGTGAGAATGGCTTTGTAAAATAATGCAAAAGGATGAAAAATGCTTAAATGAAGAAAAGTTCTAAGGAAAGCAACACTAAATAAGTCCTAACACACATGAGCTATAATATAAAGAACAATGCGCACTTGAGATCAGCCTGGGATGGAAGAAGCACTTTGAAATGGGCAAAAGACACATGTAACTTTGGTTAAAATTACAAATTCGCGTGAAAATTTTACTATGCAATGTTGGAGAAAAACGGGTCAAATACACTGTTCCACAATGCGGTTATTAGTTGTGGATGTAGCTAAGGATGCTAGGTATCAGTGAGAGCTGGAATTTTGTTTCTATCCTTACAATTGAAGGAGTAATAGAGGTTTTAGTGAGAGGCGTTTTTGCAAAATAGGCGCGAAAATGAAAACAGGAATTTGGTTTTAAAAATGACAGGTTATCTTATACTATATTAATGGATATGAAAAAGAGGATGCCACACATGAAATTTCACAGCTACGTGGCCAGCACAACCAGTCAGTGGTAGATACTCGATTTCTGGGATTTACTTTAGTTATTGAAAATCACTAAGGAACTATGGTTTTGTAACACAGATGAGAGAAAAGTCAGCGCAAGAAGGATTCTAACAATACTAGGGTTCCTAATTTAAAGATGGAATGGGTTGAGATTGCGATAATACAATGCAGATATACTATGGGTCACTGTTCTTCCTATTCATACTTACAGTCCTTTGTAATTAAATTGGACCATCAGCTCTGGTCATAGGGTGGATCAGGTCTACCGGCAGCAGGGCACCTCTAGAGGGATTTGGATCAGCGGCGCGGTTCTGGTAAATTTTGGACTGCACCTCAGTCTGGATTAGGATGGGCCCTTCTGGTTGCTGGACATGGCAGATGACAGGATGCAATTTCAGGGAAAGCCTTAATGGTAGCAAGCCAAGCTGAATCAGAAATATTCTTTTGAATTCTTGAGGTTTGCAATTGGGTCAAGCTAGCAATAGTTCAGCAATGCTAAATCTGGATTCTGCAAAGAAATCTGGATCTTCAAAGAGTTCTGGAGTCAGCTACAATATGAAGAGTTCTGGAATAAGGTGCTGCAAGGACATCTGGATGGGTTCTGGAAGCAGTGTGTGTCTATGTGCGGTGAAACTCCTATATTTATCCATTACAAAGTTTATGGCACAGGCAGAACTTCAAAACACACCCCCATGTCAGTGAATGGCTAAAGGCATGTGCTTTGTCCTGGTTGGCAGTCTGAACAGAACTGTCATCTTTTGTGATATGATTTAGGAACTCCCATCTTGATTTTTACCAAAACATAACTTTTGCACAAATGTACATTTCTAACATTATGTACCCTAATAAAATTGGACACATATATTTATATTCGATTGTCTACATTCACATTCATTCCCCATCCTTGTGCGAGCTGTCTTGGTCATTCTACAGATTTTTTATCAATTTCAACTATAACGGTTTGGATTAATTATTTCTACTTCAGTACATCTCTGGGCGCTGATCAGTGGATCATGTACATACAATTTTAGGTTTGCAACATTGATCGTTCTGCTACAATAAGACATTTTTCATAACTTTGGTTCCATAAATGGTACAAGTTTCATCAATGTCTTTTAATCATAAGGCTGAAATTAGTTTAATGTCTAACAATATTCAGATTTGTTCCTCTTTAGGTTGCTCAGTTAAAGAGTTCTAAACTTTAATCAAACATAAGGATTTAACATCAAAGTCCTGCTTTGTAACCTCCTCTTCTCAGGCAGCAGCTGTCCAGTCTTTTGATCAGGAGGGGTGTGCTCCCTTCCTGGAGGGAAGTTCCTGCCCCTCCCAGCAGAGGTCAGTGCTCAGCCTTTCCTTTGTTCTTTGGCTGAGCCCCAGACGAAAGTCTACTGAGGTCCCATTGTACTGCTTGTTGTCATTATGCGGGAACCATTAGCATCACTTAAGCCTTCCTGTAGCAAGGGAGTGTCAAGCTGAGATGTCAACTTTCCCAGGCTAGGCACTCTGAGATCAGATTTAAATAGTTGATTAGCTCCAGACTGAGTTCCTGTAAAATTCACCTACAATCTTTTATTTAAAAGATATAAAATGAACAGAGTTTATAATGGATTTTGACATTTTAAAGGAATTAAGGCCTTCACAGAAAAATGCTTTAAACAGGCAGATTTTTCACTTCCTCAGGAAAAAGCAAACACGTTTAAACTGGGTTTGACAGCCAATTTCCTTAGGCAGCTGCCAGACAGTGATGCCTGGATTCCTCTGACTGCCTGGAGAATCCATGATTTCAGCACACTTTCCTTTCCATCAGTCTCTGGGAAAGTGACTGAATTTTTAAGGGCATTTTTGGATTTTGCCCCTCTGTCGCCTTGTTTCAAGTGACAAGTGATAGATGACAGCAGTGATTCCTGTTTTTACACCAACTTTGCCTGTTTGTGTGGCAGCGTGTGCAGATTTTTAGTAGTTTATGCACCATGTACAATTTTGCAGATTTAGTGCGCACGGGGGTTACCGCCTCCATTTCTGGCAGTTTTCTTTCCCCATTGGCAAAGGGGTGCAGTGTGGCACATTGGTGTGGATAAAAATATTCCACAACTGTAGTGCCCTAGAAATGGAACGCACAAAGGGCCTACCCCTGCAGAACTCAGGGAAACACAGTACCACCCCGCCCAAACCTCCAGCATACATACAATCCCGCTTGCCCTCACAAAGTCCATAATGCTCTACCAAGGCTACCCCCCAAAGGGTATATGAACGTGAAACAAAAATTGGCTCAGTTCGCTTATACCTCCATACCTATCGGAACAGATGACCCCAACATGGCGACCAGTGACACCACAGGAAACGAACTGGCTGCCACAAAAGGAGATATTGCAACCCTGTTGGGGGAAATTAGAAATATGGGGGCTAATATAGGAGGCAAGATAGAGAAAATCAAGCAAAGGCTGGACAACATGGAAGAAAGACTTGAAGGCGTGGAGAATAACCAGGCATCCATAGACACTCTAGAAGCGCAACTCGACCAGAGGATGACAAAACTAGAACAACGAGAAGAAGATTTCAAGCTCAAGCTGGATGACTTGGACAATGGAGAACGATGGAACAATATACGCCTTTTTGGGATTCCGGAATGAGAAGGAGAAACTGAAACTAATCTGAGGAAAACACTTCATGACATTATCAAGCTCCTGGTCGTGGACGATGCTATAGATGAGCCCATAACAGAATGAATCCACAGGGCCGGTGGCCCCCCGGGCGGACCAAGATCAGTTCTCGCCTGATTTCATCGATTCCAAGACTAGGCCAGGGTACTTGAGAAGGCCAGAAGGAGTGAGACTATCACTTTAGGAGGTCCTCAAATCTCAATATAACAAAATCTATCCTCTCTGATGCTAGCCCTCAGGCGGATTTGCAGACCCCTCATGAAACGATTGAAAGAAAAGAACATCTGGTACAGGTGGGGCTACCCCTTTTCCCTCTCATTTGAACATGAGGGAACCAAGATTAGACTGAGATCTGAAAAAGAAATCAAGGCTTGCATCTCCAAACGTATCGGTCCCCGGGAAGAAGAAAGCAATCAAGAGGAACCGAGGAGGGAAGATCGAGAATGTTGCATTCAAGGCCCTAGGAGAAAACATGTGAACGGTTCAAGAAAGTACCAGAGAGGCAACCTATCCCCTGAAGGGGACAACATAACACTTACGAACTTGGTAAGACAGAACTTAACCCATTCTTGAGAATGTGACTGGGGTAAGGTGTCAAGTTGAGGACATCACTACGGTCACGACACAGGCATCGGGGGGGACACTGGAAGGGCTCAATTGAAATTGAGATGTCACATTTAGTCAAGGGGCATGAAGTAACGGCCCCCACAGTTGGTTCGATGCAGGTCTGGTGCAACCAACCGGGCTTGATCGAACGCCATCAACTGGGAATGGCAGGGGGGATGGGAGGCAGGGAGGGTAGGAAAGGGGATGGGGTCCAAGCAGCACCTTTAGCAGTTCAAAGCAATCGATGCAGTGTGAAATTCAATATGAAAATGCAACATCGGTCATGTAACACAAGCTATCTCCTCATAGAAACAATCAATGGCACTGAATGCTGATATAGGAGGGAGGGATTCCCTGAGGGTAGGGACACATGATGTAAAAGGACACAACTCACCAACTAAGAGGTCACTTGTGGCCAGACAATTCCGGAGAGCCGAAATAGATATTCTCCAACTACAGGAGACAAAATACACAAAGGGAGAGGAATGGCAAATCCTCGGGAAACGTGCCGGGATGGAGTTCTAGGGATCTGGTCCACTCAGAAAGGGAGGTGTGGGGATCCTTGCCAGAAAAGGTATAGATTTTGTGGAGAACAAGACATGGTCCGACGTAGAAGGGCGAGCCCTATTAGTAACGGGAAACATAGGCAAAGTGAATGTGATGATTGCAACACTCTACTCCCCTAACACAGGAAAAACTAGATTCCTTACCAAAACGATTCCCAAAATACTATTAGAAGCCTCAGGCCACATCATCCTAGGAGGTGACTTCAATCAGTGGGCAGACCCAGTCAAAGATAGAAAATCTGGCAACCCAGACACGAAAAACCAGAAAAGGGGCGACCGTACAGAACTCGCAGAAATGATGGAAACATATGAAATGAGAGATGTGTGGAGGGACATGCACTCAAACAAACAAGGTTCTACTTTCTTTTCCACTCCTCACAATACATATACTCGAATCGACTACATATACTTATCCAAAAATCTTGCCAATACCACAACACACTCAGAGATAGCCACAATCACATGGTCAGACCATGATATGGTGCTGGCAGAAATTCAGTGGGAGAATTTACCAACCAAGGGAGGAAAATGGCATTGCAATGAGAGCCTCTGGAAAGATGCAGTCCTCAAGACAGAAATGGAGACTGAAATTAATGAATTCCTCAAAATAAGCAACACTGGTGAAGTATCCAAACAGATAGTCTGGGAGGCGGGGAAAGCCACTTGGAGAGGTATTTTGATAGGGAAGGGTAGTCTAAGAAAAGGGAGTGAAAAATTATCGAACATACACTACGAACCGAAATTTGTCAACTGAAGGAAGATATTACGAGGGATACAGGGATTGACCATGATAAAATCAACAAAGCAAAAATGAAAAGGGAGGTACTTAAACTATTGGAACATGAACAAATAGTGTGCAAACTCAGATTTCTGAAACAAAACATTTTATGAAAAAAGAGACAAGGCGATGCACTTCTGGCCGCCAGGCTCCGAGATCAGAGAGCAGAGCGAAAAGTAATAGAAATAATTGAGGACAACCCTGCCATGACAGACACTCCCCCCCACCATCCGAGAATGCTTTGCTAACTTCTATGAGACCCTATACTCGTCAGAAACAGACCCTGACCAATCAGAAACAGAGACCTACTTGTCCTCGATCAATATGCCCAAGATACCAAGTCTAGACTCAGAGCTGCTAGAATCCCCTATATCCGAACAAGAAGTCCAAGATGCAATAAAGAGGTTAACTATAGGCAAATCCGCAGGTGAAGATGGCTACACAGCCGGATTCTACAAAACCTTAGTACGCAACTAACACCATTCATAGCGGAACTCTTTAATGAAATATTAGAGACAGGGAAAGCCCCAGATTCCTTCACCCGCGCATTGATTACAGTGATTCCCAAAGATGGGAGAGACCCCAAAAAGTGTGGATCATATTGCCCTATCTCTCTACTCAACCTGGACGCAAAAATCTACACGAGAGTCCTGGCCGCTAGGTTAGATACATTAATGCCCCAACTCATTCACCCGGATCAGGTTGGATTCATACTGGGGAAACAGGGAGCAGACACAATGCGCAAAACACTTCACCTCGTTCATGCATCCCAGACCATGCCCAATGAGCCAGCCCTCCTTTCAATCGATGCAGAGAAAGCCTTTGACAGGGTAGAGTGGGGATTTCTGAGAGCAGTTCTTCGTAAGATAGATATAGGCCCATGATTTAGAAGGGCAATACACGTGGTATACACGACCCCCGAGGCATCCATATTTGTGAATGGAGAATACTCCAGATGGTTCAAACAAGAATGCAGAACCCGACAAGGATGCCCCCTCTCTGCAATTCTTTTCGCACTCTCCCTAGAACCCCTGGCACAGACGATGAGGGCAGACCCCATGGTACAAGGCATCCACCTGGGAACGACGGAATACAATGTAGCTATATGCCGATGACATACTCTTGCACATCACTAACCCCATGGCATCCATTCCCCGAGCCCTCCTCTGGTTAGAAAAATATGGTCAGCTCTCGGGGTTCAAAGTAAACAAAACGAAATCCACACTCTTCCTCCTGCAGGGACAGAAAGAAGAAAATTAAACCAGGTTCTCCCCATTGGGCCATAAGATTGAACGCTCTAAACCGAAATACCTGGGTATCCAGATCACCAAAGATTTGGCTGATCTATACGAAGCCAACTCCCCCCCCTCCTCCAGCGGTTTTGTGCAGACCTAGCTAGATGGAACAAGCTGACGATATCTTGGCTGGGTCGACTTAATGCTGTTAAAATGGTATGCCGCCCCCGGTTTTTGTATCCCTTTCAAATGCTACCCGTCAAGATGCCAAACAATTTCTTTTCCGAGGCAAAGAAAACCATTGTGAAATTCCTCTGGCAGGGGAAGAAGGCACGAATTTCATATGACACTCTGACACTTCCCAAAGACAAGGGTGGGGTAGGGCTCCTCGACCAAAAACAAATATTATGAAGTAGCCAAGCTTCGCGTCCTGATCCCTCACCTGCGTAATCACAAAGACACCCAATGGGTCTGCATGGACAACCACTACCTATCACAAGCTACAGTGTCGGAATGGCTTTGGTCCCCCAAGAAAAAGCTCCAGAACAGACACAAGGGCCACACAATATTGAGCACCAGATGGGTATCTGGAAAAAGGGTAAAGATACGCATAAAATCACCACATGGCCATCCCCACAAAGCCACCTATGGTCTCCCGGAATCAATGACCACATTCCTAACGTAGAACGATTCCAAACATGGTACGAGTCTGGCCTAGAGAGGGTGGGGCAACTACAAAAAAAGGACTCTGTTGTCCCACTTCCAGAACTGACAGAGGCCTTGGGAATAGGCTCACTGTCTACCTTCCAATATATACAGATAAAAGGCATCTTAACGAAACCAGTGTGGAAGAACAAGCTGATGAGAGACCATACCCCCTTCGAGAAGATATTAGACTCAAGGATGGAAATGAAGGGCCTGATATCGGCAATATATAAGGAACTGATAGAAGCGGGAGAAGGGACCACCGAGCCACTGAGAGGCAAATGGTAGAGAGATCTAAGCGAACAGATAAGTCCAGATTTGTGGGCAACAATATGTAAAGCTTCATCACAAACATCCATTTCAAATCGATGCAAGTTACACGCTATCAAACAGTTATATAGGTGGCAATATGACCCTTTCAGGCTCTCTAAAAAGTTCCAAACGGCAAACCCAAGATGTTGGCGGGATTGTGGGGAAAACCCTGATTATTGGCACATGTGGTGGGGGGAGGGGTGCCCGAATAAAGGTATTTTGGGACGAGGTCCTGGGCTGGATCAAGGATATAGATGGCATTTCCAGATTGGCAGATCCTCACCTCATATTGTTTGGTCTTGAGAAGGAAGAGGACGACTGGAACAGAGTTAGAGGCCTGGCCCCTCAGTTGCTATTAGCCGCTCGAGCGATACTTGTAACAAAATGGAAATCCAAATCAGCCCCCAGTAAAAATGAATGGATCAATGTTGCCTCTAACATATGTGTAATGGAACTGATAACTGCATCGCTACATGGAAGATCATCACAATGCGATGGACTTCACAAATAACACCTTTCCAGTGGGCCAAGTCCCAGACTGACTAATACCCAAGAACGACGCAATGTAAATGAGGAGACCTAATGAAGTATGCACTAAGTTTACAAACACTCGTGCTACTGTAAATCCCTATATCCAAGAAACTGTGACCTCTTATTGATACACACTGCACTGATGCTGTGAATGCTTGCTCGACCTACAGGGGGGAGGAGGGAGGGGAGAGGGGAAAGGGAAAATCATGTAGAATTACAGTAGCTAGATGGAAGAAATATGTTTGAGACATACACATATGATAGCACTGAACTCTCTGATCTTGCTCTGTAACCCTGAGTTCGTAATTGTTCTTATGTAATGTGACTTACAGTTAACACAATTTAATAAAACCAAATTAAAAAAAAAAAAAAACTAGTTGGGGCTTCCTAGTATTACTCCTAATATACCTGTCATTACAGAGTTTGATGTGCAGAGAATGAGCTTGTTATGCAAGTCAAAACCTCTACTTTATTGGGTTCAGGTATGGTCTTTTCCAGGGCTCGCTGTATACAGATCGGCACTTGAAGAAAATTTATCTCAGGAGGGAGGGTGCCCTCTGGCATGGATAAGAAATCTCAGGGATGCTTTTAATTCATTAGGTTTTACTGATTGTTGGCATGAATCCCAGCTAATGGACCATGGGGTAAAAAAAAAACAGATCAAAGAAGCCCTTACATACAGTGACATAAGTGAAACCTTGGCTGATAACTTAAGTAGTGAAAGTGTAAGAAAATATTGGGACATAAAACAAAGCCTTGGATACGAAGGTTATTTGGACATTGTGTCCCCAACATTTTCAAGGGCTCGCTATCTTAAATTGCGGTTGGGTGTGTTACCCGTATTCGAATTCTGGAACAGATGGAACTGTGAACACTCAAAAAAGTGTCCTGTTTGTGTAAATGAAATTGAGAATGCACCTTCTTTTATTCCATCCTTTACATTATTATTCGAGGAAGAGATATTTTATGCCTTTAGTCAGGCGTAAATTAGTCAGAACTGTGAACGTTACCCTAGCAATGTCTGCCAATCCAAAAGATGATTTAGCTGTGCATTCGGTGGTACATTATCAAAGGAGGGCCTGTAGGGCAAGATCACGTCGCATTACTTAAATCTAGTGGTCCAGTTAGGATATTTTTGGTGTTTTGAATTCACTAGTTCTTTTGTATCTAAGAGTCCATAAGCATATTAGTTCCATGCCAGTGTTGGGTACACTCATTTAATATTAATACACATTTTTAAAATGTGTGTTTTAGACATTTTTATAGTAATTAAATGGATAGTATGGAGTTTTTAATTAATGTCGTTTTAAAAATTGTAAATCTGAGAAATGCGTTCGGTAAACTCCCTCTGATAATGTATTTGAACTTTGTTTGTCTAGTATTTGTATTTTTAATACTTTTCCGGTCTATTGAACAAAATAAAGTTATACTGACTGACAATCAGAAGAGGATTGCAATGTCATAAATGCACTTCTACATTGACTAAATGTATGAAACTAGGACACAGGTTACTGATACGGCCATCTCCAATCCAGCACCTTGACAATCCTTCCACATACTCTACAACGATGGTTGATATTCAGGCCCATCTCAGCCTATAACTTCACCACTATCCTTACACCACTCAGGCCCACTAAATATAAGGATGACATCCTATGATCTGCCCTCAACAAACCAATCAAACGCCCTGGGTCATTTGCCTTTCTTCACATCATCAATGCATCCCTTTCTCTCCCCTCTCAAAAGAAGGTTAGCATATTCACTTCTCAAAAGGGCAACCGAACACTCTATTCATTGACTGCCAAACTTCTCTTCATGGTGAAGCTACTTAAATAAGCATTTTCTCATGCCTCTCCACAAATAAATAGACTAACAGGGCCTATCACAGGACTACCAATCTGGGTTTCCGGCTAGGTGTAAAAATGAGCTCTCAACTGTACAGCTCATAGATGCCCCCCTGCACAAAATAGATAAAGCTGACCCATATCCTATTGCCCTGCTCGACTTATCCACAGCATTCGACACACCTGCCGTTGAAAATCTACTGCCTCTCCTCACCACATGGATTTGGTTCACAGGCTCCTGCAGTGAGTTGACTGAACTCCCCACACTTGTATGGAGAGGAAGCAAGCCACCAGGGTCAGAGATGGTCCGGTTTCTAACCAATGTGCCTCCAAGGGAGTGGATGATGAGGGATCCTGCCAAATCACTGCCCTCAGAGATGGGGTAATACCCACTTTACCATATCTCCCAAGCATGCATACAAGAATCTCCTAACTTTCCCCTACTTTGGACTTTGGTCCCACGAGGGCTTTCAACCTACAGCACGTTGGTACCATACCCATGGTGAAAGGTGCCATACAAATGACGATATGAAATGAAATGAAGAAGCTTTGCTATATACACCTGCAGCCCATGTAGCGGAGCAACAGACAATTCATTGTGCACAAGATGCATTCAGAAGAACCGCTGTGTATGCGAGTCAATGAGAACATGTATCTGAAATTTGCCTAAGGTTAAGCAAGTGAAAGAAGACTCACATAATCCATGCCCGATGCTCCCAACATGACTCGAGCCTCTGGAGATTAGAAGAAACACAAACAACAGCAGAACTGTTCTCTGCCTAGAAAGAGATTCTAGGATGGCACTGCAAGCCACAAACACCATTAAACCTCTGCCCACTCTCATTAGCATCAATAAAGATTATACTGTAATTACCCAAACTGAAAGCTAACCCAATAATAGTACAATAAGGGAATAACCAATCAAATTTGAGAATACATAGATGAAGGATAGCCTATCAGGAAGAGTGCTACCCGGGAGAAGGTTGTGACCTTCTGAAGGAGAAATTAAGAATCCAGATTGGAAGCAGTACCGACCTGTAGGCACTGGAAGGAGAAGAAAACCAGGGCACTTAGAAAGCTCCTACCACACCTTACTGGAATTGTAAGGCCAAAGCTTGAGGTCATCTACCAGTGACCCTATGGTAAAATGCAGTAGGGTGATAAAATATCAGATGCCCGACAATGACCCTAGAGAGGAAGGGAAAAATACATATCACTGTGAAATGTGAATCTTTATAAAGCCAAGGTCTGGGTGTGACTTTTTACAAACCCTGACAAAGCCAAGGCCTGGGAGCGACCTGTTGTGAAACATGATAAAGCCACGGTTGATGAGAGATTAATTGGGAATCCAGATAAAGCAAAGATCTGGGTAGACTTGTGAATCCTAACAAAGGCAGTGCCTGGGAGAGACTTGTGAATTGTGACAAAGCCAAGGTCAGAAGGGGCCTGTTGAGAAGCCTTGTAAACCCAAGTTCTGGGAAAGACATGCTGGTAACTCTGAGGAACCCAAAGGCTCAGAAAAGCCTATAAGTGATTGTTGTAAGGTAGGAGTAAAGTCTGACGGAGAAAGAACTTTGAAGCCTGGAACCTGTGAGAGGCCTTGAAACACAGTGAAATCAGAGTGGCTTGAAGAAGAGAGCAGACTGTTAATACCTGCTTCTAGACCCTTCCCAGAGGAATGCTTATGTTTTATTGCATTAGAATTGGCTTGGACTTCGAAGACTTATGTGTTTAGCTTAGAGTACCCCAGAAGCTAAAAGACTTTTTTAAGATTAGGTTTGTTAGCCGTCTTTTTGAAGATTTTACTTTGAAGGATATGGCATCTCAAGGAGAGACAAGGACTTGCAAGAACAGTTTAAGAATGTTATAATTTGACGCAGAATCAGCTGAGGTGTCAGACACCTGTAGAAAAACACCACTTTCTGATGCCCTGTTCCGCTGTTTACTTTGGGAAAATCTCTGTAGTGCGTAGCTCTTAACCCAGAGCCTATAGGCATTTAGCCTTTGAGCTAATACTAAGAACATTATGTGTCCACCAGCAGAAGTTAGTTTCACGTGTATCATTTCTCACCCACACCACAGTCCGTACTCACCTAGTTCGCCTGCTACCTGTCAGAAGGGGTTTTTAAACGGTGAGCAACTAGGTCACATGAGGCGTCCCCCAAGGAGTTTACTTAACAGTAATATTCAATCTTTACATGGAGTCTCAGGGGGCTCTCCTCAATGACTTTGACATCTCTGTGCATGGATAATCCAGTGACACTCAGCTGTACCTACAGGTGAAATGCATTGAAGACATCTCACAGCTGAAATGCTGTCTTACCCTGATTCAGTTCCCGATGTCAAGCCCATATCTAGCCCCTTCAGCCCCCGCAAAAGTGGATGTATTCTCCTCATCAATCCAGCCAATTAAACACCCATCCAAGCATGGCTACCTGGTATTTAAATACCTAGAATAGTGTTACCAATGGTCTAATCATCAAAGCTATTCATATTTTGTTCTGTAAAAATAAGTACATTATGATATAATCAATCACCCAGAACTTATGTTCATTGCTATATTTCTAGCACATCACATTCATACAACAGTCGTAATTTCCAAACAGAGAAAGCAGTGAAATGTTATATTTTTTGTTATATGTTATATTATACATATTACATATTTTTGGGATATGCACATCAATCGATATACACACACACAATGAAAGGTTCACGCTAAAACATGCCCCAAGTGCCCAATCACTAAGCATCATCATTTCCAGGCGCATCTTCTTCAAACATCATATTGCTAAAACGGCTCACATGACCTGGGTCCAGCTAACATTGCTATGCAATATAAAGCCCTTTCCATCACCCATTGAGTGCAAGAGAGCTTTGCAATCCTTGGTGGTATCATACTTGGCCTGGATGCGGGAGGGGTGGAACATTCTGCATGCATGATGTTATCTTGTTTAGACACGGAATTGCACATAAATAAATAAATGCAGTGCATCACGCTGCTGCTGGACTACTGGCTGACACAACAAAGTTAAAACGCATTTCTTATACTCTGAGGGAGTTTCATTATGTACAAATGCCAGCTCATGCCAGCTCAAATCATCGTTATCACAAGATGGCAACTCCTGCTCTGCCTTACCTGCTTAGGGACGTGCCACCTCTGGAGGACAGCGCCATAATAATAGAAGTTGCAACATTGCAAGACTGGAAACAAAAACAAAGGAACAACACTAGGAGACAGTCTTTTCCCTTTCATATGCTGACGTATTCTAACATCCAAGCCCACACCTGTACCCCCATCTCTCCTGCAGTTCGAAAGAACCGAAGGCCTGCACATGTTTAAGAGTATCTGCTCACAACCAGCGTGTACCCAAACCACACCAATGTCCTTCCCAGTGGCGTAGACAGTGGACAGGTTGTGGCCTGAACCACAAGGTCAGCCCTCTCTTGCCCAGGGCTCAAACTGTGACAGTACACGCAGGTAGGAGATGAGCACAGGGGAATGGAAGGCTTCTGCGGTCATGTGTTTTACTGCACACGGTGTCTAAAACACATCAAAAAGGAACAGACCCAATCCCACAAGGAACAGCAGACAGTTCAGAGATCAGATATAGACCCTGAAAACTTGATCGGAGAATATATTTACTTCTGCCAATTAAGTGGATTCCCATATTACAGGGCCTGCAGTACGGCCCTGTAGTTATGCTTAAATTGCTCAACTAACAGAAAATGCACATTTTGGGTGGCTTATAACTTCGGCCCCACTGGACGTGTCCTCACCAAATATTGCAAAGAAAGTATATGGCTCCCTTAAAATGATTTTATGAAGTTTGGTGTTGTTTTGTCCGAGGGGGCAAAGTTATATAGGGGTCCCAAAATGTGTGGAGATCCTCATAGATGCAATGCAAAAATAGTTTGCTTGCGCCTAAAGCCCAAACCAGTGCACTGATGTTCACCAAATTTGTGTCAGGAGCTGCAGCTTGGTCCCAAAATATGCTTTTGTAAATTTGGTGTAAATCCGTCCAGTGGTTTTAAAAAAAAATGGCCCAAAAATAGGTAAAAGAAATTAGTGATATCTGGGTTCATTCCGCGGACTCATTTCATGATTCGGGGGCCGTGGACACCTCTGGACCAATCAGGGTCCGGCGTGATGTCTGCAGACATCGCACGTGCCTGATGATTGGATGGAGAAAAACATGAGCTGTGTCATTTTTTTTGGAAACGGTCGCCATGTTGGATCTGCGGTCAGTCGCCAGTGTCCACGGATAGCGCAGTGAGGTACAAGTGTGTAAAAACACATTTGGTGTTATTTGGTGGCCGAAAGAGGGTCTGGAAAGGGTAACGGAGTGGAATAAAGTTGACATGGAACGGTTTTTTTAGGTGAAAAAAGGGTTTATAGGTACTGCCGAGTCTGCGGACATAGCTGCTGATCGGTGACAGCGCAATGAGAAAAGAGTGAAAAAAACATATTTGGGATTATTTTATGGCCGAGAGAAGAGCTGGGAAGTGTGGGGTAGTGGAAAAAAGATGGAGCCATTTTTTGTAGGTGAAAAAAAAGTGGTGCAGGTTTAATTCCATTATGGTGGTTGTGACCAGTATAGTTAGAAGGGCTGCTTTGTGCTAGTCAGCAGATCCATGCATGCCATCTGGGACTTTTAAAGATACCTGGCATGGGTAGAGGACTGCAGTGACCGCGGACAGTTGTTGATGTCCGCAGACATCAGGGGGATTAGCCTATCAGGTTCTGTGGTTGTGGTGTACAGGAAGAGAGGGTAGCAGGTGTTTGGCTATGGCTATGAAGAAGGTGGATGTTGGGAGATTCTTGGATACATTCATTGAAGGGTTACACTGAATCTTGTGGCATCTCTGCTACTATTGGATTGAAAGAAGTGGAAGTTTCATGGTATGCAGTTTGTGGGTTAAACTGGGCGACCTTGTTGCCATTCTTTAAGAGTATGGCTCACTTTAAACTTGTAGAAATTATTGTTGTGCATTGTGTAGGCAACAGTTTGGGATATATAATTCCAGTATTTTTGCAGCTTGCCATTGAGAAGCTTAATGGAACTGTTTCCAGTTTTGAAGATCATTTTTTCTCAAATCAATCCAAGGCAAATATGGAGATATCCACATTTATTTTCTCCACAAACGGAAGAAGCTAGACACCTTGTCAATAAAGGTGTGTGTGTTTTTTGTATACGGTTTAGGGATGGCATCTTTTGAGAATAAAAATGTGAAGTTGGATGGTGTAAATACTTTTCAGAGAGATGGAGTGCATTTGCCTGATGTTGGCAATCCAATTTTTCTTTGGAATGTTAAAAAAAGGGAGCATGTATCAACGGGGAGAAAAGCCTTACACTGGTTAAGGGTGGAGGAGAGAGTTTAGTTTAGTTTAGTTTAATATTTGTAATGCGCACCGAACCTGGGGTATCAGGGCACAAAAAGGCAGAAAGAATATTCTGAGCTTGGTTACATTGCTGTACGTTCGTATACATAGAGAAGTGCAGTGGATGCAATACAGTAAATAAATGGGCAAACTTAATATACAATAGGTCTTTTCATACAGGCACAATTAAACAGGCCATATATAAAGAATTATCTATATACAATGGGTTTTTAATACAGGGAAGATTTAAACAAGACATACATATAGAATTATATAGAAATATGTAAAATATGTACAGAGTTGGCTGGCTTAGATGAAGGATGTGTAGAAAGTGCAGAAGTTGGCTGGGTGAAGAGGGGATGAGGAGGGAGTTAGTTGTCATTTTCCTTGATCCATTGGATGTATTTACGCCTAAAGAGTGGGTTGGGTTGGGGAGCTCTTACGGAAGAAGGGAGTGAGTTCCAGTGTTGTGCTCTTGTACTTGGAAGCTGGTACCTCCGGTTTTAGAGTGTTTGTATCTAGGCAGTGTGAGGGTGTTGGAATTGTCTGATCTAGTGTGCCGATTAGGGATGTGTCTGGTGATTCTATCTATAAGGTAACGTGGTGCGGCGTTACTGATGCATTTGTGGGTGAGAGATGCAACTTTTAAAGCAATTCTGTCCTTGGTTAAGAGCCAATTGTGAGCTCTTCTTAAATTGGATATGTGCTCTTTTTTGGGGAGGCTCAGTGCCGCTCGGAGCACGTTATTTTGTAATATTTGGATTTTATCTATGATGTATTTCTTGGCTCCAAGGTAAAGGGCATTGCAATAATCCAATTTTGATAAGATAAGGGCTCTGGCAATAGCGGTGCAACTTTTGCGGGAGAGGAAAGGTTTGGCTGCTCTAATTAATTTACACGTATAGGCGGTAGAAGAGGCCAAGGAGATTACCTGTTTTTTGAAGGAAAGGGTGGCATCTAGGTAGAAGCCTAGCATTTTTACTTCCTTTGCTACCTCAATGATGTTTCCATCAAATAGGAAGCAGGAGTAGATATGGCCTAGCTTGTTAATGTTGTGGTGTTAAGTGACTCCAATCAAGCACTCCCACTAAGTCAGTGCCTCGTCTGGGACACCAAAGGGAAGCCCTTATTTATGTATTTTTATGACAAGTTATACTCTGGATGATAAACCCTTATATAACACCCCTCTCTTTGAATCCCCCTGACCTCACTGAGCCAAGAAGTAGGTTTGTTTTGCAATTTAATAGGTTTATTGAGAAAGTAAACAAGATATATATCACACTTTTATAATAAATTAATATTGGATAGCACCCTTATGAATATAATGTTGATCAACAATAGACAATCCGACACTAGCACACTTCTTTACAATCAATGAGGAGTTAGTATAGGAAGGATAAGGTAGCAGAAAATACTTTTATGGATTCAAGGAAAAGCAATGAAGGACAAATGCAGCACAGAAATAAACTTGATATGATTTCAACAAAAGATAATATGATCACTTTTTCTTTGACAATTCCCTCCCCCCCTATGCAAGGTAAGGAGATGGAAGGAGAGCACACAATTCTCAGGAATACAAATGCAATACAAATTTCCAGTTCCCCCGTGAGCTTAGAGGAAAACAGGTATGATTTTAAAGCAGGCAAGATCCTTTTAAATGTGGTGGCAATGAAGTGAAAAATATGTTGAAAATGCTTTTAATTCCCTCTAGAGGTTCAGGGTGAGTGAGAGATACTTTAAATCAGTTCAGGTCAGCCCTACCAATGATTCAGGGATGGTTATCAGGTTGAAAACGGGATTCAGTAATGGAAGCAAAAGACAGATATTTTTACACGTGGTTGAAATGAAGCAAACTGTCAATTCGCGCCCTTTTTTCCGAGTGCGTCGATCGGGATTACGGAGGAACTGTAAAGAGTAGCAAATAGGTTTTAGGCTTGTTGGAAAGCTGAGAATCTTAGCTTTAAGATGAAAGTTTCCAAAGATACGGACGATTTTATGAGGGTAGTTTTTCAGAAATGAAATAATGATTCAAAATGACAGATGACAGCTTTGCAGAATGGACACACGATTTCTTATGATGCAGTTCTAAATAGGTTAAAATAGTTTGAATTAGATTATTTTAAACTAAGAGATTGTTTTTGCACAGTTCTGGCTGAGTACTCACACTGTGAATTTGAAATAGGCCGCCAGGGTCCGGTCAGCAGGTTTGGACTGGACTCCGGGCGGTTGGTTCTGAAGTCACAGCTATCTGGGTCAGCTCTGCTCTGCTGGTCTGGATCTCTGGCTCTGCTCACAGCGATCTGGTCTGGTCTGTGGTTCTGGATTCATCACTGCTTTCTGTGTCTGCTACCGGTTCTGGCAAAAGTTCTTGGCAAAGAATCCAACAGCTTGCCCGGCTGTAGAATAGTTTGGTTGGATTGGTGGATTCTGAAGGCCTGCTGAGAAGAGTTCTCAGCTTGTGGGTTAGGCCTTTGCTTTAAGTTCTGTAGTCTATCTGGAGTTTATGTTCTGGATGTTCCTTCTAGATGTTGTGTGGTCCGGCAAAATACTCCACAAGAAAATGGAAATGAATGTCTTGCCTTTCCAAGCAGTCTCTTTTTATGTGTTTTGAAAGTGGGTGGGTCGGCTCATTCTGCATGCCCCACCCTCTCATGATTTCATAGGTCAAGGATTCTCTGTGACCTGATTTGAGAAGGGATAGTGTGTCAGAGTGAGTCAGAGTCTTACAGTCTATTGAAGAAACGTCCCTTTGCTTTTACTTAGAAAATGAATTTTTCATAACTAACAGGTTTCCCAGATACACACGTTGTTGAAATTACATACACATTTCACAGATTAATTTAAGATACACTCTCGCCCAACTCCGATCCCCCTCAGAGCCTGGGTTCACAAATGGCAACATTTTGTGCTTTTTAGTGACTTTCGCCATATTGGTTTTTCCTCAAAATTTACACAGGCCTGCACCCCTTCCCTGAGTATATTACTGGAAATTACTATGTCTCTATCCTAAACACAGTGTCTGCAATATTAATAAATAGCGCGGACCCACAACACCGTACAAAGTGGAATTTGGGCTCAAATCGTGAGGGCATTTTTCATTTTCAGGATACCCAAATTGCACATTTCTGTGAGCTTAATACAAGATTTTAGAATCATTTAACTTATACATATATTTGCTGCAATATGAATCCACAGTCCTGTCTGGCCCGTCCCTAGGAACTGGGGGAGTCAGGGATCACATGTCTCTCCTTTCAGGCAGAGCTCTGTTTACAGTCCACACCCAAAATCAGCATACTTCATTCAACTGAAAGGGTCTATTGTGTTGGGTCCGGCAGGCTGCAGGGAAGTCCCCTCCCTCTCAATCAACAGAGCCATGTGATATCCTGCCTCCTGGTGTGGGTCTCTGGGGTGTTAAGAGTTCTCAGGAAAGGCCAGTCTTTTGAACTTTTAATTACATAAGACCCCCTTCTGGTCAACGCCCAGTTCTGCAAGACAGCTCTCCTGTCAGGATTTATAGAGCGCCAGCACCGGTCAGTGTCCAATGCCGGTACTGTACCTATTTTTGACAGCTGTCTTGAATTAATACATTTCAAAAGGAAAGGATTTTACTTGATAGTATATGATCCTTGCTTGACATGGCATTGATGTGGATCTGTAGTAGAGTAAAGTAAAACACTCAACCATAGTTGGATAGTTGGATTTTTGTTTGGTGGTTTCGGGCCCATGATCTTAGCAATTTTTGACATTAATAAAAACGGGTTTTGAACAGAACCATCTTTCTTTGCACTGGTGGGTGGCAAGTCAGGGGACCATTTTGGTGTGCGCAAAACTGCACGGTTCTCCTGGATTCTGGTGCAAATGTGGGCTTTTCCGCCATCTTTGATTTCCTAAGCCCACAGCACCAAATGTTGCAGCATAATAGTCCAAAAGTGGGTCAGGACACCCAACAAGCCCCCCCGCCCGACTGCGCTTTGATTTTGAGTCGAGGGGGAGTCGGGAGCAAAGGATGTTTTCATCCACACGTTGGGATGTGCGCATCATCTTCTTCCGATTCCGCAGATGACAAAGTTCAGCATCTTTTCCTCCATCAGGGTGGATCGATCAGTTCTCCTCACCGGTCCTGATGGGAGATTTGGGCGGTACCCCGGGCCCCTTGGATCTTTGCTCCCGGTCCCCAGGTCATCTGCCGTGGTCAGTCTCCAGGTTTTCTTTCTCCTAGGATGACAAAGCAAAGCGGCAATACCTATTCGTAGACATTTCTCTCCCACTATTGATATAGTGGGGCAGCATATACATTTTATAAATCAATATACATTTACATTCTTATTTTACAAAAAAAACAAGATATAATTAGAAGACATTTTCATTCAAGATTCAGAATATTTTAGAGACTATATGTGGGATATTTTAGGGTTGGAACTGAATTACTCTGGAGCGGCCCCCTCTGGTATTGCAGAGGACTCCTCCAGTTGCTGCAGAGTGTGCCTGGGATGGCAACACTTTAACTGATTTATATGGACCCACTTGTCTTCCCCTTCCGCCAAACTACCTTTGGGGATGCAGATCTTGTAGGCAACTGGGGAGATCTTGTCTATAATTTCCAAAGGTCCCTTCCATGTAGGCAAAAATGTTCGCTGTTTGGCCTGGTTTCTTTGGAAATTGTATAGATAGACCCGGTCTCCCACATTATATACTTTCCTGGAAGTTTTCAAATCGTAATGGGTCTTCATGCTATCAGCTGATCTTTCTAGATTTCGCTGAGCATAGGCAAAAGCATGTTGAAGGTGTTTCCTTAAATTCTCCACATACTCATGAGTTGTGGAGGCATTTATCAATGTCTGCTCTTGGGTCCTGTAGAGCAAATGCTGGGCAAGCACCATCTTGCGTCCAGTCATCAGCTCAAATGGTGACATTTTAGTTGCAGATGAAGGGGTAGATCCGATGGTCATTAGGACCAGAGGTAATCGGATATCCCAACTTGCCCCAGAATCTGCCACAAACTTTTTAAAGATGCTCACTATGGTTCTGTTGTATCTCTCCACTGCACCATAAGAGGCTGGCCGGTAAGCAATGTGTAGCTTCCTTTTAACCCCCAGTATCTCCCACATCTTAGTCATTATTTCGCTGGTAAAATGGCTACCTCTGTCTGACTCAATCCTTTGGGGTAGACCAAAACGTGAAAAGATGTGGTTGATCATCAGGGCAGCTGCTGTTTCTGCCTTGCAGTTTGGGGCCGGGAGCCATTCCACCCACTTGGTAAACAAGATGGGGCCGTCAACATGTACTTTTTTCCCCTAGACAAGCGAATCACGGGGCCTATGAAGTCGATTTGCAAATCTGACCATGGCAGTGCCATCCCCCTCTTTTGGAGAGGCGCCCGGTGTGTGAGGGATGTTGGCTGAAATTGTGCACACACAAGACACCCCTTCAAGTATTGGTCGAGGTCCTGCCCCATGTGTGGCCAGTATGCAACCTCTCTTAAGATCTCAAGTGTTGTATGAAACCCCCTATGACTGGCGGTGGCCGCATCATGGGCGTGACTTAACATCAGGCTTCGGAATGAGGTAGGGACCACCCACTGATCATGGCCAGCTTGGGATTTCCTTACCAACAAACCGCCTTGATTCGGAACATTTTTGGCCATTTCATCAACACTCTAAGGTCCTCTTTCCCAATGTAGTCGGTATCCGTCAGGGGAAAGTTTTCAGGGTCCTCAATGTGTTGGTAAAACTTACCAATTATTGGATCCCCCTTCTGAGCGGTAATCAAATCAGCATCTGGGGTCTCCTTACTCCATTGTGCAGTTGAAAGATCATTGTGAGCATTTGTTTGGGACCTAGTGAAAGCAGTGACCTGGATTTTCCCCAACAGGGACTCAATCTCTATTAGATCAACTTGGATGGCCCCGGTTTTGGCCAGCTGATCAGCTAAGTCATTTCCAGTTTTGTCTGGTCCCTCTACTTTGGAATGACCCTTGATCTTCTTCCAGTAGATGGTCATCCCATTCGAGGTGACCAGATCATCAATGTTTTGAATTAACCTTCCATGTTTCAAAGGTTTGTTATTAGCACATAACATGCCTCTGGTTTTCCAATTAATCAGGTGCTCCACTAACCCGTTCCGTACATAATCTGAATCTGTGATTATGACCAGTTTGTGGAGTTGATGTTGGACAGCAGTGAGGATGGCTTGATGCACAGCCATCAAATCTGCCACCTGACTACTTCGAGGACCAATTTTGTACCCAGCGGAGGGTTCTGGGGACTCATTCACCCATGAATTCCCTACGCCGGCCACCAGTTCTTTTTCCCCGTTGTTGTCAACATGGTAAGAGCATCCATCCACATAGACAGTTGGCATTCCCTCAAACTTGTCTTCTTCAAAGACTTTGTGTGGGGAATTAAGGTATGCCTCCATGTTGTCCTTGATTTTTAGACCTTTGTCCTCTAGACAGTTTTCTCTGGCACAATCATGCAAGTCAGCCAGACCTTGCGCGAGGGAACTCGTATTGTTTTGGCCATACCTGACCTCCACAGGAAAGCCTTGCATTGACAGAATCCAGGAAGTAATTCGGGAATTACTCACATTTCCGGCTCGGATTCTGTCACTTTGGAGATATTGCAGAGGCCGGTGTGGAGTCTCCACTATGATGTGTTCCCCGTGGATGAACGGGCGGTAATTCTTCAATGCCCACACTGTTGCCAGGAGTGCCTACTCACAATCGTTGAATTTTTCCTCCACAGAGGATAAAGTTTTGCTCGCATAAGAGATAACTTTATTGACCTTGTCATGCTTTTGGTATAATACTGCCGTCAAGCACGTATTAGAGAACCCTGTCTCCAGGAAAAACTCCTTGTTTCTGACAGGGTAAGCTAGGCAGGGTGCTTGTAGGAGGCTTCTTTTGAGCTGTCTTACTGCCTCGGCTTGTTCTGGACCCCATTGCCACTTGACCCCCCCCTTCAAGAGATGAATCAGGGGTCTGGTGATCTCTGCGTAGCCCTTAATGAACTTTCTGCTGTAATTAGTCAGTCCAAGGAGGCTCCTTAGTTCCCGCAGAGTTGTGGGATCCTTCAGTTTCTGAAGTGCTTCCACTTTCTTTTCCTAGGGACAGAGACCATGAGGAGTAATCTCATGCCCCAAGAAATTAACACGGGATCTACACCACTGTGCTTTTTGAAAGGAAAGTTTTGCTCGGCGGCCCTCAACCTGGTCAGAACATAACGGATTTCCACTATGTGTTCCTCCACAGTTGAACTTTTGATGAGGACATCATCTAAATAAGCCAGGTTAC
The DNA here is from genome assembly GCF_040938575.1 of Ambystoma mexicanum. Taxonomy (NCBI): domain Eukaryota; kingdom Metazoa; phylum Chordata; class Amphibia; order Caudata; family Ambystomatidae; genus Ambystoma; species Ambystoma mexicanum. Next base: position 269,137,073 of record NC_090934.1, read on the forward strand.
CCCTAGCACCCAGGTCAGGCATGGCCTTGTGTAGGAAAATGTTCAATTTATTTCCGGAGTCGAGGTATCCGAAGGGAGTCCGGGTCCATGTGTACTGCTGGCCCCCGAAGGTAAAAGCCAGCGTGTATTTCTTCTCCCTACTGACAGGCACAGTCCAGTATCCATTGGTCAGGTCTATTGCAGTGAATACCTGTGACCTCTAAATCTGGGCCAGCCCTTTGTCAATGTAGGGAAGAGGCCATCGGGAAGTATGGACCCGTTTGTTGAGCTCCCTAAGGTCGGCACAGAGTCTCCATTGGCCGTTTGGCTTCAATATTCCCGGCACCGGATTATTCAAGGTACTGTGGACTGGACGGATTATCCCCCGGGACTCAAGGTTCTTAATTACTTCAGTAAGGGACTCCATGGATGCGAGAGGCAAGCGATATTGCTTCACAAACACTGGAGTCATGCCAGGGTCTGTGGGAATTGTTGTTGTGTGGATGTCGGTGCGACCACAGTCATATGAGTCTACCGCAAAGAGATCTTGGAAATCCAAGAAAACTTGTTTCAACTTTTGCTTCTGTTCCAGAGTCACACAGGCATCAGCTAGGTTGACGCTCTCTTCCACCATCTGCCTGAAGCCAGGAAAGACTTCTGGTGTTGCTATCTCAGCGGCCTCCTCCAGCTGGGTGGAGAAGTCCCTGGTCAGAGTGCTGATTTGGACTGGAGGCTTCAGGTGGGAAAGGCAGCCCTCATGGACCTGGAAAATCACCTCGTCCCTTCTGAAGTCACAAGTCACATCTTCCTTACCATAAGGGCAGGAAGTGTACACCAAGAAGTTCCCCCCATGCCGGGTAAAGATCCTGTCTGGTGTTGTATTGTCATCACTGTCACTGTCAAAACAGTCCTTGGGGATTGGTCCTAACAGTTAATTTCCTAGATCAATGGAAAAATGTCAGTCATCAACCGCCATTTCCAATAATGGTGCCTGTGGCTAGAGTAATACTCTTTAAGTCGCTGTTATCCACTCTATTGGAATGGTGTCATGTTCTATATTGAGTAATGGTGTTGGGTTTACCCCCAACCCTTGCTTTTGGAGAGAAGCATTTAGATGAATATAAGCATCAGTGTTTTTCAATTTTTGTCCTCTTTTAACTTTCACTTCCAGGGAGAATTGTCGGGTCCTTTCTGGGATGGTGACATCCTCTTTAACCTAAATTTCAACTACATAAGGTAGCAATTGAGCTGACCTAAATGCTTTTTCTGGATCATCAAAGCCCATGGGATTATGCGATAATCGGGACCAAGCTTTGAAGTTTATTAGGTCCAAACTAATGGCAAAGGGATTGCGAATGTCACTGCCTAAGTAAAAAGCGGCAGTGACGTCTTGCACGACCCAACAATTATGGAGCATGCTCTTGTTGCCAATGGAGATTTTGAGCATACACCTGCTTGGCAGGAGATGTTTGGAATTAGGTGCTTCCAGGTCCATCAGTTTGAATGCGGGAATGGCTGGATCTTTTGGGAGTTGGCGGAACATGGCTTCGCTGATGAAGTTCTTACCGTTGTTCACACACACTCGGGCGAGAACAGAGTCCTTCCCTTCATTTAACTGAACAGGAATGAACAACTGCTCTCCAATTTGCTGAACATCAGCCAGGCTCAAGCTGATTTCACATCTTTCTGGACCATCGGAGTGGGAATGGCTGATTGTGGATTAGTAAAGAACTTCAGAGTGTTTCCTTCCAGTGTGGAATACCACCTTAAACTGGTAGGAAGGTTGATTTTCAGAAATAGAGAGGACCCCCCATCACCAGTCTGTTGCCCTACTGCTATTACTGTCACGTCTGGAATTTGGTTGTTCTGGAAGTGAAATTCTACTTGGTCAGATTTTTGTTCAACCATGTGGCAGGTGCCATTTAAACTAACATGGTTGACACTTTGTTTTAATTTTATTGGTCGTCACACAATCTATTGGGGTGACAACCTTCTCAGGAGGTCATTCCCTAGTAAACAAGGGGTGCCCTCTGGAGTCACTACTATGACCGGGTGTTTCGCCTTGTGTCGCCCAATTTTGATGTCCAAATCTGCAGTCCCCTCAACGGGAATTTCCTTCCCGTCAAAGTTCTGGAGTTGTCCAGGAAGAGAGGTGAGAGGAATTCAGTAATTCTCCCCCCGTTCCTGCATTTAGTTCATCAAAGGCCCTTTTGGACAGAAGGGTAGCTTGGGATCCAGTGTCCACCAGTGCCAAAATTGTACCCTGCCCCTGTACTTGTACCGGGGCATAGTATCTTCCCTCCTTCTCCTCAAGGGGGCACAGATAATGCACATTTTTGGACAACTGGTGGGCTAATTTTATGGTTTTGGACATTGAGAGACAAGAGATTTGGGCAAAATTCTGTGGAGAGTCTCGGGAATCTGAAAGAAAAGGTGGGCAACTGGATATGGTTTTGGGTTCCCCTGGTTCCGGTTCTGGTCCCCCCCCCCCTTTTTGGAGGCAGTCACCAAGATGGGTTTGGACTAGGGTTTTTTGGTATTGTTGGTTCTGGGATAGGATGATGGGCGGCGACAGCTCGATCCCCATATCTACCCAGTCTATGGATGCGGTTTTGGGTTCCCCTGGGTCCGGTTCTGGGCCGCCCCCCTTTTTGGAGGCAATCACCAGGATGGGTTTGGACCAGGGGTTTTTGGTATTGTTGGTTCTGGGATAGGATGATGGGCGGCGACAGCTCGATCCTCACATCTACCCAGTCTGGGTTGGAATCCATTGGGACCCATTTTTCCTTGGGAGGAGTTCCCCCATCTCTGAAGGAGAAGATCCTTTCCCCAGGATCCTCTTGGGATCCCTCTCCCTCAAACTGGAAGATCTGTACCTCCTCCTCAAAGTGGGTCTGTTTGGGTACTTTGTTTCTCCTACCTCCTCTCTGCTCCTTGGGTGGCAGACTTTCAGGGGTAGGAGATTTTGTTTCCGGTTCCTGGGTTTCCAGGGGCTGTTTACAAGTGGGGAAGGAAGCTTCCTCCAAGGCTTTACGCCCCTCTTCCCCTTGTGCCTCCTCCCTGGGAACCGGTGGGTTATCGGGGTGCTGCCCCCGTCATTGTTCTGGAGCACCAGATCCAGAGTTTGGGGCATTCTGCGGTGGCATGCTCATCTGAGGGTTCTGTTGAGCCCTCAGTATGTGACCCAGATCCCGTGCCATCTTTTGGACCTGGCGCTCAAGTTGGGAAACCCGCTCAGGCTGATACGGGGCTCTGTTTTCTCCCCTGGGCTGATCCCGGGAAGGGTAGCTATCCCTTCTCTGGTAGTACCCTGAGTTGGGAAGATTTGGGTACCCCTCCACCCTTGGCCTCCCCTCTCCCGGATTCGGTTGTCTGGGCTCAGGGAATTGGGGAAAGAAGGATGGATGATTTTGGGGCTGGAAGTTGGGAGGATACCTGGGGAACAAGTTCTGCCCAGGATTTGGTGAATTTCTGCCCTCCTGGGGGAAGTGTGGAGGGAAGTTCCCTGGGTTGGGCGCTTGGTTGGATCCCCACCCTTGGGCCGGAGTAGTCCACACATAACCCAGGATTGGACTGTTTCCCTTATAGCGGGGACTTACATAGTCAGGGGAGCGAGGGACCCCATTTGTGGGACTGCCTCCTTGACTCCCTGTCTGTGACTGGCACGAGGGCCTTCTGGGTTTAGAATTATTTGGTGCAGGCAGGTTTTCAGGCCCCCCCATCTCCAAATCTAAAACGGGGGCAACCTTTACCTCTGCCACCTTGGCAGCAGCAGGGGTGCTGTTGGTTTTGGGGTTTTTGGGCTGATTCTTATTTTCCACTGGTTTCTGCACCTCATAGATGCGAGTGGCTTGCTCAATGACCCATTCTAAAGATCTTTTCTCGTGAAAGTCTCTCACGAGCTGGGTCATTATGTATTTGGGTAAGGCATGGAAAAACATATTAACAAATTCTTTACTGTCCGTGCGTACCCTTTTTGTAGTCTTTGCAAAAGCACGCTTTAAGTACTGCACAAATTCTTGTGGGGCTTGATCCTCCCCAAATTGCAAATTGTAGGCTGCCTTGCGAGCCTCTTGGGGATTTCTGTGAACAGAAAAATGTTTCAAGATGGCCGCCCTGTAGGTGGACCATCTTGAATGATTTTGGTCCTCCAGCCCCGCAAAGAAACTGGAGTATTCTGGGGAGAATGTCCATTTGACATACTGAATGCAGCTACTGCTGTCCTTCAAATGGAAAGTCTCCATCATTTGCTCATAAAGCTCCAAGTGTTCCCAAACAGAATACTTGGCGTTCTTGTGGTAAGGCGTGATGGCACTCCTTATTGCCTTGATCTGCTTTAAGGGGTCCTTAAGCAAGGCCCTTTTTGCCTTATTGGCCTTTTTGGTTTGGGTAACCCTGGACCATTCATCCTCCGACTCAGAAGCACTGCTCCCAGAGGTGCCCGTCTGATCTTCCAGGTTTTCCCGGATTCTGCGAGCCTGGGGATGGCTGGAAGAATGTGGGGACCTGGTCTCCTGTGTCCTGTGACGCTCAGAGGAGTCTTGAGATCCCTTCTTGCTGCCAGGATTTGATGGGTACCCCCCCCCACTGACCTAACTGGGCAGGGGTTTTTAGGATGACCTTAGTGGGCCTACTTTCCTGGGGTTCCCCACTAAATTGCACTGTGCTTGGGTGACCATACCCGGATGCCCGCCCATCCATTCCTGGGAGGTACTGGCCTATGAACCCCATACATTTGGCTGGATAGTAATCTGCCATCCCCGTGGCCCTGGGCTCATGTGCGCCATGGGACATGGGGGTGGAAGAGTCCAGGGACTGGGAGAGATGAAGGCCTCTGGTACTAGGGATCCTGAGGTTATGCTCCGGTGTTTCGCTTTCCCAGCAAACCTCATCTCTATCAGCCCCTGCTCCCTGTTGCAATGCAAGAGCCTGCGCTTTCAGTTCCTCAGTTAAGGCCTTACTAGACTCTATCAGTCTCTCCTGCATGGCTACCTGTTACTGGAGCCTATCATTGTGCTGACAGAGAGCCTCATTCTCTCTCTGTGCCTCCTGGTTGGTCCTGGAATACTGGGCCAGTCTTTGCTGCAGGAGGGTTACCTCCGGAGTCCCATCCCTACTGGCCTGCTCCTTTCTTGCCAGAGCATCTTCCACCCTCCTGGTGTGCTCTAGCAAGTACTGGTGCTCTTTTTGGAGGTCACCCAGCCCCTGTAGGGCCAGGTGATTTTCTTCAATTTTTTCTTTTAATTGGCAGATTCCTGGCCTAAGGTGTCCCTTTCCTGACTAAGAGCTTGCATCTGTGCCGCCAGGTCGTCCCTTTGCCTTTGAAAGGCACCAGCTTTCTGGCATTCTTGATCAAACTCTGCCTGGGTATCCAGGTCTTTCAAAATCAATGTATTGCTTTCCTCTTTCTCTCTGTCTAGTCGGATTTGCAGGGTGGCTACCTGCTCTGCGCATGCCCTGTTAAAGTCTAGTTGTTGCTCCAGCTTTTTCTGGCTCTGAAGTAGGGCGTCCAAACCTTCTTGGTACTCCTTCTGCAAGGCCAGAAATCTGTTATCCTGGTCAGACTTTTCCTGTTGCAGGATATCCATATCCTCCTTTATTTTAATAATATACTGCCTACTATCATTTTCTGACTCCTGGCTCCTCTGCAGCCTCTGCTCAGAAGAGACCAGGTCAGATTGGGCCTTCTCTAATGCTATCAGTTGCCTATTTGCCAGATCTTGGCCTTCAGAAAATTTGTCCTGTATGGCTCCCATATATATATATAAATATGCCGCTACCCTGGCAATCTTGTTGTGCTCATCCTTGGCCTTAGGGGCCATATATAGTTCACTCAGGGCCACATGTAAGGGACCCTGATCTATCCATATATCTGACCCTGTTTCAGTGATCTGGGGTGCGATTGCCTGCAACCAGACCACCTGGTCCTGATGAGCCCACTCACCTCTCACAAATAGCTTATGTAAGAGGTGTTCTCTGTCTATTTTTATATCTACCAAGGTCGTCATTCTTGAAATTGATTTCCTTCCTGACTTACAGAAGTTTGTATTTTATTTTGCAAAACAGACCGTTTCCTTAGAGCGTTCCTTTGAGGGGTGTTTTTACAGTGTAACATGGCGTGGTGATCCAACAGAATTTATATATCCTGTCAGTTAGCACACTGTATTAATCTGCACAAGTGATAGATCTAATCCAGAATCCCGGACGAGCCCCCAAATCTGTTAAGTGACTCCAATCAAGCAATCCCACTAAGTCAGTGTCTTGTCTGGGATGCTCAAGGGAAGCCCTTATTTATGTATTTTTATGACAAGTTATATGATAAACCCTTATATAACACCCCTCTCTTTGAATGCCCCTAACCTCACTGAGTCAAGAAGTAGGTTTGTTTTGCAATTTAATAGGTTTATTGAGAAAGTAAACAAGATATATATATCACACTTTTATAATAAATTAATATTGGATAGCACCCTCATGAATATAATGTTGATCAACAATAGATAATCTGACACTAGCACATTTCTTTACAATCAATGAGGAGTTAGTATAGGAAGGATAAGGTAGCAGAAAATACTTTTATGGATTCAAGGAAAAGCAATGAGGGGAAAATGCAGCACAGAAATAAACTTGATATGATTTCAACAAAAGATAATATGATCACTTTTTCTTTGACAATTCCCTCCCCCCCTATGCAAGGTAAGGAGATGGAAGGAGAGCACACAATTCTCAGGAATACAAATGCAATACAAATTTCCAGTTCCCCCAGCGAGCTTAGAGGAAAACAGGTATGATTTTAAAGCAGGCAAGATCCTTTTAAATGTGGTGGCAATGAAGTGAAAAATATGCTGCAAATGCTTTTAATTCCCTATAGAGGTTCAGGGTGAGTGAGAGATACTTTAAATCAGTTCAGGTCAGCCCTACCAATGATTCAGGGATGGTTATCAGGTTGAAAACTGGATTCAGTAATGGAAGCAAAAGACAGATATTTTTACATGTGGTTGAAATGAAGCAAACTGTCAATTCGCGCACTTTTTTCTGAGTGCGTCGATCGAGAGTACGGAGGAACTATAAAGAGTAGCAAGTCGGTTTTAGGCTTTTTGGAAAGCTGGGAATCTTAGCTTTAAGATGAAAGTTAAACCACATTCCTATCACATACGATTCCAAAGATACGGACGATTTTATGAGGGTAGTTTTTCAGAAATGAAATAATGATTCAAAATGACAGATGACAGCTTTGCAGAATGAACACACAATTTCTTATGATGCAGTTCTAAATAGGTTAAAATAGTTTGAATTAGATTATTTTAAACTAAGAGATTGGTTTTGCACAGTTCTGGCTGAGTACTCACACTGTGAATTTGAAATAGGCCGTCAGGGTCCGGTCAGCAGGTTTGGACTGGACTCCGGGCGGTTGGTTCTGTAGTCACAGCTATCTGGGTCAGCTCTGCTCTAATGGTCTGGTCTGGATCTCTGGCTCTGCTTACAGCCATCTGGTCTGGTCTGTGGTTCTGGATTCAGCACTGCTTTCTGGGTCTGCTACCAGTTCTGGCAAAAGTTCTTGGCAAAGATTCCAACAGCTCGCCCGGCTGTAGAATAGTTTGGTTGGATTGCTGGATTCTGAAGGCCTGCTGAGAAGAGTTCTCAGCTTGTGGGTTAGGCCTTTGCTTTAAGTTCTGTAGTCTATCTGGAGTCTAAGTTCTGGATGTTCCTTCTAGATGTTGTGTGGTCCGGCAAAATGCTCCACAAGAATATGGAAATGAATGTCTTGCCTGTCCAAGCAGTCTCTTTTTATGTGTTTTGAAAGTGGGTGGGTCGGCTCATTCTGCATGCCCAACCCTCTCATGATTTGATAGGTCAAGGATTCTCTGTGACCTGATTTGAGAAGGGATAGTGTGTCAGAGTGAGTCAGAGTCTTACAGTCTATTGAAGAAACGCCCCTTTGCTTTTACTTAGAAAATGAATTTTTCATAACTAACAGGTTTCCCAGATACACACGTTGTTGAAATTACATACACATTTCACAGATTAATTTAAGATACACTCTCGCCCAACTCTGATCCCCCTCAGAGCCTGGGTTCACAAATGGCAACATTTTGTGCTTTTTAGTGACTTTCGCCATATTGGTTTTTCCTCAAAATTTACACAGGCCTGAACCCCTTCCCTGAGCATATTACTGGAAATTACTATGTCTCTATCCTAAACACAGTGTCTGCAATATTAATAAATAGCGGGGTTCGGACCCAGAACACTGTACAAAGTGGAATTTGGGCTCAAATCATGAGGGCATTTTTCATTTTCAGGATCCCCAAATTGCACATTTCTGTGAGCTTAATACAAGATTTTAGAAGCATTTAACTTAAACATATATTTGCTGCAATATGAATCCACAATCCTGTCTGGCCAGCCCCTAGGAACTGGGGGAGTCAGGGATCACATGTCTCTCCTTTCAGGCAGAGCTCTTACAGTCCACACCCACAATCAGCATACTCCATTTAATTGAAAGGGTCTATTGTGTTGGGTCCGGCAGGCTGCTGGGAAGTCCCCTCCCTCTCAATCTACAGGGCCATGTGATAGCCTGCCTCCTGGTGTGGGTCTCTGGGGTGTTACGAGTTCTCAGGAAAGGCCAGTCTTTTGAACCTTTAATTACATAAGACCCCCTTCTGTTCACTGCCCAGTTCTGCAAGACAGCTCTTCTGTCAGGATTTATAGAGCGCCAGCACTGTTCAGTGTCCAATGCCGGTACTGCACCTATTTTTGACTGCTGTCTTGAATTAATACATTTCAAAAGGAAAGGATTTTACTTGATAGTATATGATCCTTGCTTGACATGGCATTGATGTGGATCTGTAGTAGAGTAAAGTAAAACACTCAACCATAGTTGGATTTTTGTTTGGTGGTTTCGGGCCCATGATCTTGGCAATTTTTGACATTAATAAAAATGGGTTTTGAACAGAACCATCTTTCTTTGCACTGGTGGGTGGCAGGTCAGGGGACCATTTTGGTGTGCGCAAAACTGCACGATTCTCCTGGATTCTGGCGCAAATGTGGGCTTTTCCGCCATCTTGGATTTCCTAAGCCCACAGCACCAAATGTTGCAGCATAATAGTCCAAACGTGGGTCAGGACACCCAACAGTGGGTAGTACCAAGGATGATGAGCTCCTTCTTGTCATCATTCAGGCATAGTCCATGTGAGGCCATCGATTCCTGAATGGTGAGGTACACCCTGTTCACCAAGGCCAAATCCTTGTTGCAATCTCCCGTCAGCGATATGAGGATCTGGGTATCATCTGCGTAGTTCGTGTAGGTGATACCCAGGTCATCAAGATTGTCAAAAAGGGGCTTTGTGAAGATGTTGTACAGGGCGGGGGGGACGCATAACCCCTTAGGCACACCGCAGGTGATAGGGGTGGGGTCGGCCACTGCAGATGTAGAGAAGACTTGCATCGTTCTGTCATTGAGGAAAGATTGTGACCAACTAAGGGCTTCCTGTGAGAAGTGGGCTGCGGTGTTCAGGTGCTTGCAGAGGATGGAGTGGTCCACTAAGTCAAATGCCGCAGATAAGTCTAGGAGGAGTAGTAGGGCTGTTTTGCCGTTGTCTCTAAGGGTGTTAATTTGTGCCTTGAGGTCAATCAGGGCTGTCTCTGTTCCATGTTGGGGCCTCAAACCGGATTGGCGGGCTCCTGGGAGATGGTTTTGTTCCAGGTAGTGCTGAATTTGGAGGTAGGCCACCTTGTCTAGGATTTTAAGAATGAAGGACACGGTAGTGATGGGTCTGTAATTGGTAGGCATGGAGGGGTCTAGTGTTTGTTTTTTGAGTAATGGGAGAACCCAGGACTCTTTGAAGTTTTTAGGGATGACGCTTTTGGAGAAGGATGAGTTAATTAGTTTGGTAATGAAGGGAGAGAGGTCTCTGGCTGCATCTTTAATAATCACTGCGAGGCAGGGATTGCCCTGGCAGTTTGAGGGTTTCAGGAGAGAATAACCTTTTCGACCTCGAGGGTGATTACTTTGGAGAAGCTGAAGCGGGTGTTATTAAGTGGTGACAAAGGAAAGAGGGAGGTGGTACTACTAGGCAGATTGGCTTTTTTGTTGGCTATCTTTGCTTGTAGGGTAGCCACTTTATTTGAGAGAGCATTTTGTACACTGGTACACCAAGGTTTATCTTTGGTGCAGTTGTCCAGGATGGGGATAGGTGCTTCCAATTCTTTGAGGATGGTAAACAGTTCCTTAGTGCTGGAGTTTGCTTGGTAGATTCTCAGGTTGTAGGAGTCTTGTTTAGCCAGAATGTTTTCCTTCTTGTATTTGGTGGAAATTGTGATGAGATTGGTTTTATTGGACTCTGTTGGAGAGTGTTTCCAGATATTTTCACTTTTTCGTTTCTCCAGTCTGAGAGATTTGAGGTAGGGCGTGAACCAGGTGTTTGGATGTTTTTTAGGCTTACTTTTCCTAATTTTCAGTGGGGCGATCGAGTCAAGAGCTGAGGTCATAATTTTGTTATATTCGTCGACTAGGGTGCTGGGATCCGTTGAGACAGGCAAGGAGTTGAGGGTGGGGAGGATGAGAGGAATTAGCTTTTCTGCACTAATATTTTCCTTACTTCTCGTAGGAATCAATGGGGCAAGTGGGTTGTGGTTGGTGGTAGTAGGGGCTTCGAGATGAAAGGTGATGAGGTGATGGTCTGACCAAGTCTGTGGAGAGATGTTGTCAATGTGGATAGCACAGTTATGGGCTGCTACCCAGTCAAGGGTTTTGCCTTTATTGTGCGTTGGGAGGGTGATTTTCTGAATGAACCCTAGTTCAGCTACGGAGTCTGCTATGACTGAGGCTTGATGGTCTCTAGGGTCTTTGAATCCAAGGTTAAAGTCTCCTAGAAGGATGCTTTGTGTGGAATTTTTTAGTTTGTCGGTTAGGATACTGTTAAGGTCTTCCACGAATGATCCGACAGGACCTGGAGGTCTGTATATAAGGTGCATATTGAGTGTTTGGGCATTCGCGATGGGCATTTTAACTGTAAGGGATTCGCAGGAGTCTAGTTTGTTGGTAGGAATCAGTCTTAGGTGAAGATCAGATTTGGCAATGATGGCCGGACCTCCACCTCTAGATTCCGTTCTGTCTAGAGTACATTTCAAGGCCATGACCATAATCCATAGATGCCTGTATGGAGAGGGTCCGAGTTATTTCAAGAAATTATTCTCCTTGTGTACACCCCAAAGATGCCTTAGATCAGCTGACAAGGCCAATCTGAATATCCCCAGAGCAAATTGTGCGCATGAGCATGGAAAATCCTTCCCAGTCAAGGCAGCACAATGCTGTAACAAACTGCCAATAACATTACGACTAGAAGCGAACTATCAGATGTTCAGGAAATTGTTGAAAACGTACCTGTTCCAATGATAACCATTACTTCTTGGATTTTCCGTTAAATATAAAATAACGTATGTTTTTAGATCACTATGGGTTCTCCCCAAGCCCTGATGCCTGCGGGCTATCGGCGCGTTATAAACAGGTACATAAACATAAACATAAACATAAAAATGCATTGAAAAAGTTCATGTGAACAAGTTAAAAGAGAAGACGTGGAGTGAGTATACTAAAGCATTTCTTTGTAGGTGTAGGACATACATATGAGAAAAAGAAAGAAGACATTGAACCCCAACCCATAAATTGCTCTTTTAAGAGCCACCATTGTAAAATAAATACTTTAAATTGAGTTTAAACCTCTCCACCCCTTCAATTGGTCATGCCATCCGCTGACAATGCATTAGTCCGCGAACTCTATGGGCCTCATTACGAGTATGGAGGTAGCCATTGTGCTATTAGCGCCATGGCTGCCTCCATACCGGGCTCCAATATCGGGTTCCTGCAATGAGGACTTACCGGGTCATTCCAACATAGGAGGACCCGGTAATTCCTCCTTGCAGGAACCCATCCCCATTCCCATTTGAGCCCCTATAGGGTTCAATGGGAATGGGGTGGGAGGTAATAACGGGCACATTACAACTGGCCCGTTATTACCTCCATCTTCCCCTCGTGGGACTCAGAAAGGGCGCCTGGTTTTACCAGACATCCTTACAGTGTCCCGCAAAGGGAACCTTGTGATTGCGCATCCCGTAATGAAGGGTGCCGGTCTCGTACTGGCACCCTTCATTACGGGAACGCAAGCCTCGTAATGAGGCCCTATATGTTGAATCCGGGTATTTTAAGGATGCCAGGCAAGGAAAAGGGACTACTGGTTTTGTGGGTGCAGTGTACAGGAAGAATGGGCAGCAAGAGTTATGTTTGTTTGTGCAGTGACGATGGCTACGGGTATGAGGATGCAGAGTGTCTGGTTGGTGGGCTATTCTTGGGTCCATTGGGTTAAGGTGTACTGTGAATCTTTAAGTCTCTTGGTTTGGAGTTTGAGCAATAAAGTGGGTGAAATTGCTCCCGTTTTTTGAGAGTATGGTTACTTTGAAGTATCCAGACACCATTGTACTTCACTGTGGTGGCAATAGTGTGGGCTATGAAACTGAAATTCTATTACAGTTTGTAATGAAGGATACCTTTTCATAGTTGATGGAACTGTTTCCATGTTTGAAGATTGTTTTCTCTTGGATAACTGAAAGACAAATGTCGAAGTGTTAAAATGTATTTTGTCCAGAAATTGAGAAAGCAAGGCGCAATGTAAACAAAGCAGTATGTGCCTTTTTGCAGGCTTTTGGAATTACATCTTTTCAGGGTGAAAATATGAAGTTTCATCTTGTCAAAATGTTTCGAAGAGATGGATTGTATTTGACTTATGTTGCCAATTTTTCTTGAAAATGCTCAAAATGCATTAAAATAGTTTCTGTGAACATAAAAAATATGGATTGTAGTATTTTGTAGTGCTTGCTAACAAAAAGGAAAAAAAAGAAAAAAATGTAGAAGCGGTTTTTGAGAAAGTTGGAAAAAAGAATGATGTTTAGTAGAACATTTGTTACTTAAGTATATAAAACCAAATAATCCCAAAAATATATAGAAATCAGAAAATGCCCTTGCCCCACGTCTGGAATCTTTCAGGTGTCCGCGCACTATAATAGTGTCTGTGTACATTACAGGCTGAAATAGGTCCTCTGTTTTTTTTTATTTATTCTATTTTTTAACTGTGAAAGGTGGCTCCAAAACAAACCTTTTTTGTGCCTTTCTGGCTTTTATATTTTTTGGGATTTTTTTTTTTTTTGTCAGCGAGGTGAGGAGGTAAAGTGGTGATGGGAAGGGAGGGTAGAAAGGGAAGAGGTAGCAACCACATATACGGAGGGGGAGGTGGACAGGGGAAAATGGTGGGTGGGCCTTAAATATAAGGTAGGGGGCAGTGTTTCTCATGTTCCTTGACTGCGATTTCAAAAGCACTTTGAAACTGCTCCCCCTGAAGAGCGGTGTGTCGCAGTTTATACAGAGTACTGTGACCCTTGAAAGGTAAGGATCGGCGCCCTCTGGCCTGCGAGGGTGCTGGCAGGATCCTCTGCCCCACAGGAATACCTTGTGTGGTGGCAGAAGTGCTTGAGGAAGAAGGGGTAGAGGAAGTTAACTGCTTCTCTGTGACAAAGGAACAGACTTTCTCAGAGCACCCGAGTGGTTGGATTTGGTGTGGTGACGCATGGAGGTGGTGCTGAAGCAGTACTGCTCAGGTTGTTTGTAATTATGACCCCGCACTGAATGCATTTCATCTGGGCAGTTTGAGCCTTTTTAACGGTGGTAAAAAAACGCCACACACATGACTCTCTCCGGGCGTTGGAGGTAGGCACTTCCTCAACCTACTCTTTGTTATCCTCGTTATCCTTATCCACATAACCATGTCTGTTGCCCTGTCTAGGCCTTTCACTTGGTGGTTGTGGTGGTAGCCCCTGGGAAGGAGGGATGCCATTGTCAAACTTCTGGATGTCTGTTAGAAGTAGCTCTTCTAGAAGATTCTGTCTGCTGGTGGCCCAGATTATAAATTACTAAAAGTAGTGTGTGGGTCTCTTTGGAGGAACCATCTACAGACTACCAAGCTGAAAGTAGGCCTTGGAAAGTTGTCAAAAGTTGACAGATCATGTAAGAATGGGTCTAGGAGCTCTGGAGGGGTACACTTTGAAATTGAAATATTGTAGATTGGCTGAAAATGCAGTTTGAAACTGTACGCAGTGATGGACACTGTCTGTGGACACTCCATCATGCTGCACGGGCATGGTTACATGATGACAGCTGGGGATGTTGTGGCGGCGTTTGTTTGTGGACCGTTTTGAGTGGGAGACACTGGGTGCATGCACATGGATGTCTGGAAATGGGTGTGCTGTCTGTGGTATAATTAAAAGTGTGTCATGTGTGACCGGAAATGTGCGGAAACAGTGCAATGTGTCCAGACACTCTATTTTGTAAATATACTCCTGAATAGTCGTGTAGTCCACAGACTTTTAATTGTGTTTAAAAAAAAGGAATGTATCACAGAATAATATAGAAGATATTTATAGTATACAAAATAAATGTATTTACCGAAGTGATGGAGATCAGAAAGAGAAACATACATTTGAGAATTTGGAATTTATATAAAGTGATGATCGGGTGAAGGAGGGATGTTTATGTAATGAATGGTAATAATATTATTGGTTAAGTTGCTGAATTTATGGAAAGTGTACATTTTGGGCAGCTTATAAGTTTGGCGATGTTCGATGAATGCTCACCAAACTTTGTAGACAGGCGCATGCTCATTGAATATTTGGAAATGTGAGGTACGTCATTATTTTTTAAACAGTAGCCATATTGGATTGATGGATCATGGCCTTTGTGCGTGGACAGTGCAGTGAGGAAAATGAGTCTGGTAAATATATTTGGGGTCATTTTGTGAATGAAAGAGGACCTGGAAAGGGTGGGGAGTGATATAGAGCTCTTTTTATAGGTGAACAAAGTTCTGTAGGTACTGGGGTGTGTTCTGTGAGTTTTACTGTTTGTGGAAACTATTGGGGTTGGGGGTATTGTTATTTCAAGATGTATTATACATACTTGTTATATAGTTTAATTCTATTGTGGTGGCTGTGGCCACTGGCCACATGCACTTTAGTAATATGTGTATAGTTAGTAGAGGTACTATAAATGGAGTATATCATATTTGTAATATGATGGAATTATAGAATTGAAGTGTACATGGCATTTATGATTGTAGTACAATTGAGAATAATGATCGTCGATCTTCGCTTCGCCTTTCACACGGTCAACCATTCTATCCTTATTAAACGGCTCCATGATACCTTTGGCATTACGTACTGGGCACTGGACTGGCTGACCTCTTTCGTCATTAACCGCCCTTCTCAGCTGCAACTGTGCCATTTCTCTCCACCACCTCACTCTCGACTTGATGTGTTTCCCAAGGTTCTAGACTGGACTACTGTAACAACCTCTTCCTGAACCGCCCCCTTTGTTCCCTACTGTGAGGAATTTGACCATCTGCACAGGGAGTGTTTACTCGACTGGGCGTTTTTTTTGAAGTTTCATAATGAAAATGAATGATGGGAGATCAACATCAGAAAATGTGTGAGGCTAATCCGCACACATTTTCCTCTGCTCACCCCAAAACAAACACATAGCCATGTGTACTCTGTGGTGACACAGCCTACAGACGCAGTCCTCTCTGTCCCATTTAGCTGGAATGTGATAGCCACAGGCAACACCTTCCTCCTGCCATACCAAGCCTAATTAAAATATCAACGGCTCCATGGATCCGCCTTCTCTATTGTCTAAGTTCTGCTGGTGGCAGCGCATACTGATGAGAGTTAATTGAAACAGGCCTGTGATAGGCCAGATCGCAGAACTGACAAAAGGGGACAGGAAACCCTAAAACCTCTTTGATATGCAATATGTCTACTTAAAGCTAGCTCCCACACCTCTGAATGAAGGGCAGTGAATGGTGTGTCCAGGACAACTGTTTACAGTATGCAAACCCTGGAGGGAGACCCCCTTTCAGAAGGAAGAAGTATGTGATTTGATGGAGACAGAAAGTCTGTTCTTGCCACAAATTTCAAGGGTGTCTCAGAGAGCTCAATTAACCAGAGACATACTTTGATCCACAATAGACAGGAAGATGGATGGGACTTATGAGTACATGTTGTCACCTCCTACCTCTCCTGTTGCAAAGCACTCTGTTTATGACCTCAGGCATAACAGAATATTGTTGTTGGGGACCCAGGATTAGTTCATAAAGGTAGGCTTAGCCTGCTCCAATCACTGGGGCCCATTTGGCTTTAAAAGAGGGCTGAGCCCATCACTTAGCAGATCATCCAACATCTTTGAAAGGAGTAAGAAGAAGGACTCATGTGGACCCTGCCTGAAGGTACAGTCTGCCTTACAGATTCCGCCGATGAAGGAAGGCCAGGATTTCCAAAGGATAAGAAAGATCCCTCCCCTAAACATCTCCCAGTGAACAGACCGTGATACCGGACTCAGAGGACCCATCCAGCAGCTCCAGAAAAGGCACTCAGCCAGCACACAGTGTGTTCTGCAAGGTTCAGCCAGCAAGCTTCCTATGTGGGAAGTGTCAGAGAGTCTCTGAATAAAGGACAAGGCCGTTGCCTGCAAAAACTCTCCTCAGCTTTGGGCCGTCCGCCTTAAAGGATGACACAAGCCCAGCGAAGAAGCTAGGAGGAGTGCCACGGCAAGCATCAACCAGAGTCCATCTCTTAAGGATATTTCAGAGGCAGTCAAGCCCAAGAACCGTGACCGACTGCACCTCTGACTGTTGTCACGCTGCAGTGACTAAAGCCATCTGGGACACCTCAACCAGTGTTACAGATCTGCCAACCAGCAAAGAGACAGCGATTCTTAACCCCGAACCACCGTACATGCCAGCCTGCAGCCGTCCGTCCAGCCTTGCTTGCCGAACTGCCTCCCGCCTGATACCCACAGCTATCTCCCCATCTTGAACTCTGTCGCAGGAGCTGTAAAGCATCCTGGAACCGACTTGATGCTGTCGATCCTCAGGATCATCACAAGCACCAGGTACATTGTGTTTCTGTCCCCCTGGTCCTTCTCCGAAGGCCCTTAGTGACATTTATGACCCCTTGAACCCTTGATGCTGAAACCAAATAAACATGAACAGTAAAGACTGATTGCTTTACCAACTACTCTTCTGTCAGTACCCAGAGTACCTCCCTTTCCTTCGTGAAACTATCTATCTTTTTTTATAGAACCTTGACTGGACAGTCTCTTTTTTCATTGGGTTAAAATTCAATTTCCATGTCTTGTAACTAACCAACGATCCAAGACCTTGCAGAGATAAGCCTGCCGCTCCGTCCATGTTACCAAAATCGGACAAGGAGGTTTATAATCTACTTGTGCTTCCAATATGTTGGGATCCCTTCTGGTGTACTAGAGGTGTGGTGCTGATTGATGGTTTAGAAACCGATATTTATCCCTGGACCACTGGTGCCCTGGAAGTTGATTCATCACACCTACAGCCCCTTCAGCTAATCAAGAAATGGACTGCAAGCATTTTTCTTGGCCTCAAGCCCTTGAATCATAACTCTGCAGCCATATAATCGCTACACTGGCTCCTGGTGGCTGCAAAATTCAATTGAAGAACCTATGCATTATCCAGAAGGCTTTTTGGGTCATGGGACCACACCATTTACAACTTTGTCTACCTAAATACTCCCCTGCTACAGCCCTCCGCTCCAGTAACTTGAATTCTCGGCTTGTTAAACGCTTGTTGAAACAGAGAACGGGAGGCAGGTTTCTCTGTTCGACTAGTGCCTCAATTTGGAACAGGCTCCCTGCCCCTCTTAGACTTGAAATGGACTTCCTTAAGTTCCAGAAACTTCTCAAAACCTTGCTTCTCTTCGTCTTTCCCTCTCCCCCTTCCATATAAACTCATGTTACTTCCATTGAAACTGGTGGCCTGGTCCCTCATAAACCTGACAGGTTGTAGCCCTTTACCTAGTCGACATCAGAACCCACCCTTTCTTCAGCACTGTGCTTGAGGACCCACCGCCTGGCGACTGTGCACACCACTCTTGGGACTGCTCTGCCCCAGGACTTTGGCAGTGGCCTCTGACTTTGGCAATCCTCGACACTTCCTTCCCAGGCTCCCTTAAAAACTTGTGCATCCCTACTCCCCTTTCTGTTCATACTCCTCTCTCACTACACAATGGATATGTGCATTTAAAGCAGCACTGTGTAAAATTAGTTTGTATAAGTAAGGGAAGTGGAAAATATTTCTAGAACATTGATAGGTGGCAGTTGAGGTGTGGAAGTGTAATATGTTAATAGGTTGAAATGTAGATATTTTGGAAGTGATTGCTGGATGGATGTGTGAGTGTTTAAAAGCAGGCAATGAGTCAGTGTCAGAAACATAAAAGTAAAAAGGTTAGAAGGCCTGTCCTGTGTGATGCTGTGCACGTGCCATTCGGGTCTTTTAATTATACCTGGCCTGGAAAGGGGACTGCGGAGACTGCAGATAGTTATGAAGGTGTATGAATTATGGTCTTTATTGTATGGTAGAGAAAAATATTTGTGACAGAAAATTGTTTTTGTCCTTTTTTCTTTTTCTCTACTATACAATTGTCCATTATTTCCATTAGCATAGTACAAAATGGTAATAGAAATGCTGGAGAATCTTATTGAGTCTAACTACCGTATTCAAAAATGTAAAGTAGATGGAATCTATTAGATTTTTTTGCTCTATTTTTTAAGTGTGAGTGGTGGCTCCAAAAGGAACCTTTTTTGGTGTTTTCTTCTTTTGCAGGAGAGGCGAGGAAGTAAGGTGGGGAGGGAAATGGGGAAAGGCACCACTGACAGTCCCAGTCAGTGTGATTCGGCTTCAACTAGGCCAGGTTTCAAGGTGGGCACAAATGATGAAACAAATTGTATCTCTCTACTTCACACTATCTAGAGCAGCACAACCTCATGTAGATTTTTATCTATATAACATGATGCAAAAGGAGTAGAATCCATTCTTGTGCAAATTTAAGAAAAAACATCACTGCTTTTTGGAACAGCTTGCAATCAGTGAACATATTGCAGAGAAATCATTAAAGGTAACAATAAAAAGATGGGACATTAATGCTGTTATGCAAGATCTAACCAGGTTACAACTATTTAGAGGAAGAGATGTAGAACATATAGCGGGACATGAGGTTAAATTGTATATAAAAAAATGTCCATCACCCAAA
This sequence comes from Ambystoma mexicanum, assembly GCF_040938575.1. Taxonomy (NCBI): domain Eukaryota; kingdom Metazoa; phylum Chordata; class Amphibia; order Caudata; family Ambystomatidae; genus Ambystoma; species Ambystoma mexicanum. The sequence continues at coordinate 269,156,207 of NC_090934.1, forward strand.
CATAGAGATTAGTTTTAAAATTTAGAGTCAACTGTTTACCTACGCTCAAAACAATAGGACCCAAATTAAGGATCATGGTAGAACTAAGAAACTGCACACTTTGTGACAAAGAGCCTGAATCACTAAAACATTTAGAATTGCGCTGTTCCAAATTGATGCTGGAAAGGATTGCACACTTTGGTAATCATGAAAATTCCCTGGCTGCAATAATAGCATCTGACTTCAGGATTAGGCTAATGACACCCTCACACTTATCACTTACGGTAGCATTAGTGAAATTCCTGATGATAATCTTCGCCAGTATTGATAGGGTAATGGGTCAAGCCCAAACAGAAATAGAAGCACTAAATGGAACTTAAATTTAAAGTTTTACTTTATCTGTCTTATGCTGATTATATGTGTCTTAGGAAGTAACAAAAGGATTGCAAAAGTTGTAAGAAACGCTTGAAATACAATTTTTCTTCTTTAAAATGAATTTTTATGATATGATTTTGATGATATGATGATACAATTGTGAGATAATGTAAAAGTACTGTGTGCACTAAACACATTTTAGATTTAAAAAAAATACTAAAAACTGTGCAAAAGTAGCATTATTTTAGTAGACAAAAATTGCCAAATTCAACATACTGTACTTCTACTTCTGTTGTGCACACATTACCTATGTATATGTATGATTTGATTCCTGTATTAACAATGACACTCCAATATAATATTTTGGTTCGAAGAGTACATTCTTTAATACATGAAGTCCCTTATAGGAATTTTTTTATTGCAATGAATTTAATTTGTGATGTCATCAGTGATATGATCAATGACATTTCTGATGTCATCTTTGATGAAGTGGGTGTTAGTGTTAGCAGTGCATGGGGGTGGTGCTAGTTGTGGTTGCTTAATTTACCAAAACTGGTGAATTTCTGGGGGTTTTCAGTTTTACTTGTAACCATAACATCCCTTTAACAGTTTTTTCACTGAATTTCATAGGTTTTTATTTAACCATAACGTCCCTCTAACAATGTTTTTTGTTACTGAATATATATGCATTAAGCGAAAAAACTTTGTTAAAGGGATACTATGGTTAAGTTGCGCTAATAACAACCTATGAAATTCAGTGAAAAAACGTTGTTAAATGGACGTTATGGTTACGTTGCGCTACTAAAAACCTATGAAATTCAGTAAAACATTTTTGTTAAAAGGACGTTATGGTTACAAGTAAAATCGAAAAAAAACTGAAATTCGCCAGTTATGCTAAGCTAACCAACCAATACTCAAGCCACCACCGTGCACTGCTAAGACTAACACCCAGGACATCAAAGGTGACATCACAAATATCATTGATGACATCACTGATGACATCACATGTGCATTTCGTTTTCATACAAGGGGTTGTGAATGTAATGTTGGCAAAAAAATATCAGCGATGATCGAGAAATGTGTAATGAACTACATATTTCATTACGCAATGTAGTGTTCTAATGAACATTCCATTGCAGTGTTCTTTGTAGTACAGGAACCTACTAATACAGGAAATATAGGTATTGGCTGCAGCATACACCATAGATGTACAATATTTGTAATTTTCCAAAGTCATATAGTAAAACGGTGAATACTTCTGTGTCAGACTTTTCCGTACTGTGAAACATGTACTAAGTATCTAGTAATGCATCACTTACTAAATATTTCTACTAATACACACAAAACATAAATAGACTACAATACATACAAATATGGGGCTTATATTTGGACTGTAAAGTTAGCAAACATGAGGCAGTATCCCTAGCAACTGTGTATAACCTACATGATTGTTTTCACACACAAAAATGATTGCTATTTTTCAGGCTTGCTTTTTCCCCTATGTATGTACATCATAAGATGTGATTAAATTCTAAGGAAAGTAGTGTAAGAACATCATAGAATAGCAAGATCTATAAATGTAATACCTTTTGAATTTTAAGTTTCTGACTGTCAATAAATAAACCAACTAGACTTAGATATGTCAGTGAACAAAAAAGAAGGGTCTAGATATGAGATGTCATCAGTGATGTCATCAATGACATTTGTGATGTCATCTTTGATGTCCTGGGTATTAGACTTAGCAGTGCACGGTGGTGGTGCAAGTTATGGTTGGTTAGCTTACCATAACTGATGAATCTCAGTTTTCTTTTACTTGTAACCATAATGTCCTTTTAACAACGTTTTTTACTGAATTTTATAGGTTTTTAGTAGCGCAACTTAACCATAACGTCCCTTTAACAGTGTTTTTTCACTGAATTTCATAGGTTTTTATTAGCGCAACTTAACCATAACATCCCTTTAACAAAGTTTTTTTCACTGAATATAGATATCAAGAATTTGATAGGTTTTTACTAGGATTACCTTAGTTTATATAGATATACCATACAACATACTGAACCCCCTGTCCCATGCTAGTGTTTAGGGTGTTCCCAGACCCTGTGCATGTCCGCAGACAGATTCAGTCAACATGAACACTGTCCAAACCTCAGGTGGTATCTGACATTGCTGTATCATGCAATAAACACACTAAACATGTTCAAAGAGCAGCATATAAACAAATTATATTAAAAAATAAATAAGAAGTGCAAACTGTATATATAAGACACCAAAATTCCAATTACATAGCATATGAAACATAATGGAAGATACCAAAAAAAAATAACATATGCCTCCAGCAAAATTACCTCACTGATGCTTTATACAGAAACTGCACAACAAATATCAACAGTACACCTACATAGCAGTAAAAGGAAACCTAAAATACACACTGGTTAGTACACTACATTAATTCCTATATTTATAAACTTTCTGTAGTAGGATACACTAAAAAACACAGAAATGTCTAGTACTTTGCAGTGGCTTGAAGAAAATGTTCCCCACTATGAAATGAGTGAAAACAGTGATACCAATGGTAGACACTGCTGTCTTCAAAGTAAGCCAATGAATACACACTATTTTATATGTACCTAACACATTTTTTTTTTAACAGAACATACAGAAAATAAGAATAATACTGAAAAGGATATTGTGGAAAATCATCTACAGCGTTTGGAACAAAACATTGATCAATTAATGACCAATTTCATTATTTTGAAGAACTTTGTAGAGAAGCATCGCATTGAAAAAATTAAATATCACTGTCCCACATGCACCTGTACCCCTTCTCCATGTCCCAGTCAACCATTCCCAAAAAGAAAAACCATCACCACAAACATTATGATGAAACTTCAAACACTTCCTCCCCTGCCATCCAACGTGTAGAAAACCCTTATTCCTCTGTATTTGTCTCATTTCTGCTTCCCCCTCTCTTTCATAATTTCTATATTTTTGCACAATAATAACTTTTTATGTATACTGTTACTATATTTCTCTGTGTTTTTTTTAAAAAAAGGCTGTTAGGGTGTCCGTGTACGGCACGGCTGCCTGGAATGTCTGTAATTAACCGAAATGGGAGTGTCCTAACTGTCTGAAATCAAAATGGAGGTGTCCATAGGACACATAACCTGTCCGCCTGCCCGCAATTAACTAAAATGGGGGTTGTCCTAAGGACACTATGCCTGTTTGCACTGTCCGTAAACAAAATGGGGATGTCCGTAGGACACATAATCTGTCTGTGTGTCCGCTATTAGTGAAAATAGGGTGTCCTAAGAACATTCCCCCTGTTCGTATTGTCCGAAATCAGACTAAACGTGTCTGTAGAACACATGACCCATCTGCATGTCCGCAAAGTTATGCACACCTTTAATTAGTTTAGGGACCCAAACCCTGTCCGACGGACATCTGTACGCATGCGCATCCCATCCTCGGGTCCTACAAACATCGCGCCTGTTCGTAACTGTCTTCCGTGTGTGTGTCGCACTTTTAATTAGTTCAGGGACCCAAACACTGTCCATAGAACAACCGCGCGCATGCGTACAACCGACCCACGCATTCGGTGTCCTACGGACACCTGTCCCATTCGCGAACATGTCCGCGACATAATCATGTGACCGCACCCACGCTAAGCGTGGGTCTTTGTTTGCCAACACAGTCCGGGCCCCCGGACACACAAAAAGTGCTTTTTTGAGCAATCCAAACTGTTTTACTGTGAAACTTCACCTTTGCACATGTCCCAGACCATGCACCTGGTGGTCTGGATACTTTTGGGAACTTTTTGAATGCTTCTTGGTGTTCGAAGAGTTTGCGGACAGAGTGAGTGTCAGCGAAGCGCGCACCAGCACCCCTATAAAAGGCCACACCCTACAACTGATCCTCATTGTGTTTCTGGCTACCTGACAGAGCATTGCTCAATACAGGTGTGCTGTGCTTTCTGACCTGCATTGACTGCATTGGCTGCTGACCTCTGCCTGCTGTCCGGAGTTTGCATTGTCTGCTGTGCCATTCCTCTGCCTGCTGAGCTACACTCCAGATGGCAACCATGGCTGCCTCGACATCAGCACAACCCCCACCCCCTCTACCACCACCACCTTCCCAAGGGCCTGGAGAGGGGAACAGGCATGAGGATGCAGAGGAGGATGAAGAGGATGATGAGGATGATGTAGTCGAAGTCCCTACTACAAGCAGCCCCTGTGAATCTTGGTTGTGGAGGTTGTTTGCCACTCTTGAAGGGGTACCCAAGGCTCGTACAAACAAGGTGCGCTGCACTGAGTGCCAGATGGTGCTCAGTCATGGCAAACCAGGTTTGTACAGTTACAGTACTACCTCCATGAAGCGACACCGAAGGTCATTCCATGCTGGGGCAATTCGTAGGGTTGTCCCCTGCGATAAGCGTAGTGGGTTGAGTTCCTCTGCAGCATCCTTCATTTCTGCTCTGGCCACCACAAGAGGCACTCCTGTGGGGGAGCGCATCCTTCAAGCTGCCTCGCAGGCCATACGCAACACAGAAGACCCTTGCCTTTCAAGGGTCACAGTATTGTGTATGTACTGCGATGCAGTACTCTGCTGGTGGAGACTCTTCGAAGCGCTTTCGAGGCTGCGGTCTGGGAGCATGAGAAGGACTGCTCACTACCTGCTTAAAGCCCACCCTACATATTCCTCTCTCCACCTGCCCTTTCTTATCCCTGTGGTTGGTGCCACTTCCTTTCCCTCCGTCCCCTTCCTTTCCTTTTGTGATTTGTTAAAAAAAAACAAAAAAAATACAAAATAACAAAAAAAGGCTCTTTTCAGATCCACCTTTCACAGTTTAACAATAGAAGTGCCAATGAAATGCTACAGGGCCCTGTGCATTTTTATATGTCTGCAGACAATCCGCAGACATGTATATTTTTAGGGTGCTGCACTATCAAAACCATTGCACTCTTCTCCGGGAGGAAGTGGTGGCTCTGAAAAGAGCCTTTTTGTGGTGTTATTTTTGTGTTTCGAAAACTTCAAATGATCAACACCTACTGGAAAAAGGATTGCAATAATTCCAAAAAGGGTCGCAATTCATTTAGTATATTTCACAGGAAAAACTGATTCCCAGCATAAGTAAGATGTACCCCATCTCTGCGAAAAATGTGGGTGCTATGAAACATAATATTTTCATTGTGAAAAGAGGACATGCCAACATCTCTCAAAAAGGCACAAACAGCCTTGTTGACTTTGCGCCTTGCTTTCTCCATTTGTGGACCAAATGAAGAAGAACACAGCCACATTTGTCTCTGGCCAATACGAGAAAAATTACTCGGGAGTTTGGAAACATGTCCATGATTTTCCCAAGTCCTTCTTTCATTGCAAATTTCAAAGAGATTCCAGAGACATGTCCTAAACTGTTCCCTCCACAATGAATAATAATAATGTCTGGATGACACAGTGCCACCAAAGTAGCACATAGAGGAACCAAATTCAGCCACTTCATTCCACACACTCCATGCCAGTGCACATCCACATTAGGGAATCCAAGATGTGCAGCCACTCCACAGCGATCTGCATGCATCTCCAACCAATTTATCCATGAGTCACCCAAAATCCAGACAATCTGCCTTCTGAAAGGCACAGCCATACTATCTGCTCTCCTCTCAGAAACAGACTTTCTGCCAAAGTCTCTCCTTACACATCACACCCAGCAAACCTCATTGACCAATCCCTTGCCCTGCACAGTCTCATTTGCATGCCTCTCACCCTAAAATTCCCGCTATGTTATACGCGCTGTCTGCGAACAACTGCCATCTCCGTGAAACAAATCGAAAAATTTGAGAGTGGGGAATGAAAATTTCAATAGTGTGCCTCACTTCCCCTTTGAGGTTGGCTCTGAAAATAACCTTTTTTTTGTTTATTTGGAAAGTGCTTATAAAAAACAGCTTTCATTTTGTTATTTTTTCCACTTATTTTCTTCCTGATGTCTTCACATTATCCTCTGTAAAGCACTTCTTATATTTTGAAATAATATAGCATTTCCCAATATAGATAAAGAAATGCCATCTGCTTTAAAATAGTCACCATTAACAAAATCAATATTCCACTTCTCAACAAGAAGACAGACATCCCTCTGTTCATTAAACACCTTGTGCCATTTTGCTGGGGACAGAAAACATTAGAATTGTCCCATAGTACCCTAGGCAATATTTCAGAAAAAATCACCTTCCCATTTGGAACAACCTCCATCACTGCCTGAAACAAGTTTTCAAGAGTACTCAACAAACTAGGAGCACTGATGTATCCCAAATGGGCACCACCCCAATGCAGTACCAGTACATCTGGACGCTTCCACATGCAGAAAGTTTTAAAGCTCCACCCACTGCCTGCATATTGGAACTAGGCACAGTGGACCAGAAAACATCCACTCCTTCAAAACCGAAACTGGCAGCCTTATGTTTAAACATAGCATACCTTTCTAAACCATCTACAAATAAATCTCCAACAACCAACACCCTCACTTCCTTCACCCCTCCCATCTTCACTACACACACACCCTCTCTTCCTGCAAAGAACAACTTCAACACCTGATTGGCTAATCCCTCCAGTCTCCTTTCCATGCTGGATTTGTTGAGAAACCCTGGGTGTGGCACGCCCTGTCCACGAACAGCTGCGATGTGCATGGAGCGGGTAACACAGGGGCAGTCCTTCTACAATTTCCATTTCACTCTCTGCACCATTCCCTCATTGGCTATTCTTAAGCAGTCACACAACCATCCACCAATCACAGCCAAGAACTATACATCTAAGTCCATCATCACAGTTCACCACTGTAGATATACCGTTGATCACTCTGAGTACAATCCTGTTGTGATTACAAAACACCTAGAGCAATAACTACTGTAAAACTCTAATATTTCTGCTTGCAGATTCATGCACATCCACATGCATGAACATAAACTACATGTATGAATATTTTGTGCACAGTACATGTACAACTATTGTATAAATGCATATGAACAGGATAACTGCCACTTGCCCTGTATAACCTGCAAAAAAGTGTACTGTCATTTCTCCCATCTGCTATGATCAAATGTCACTAGCAAAGCTGTGTGCTCTCCGAATTTTCATTTACCCATATTACTAATTGTGATGTGCAAACTATTATTCTCCTCATTCATTCTATCATTTCTGTAACTAATGCCACCTATTTATCCACATTTCATGCATAATATTGCATGGTATGTACATACAATTTCCTTTCTGTACATGCTGAGCATTTTACATAGAATCTATCATCCAAACTTCCTTTAGAAATGATTACAATAGTAATCAGACTCAACACACACAGCTGTCTAACAAAGTGCAATTTCATGTTAAAAGATGCGAGAAATAACAGAACCATACTCAAAGGCATGCAATACAAGGTTTCCTGTTCTGTGTTGTCATATGGGTAAATGAAAATGTGTAAAACACACACCATTAAAGTGACACTTGATCATAGCAGATGAGAGAAATGACAGCATGACATTTTTAATACTTATCCAGGGTAAGTAGCAGGTACCCTACATTGTAAATACATACATTGCCTGCTTTTCAACAGAGTTCCTACCATTTACCCTGTATAAGTAGCAAGAAAAACATACTGTTATTTCTCCTATCTCCCAACATCAAATAACACTGCCTTAACAAGCTCTGTGTGCTTACTATTGTAATAATTTCTAAGGCAAGTTCAACTGACAGATTCTAAGCAAAATATCCAGAATGCACATAGACAAAGGGAACTGCATGCACATGCTGTGCACAATTAACAGAACACACCATTACTGCAAAAACAAAGAAATACATGTCTACATTAACAAGAGTACTATTAACACACATATGTACTAACTTCTTTCTTTCACAATTGATATGATATGATAGTTTATTTATATAGCGTCTATACACAATGTATTTCAAAGCGCTTCAAGGCAAGGGAGGGAACAAGGGAAAATACAATGACATTCTTACAGGCCATGAACAGTAAGGATGTGAAATTAACTATCGTACTCGGCCTGACGACATTTCGGATAGTGCAAGACCTAAGACATAGATAAGGAAGAAAGGGGGAGAGTGGGAAGGAAATGGAAACAGACAGGCGACTACTGTACTAGGCCTGATGACAATTCTGGTAGAGCCAGAGAAAAACAAAAGGTGAGGGAGAGGGGTGCAGAAAGGGTGGGGAGGACCAAAACAAGCGACTATCGTACTAGGCCTGACAACATTTCAGATAGTGCTAGAGGGAGGGGGGAACAGTAAGGGGATGGGGGAGCGACAGACGAGGTTGCTATCATACTAGGTCCAGGGACAATTCTGATAGAGTAAGTGCATAGAAGAAAGTAAGGGGAGGAGGGGAGGAGATAGGAAAAGGGAGAGGGGAGGGGAGGAGCGTACAGAGTGTAAGCAGTCAAAGAAATTGGATAAGCAAGAGGAGAAAGCGAATACAATTGCAGAAGTCAGCAGTAACACATAATGTTGCAAGCCAGGATACAAGATGAAGATGGGAACAGTATGATTCAGGGCCACCATGATTACAAGAAGTCAAGCATGCGATTTGAGAAAGAGTGACACACCGTGAATCAATGAAGTTCATACAAGTAAAATCCAGCATTGGCCACAAGACGGTGATGGTGAAACCAGAATGTATCAGGACAGACTCCTGTGTGTGGGAAGGGGGGGCACAAGGGAACAACACGGGAGTATCAGAGAGGGTGGGAATGGCCTGTGGGGACCGAGGGTCTAAACACATGTTGGTGCATGCTTACCTGCTATCTTAGCAGGGGTTCGGGTCCTGGATTCTCCAGGTCCAAACAGGAATTGCCCTTTTCTTTGACTGCCCTTTGCTTTGGACGCCTGGGCCAGAGACACCCTTGATCTAAGAGTTAAGAGCAGGAAAGAAGAGGCAGGTATAAGAAGGTGGGTGGTGCTTAGGCCAGGTGACCTACATCCACTTACACCTGCTCCCCAGCTGCAGTGAAGACCACTCTCCTGAAAACCAGCAGTGTCTGAAATACAAAACAGAACTCAGAGGAAACATACTCTTTGCATCCAAAAAAGTAAGTGCAATGCTGCCATAATGTTGTAACTGTTGCTCAAACACTGTAGAATTCTAGTATTGTAAAACAAACAATTGTATTCACTCTGCAGCATTAGATTCAGTATTACTGATTGCACCTCAGCAGGTGCACACTTTGTACTGTCATCTGAACACCTGTATAGTAACAAACACATGCGAGAATAGCCTTTCCAACCTGAAGTAACAGCCCATTCCACAATCACACACCTCTACATTCATGCCTACCATCATACCCAGAAACTCATGCACAATGCACACATACATCGCACAACGTCCCAACCCATACTTTCTTTATTCTCCAACAGACCCCAAAGAATGCCTACCAAAAAGCAACTCCGTAGAAAGAAACGCAGAATAGAGCAAATCAAAATAAAACTGTACAAAATAAGCATCCACCTCTAGCAGAATTTATACAAAAAGTTCAAACAAAACAGCTGATACAGTCACTAAGCAAAACAAAAGCAGTTCCCAGTAAAGAAAGTTTGCCTCCTCTTTCAGAATGTAAAACTAAACAGAAAGTTATTAAAAAAAGACTGAAGCTACCACTCGTGCTAACACACAACTATAAATCTCAATGTAGCCACAAGTAAGCATACCAAAGAAATCATTTTGCAAAAAATGTTCCGCCACATAGTCCTTCAGAACTTTATAAAAACAGGAAAGAAATTATGCACAACCCTTAAAACCTACCGTAGAAAATTAATCTTGGAAGCTCTCATAGACAGCGCAATCCTTCTCAAAAGGAAATGATTTATTTTAGTTTTAAACAGAATGAAACCACTAACAAAACGAACTACTAAACTACAAAGAAGACTTCTCAATAAATGGAATATCAACTAAGATAGCTTCGCAAACATCTGTGGAGGTGAGAGGAGTCACAACACCCGCACAGAACCATATTTCTATGAAGAAGCATACAAACAAAATCAAACAACCCCAATTGCCATGCATAGCAGTGGACGAGGTTATGAAAAAATGTATAATACTATTATGGAACAAGAAAGCTGCTCAAAAAAATATCCCCAGAAAACTAAGTATCAACTCTCCATTCCACTGAACCAATGCGTCCAGTCTACAAATGGCTGTGTACATCAATGTGTAACATAGGCAAAACATCTTTCACATCTTTACTACACATCCTTAATCAGTATGTGAAAGGCAAAGACAAATTGAAAATAAAACTTTTAAAAACTATGGACTCCTGTCCAGTGAGAAAATACACAGGACTACAAGGACATTCACTAGCCTGCATTTCTGAACCTATTTGCAAAAGCACCTTCCACAAAATCAAAATGATAGGAACACACCATTCAACTGTAAGAAATCTTGTTCATAAACTCTACTATGCCAAAAGTCCTGCTTTAGCACTGTCCAATTTAAATAACATTCTTCTACATGGTACAGCTAAAGAACTACTCAAAGAAATAGACCACATCCAGAAAAAATATTTTGAAATTGAAAGCAACTTACAAAATTCAATATCTTTAGAACAAACTAGCAACAACTTTACAGATGACAACCTTCTACTACAAATATACAAAAAAGAAATAATAAAGTTTAAAAGCACATCTGCTGAAGTACCAAACCATGTATGCGTGTATTTCCGCAGGACTTTTTATAAGAATAGCACAAAAATTGTAGACTCAATGTACAAAATAGACGACAATGAGGAATCCAAGTGGTTCCAATTAGCTATCTATCTTATAGCTGAAAACAAATACGAAATTACTAACCCCTTAATACTTTGCAGTTACGGCACTGCAAAACCTGACAACAACCAAATACATTCATGTGCTATCACTCATAACTTGGAATTATTCCCACTACCAAAACCACTACAACAACTTAACTTGTAAGCAAGCGTCATAATTCTAACCGTGCACCCATTTCAAGCAATAATACGCCTTGAACCAAAAACAGCAAAACAACCTTCCTCTGAGTTACTGAAAGGCATTTGTGGCAAAGTAGTTTATTTGCCATTAGATCTCAAAGAAAATATACACACTCTGGGAGTGCAACGTCCAATAGATCAATATTTGATTATCCTAGTAAATGGCGTACCTACAGAAGACAAAAAATGTTGGCAGCAACTAGTGGACTTACATGAAGTTAGAGAAGCGCTGCAATATCTAAAAGACAACAATGAATACTACAAAGAAATAAACATTGAAGAAAACCTGAGGTGAACAACCGAAATAATTCAAGACCCGTCAGGAACTGGCCAATTTCAACTTCTAGATCCTACTACAGAATCCAATATTTTAGACCATTATACAATTCACCCATTGCACTCTAAAGATACCATAGCTGATGCACTGGAAACTTACCAAATGCGACAAGCCAAAGGATCTCCAACCAGCATATGGGAAAAAAGTGTAGCAGCACAAGCCTTTCCTCTATTCTTTCCTACTGGAAAAGGAGGAAGGTATGATGAAAGACCTACACAAATTACAGCATCAGAAAACCGCTCTTTACGAATGTATTCTGAAGGCCCCGGATTCAGGCAAAACGTGGAATACATATTCCACCTTCACTTTGAAAGAGAACTAGCAACTCTATGCTACAGAGTTGCACACACATTGAAATCAGGCACCAATTTTCAAAATATGTCAGCTAAGCAATTACTACAAAAAGTGCAAGTACAATCAAACATTACAAATCTTTTAGCAAACATGCGTGGTACAAAAGAATACTGGTTACGACGTCATGCAGATGTACGCTGTATGATAAGAAACCTTGTGCCACCTACTTGGTTTGTGACATTAAGTTGTGAAGAATATGCATGGGAAGATTTGCACGATTTCCGATGTATAGCAAACAAAAATAAAACAAATACACATATGAAAACACCAGCAGAATTCTGCTTTCTAGATCCTGAAAATTTATCAAGATGTTTCCATCATCGCTTCATTGCTATGCTACACTTCATGTGTAATAAAACAATTCCTTCCCTCGGAGAAGTGCAACACTTCTTTTGGAGAAAAGAATACCAAGCAAGAGGAGCACCACACATCCACATGCTTTTGTGGATTAAAGATGCTCCTAAATTTGGTCAGGACAGTGAGGCCACTGTTTTACAGTTCATTCAGAAATATGTCACTTGTGAAATCCCTTCACAAATTACACATAGTGACCTAGATGCACACATTTTACAATTTCAAAGACACAAATGTGGAAAGTATTGTCGTCGCAAATATAAAACAAGGGGAAATACTACCCCAAGTGCCGCTTTGGTTTCCCTAGACCAGTTTCAACAACAGGTCAAGTGAACAACTTCATGTCTTCAGTTAGACATAGTGTCAAAGGTAAATCACCTAAGAACACATATTGCATTAAAAGAACAGAAGGATCAAAATACATCAATGATTACAATGAAATCATTGCCCTCCTATGGAATGCAAATATAGATGTGAAATACATTGCAGACAATTCCACTGCAGATGCACGATATGTTAGAGCCTACTTAACCAAATCAGAAAAAACAGAGCTCAAAGACCTCTGGGATGACATATCATCTGACAAAACACTGTAAAGAAAAATGTACAGCTTAAGCATAACAATGGTCTCCCATACAGAATGTGGCTGCTATGAAGCCGCAGACTGTTTAACCGGTACTGCCTTGTATGGGAAATCCGAAAACATAGTATTGCTAAGCCTTGGTCCTGCTAAATCCATAAAGACATAGAAACAATAGCCAGAAATGATCCAAACAGCCAAGACATTTTGAAAAATAGCCCACCAGGCACATACTACCCAAACAGGAGTACCACTTTGGAAACCATGTGTGTATTCCACATAGCCCGAAACTTCACATACAAAATTAATATTAAACCAGATGAGAAAAAAGGTAGATACAGAGTCGAAAACTGTGAAGGCAGCCTAGTGTAATTTATGAAACAAAGCTTAATTAATCATATGAAAATGTCATTAAAAACTCCTCAACATAAAGAACTGTAATCCTTGGAGAAAAGAAGAAGATTTACTAGATATCCATGACTGCTATGAAGATGCATTCAAAGCAAATGAAAGCAGTATAACAGATGAAAACTTAACGCAGTACAAAACAATGTTACAAAATGATCAGCAACAAGAAGAAGAACTCCAGGCATAACTAAATGTAGACACTCCTGACAGCAGTCAACCTTCTGTACCAGGAAGCCAAGAACCACTTGGACAGCCACAAATAGCAAATGACGCAGAATTAGCCATGACTGAAGTAGAAAACACCATGTGTCAGTATCAGCAATCTGCAGAAGACTTTGCTCTACTGAAATCACAACTAAACAATGAGCAGCATAGCATTTTCCTAGAAATAACAAAACAAATTGAACATGGTATACAGCATGAAACAAAAAATTGTACCTGTCAAGACTACAAACCTATACTGCTATACGTAAGTGGTCAAGCTGGTTCAGGCAAAATATTCTTAATCAAAATCATCATCAAGTTCCTCCAGCAATTGACAAACAACATACTGTCAGCTCTTGTAACTGCCCCCACAGATTTTGCTGCCTACAACATAGGCTGTGTCACTTTACACCGATTACTATTCCTTGCAGTAGAACACCAAAACAAGTTAGACTATTGTAAACTTTCTCCAGAAGCTGCAATGGAACTATGCAGAGTTTTGAAACAAATGAAAATGCTGCTAATCGATTAGGTGGGCATGGTTTCCAACCTAATGTTAGCCTTGATTCCCCCCCAGATTACAAGAAGTCCTGAAAACAGACGACAAAGAACTCTTTGGAGGAAAACACATTATTGTTTTCGGAGATCTTCTTCAATTAACACCAGTTAAAGGTGAACCTATTTTTAAAACCTTAGGGCACAAACTATGCCGTAAACCTCTTGGCAGCATAGGAAATGTCAACCTTTGGCAACATTTCCAATACAAAGAATTAACTGAAAACATGTGTCAGTCTGCAGACCTCACGTACTGTCAGGAATTGGATGTGGGGCAGAAAAAGACAAGTTATGTATAAAATAACTTGGGAACTACACTTCCCAGCATCCTATGGGTTCGCGTGTAGTTCTTTGACTTCACGCTGAGAGACAGCTGGGTGTGATTAGGTGCCTAATATAACCGACGGCCGCCTGTGCTTTTGTGCAGATAATTAACGATTGCAGCACGGGCGGTCACGGCGGGTGTGAGGAGTTCTGAATGACTCATGAAGCAGAAAGTATGCAGTTGCAGGCACCAGGACTGTGGCGGTGAGCAGCACAGCGCCAGCAGCAACCTCGCTTTATTTCTTTCTAAGCTGAGGTATGCCAATACAGTGCCCGGGCCGCAGCAGTGAGCAGCGACTGCACGGACAACTATAAGGCGTCATTCCGCAGCCTTCGGGGGTCCTCAAGAGGCACCTGGACACTCAGATAAGTGCCTGAGTATTTCTGATTTAATGAGCGGCATCAGTGTTTCATTTTCTCTCGTATACTGTTTGTTAGTATACATGGCAGACTGTTAGACAACTAATGGAGATTAGGTCACAGCACGTGTTTTCCATTACTTACTTGGGCGAGTGTTTCCTATGAGACCCGATCTTCGTGGGTTCATAAAACAGAAAATGCATACACGTTCCTTCTCTTCATTGTTTGGTGAACATTAAGGTGCTATCCACACACTTCTAACATTATCAGCACATGGTTAGTGCTGTTGTTGAAATTATCACATGCTGTGTAGGGGTGACTCTGTTATGACAAAATATGAAGAGCGCTACTAAATGTGATATTTATGTTGCTAGCCCAACGTGCCATGTGTCTTGTTGTTTCACCACAGGGAGCTCCATTTGTATGTGCCATACAGCTTGATGTCAACATATTGTCTTGCATTATAGTTTTCATATGTGGTATGTGGTGTGATATATGAACATCATGTTTCATGTTAGTCAAGATTGTGTTACATGTGTATTTATGTTTGACTATGCTGATTAAGCAGGTGATAGGACTTATAGGTTGTAAAGTGGCAAAAGGGAGACTTCAGTAGGAACTATAGGCTCTGGCAATTAGGTGTAGGAGCACAGGTTTTGGAGTAGGCTCATGAGTATGAATATGCATGATTTCTCTTCCCTTCCTTTCACTTATCTGTCCACCCTTTTTCCCTAAACTCCTTCTTCCCCCCATTGGCTGCTACGTGGTTACCTGTGTTATTAATATCCAGGCGCCCATTCCAACCACGGTGGGAGGGTCGAACTGTTTGCCTTCTGTGGTTCGGGAGAGGGTGTCAATACCCTTTCATCCCCTTGGATATTGACACGTACAGCAACATTTTAAAAAGCATTAGAGTTGGTGTACTATCTCAAGTGGCACAATCTATATTAAATACCAGGAACATCCATGCACTCTATGGCCATAACTCATGTGCTACTGATGTCATGGAACAATTGGCACACAAAAATGTAAACTGTATGTCCTTGATGCCAACTCTTGCAAGCTGTGCTCAATTCAATGCAACAATGTAGAAAAAATAAATGCAACCAATAGTTGAAATTTGCTGCACAGACAAACTGGACTTGCACGGCATGACACTACCCATGTGTGAACAAGCCACAGCATGACTAAATACCATAGAAAACTCTATCTCTAACACAGCTGGCTTGGAAAAAATATTAAAATTATCTTTAAACTGTAGAGTAATACTTAAACGTAACGTGGAGCAAGGGCTAGTTAATGGAGCACTTGGTACAGTTGTTGGCTTTCAAACATACCCACATGACAACAACATTCAGTTTGTCAATATTCACTTTGACAAACTATCAGAAGTTAAAAGGGTAGGAGGCTCAACAGCCCGATTCCTTCTTTTCAAAGCCATGTATGTATGCAGAGAACAATTTTCTCTATCTCTAGCATACACTGTCACCATTCATAAATCACAAGGTCTTACCCTAGACAAAGCATTGATAGATATTGGTAGCACAGTGTTTAAAGAAGGCATGAGTTATGTAGCACTATCATTCTTAAGTACACTTGAAGGACTATTTCTAGTCAACTTTGATGCAAGTAAAGTAAACGCTGATATTCCTTGCATTCTAGAATACAATAGACTGCGTGCACTCTACTCCCCCATCTCAAAACCTATCTTGTTCCTCAAAAAACAAAAGTTTGTAAAAGAAAACTACTTCAGACTCAAATTATGCAGGATCTCACAGCAACACCTCCAAAGAAATTAAAAGAAGCTCATACTTCATCAATGACCACAACCAAAAAAAGATCTAGTGCACAAAAATAAGCAACTACCTCTTCAAAGAAACAACGCGCACTCCGAACAAATAACTTGGACACAGAACTGTCTGGTCCATTCAAGTTTTCAAATATAACTGGTGTAAATTGCAATTCAAATTTAGCAAACAAAATTATATTCCAATTGCCACCAATTGTTGAAAACATTTACTTAAATGGGAAAGACCAATTGTGTTTGCAAATTTTAGTCCTTCACAGAAATGCAACCAACAATCCTGACAACACTTACAGTGTTTCTGGAATAAGGCAGGAATTGGACTACTGTGCTGGAATGGTCAAAATCACTATAAACACACAAGAAGATCCACATGAATTTCCAATGTACTTACTACAAGTACTGGAAAACAAAAACATACCTATAAATGAAATCTTCCAGATTTTATACATGTGGATACATACATGCACTCTCTGCAGCCATGTGGCAAAGGAACAAGTCCCTAATGAACACTTCGTATATGTATCCATACCTAACTTTGAATCTATTGCATTTCAAAAACTTGTACAACATGCATACCATGGCAGATTATGTAAAACCTGCAATTCCGATAATCGTTCCACAACCAATGCAGGTCACTACACTGCATACATAAAAAAGCATTGTGGATGGTTCGAATGTAATGATACTAACATTACTCTAAAGCAGAGATTACCAGCAAATCTTGTAAATGCTTACTTAATATTCTTAAAACCAAAATGTAATCACTGATGTGAGTATGAACATCAACACAATCTCCTCAATAACCTTTAAATCCATAAACTACAACCAGAAAACGTCAATATGCATTTTCTAAGGAAACCCTTCAACACTTATTACGTATAAAAATACCCTCACCAACCCCAAAACTATCAACAGTTGAATATGCCAACAGGTATCTAACTGCCCCAAATTTCTGCAACAAGCAAACAGATAAATTAATACTACAAAAATGCAAAAAGAAATAAACAATTAGAATACGCTAACTGGTATCTAATTGCAACAATACTACCACCACTTCCAAACCAAAAACTATACACCTATTCAATTCCTACTATTGAAATCAACAACAGAAAGATATTGTACCATGACGTAGAAAGGTTTTTTTTAATCCGCATGGATTTTTTTTCCCACGGACCCAATGATTTCATGAGCAAACACAGGCACTGAGCAAATTGCACAGTACACTGGTTTGAACCATAGTACTTGTAAAGTACTAACTATGAGGGTCAAAAAGGTACAGAAATGTCTACTATTCAATGCAATCACTCATTACAAACTACCTACACTAACATGTGTTCTTTTCTTTTATCAAAGAGATTGAAGAAACACTGTCTGCTCCAATTATCCATGTCATGTAAAAAGTACATCCAACCACAACAAATCAAACAGTAAGTATATAATGATTGGACTCACAAACACTGCAGCATAACACCGCGATTCAAGCAAACACCTGACCATAGACCACAATCCAAATTGTTTGCTAGCATGAGTATCTTATGCTGCAGTGATTGTAGCCAAACCCTACAGTGTTGAGTGCATGGCCTGGAAAAAACTCTACATACAGCCTCAAAAAAGCAAACAGTAAGTATATAATGATTGGACTCACAAACACCGCAGCATAACACAGTGTTGAGTGCATGGCAAACATTCAAGCAAACACCTCACCAATAAATACAGCCCAAAATGCCTAGAGTCTTGAGTACCAACATTCTGAACACAATCCAACAAACCAACTACCACATATCATGTCACTATCCCATAAACACTAGTACACTACTGCCAATCAGTATACAAACTTTTCAAAACATATCAACTAAGCAGCCCACATACCACAGTCAAAATGTTTGCTTGCAAGGGTGCGTTATGCTGCTGTGGTTGTGGCCAGGGCCTAGAGTCTTGGGTGCATGGCCGAATGCCTTTGGCCATGCACCCAAGACTCTGGGCCCTGGCCACAACCACTGCGCCGTAACACACCCATGCAAGCAAACACCTGCCAAATGACCACAACCCAAAAACATAACACAACCACCTCAAAACCTATCCACTTCAATTAACATTAATTACAGCCAATGCACACATTCTTCAATACATACCCTCTTCATCCAATGCTCTACTAACAACCCAAATCCAATATCAGAGTATAGTAAAATACCCAGTACAGGCCCAGTGTTTGGTATGTCCGCGGATAACCACGGTGACCGCGGACACCGCAAACACATCATGGCCTTCTCCTACCCAAACAAATACAGCATTTGACCCATCTCTCACTCCCCCACCCTCTCCAGACACTCCTACACACCAACACACTCCCCAAAATTAGATTTATGCTCACTTCCACGCCGCGCTGTCCGCGGATCCAAAATAGCGGGCGCTTCGACAGAATGTGATGCACCTCACGCTTCATTCCAACCCATCAGCGAACATGTCGTCTGTCCGCGGACATGACGTAGGCCGATCGCCAATCAGTGTCCTGTCTGCAGGGAAGTGTGTCAGTGGAGCAGACATAGATATCACACATTTTTTGACACCTACTCTTTGGTCATTTTTAAAAAAAACTACCAGATGGATTTCCACCAAATTTCCAAAAGCACTCTTTCGGGACCAAGCTGCCACTCCTGCCACACATTTGGTGAAAGGCGTGAGCAAAGTTTTTTCTCCATTCAGTCTATGGAAAAAAAAGAAATGTTGGGACCCCCCCTATATCTTTGCCTCCCCTTGACCAAACCTCACCAAATTGCGCAAGAGTGGGACATATACCTTCTTTGCAAAGTTTGATGAAGATTCGTCCAGGGGGAGCGAAGTTATAAGCCGCCCAAAAAGTGCTCTTCCTATGGGTTTTGCAACTTAACCATAACTTTGGGCCTTCCCATGTGTGCATATGTTCAAATTCTGACATGGCTTCCTCTTTCTTTCATCTTTACTCAATTGATAAAATGAATACCATTTAGATGGGTACCATTAAAATGCATTATTTAAAATATTTTGGAGCGGCTCCTGTGATAAAGTGAGGCTTACTGCTTACGCCAGGCAGCATTTTGACTGCAGTGGTTTTCCAGGTAAAGGCCTTGGGAGCAGTCGATAATGATGGTTAGTTAGACAGTGGGAGACACAGATTTCTATTAAAAATAGGACATTTTACATACTTCGCCCCTTACTGCCATTCTAGATATTCCACTAACACATGCTAATTACCATCATCATTCATAATAACCCTTGCTTGCTGTAACCCTTGGTTACTGTTTGATTTGAATTCAGTGCAGCGGGCACCTTCACCGTGGGTGCTCCATTCATTGGGCCTCATCACGACTTGGGCGGTAACGGTAACGCTATTAGCGCGGGCGGTATTAGCCCTACCTCCGAACTCCCCGGCGCTAATAGCGCAGGACCAAGAGTTTGGCGGTAATGTAAGTCCCCATTCCCCACTGAGCCCATTCGGGAATGCCCCATTCCCCATTGGGCTCAATGGGTAATCTTTGCGCTAATACCGCCGGCGGATTTCCCGCCGACGGTAATAGTGCAAATTTTCGGCGGATTTCCCCCCAGCTCAGAGCTGGAGTGAAATCCGCCGAAGCCCTGATTCGGCGGACCCTTAAATCCGGCGGTAATAGCGCTACCACCGAATTTAAGGGTTACCGCCGAAGTCGTGATGAGGCATTGTGCCTTCAATTGAGCGGGCTAAAAGTGCCAAATGCACACAATCTTGGTTTGGTTCTACCATATTCCCTGCAACTGAGCGCCCCCTAAACGTGCAAGGTCACACGTGGGAAATCGGCTTACAACCCTTGCGGAAGGCAGCATTGAAGCCGAAAGAATTCTCTCCTCATGCCGCAAGGCAGAAGTTGGAGCATTCTAGTCCGTTCTGGAAAGAACTGATACCTGCACTGTTTCCCTCTTTTTGATACCTACACTCTCACTTCCTGTGAGACTCTTAGTGACCTTTATTTTTACTATCTCTTCCAGATGGTTCTTCATGAGCCCCATCAGGCCTCCAAGTCATCGCGTTAGATTCACTATTTTACCGCTATTGGCCACTCTTACGTGGATTGCATGACCTTTAAAGTACCTTTCCCTACTCTTCTTACTATGCTAGGTTACTTGCAGGGCTCCACGTGCACACATCTTACTTATGTGAGTGTTTTCCTCATTCAGATCTGTGCTACTGCACCAACTGACACATATCGTCAATTCTGGACATTCACACATATTGGGGCCCTTCATGCTCTGGCTTCTTTAACTGTGTAATGTGTATGAAAACGCAATGACGTAATGCATACATACTGATAGTTCCCCCTGCTTTTCTCCTCTTCCCCACAGCCTCTCGGAATTTTGGTTGTTTACTATTGTATTTGTTTTCCTACTTTGTCAGCAACATATTATGCTGATGAAATTCTAACCTGCATCTTTACCAATTTGATTTGAATCACCCTTACGATTTATTGTATGGATTTCTTTATGTCACTTCGATGCTTACATTGGGTTGCTCATGATTCAACATTATGATGTCAACTTTATGTTTGATGTTCTCACAAAGTGTTTCCAGGCTTGAAAAAGACCGAGGACTGGTTGAATCATGTGTTGACTGATTGACGAACTAATTGTATGACATTAAATGACATGAGAACCAATGTTTTTTAGCTCTAATTTTGTCAACAATTGATTTGTAGAACCAGCGCGAGATTTCCAGGCGTTACTAGCTTTGTACTCCCCTACAACAGCCTTTGTGTATGGTTGCCTCAAAAACAGAGCCAACAAAAAGTAGACAAGGGACTCTCGGAGGGACAACTGCATGTGACATGTCATTTTAGTTAAACGTGCACAATTGACTACAAAAGATCAAAATTCAGCCTGGTCCCTGCAAGCCTAAAATGAAAATGCTCTGATGAAATGAATGTATCTCCTTTAGTTTCTGGGGATTCCTGCTTATATGGTGCAGGTGCTCCCGGTCAAGAAATCCTGGCTATACCACTGGTCATTCCTTGTATGTATCCTACCTCTCGTATAGCCCTTCAAGGTTTCATATCTATAGTCGTGCACTGTATATCTGTGATTAATCAACTTGCGAGGAACTGGTGGTCCAGGGTTGAATATCTATTTCTAAACCATCAATCAGCCCCACAACTCTAGTACACCAGAAGGGATCTGAACAGATTGGAAACACAAGAAAATGATAAACTTCCTTGTCCAATTTTGGTAACGTGGACGGAACGACAGGCTTATCTCTGCAAAATCGTGGATTGTTGGTTAGTTGTAACAGCGAAAATACAATTCTTACCCAATGATAAAAGGGACTGTCCAGTCATGGTTCTATAAAAATATGTACTTAATTAGAATTCACCAGACAGTTCTAGCACACTACCAATTACAACCCACCCTGTAAAGAAATGCAGAGGACACACAGTTTTAAGAAGGAAAAGGTATGCACTCTGGATAGTGACAGGAGGGTAGTTGCTATAGTAATTAATCTCAACAGTTCTAGGATACTGGTTTTCAACACAAAGGGAGCGATGGGTCATAAAATGTCACTAGGGGCCTTCGGAGAAGGACCAAAGGGACAAAACCACAATTTACCTTGTTGCTTGTAGAAGTTCTTGGTGCTCGATAAGGTCGAGTCGGTTTCAGGGCGCTTTGCAGCTTCTGCAACAGGGTTGAAGATGGGAGACAACTGCGGGTATCAGGCGGCAGGCAGTTCAGTGAGCGAGGCTGGAGGGAGCTGTTGGGGTGATATCCCGGGGGTCGGCAGGGCCGTCCGTGGACCTCCAGGGGTAGGGAGGCCCCAACTCCTTCCGCAGTCCCCAATGATTATGAGACACACGCAAGAGCAAGGCGTTACTGCTGTTTATTAGAAAACCGCAGGGACAGGTTCAGGGATCATAGGCCATCCGGGAACACATCTCACACAACTGGACTCGCAGGCCCTTTTTCATAATGTGTGACACCTCATTGTGCGTCACCTGGGAAACTTTCCCCAAAACCTAACGCCACCTCGGGTTGGTTCCCCGAGTAATAGGATTAGTATAGAAACGTATAGGTGAGTTAGTGGTTGACGGAGAAGAGGTCAGGTGGTACTCTTGGGTCATCCCTAGAAATGGTTACACAAAAACTGCTTCATGAGAAAGGTTAGCGTTTGGATAGGTTGTGCTGCCGTCAGTAGTTAGCCCCCCATGTTCTGATTGGTTAATCAGCAAGCCCCCAAGCCTGGGACCATCGTCGTTCCCAGCTCGCGGTGTACCTGATGTTAGAAACAATGTGTGACTATGTGTCAGTGGGGACAATGGACAGATCTGCCATTTGCTGCAGGGGCGCCCCTTTCTCACTGCTGCCAGTGTCCAGTTTGTCACTCATTGTGCTTGGCACCGCGTCAGGTCAGCCTGGTCACGTGTGGTGAGACCGTGGCTCGAGCAGAATTATGAGCATTTGATTAGTATTTCGGCTCTGAGAGCGGTTAGCCCCAACAGGTGTAACCTTGGCTTGGTCACGCGGCGTGCAAGTTGCAACGTTGTGGCCTTGGCTGTGAGGCCCTCGTCGGGGTTTGTTCTGCATGATCAGCATCTTCAGCTCTGTCCGAGCTGCTCTGGGCTTTGGTGTCTGAGTTTGTGGCTGAGTTTGGTGCTGAGGCACACTCTGGCCTAGTTCATGGGTGGCGCGTGTATGGTTCATACATTGGGTTGCATAGGGTGGCATGAGTCCTTATACGTAAGTTCCTTACGTCGTCGCGGTTATGGAGACGATGAAGCATTTTGCAAGCATGTACACAAGCTCTTCTTGCATCTTGCGGTTCTGCGGTTCTGTAACTTAGACTATGTGAAAAATAAAAACGATGCATCAGTGTGTGTAGACAGTCTGTTACGTCATGATAGTGATTATGTTCTTCGTGTGAGATTGGTGTGGGTCTGACCAGTTGCTGCTGTGTTAGTCGAGCTGATCCATATGGTCTATGTCAGCTTCATCAGGGATCGCAGCATGTGGCTTGATTGACGGGCAGTTTCCCTGACCATGTGGGGCGTGGCCACGGTAGATGTTGACGTCCGGGGCATCTGTGAGTGGTTTGAATTCCTCTCGTGGTGGGTGCTTAGGCCGTGACGATCTAGGCCATGGTCTGGATGAGAATCGGGTTAATGGAGCCTCCCATTTTCCCTCTTCAGTCCCCCCTCTGGTCGACTTGTCGACCGCAAAATTATCCACTCTCTTATCTCCTCTTACTCTCCATACCTCTGTTATTCCAGCGAGGTGTCTATATCGATCCACATGATCTTCAAAAGACCAACACATATAAACACAACCACCACTGGGTTTGCAGTAAACCCATTTCCCAACGTAGCTCTTCGGGTTTCTTGGATTTTCTACTTTAATTGATGGGGGTACAAGTCTGCTTCCACTATTTGTTGGCGCAGTCTTTCACATTCCTTTATTATAATGTTTGCATTCTTGTCATCTTCAGCTGGCATTAAGACGTGCATCCCTATCATTTCTTCAGCAGTGTGTTGAGACCTCTTCTTCCATGCCTTCAGTCCCATAATAGCAGCCAGCCCTATAACCACGCATCCTGCTATTACTTTGAGGCCATCTAAAAGCCAAGATGGCATCCAGGACCATATGTAGGAGAACTAGCTGCCGTCCTTCTTCGCTCCTTTTGCTTCATCTTCCATATTGGCATGCATCTGGGCAAGCTTTGATACTGCTTCTGATAGTGTACCATTATCTTCATCATTGGCATGATGAATGTGCAACACAAACTTCCAATTTTTGCGCAAACACCTCCTTCCATCGCCGTTAGGAGGTCCAGTACTTATCTGTTTTGTAGTGCTACCATACGTATTGCTCTTAATTCTTCTTTTATTGCGTTTAATCCATTCACTGTGGAATTGATTGTCATCATCAGTTTCAACCTGGTGATCTGCAACCACTTGGCTTTGGCATAGGCTTGCACTCCCGGGTGTATTATGGAGGAGAAGAACATTGCTGCTCTGCTGAATAACCTGTGCGCTGGTGGGATGTCGCTTAAGGCCGTTTCTGATTTTCCCCACAGGTAATTCCCTGTCAGTGGTTCTCCTTGTCTCTTCACTCTTGACAGGAGAGTGCTGTCATTACCTTCCTTTCTTCCTGACACTTTCAGAGATCTTTTCTTCCTCTTGTTTCCTTTGGCCATTTTCAAGAAATTGTCCAAGTTAACGTGCTTCTGTGGTACCACAAGAGATGGTACGTTGATGTGTACCAGTGTACATACTCCATCCCATATAGGTGGCAAACTGTGATATTCCCTTGCTCCAAAGACCCAGTAGTGGTCCATGAGTACTGCTGTTACTGCACCCCCCTAAGGAATCTTCATTGTTCTCTTGCACCCTTCGTTTGTTCCAACACCTATTTCTCTGTCATGCTGATAACACAGTGTCGGTGCCGTCAGTGGTAGTATTGTTATGGGTTTTCTTCCTTATCTAGCCATGTCACCAGTGCTGCACTTTTCGTCCATACTTTATATCACTGGTCATTTTCTTCTTGTACCTTAACCACTAGGGACTTTGCCAAGGTCAGCTTCCTGCTCCCCACTACTCTGTCCACCCATCCATCTTTAGTGAACAGCTTTCCATATATCAGTATCGGTGGCCTTTCCCAGCATCCTGGTTCACCAGCAACCTCTTTGGCATACCACTCGCATGGTAGGTAATCCAGCGTTACCTCTTGTGTTTCCCCTTTTACTGGCCCCACTGCTATGTACTCGAGTCTTTAGTCCGTTGCCAGGAATCATCATACATGGGTAGTGTTTTGATGAAATTGTTTTCGTATGGGTATGTCGATTTTGATTTCCACCGTAGTGTCACCCTCTTCCCTTGGAACCTTCCTCTTGTTTGGAATAATGCTAAGTATAGCAAGCATTCAGCAGTTGTTGCAGGCACTTCTGTGGCAACAAATGTTCTCGAAGCGCTCATGGCCTAGGGGATCCATGAACACATAGCAGTTGTCCTTTGTCGTATCCTTACCAATTTTCGACATGTGTCTATACAGACGTGTGCAGATTCTGTGAGATATGTGTCAACCCCATTTACATCATTTGATATGCTACGTCTGTTTCTTTTAATGTTTTGTCCCATGCTAGTTATACCACCTGACACAGTGCTCCCTGTGGGCGTTTGGGGGACATATTAGTAGTGGGAACTGCAACCACATAAAAAGCGTAGTAGTATGCCTGCCAGACAGCGGCAGTATTCAGGCCAGTGGTGAAAAATACTGTTATCATTTTAATTACAGTTGCTAATACAACTGGCATATTCGCATACCCCCCACATTGGGAAGACCTCCCTCACCAGGAGCTTTGCTGCCCTGAATGCATCAGCATGGGAGCATGGACCGGCCTCAATCCACCGTGAAAATGGGCACACCCCTACAATCATGTATCTGTAGTCTTGACATAAATTGATCATGTCAACATAGTCAATGTGGAGGTGTAGGAAGGGTCCTTCAGGCCGGGGTATAACACCTTTGATCACTTGCAACGTGTGACCGGCCGTGAATTGTTGCCATGTAAGGCAGTTACTAATGAAATTAGTGACATGTGAGTTTAACTCAAGACAGAACCAGTTCTTCTTAATGCGTGCTGCAATTATCTCTTTCCCTGTATGTGTGGGATGGTGCAATTGTGTCAAGGCTATTTTAACCGTGCTAGGGGCATCACTACTTTTCCTGTATTGTTCTGACGCCATAATGCATCTGCGGGAGACATGGTACACCCTCTTTTTACCCACAGCTCCTTTTCTGCCATTGGTGCTGCTGCCTGCAGCTCCATGACTTGTGTCTCTGGGATGTGTGTAGACCCGTCTTTCATCAGCAATTGTCTTACCCCCCTTTTCTTTTTGTTTTTCTGGGAATGTCAAATTTCACCAAAGTATGCGCGTGTTTAGCATATGCATCAGCTGTGTCGTTACCTCTTGATATGGGGTCGTCACCATTTGTGTGAGCCTGACACTTCACAAGTGTTATCTCTTCTGGATAATTAATTACTTCAATTAGTTTGGCCAATAGGAGAGCATGTTCTACCAGGGTAACATCAGCTCTCCGAAATCCTCTCCTTTCCCATTTTATTAATCCTGAGTGTACTGTTGACGTGACATATGCACTATCGGAGTATATTGTCACTCTTTTGTCATTTCCTTCTTCTAAGGCCAAGATAAGTGCTACCAATTTTGCTGCTTGGGCTGAGTAGTGTTGTGGTAATTTTACACATTTGACTGGAACGAAGGTCTAGTCTTCTCTGAGCCGTACTACCGCTGCTCCTGTTAGTCTTATTCCATCACTTTGGTCAAGAGTTGATGACCCATCAATGTACATAACCCCACCCCCCTCCAATACAGCTTCCTCCACTTTCCTTGCTCCTGAGTAATTTTCAATAGCCTGCGGGCAGTCATGTGAGTATTCTCCATTTACTGCTTCTTCTGCTGTAAATCGTGCTGGGTTTAAGTTAGTGCATCTCACCACTGTCAGTTCTGACCTTGATAAAATAATATCATACCCTGATGCTCTTTGTGTTGTCAGTGTTGATTTTGGTTTCGTCAATATGGCAAAGAGGGCATGTTCCACATACAAGATAGTTTGGCATCCCATGGTAATGGAAAATGATTTTTCCAAAACGAATGCTGCGGCCGCTAGGCTTTGTTCGCACGGGAAATAAACCATCATTCCAGGGTCTAAATGGCCACTGTAAAAGGCCACTGGCTTGTGTCCCATGCTAGTCTTTTTAGTCAGTATTGCTTTCATTACTGCAGAGTCACAATGTGAAAATATGTAGAACTCTTTTTGATAGTTGGGGGTAGCTAGTACTGGTGCAGTTGAAATAGCTTTTTTCAATTCATTGAACGCATCGGACATTTCTCGTTTCCATTCAAATTTCCTTTGCCCCCTCTTTGCCTCTCTGAGTGCCTCAAGCAGTGGTCCTATGTATGAGCTATAATCAAAGACCCACGCCCTGCAGTAGTTGCATAAACCCAGGAACTGCTGCAGTTCTCTCACTGTTTGCAGCTGTGGTGTGTTCTGTATTGTTAGTGCCCGTTGTGGTGCAATGTTCCTTCCTTTTTGTGAAATTATCTGTCCAATGTAGAGTACTTGCTCTTGGCAGTACTGCAGCTTCTCCTTGTCTACCTTGTATCCTTTCTCAGCCAGTACTGTGAGCATTTTAACTGAGTCTCTCCTACACTTCTCCTCGGTAACGTTGCATATGATGATGTTGTCAACTTATTGTAGCACCGTGCTTTCCATCTCTACGTTACCCAAATCCATTTATATTACTCTGTTAAAGATGGATGGTGACTCACAGTACCCCTGTGGCAAACTAGTGTGTTTCCACTTTGTGTTGAGGTATGTGAAGCTTGTTAAGTCTTGCGAATCAGGGTGCAATGGGATGGAGAAGAAGGCGTTTTGAGGTCAATCACGGTGAACCGTGACGCCTCTGCTGGGATTCCATACAGTATCGTTGCCGGGTTAGCTGCAAACGGGTACTCCGCTTCCACAATGTGGTTAAGAGGCGTTAGATCTTGTATGAAACGCCATGACTCCCTCTTGCCTTGCGTACTGAGTACACAGCCGTGTTACAGGGTGACTCTGATGGTACTAGTATTCCTCTCTCTACTAGGGGGGATATTGTCTCATATATCCCCTCATCTGCTTCTTTTGAAAGTGGGTACTGTTTCACCCTAGGCAGCATTGCCCCTTTCTTTAGCTTTATTTTCACACCTCCAATGCTTTTGATGCAACCCACGTCATAGGGACTAGTTGTCATAACGATGCGGGTACCGCTGCTAAGTCTGCCTCATAAAATGGTACCTGGGTAGGGCAGGGCACCTCCAGTACCATTGTCATTTTTTGAGCTACCTCTTTGAGTGTTATCTTCAGCCAAATATAAACTCTCATGTCAAACACCATTTCCCCATCTCCCTTGTCATCAGAGAACAGTTCCTCATCTGATACCAGTGTAAACCTGTATCCTTCAGCTAATGCTATCACTGCTCTCCATGCTTTCCCCTCACCATCCTGGGTGTGTACTGCTATGTAGTCTGGTTTTGCAACAATGCCCTCTACGTCCACTGATATTATTGCCCTTCCTCTTCGTCAGTGGGTGTCTCTGGCCTGAAGAAGTATGTTGCAGGTCTCCTCCATATCTTGCCCTCTATTCCTGGTAGCCAAGCTATTGCCATGTCTGTCCCATATTGGAAGAGGTCCCCGTCCACTGGCTCTGCCCTTATCACCTTCTTTCCACAATAGGCCTGTAGTTTCTGTCTGGCGGTGAGCATGTTTATGCCTGGTGTGGAGCACACTATTCCCTTGTCAGTAAAAGAGATAGTCATGTTCAACGTGCTCATGATGTCTCTTCCAAGAATGTTGACGGGTGATTGTTTTGAATACAACAATGGTAGAGATAAGTCGTGCTCCCCAACAGATAAGGAGATGCTATCAGTAAAAGGAACCAGCCCTTTAGCCCCAGAGAATCCTTGAGTGTGCATGGCATCGCCTGACAAGTTAAACTTCCCTTCCTTTATGCAAGACCTGGTTGCACCTGTGTCTACTAGAAAGGAAAACGTTTTGTCACCTATCGCCACCCGTATGCGTGGTTCCTCCACAGGGTTGGGTGTTACCGACAGGATGGGACACAGCAAGGATGTCTGTGGGCTGTCCTATTGGGGGTACAGTGATTGCCTGTTCGCTGTGTATGGGTTGTGACCTAATATTGTCACCCTCCCCAGATGTGTTTGCTGCAGTGGTTCCTCTACGGGTTATGGGTTAGATTGTGGGTTGTTGTCCTGTATCTGCGTCAGTTGTTGCACCGTCTGAATGTGTTGTTGTGCTTGCAGTTGTGCGTGCTGAATTTGTTGTGGCATTTGTTGTTGTTGTATTTGGCCTCGTACCATCTGTTGTTGCGGTGTCTGTGGGTAATACTGTTGTCCCCCATTGTATCCTTGTTGTCCCTGCTCTTCCCATCCAGCTTGAGCCGGTCTTGCCCTGCATGTACGTGACACGTGCCCCACCACTCCGCACGCCCAGCATGTTGGAGGCTCTCGTGCTTGCCATGGGTACTCCTGAGTGTTGTCTGAGTACCCCTGATGTCCATATGTGTTGTACCCCCTGAACCCTCCCCCTTGTTGTTGTGCTGGTGGCCCTAATCCATGCCCCCTTGTTGCCCCACCTCTTCCCCTATAGTTGTTTCCCATTTGAGGGTATCCACCCCCCACCTGAGGAGCATAGGAGTATTATGCTGTATATGGTGGTGGTGGTGACATTTGTTGTGTGGTTACCTGCGTTTGCTGTATTGGTTGTGTTTGGACAGTTTCTTTTGTACCAATTTCGTCTCTTCTGCTTTCCTGTCCTCTTCCTTCAGCTTCATCTTCTCCTGCCACAACCTACAATGGTGTACTATCGTTAGCTGTATTTCTGGCCATGCTTTTGCTTCCATTCCTACTAATTTCTTTAACTGTCTCTGTACCGGCTCTGGGAGGCCCTGTATCATTATGTGGTAGAAAATTGCTAGCGTTTTGTCCCACGGTTCCCGCGTTTCCAAGCGCCACTTCTCTTGAATTTCTTGGATATAATTGACAGGGTCCTCATTCTCACGCATCTTGCGTGACGTTATTGCTCCTATGTCTGACGTATCTGGGTATTGTATTCTTAGTGCCTGCCATAATGCGTGCCTGCAGTTTGCGAATGGTGCTCCGTCATGTGATGTATCATTAATGGTCACCCCGGGGAATCGTGCCCTTTTCCATATGTCATCTGCGGCGTCATCCAGTATAGAAATTAATAACCCCGTTACATCGCCCACTGCTAACTTTAGTCCAGCAGTTTGTTTCTCCATTCCGTATATCCATTTCCCAGCCCCTCCGCTCAATGATGGCAACCTACATTTAATGTTCTCCTTATCTGCGTGCTTCCATGGAACATACTGGGGCCTTGCTCCCCCTCTCTCTAGTAATGGCATTTGGGTGTTTTCTCTCACTTCCCCTGGCGTGCGTCTGTGGGGAGTTATATGTGTGTAGTCACTATCCTCTTCCATGTCAGAAAGTTCCTCTATGAAGTCAGTAGGGTGTTGTGTAAGTCTATTCTCTCCTCTGGCCCCAAGTCCCTTTCACGTACCTACCTGGTCCTTGGTATGAGGTGTTGTTGCTTCCTCCATTCTACGTCCTGGGAGGTCTATAAGCCTATTAACATATGGCTTGTGTAGTGCTGGTGGTGTGAGTGGGCACTGTGCCTTTTCTCCTTGTTGTCTTTTGCTCACTCGTTCCCCCTCTCCTCCTCCCTGTGTCTTGCATTCCCACGATGACCCACAGTCTATGCGTGTTATGTATAGATTACTCAGCCCCTCTCTGCTCCCCTCGCTTTAACCCCCGCAAGATCCTTCTTCTTCCTCACTAAAAAACCTGTCTGAGAAGGCCAACCCTGTAGTTATGCTTTTCCCTCCCACTGTTACTGTGTATAAATCTATATCGGCGTACTCACTTGCCTTTCCCGTTTCTCCCTGTGTTTGTGCCATTGACACTTTCTCTGTGTTATTCTCATGCCTCTTATTCCCGTGGGCCTTATTTGATCCTCCCAGTTCCTTGCTTCCTTGCTTACTCCCCACAGCCTTTACCTCCGCTCTCGCCCGGTTATTTTCATTCATTATTGCGTCACTTACCTGCTTGAGTATCTTGAAGTCTCTATCCTTTCCGTACCATACCCCACCCTCCTTTTCCAGTAGGCTCTCTAATATCCTCCCTTCCTCATACTTATGTGCGTTTTCTGCTATGATCTTCCTTTTCCACAGCGTCATCTCCCTGTCGTTCTCTTCTCATCCCTCTCCTTTCCTCCTAAGCTCTCGCTGCTCCATGCGTGCTACGCTCTCTGCAATTCCCCTTAAGCGGTCCTCCTCCCTCTTCTTTTTTTCTATCTCCTCTGTGTTTAACTCCACTTTACCACTCCTAACTCCCGTCCTTTTCCCCTGTTTCTCTCATTCCTCCTGTTCCAGTTGCCTGATCAGTACACTCCGTGCCTCCCTTAGTTCTGCCAGCCTTTCCTCCAACATCTCCTCCTCTGTCCTTGTCATCCTCCCCTCTTCTGTTTTACCTGCCTCGCACCCTCCGTGTGCTCCTCCGTCTTCCTCCTTTTCTACCCTTATAATTACCTCTTCCTCCTCTTCTGTTGGTTTCCCCCGTAGTTTCAGCAACACTTGTGCAGCTATCCATTCGTCTGGTCCTATATTAGCAAGGTCTATATGCGTCTTTTGTGCACTTCCCGTGTTCACCTGTGCGTTCGCTGCTGCTGCGCTCCCCACAAACCTCCCCTTTTGGTAGCTATCTGTTGGCGCATACGGCGGCGGCTGAACGTAGGGTTTGAGTACCCTCTGCAGCTGACATCTGTGACCGCAACGTCTCTCTAAGTTCTGATACTGGGTACAGACCTCCTGTTTCCCCCTTTACCTCCTTAGTTATGGGCATCTCACCTCCTCCTTCCTTTTTAACCTCTGCTACTGGATATGACCCCTCCGATTCTTCCTCACTTTCCTCCGTGCCAGGAGTTTCTGGAGGGGCGCTAAACCCTCCCTCTTCTTTCACCTTCTCCTCCTTCACCCCCTGCACTGTCAACATCCCGTTACCCCAGGGATGCATCCCTGGAACAGCTTCCAAAGATCGAGAACTTCTAGGTGATTCGCTAGCTTCTTTCCTTTATATGTGTTATGTAGATATGCTAGGAGAGAGTGTTGAGTGTACATATCAAAGCTGCTATTGGACGGCCAAGGTATCCGTATCTTATTATCTGTTCCTTGTGTCCATTCAATACTATACTTTACTATTTTATCTCTATCTGGAGGTAGCGTAGCGCATATGTGTTGGAGCGGTGTTGTTAGCGGGTACCTGTACCCTGTCCCTATTCCACTGTACACAAACATTTCTTAAAAACCCTTACTTTTCAGTACAACCGTTACATGGCCCCGTAAAATGGGTTCTTCCGACTCTCCGCTGTAAAAAAAATGGTGTTACAATACTTTTGTGCTGGGCGTCACCGCCCTCTTTTCTTGCGAACAGTTTCGCCTTCCTTATGCTCCATCGCCTAGTGTTAGGGTCCCCTTCGAGCAGTGGCGCGTGAAGCCTCCTGCGGCTACATGTCCCGCGCAGCGTGCTTTTGAAGCTGCCCCGCCTTCCTTGCCCTGCCGCTACCCAGCGGGCCTTCAATCTCTGCCTCAGCTCCTCCCCCTTTTCTCTTCTTGTTCTGTTTCCCCACCATCAGTTCCTCTATTCTCCCCTTTTCCCTCCCGCCATTTCCTTTCCCACCACCTCCCGTAGCCACCCCGGGATCGAGGCAGGCCGGCGTTCTCCATGCGCGGCCGCCTCTCCCTTCCAACCCACCTTTCACTGCGATCTAGAAAGCTCTGTGCAATCCTATGCAACTCTATGGGTGACGTCACCAGCCCTAGGACACTTGGATACAAGTACGTACAAATACACACGAAAGTAATATGCACGCTCTTTTACACTTTTATTCCCTGTAATCCCCACAGCTGTCTTCCCACTACACCTTGAGTGGAGTATACATGAATCACTTCGTTATTATAGTGAACTGCACTGGTGCGTCGCCTGTGATACGTTCCCGCACCAGGGAACTTAACCAGCCCACTATCTTCTGCACCGAGAAACAATCAAGCTACCTCAGCCAGGAATACCTCATCTATTCACCGAGCTAAAACACTCAATCAATAGGAATCCTCATCTACTCATCGATCGAAAACGTCAACTTGTAGGAATGCCACACCCCCTTTTCCATAGATACCCACGATCAAAACCAATCAGAGCGATTCACTAGCCACATGTGGATACCCTATGCCCCACCCTACGCACTCGTGCATGCCCCGCAATACTTTTCACATCAACTGCCGCTCATTTGGCAAAGTCTTTCTGAACACCCTTTAAATCCACCCGCCACCTCCGTTACAGTTCCTCCCACCCCCCGCCTAATTTTGCATTGCTGGTTGCGCGTGTCATACTCACATCGGCTTTCGCCTGCCGGTGCCGCTCAGCTGTGGTGTACCCCTCCCAATCTGCCCGTCACCTCCCCTCATCTGGATCACGTGCGGAAACTCGCCAACCGCAGGCGGGATACTTCTCAAGTCAGCTCCCGACGGCCACTCTCCGGATTGCGCTGTCCGGTTCTCTCGCTGTTCCGCAATGGTCTTGTAGTCCTCCAAAGGGGGCAATGGCGTAGTGGGCCGCTGTGCCGGTCCACCCTGGCGCAGGCGGCGTCTCCCTCTTGCCTCACCCTCAGTGCTGGGTCTCAACAGATCTCAGCAGTACCTCCAACTTGTCTGGGTGATATCCTGGGGGTTGGCAGGGCTGTCCGCAGACCTCGGTGGTATGCAGTCCCCAGTGAGTATGAGACACACGCAAGAGCAAGGCGTTACTGCTGTTTATTAAAAAACGGCAGGGACAGGTTCAGGGATCATAGGTCATCCGGGAACACATCTCGCAAAACTGGGCTCGCAGGCCCTTTTTCATAGTGTGTGATGCCTAATCGCGCGTCACCTGGGAAACTTTCCCCAAAACCTAACGCCACCTCGGGTGGGTTCGCCGAGTAATAGGGTTAGTATAGAAATGTATAGGTGAGTTAGTGGTTGGCGGAGAAGAGGTCAGGTGGTACTCTTGGGTTGTTCCTAGAAATAGTTACACAAAAACTGCTACATGAGAAAGGTTAGTGATTGGATAGGTTGTGCTGCCGTCAGTAGTTAGCCCCCCGTGTTCTGATTGGTTCATCTGCCAGCCCCCAAGCCTGGGACCATCGTCGTTCCCAGCTCGCGGTGTACCTGATGTTAGAAACAATGTGTGACTATTTGTCAGTAGGACAATGGACAGGTCTGCCATTTGCTGCAGGAGCGCCCCTTTCTCACCGCTGGCAGTGTCCAGTTTGTCACTCATTGTTGCAGTATGTGTCCCAGTGTTTCCTTGGTCCTTGGTGCTTGGCACCGCATCAGGTCAGCCTGGTCACGTGCTGTGAGACCGTGGCTGGAGCAGAATTATGAGCATTTGATTAGTATTTCGGCTCTGAGAGCGGTTAGCCGCAGCAGGTGTAACCTTGGCTCGGGGCGCGCAGCGTGCAAGTTGCAACGTCGTGGCCTTGGCCGTGAGGCCCTCGTCGGGGTTTGTTCTGCATGATCAGCATATTCAGCTCCATCCGAGCTGCTCTGAGCTTTGGTTTCTGAGTTTGCAGCCTAGTCTAGTGCTGAGGCCTACTCTGGCCTAGTTCATGGGTGTCACAGTATATGGTTCATACACGGGGTTGCATAGGGTGGCATGAGTCGTCGCGGTTATAGAGGCGATGAAGCATTTTGCAAGCATGCACACAAGCTCTTCTTGCATCTTCCGCTTCTGCGGTGCTGTAACTTAGCCTATGTGAAAAATATCAATGATGCATTAGCGTGTGTAGACAGTCTGTTACGTCATGATAGTGATTGTGAGATTGGTGTGGGTCTGACCAGTTGTGCATGGTGGCACATGTGTTACCGTCCGTTGGCTATGTCGTCATGGCATCTCTAACAATGGTTACTTCCGTTGTTGCTGTGTTAGTTGAGCTGATCCATATGGTCTATGTCAGCTTCACCAGAGATCCCAGCATGTGGCTTGATTGACGGGCAGTTTCCCTGACCATGTGGGGCAAGGCCACGGTAGATGTTGACGTCCAGGGCATCTGTGAGTGGGTCGAATTCCTCTTGTGGTGGGTGCTCAGGCCGTGACCATCTAGGCCATGGTCTGACTGAGAATCGGGGGAAGGGAGCGTCCCATTTTGTGCAGGCCTACACAGCGGCTCAGGGTCAGGAATCATTGTCTCAGTGCTGGTTGGTGGGTCTGAAGCACTGGCCGAGGCATCTCAGATGGCGTGGGAGACTGTGGTATAACAACAGTCAGCAGTGCATTCAGTTGCAGCTCGAGGGTCTCTACTGCCTCGAAAATGTCTTTTAAAACGGACGCCGGTAGATGCTTGTCAATGCACTCCTCCTAGCTTCTCTACTGCGCTTGTGTTGTCCTTTAAGGAGGACGGCCCAAAGCTGGGGAGAGTGTTGCAGACAACTACCTTGTCCTTGGTTTGGTTCAGAGACTCTCTGGCACTTCGGACCTAGGAAGCTTGCTTGCAGAGCCTAGCAAGGCACGCTGTCTGCTAGCTGGGTACCAGTTCTGCAGCTGCTGGTGGGTCCTCTGGATTCAGTATCTCCATCTATTGCTGGGGCGATGTTTAGGGGAGGGATCTTGCTTCCCTGTTAGGGTTCCTTGCCTTCCTTCAGTGGTGGAAGATGTAAGGCAGACTGTACCTTCAGCCAGAGTCCAATGCTGAGTTCTTCTTGCTCCTCCTTGCAAAGCCTTCACATGATCTGCCCAAAACGGGCTCAATCCTCTTGTAAAGCCAAATGGATCCCAGTGATTGGTATAGGCTAAGCCTACCTCAATGAACCTATCCTGGGTCCCCACCAAAAATATCTTGTATGCGTGAGGTCATAACCAGAGTGATTTGCAATAGAAAAAGGTAAAGGGGTGATTACATGTGATACTATGTCCCACTTATCTTCCTATCTGTTGTGGATCAAAGGGTCTCTCTGGTTAATTGAACTCTCTCTGGTTCCTGAATAAAGCAGCAGGTCTCCCTTGAAGCTGTGGCGAGACCAGACTTTTGGTCTCTGCCAAACTGCATACTCTTACCTTCTGAATGGGGTCCCCCTGCAGGGATGACTACTGTAAATACATAGGGCCTCATTACACGTTATGCGGTAAACCATGGTGCTATTAGCACCATGGTTGCCGCCGGTACCATCCCGGTACCACCATGGAGAAAAGGGGAATTACCACCCCATTCCAAGGTTGGCGGGGCGGTAATTCCCCCTTTCTCCATGGCCCTTCCCCATTCCCATTTTTGCCCCATAGGGCTCAATGGGAATGGGGAAGGTGCTGATTACGGTACGCAATTTGCGGTACCGTTATCAGCACCAAGGTCCCTTTGCGGGTCCCAACTTTAACGGCTGGTCTACACCAGCCGTTAAGGTCAGGTCCCGCAAAGGGACCTCGTAGTAAGGCGGTAAGGGTTTACCGGTACCGGTGCCCTTACCGGTACCGGTAAACCCTTACCGCCTACCGTGTAATGAGGCCCATAGTCCCAGACAGGAGAGGTCACTGCCCTTCATACTGAGCGGTGGGAGCTGGATTTAGGTTGACACAGTGCATATCAAAGGTTGTTGGGGTTTTCCTGTCTTTTGTCAAACTCTGCAGCCAGACCCCATTTGGGCCTGTTTGAAGTATATTCTATTAGTAGGTTAATTATGTTAATGGCTGCCACCGTCTGAAGAGGGTAAACACACAGACAGGGTGGGCCCATGTAGCCTTTGATAGTTAATTAGGCTGGCCATGGCAGGAGGATGGTTTTGGCCCTCCCCCTTGTGAGATGCACCACATACTCCACCTGTCAGATCCCAAATAAATATGATTTGGAGGACTGCGACTGTAGGCTGTGTCTACCCAGAGTACACAGGTGTATGTGTATGTCGTGCGGCAAGCATAGGAAAAAGTGTGCAAATTAGCCCCACATATTTTCCAGAGGTTGATCTGCCATCATTCAATTTCATTTAAAACTTAAAAAATGCTCACGCGAGTACACACCCACCGCGCAGATGGTCGAATTCCTCACAATATCCCTTACTTGTATCCGCCTCTCATGTACATAATCTACCCTTGCTCTACTGAGACGCTGGCTCATTGAAAAGAGTCATCGTAAACTGTTGATCCAGGCAATGGTGCTGTCTGATCTTTAGTATTGCCTATTTATCTGGGCATCCCCAAAACGTCATAAGTGAAACTGCAAGCAGCACTTAATCAGGATATTTCAACTATGCTGTCTTTGAGCGCTGGATCCTCCTTAAACTGAACTGGACGACTAAATCCATCTGCTCAGTCTTACACAATAATGGAAAATGGTTGATGCCTTGGCTCCAGTCTATTTATCACACCTGTCGGAGCTTCATGATCATCTCGCACCCCGTGTTCTAGCTATGAAGCTAAGGGGTCAAGGTAAGACAAGAGGATAATGCTTGGGCGAATTAGATTTAGGCAATAGTTGCAGCCTCAAGAATGTTATGCCCAGTGTAGAATTAAGTTCTTCATCCTACATCTGTAAATTGGACATTATTATTTATTTAGTGTCTGCTTTTACCGTTTATATGTTATCACCTTGTAGCTGACATCAGTGCGCTGAAGGTGGGCGCCAGCCAATTAAAAAGCTCAGAACACGGGTTGTTTTCACTGGTGTAAGCCTGTATTCCAAGCAGCCAGTGTTGTGTTCAGCCAGCACCACCCATTGCCTGGCCCCCAGCGCCCTTAGCACCCGTGTAGCTCACATGCGGGTGCTATGGAGCTTTCACTTTAAAAAATGAAAACAGACCTTATGCAGACCGGTTCCACAAAGCTCCATTTGCAAACTACTTTTTCTTTCTTGATCACTTCCTGGTCATCAACAAAGAAAATGGACTTCAAAAAGTGCAGCAGCTTTGCGAAACCACTGCGTAAATCCTGTTTTCTTCTTTTTAAGGTTAAAGTGCCCTTAGCACTGGCGTGTCCACTATGTGGGTGCTAAGGGTGAAATATGCCTTTCTGGTGAGCCGACCGTGCAGGTAACAGCACCCGCGCCTGCATGAAGGGACCCTCGCTCCGCTTAGGCCCTTAACGTGGGCAGCAGAGCATTACCGGCAGGGTCATCCCACCCCTCGGTTCATATCGCCTCAGTATTGGAGTTATGGAGCATAAGCAATATGTGCACTAGTATTACTACTTCTACTAGTGAAAAGACTCACAAGTACGAGCATAAGCCCTGGCGAAAGCACAATGCGCTAACGTTTATTTTTTTGTTACCACTATGGGCAAAGCCTTTCCTGGACGTAGCACTGACATGTGCCAAATACATTTCTAGTGCTTTGTTAGTGGGAGAGAACATGCATTTCAGATGCCTTCACCGGACACTTAGATATTCATGGGGGCAGGGCAACGCTGTGTTGCAGTAGCAGCCCTCCCAAAATGCACAGGCTTCCTTTGTGAATCAGACTGACTTGTCCGTTTTGCCAGCCCTCACATCTGCGTGAATCAAGCGCAGAAAGGG
Source organism: Ambystoma mexicanum (assembly GCF_040938575.1). Classification (NCBI taxonomy): domain Eukaryota; kingdom Metazoa; phylum Chordata; class Amphibia; order Caudata; family Ambystomatidae; genus Ambystoma; species Ambystoma mexicanum. Next base: position 269,195,014 of record NC_090934.1, read on the forward strand.
TCGGCACACACTCCCCTTTTCTTTTCCTTGTGTGCAGGGAAACTCTTTCTCATTCCTCCCCTGTGAGGCTTGCTCCCCCAGCTGGGCGGGAATATTCTGCTTATGCCAGCTGCATTCGAGCAAACTGTATTTCTTTTGCTACACTCCTCATATTTGTTGATCGTTATAATTTGCATTAATGCAACTGCAGCTCCAAGACAGAAATCAATATGCAGTATATTACCTCCTTATGAAATTTACATCTCTAAAATGAGCATAAACTAGACAAGAAATGATGGCAAGTATGCAGTGTGCAAAGGGATGTCTTTCTGCAATCTATTATGCTAGTTTATTGCTCCCACTTTCTCCGTTCTCCTGCTTTCCCTGTTAAGTGCTCAGCTCTTGAATTCATGGGATCTGCAGGGTTTAATGTGGAGTGCATATGCTGGAAAGGGGACACGGTGCTTGGCTGCTATCAAGGAGGAATGTGTGCAAGAACCAATGGAGTTTAACCTGGCAGACACTCTGGACACAGCCACCCACGGGCAGGGTCTCCATGGGCTACGTAGATGGTAGCTGTAGTTTTCCACCTACCTCAGAAGATGAGTGGGCAGTCACAAACAAGGCTCACGCCCTGAGAATCGGGTAGAGGCTCCTTAAGGTCCATGTAGAAGGTAGGTCAACGGGAGGGATGGGAATCAGAACACAGCAGTTCGAAGGAATTCCAGAACCTGAGGCCTACAGTAGACTGGGATCATGACAGGAACATAGTGACCAAAACTAAAGCAAGGCAAAGATGCAAACCCGGACCAAGAAAGGTTGGATCAGTGATCCAGATGTTGCAAGTAAGGGGGACGCAGATAATTTGCAACATGGAAGAGCTAGCAAGCCCCTCTCAAAATATTTCCAGAGAATCTGGTTGAAAAGACATGGGTCCTAGGTAAGGGTAGGCAGCAGCCCCCAAGTGCCTGGGAATTGAGTGGACTTCGTCTGGTTCTGCTCGAATTATCAGAGTGGAATACCAAGGATTCGCTGTGTTTTCTTTCCTACCGGGAGCAGCAACACAGGCATGCCCATTGGTCTGCGTGTTGTCCCTTCCGAGTAGCCTATGCGTCCTGAACATAATGGCCAATAAGCAGAGCATTTACAGCTACTCAGAGGCAGCAGGGGCTGTTTTCCCCTTTGATTGGCTGGAACGTCTTCAAGAGCTGGTTCACCAGAACGCTCTGACATCTCTGACAGGGTAGACAGCTAGGTGATCATCTGAATCAGAGTCAGGGGTGGACTGGCCTATGGGGGACTATGGAGATTTCCCAGTAGGCCTCTGCACCCTGGGCCTCTTTTGTGTGGGCACCTATTTCATTTTCAAATGTTCCCATATCAAAAGAGTTGGGCTTGATCAAAATATGTATTCACTCCCTAGTCACAATGGGCCTCATTAGGACCCAGGCGGTAAGGGGTTTACGGCGGCGTAAACAGCGCCGACCCTTACCGCCTGATTCCGAGGTCCCTTAGCGCCATGGAGGATTTAACACCTGCTTTTAGCAGGTGTTAAAATCCATGGTGCTAAGGGACCTTGTTGTTAATTACGCCCCCGTAATTTACGGTGGCGTAATTAACGCCTTCCCCACTCCCATTATGCCCGATGGGGCAAAAATGGGAATGGGGAAGGGTAAATGGGGATTGGGGACTTACCGCCCCGCCAACCTCGGAATGGGGCAGTAAGTCCGCCAACCACCATGGCGTAAACGTAGTTTACGCCATGGTGGTAAAGGTATGACCCAGGCGGTAACTTACCGCCTGGGTCGTAATGAGGCCCAATAAGATGGGATTTTAAAAATAGGGAGCGTTTCAAATATCATGGTTTTTCAAGTACCCCTGTACTCTTAACTAAAGGCTACGTTTATTTTCATGGGCTCACGGTTTCCCCAAACTGGCTAATTCCGGCTCCAATGTTGGGAAATCGTCAATGGCTGCCTGACACTTGTCTACTGTGAAATTGGAGACAGTGGGGGTCATCACGAGTTTGGAGGCAGCCATGGTGCTACTAGCACCATGGCTGCCTCCAAACCCGTGTCCGGGTCCGTGGTGTTGGAATGGGGACTTACTGGTACATCCCGACCTTTGCGGACCCGGTAAGTCCCCATTCCGAAAACCATTCCCCATTCCCATTCGAGCCCCCATAGGGCTCTATGGGAATGGGGAAGGAACTAATAACGGGCCCGCAAATAGCAGGCCCGTTATTAGCTCCCTGATCTCTTAACGAGTCCCGCTAAGGGCGGCTGGCAAACCCGGCTGGCCCTAGTGGGACCCGCTAAGGGACCTCGGAATGCGGCGGTAGGGGATTAACAGTACCGGCATCCTTACCGGTGCTGTTAACCCCTTACCGCCGCACTCAGAATGAGGCCCAGTGCCTCAGTTGGTTGCCTTTGAGATGATTGTGATGTCAGTCAGAGTCATTCACACCTTTTTCCAGGGAGAAAGGCTGAAATGTGTGATGTCCCTCTATTCACATCGCATTCACTTGCAGGCATCCTTGCCTTTCTCCTGGGGAAACTTGCCTTGCTGATGCTTTGTAGTGTACCTCACATCTGCCCTTCAGCTGCCTCCATGTAGCTGATTGGTCTCTGGCAAATGGTGGCGTCACGTGCCACCTCAGGAAGTTTCTGACTCTTCCTCTTTGCTGTTGTGTGGACGTTCAGCCAGCTCACCTGTCCCACACTCGTCGCCATTGTAAGAGCCACCTACAGAACATAGAGAAGTGTTATTCCGAACATGCATTTTATTGTACACGCCACATGCTCAGGAGAATAGCTCTGGGGCAGCGTGCCTGTCTTGGAAGCAAGACGACACGGAGCAACACAGGTTCGATCCCCAGGTCCATCCTTAGAAACCTCTGGGTATTAAGCACATTGTAAGCATCATATCATATCACATTCACCAGCATTCTGCAGCTCTCTTTAGTAAGGTGCCCACCGCTTCCCATTGCCTCCCTATTAGGCTCTACCCACTGAGCGCCGTGCTCAGCGATGACTCAGGTCCGCACATGTGGCAGTCATTGCACATCCCACTAACACAGTAGAGTGCCCTAGCCACCAAGCTCTCTGGAACTCTTCCATCATCCCACTCCTACCCAGCCCCTGGTCTCTCCCCACCCCATCACACACCCTGAGCTCTCCCCACTCTGCTCCCACCACTATCCCATGGTTCCCGCCCATTGTGCTCCCACCATAGTCCCTGGGTTCTCCCATTCCCAACACAGTCTGAGGGCCAGTGGCGGCTGGTGATTTTTTAAGTGGAGGGGCATAACTATTTCCCCCAAAAATGCCATAGCGACCGAGCATAGTGAGGGAGCCCGAACCAATAAAGAGGAGTTCGGGGGGGTTTCCCCCTGTGAATTCTTTTAAAATAATGGGTTAAAATGTTGCATTGTAGAGCATACTTTTAACAAAAAAATGGGTAAATAGCTAAACATTCTGCAATTGGTGCTGGGGGGCCAAGGGTGCAGGCATGACATTTTTTACTGGACATCTATGATAGACGTCTAGTAAAGGATACCATCCCTGTCCCCTGTGCCCCACTGGGCCTAACACAATCAACATGATTATGTGTGTATGCAAGGCACTGCACATTCATACAGCAATCACTCTATCATTCACACGAGCATCCATCACCATACACTCACTCATAACATAAGCATACACACATCCATACACATGTTTAAATAAAAACAATGAACATAAACGTACCTTCTGCATTGGCCTGCGTGTGGGTGCTGAAAAGCCCTGCTCTAGGCTGCTCTGTCCGTATGTGCGAGGAGGCACAGGAGCTCCCCCTCGGACATACAGACATGCAGTGCCCCAGCCAGCATTTCCAATGAGTTATGCAATGCTGGCGAATCAAAACGCCCCAGCACTTGCATGAATCAGTGTGCATGTGCGGCTGGGGAACTAAACTGAACTGTCAAAGTTGTTACCGTACCGCCATAGTTGTAATGAGGCCGAGTCTGTGACTAAAGGAATGAATATCCATTTACAACTGCGGGCAAATGTTTTTCTATTCTTTTTTACATTTCATGCTGAGCTCTCAGGGCCCCCCAGGGATGCACCCGCATACCCCTGGTGGGCCGTGCCCCACAGTTTGAATACCGCTGCATTAAGGTCTCATCTCTCTCTCCTGTCAGACTCTTCCTTTTCCTAATAAACAGCACATATCTCCCACCTGCCTCCCTGCTCGCACTCTCATTGTGCCCTGTTTACCCTGCACAGCTGTCTTGGTACTCAACCTTGTTTACATCGTGTCCACCTATTCTCCACCCATTACCCTTCCTCCCCTCCTCTGGTCCCCCAGCAGACTACGGTCTGGTTATCAACACCCAATGAGGGGTCAAAGGTTGCTCACCCATGGATAAGGACACAGCGCTTTGAGACCACTACGGTGGTGACTGGTGCAGTACAAAAACCAAGTTGCATAACATAAGAGGGAACCAGCTAGAATGGGCAAAGGCCCAGCTCTATTCATACTTAATAGAAATGGTTCCGCCTTTAGATACGTACCACGTGCCTTCCTAAGCAGATGCAAGGAAGCATACACAGAGCAGTGGGCGCTGTGCTCCACCACATGACATTAGAAAGGCATTCACATTTTTGTATTTACGGAAGTACTTGTTGGAGACAGAATTAACTTTTATCCGCTGAAGGTGGAAGTGATTATTCATCAAGTGGAAATCCCTGAATGTCCCAATCTGGTCTTGAGAGCTAATTTCCAGGAGGCATTGGAACTTACATTGATTATTTAGAGCCCTTTCCACTAACATGGTGGTATATGAGGTATGACTTGGTTTATTACAGCTTGCATCAGTTATTACTAAGTGGGAAAAAAGGTCTCTTCCAGTTGTTACCTATTTTGATATGCAAAGAGGCACAATTAATCCCCTTCATTTTTATCTGCCCAATTTACACGGACATCAGAGTTAAAGGGTTCAAGTCATGTTTTACTGTAAGGGTGTGCAACCTCCAGCTCTTCCAATGTTTTGGACTATGACTCCTGTGATCTCTCACCGTTGACTATGCTGGCTGGGGCTGATGGGATTTGTAGTCCAAAGCATCTGGAGAGCCAACGTTGCAGAACTCTCCCTTAGGGAAAGCAAAGTTAGATACTTCTAGGAGGCACTTATTTTCTGTTGACAGTTTCAGCAAAAACACGTGATCTATGCAGTGGCAAACTTGTAAAAAGTGGCTTGGGCTAGACGCCTAAAGTTGTCACTGTTGGCCAGCTGAACATTTTCTTCTGTAGGTGTATGGTATTTTATCATATGCAAGTGTTGATTGTACTGCTTTGCAACAGTGTTTTAAAATGTATTTAATAGGATAAACTTTTCTAAATACTTTCTTTTAACCTGTTAACGTTTTATGGGCAGCTTTTTCCCGACTTAAACCTAAATGCTATTGTTGGTACTACTGTTACCTTGATTGTAGCATCATTATTGTGTTCAATGTGTGTTTTCCCATAAAACATTTAAAAATTACCACCAGCGCTCATGTCTTAATAATGGAGTGTTTTGGCAGGGTCTATTGATGACTACTCAGCCCTTTATTCCAGGAGGTGGAAGCCTGCAAACCATGCGATTGTGGAGGGGGTTATATTATGAATCTGTAATGCTGCAATAATGTTCACTGGCAATGACAGGATATTTTCTTCTTGGCGGTGCATACCCATAAACTTACAAGTGATGACATTTCCTCTATCAACGAGTGCTCTATAAAATGAACTTTTTCAAAGCAATCAAAAAACTAGAAATATTGGGCACTCTGGCATATTTATAATTACCGGAACAATGGATTTAATTACTGTATTTTGATGTATCTTAATGAATGTCTTCATGCATGCTATAAATTAGTAAGAGTAATTAAATGGTATTGTGTAGAGAATCGCTTAATAGAAGAATATAATTCAGACTTGCAGTCCGCCGCTGCATAAAGGAAAGGACCAGAAAACAAGCCTTCTCTGCCTACGCCCCAAGACCATACAACCTCCTCCCCATCAGCATCAGAGTCGTTAGGGGTGTGGCTAGATCTGAAAAGAATCCTGGGCTACCCTAATGTCCTGTCTGGCGGGACTCGGTGCTAGCCAGCCTTTTGGTTGTAGCACGTAAGCTTCTATCCAGGTCTACAACCAAAAGACCCAGGTTTATAGCCCCCTCAGCCCCCCCCCCAGCAACGCTTCTGATCAGAGTCACCCACATGCGCCTACATTTTAGAAAAGAACTCAAGGCCCACCTCTTATAGGAGTCTCTCCTCCACAACGCCTAGGCCATCACGTCGTCCCCATGCCACCTGACTCGTTAGACGCTGTCCGCCCCTCTCTGCCCTACAACCCGGTATAGCTGTACCCCTCCTCTGTGCCCATATGTATGCTACCCCCCTCTGTATTTCTGTTCTGTTGTTACCACTGAAAAGTGCACTGTTGTGCATCTCTACGGTTGTGTAACTCTGTAAAGCACTCCGTTGTGTATCTGTAATGTTGTACGTACCTCTGTAGAGCACTCCGTTGTGAATCTCTATTGGTGTGTATCACTGTAATGCTCTTCATTGCTTTTGAAAGCTAGGTCCACGCTTAATAAATAGCATAATAATAATAATAATAATAATACTTGGTGATGCACTTCTTAAAATAAAAACAAATAATGTATTAATTGTATTACGTAAAGGGAGCTAAACTGTCTTTGAAAAAAATGAGGCGGGACCTCCGGGTCCTTCGAGAGGCTACAATGTGTCTATGAACTGCGGCGGCTGGAGCTTTTATCAAGGCTATTTAATAGCACTTTTTGTTCATAGCAAGGAAGAAGGCGTGTTTTATGTCTTCCATTCTCCTGGTCGCCGCAATATATATGCTGATTGGTGGTCAGGCCAGACCACTGCGTTGGAATTGATTTCTCTGCATGCCGGGACTTTTGGAACATATATGCCCAGGCAGCAGCCTTTCCCAGTTTGGCCTATCGGGGGGGGGAGGGGTTAAGCACCACCTATAACCTGAAACTACGGCATTGGAGTACAGGTAGGAGGGAGATGGCATATGAGGAGAGACACACACCTTGTAGGTGTTATTTGGCTACTTAACCTTCTTTGACTGCCTATGGTCAAGATAATCCCTACAGCCATTCCCACCCATTACCTGGCCCTCCGGACTCAAAACAAATCTTCCTTGGATTTATTTGAGCTTGTTCTATCAAGCAGTGGAATCAAACTTTAGCCTGCCAGCCTTCTTTCTAAGCAGTCTGCTGAGAGTTAATGGCTTAATTGCAGCTGTAAAGGACACCTGTTGTAATACAAATGCAGCAACAAAGTTTGCCTTCAGCCACTTGATTTAAATCTCTTCCGTGCACTGGAGTCCTTTTAAAAACAAACAACGACCAAGCAAACAGTTTTGACTTGAGTCCTTAGATAGGAACTTGCCAGGTCCTGACATTATATGCCCAGGAGATCGCTCAGCTGTTGCAAACCTGTGGTCAGGTAATACCATTATACTAGAAAATACCTATTCCATACTTACACAAAAGCTCAAACTACTGGCTTTGCCAATACTTTTTGTGGACTGGGCTACTGAGACATATTTATTTTCAGCCCCAAGGGAAAGGTGCACACATTTGTAAGAGCCCCATGTGAAAGCTGAAAATTGCCATTGTTATGCTGCTGCAACTTCTACGTCAGAAGCAGAATTTTCTAGAATGCCATGAAGGAGCAGGCATGGCTGATGCACGCCGTCTGTGTGGGCATGTGCGACCAATCAGGCTGCTCCAAATGCATGCTATGCCTTGTGGTGTAAGTCCACTTTCGAGAAAACACTATGGCGGTACTCATGCGCCCACAGAATCTCCTTAGTGCACTCTCCTTCCACTGCCATTCCAACCACCAATACATCACCACACATACCTTTTTTCTGGCTCTGCCACCGCTGCTTCCCTTCCACCACCTCCCCGATTCGCTCCTATACTGAATGCCGTCACGGAACTGGGTAAATAATTCCGTCTGGAGCTCCAGCCACCATTTCCATGGTGGGCCTTTTTCTTTCCTTAGGGCAAAATCAAGTTGTGGGCTGCCTGCAGCGTGCAGTTTCTCTCCAAAATGAGCCTTGCCCACCCTCATTGTTAGCTTCAGTGTGCCAGTAGTGAGAAACCTGTGCAGGCGGAATAGACCCACTGGAAACGTCCCTGAACCCTTGGCAATGGCCCTCGCATTGCTCTGCTGTCACTGGAGGTTGGCTGGTCATTGGCAGCTGTGACAGCCCATCTGCACAGGGGTTATCAACACATGAGCACCCTGAGCGTGTGTACCAGCCAGTCAGTGAGCACAAAGCATATCAGTAACCACATGCGTGTTCTGAGCTGGCTGACAGTTACTCTAATGTGCTTCCCCGATCGCATTCCCCGCTTCCATCTCCAGCGAGTCTAAGACTACAATGCTACATTTACCTGAAGGGCTGCCGCATCTCTTCTCTTCCTGCCGCTCATTCTCTGGACATGCATTATTATTATTATTATTATTACTATTATTATTATTATTATTATAATTAACATACTTACTGAGAGCGGACCTAGATTTGGGAAGCAACGGAACACTTTGCAAATCATAGGCGGAAGGACACGGTGAGCGAAGCAGAGTACAAGGGTGCAGGGAGCGAACACTAGGGTAGGGGAGGGCTGGCAATTTGGCAGCAATGGATTGTGATGAATCAGAGATGATTCCCCCAGAAAACCCAACCTGGGACCCTTCTCATGTGGCCAGGGAAAGGCAGACACTTCCTGTCCCTGGGGGTGGTGTTCTGCAGGAGGATCACATGGGGGGAGCAAGTCAGGAAGAATGGGAAACCCCATTTAATAACTTTCCCAGAGATCCAACTATCCTCATGGCTTATTCTTAAGTTGAAACTATGAAAAGGAGTGAATTGAACATTGGGGACGTCGAGGCACACAATGCCAAAAGTACTAGGACGAAGAAGAAGGATGGAGAGGTTCTGAACTGCAGGTTGCAGAGCATTTAGATTATTGAACCGCACCTGAGGATGACTGAGAGACATAAAAGGCCCCCTCAGGTGCAGGCCATGGTGAGGAACAGCAGTAGTGGAAGGTGGAGTGCTTGCCGTGACTCCGTATCAAGATGGCAGCCGAATGAAAGCAGAGACGCCAGAACTGCTGACATTTTCTGTACGGATGGCGGTTTTCTTCCTTCAGGGATCATGTTTGCAAAGATCGTGCAGCGGGATGTGTGAAGTGGGAACTCTTTTCCCAAGGCAAGACAGGCTCAGGTGACAGACTCGGACCTGAAAGCCTTTGGAGCAGGAAACACTCCAATGTTGAAACGTGTGGAACAAAGAAAACTGAGTGAAGCAGTTTTCAAGTCCTCCCGCGGAAGAAGAAGCAAAGAACCCGACGGCATCCCAGCGAGCGAATAGGCAAGCCAAACCCAAGGAGTTCACTTGAATATTGGGACCCTGGACCGCTCAGTGACCGCTCGCTAGCCGAACTAGGGCATTTTGAGTACCAAACTAATAAGAAAGAAAAACAGTGGCAGAAAAGTAAATACTGTGTGTATCGAACTGGTGTAAAGCTGAGAGATAATTATTCTGAATGTCACGCTGATGCAAAGTGGAGAAAGTGGCAGAGTAATTGTGAATTTAAAGGACAGAATATTTGCCAACAAAGCACAATAGGGCATTATTTCTAAAAGCCAGAGTAAACAACTATAGCTGAAGACTGAAAGGGGAAATAACGAAGCTAGTTGAAAAGAACCAATATTGTCAAAGTCAAGAGGGGGCAGTTAAGCAACTAGCTGTTCATGTACCTTGTTGTAAAAGGGAAAAGGAGGCAATATAAAGAACTGACCTGAATAAGCCTAAGCCAAATAAGAGCAGAGGTGGGAGAAACCCAGTTTCAGCACTTGGTTAAAACCAGAGTGGGAGAACAGGAGTGACAGGAAGTATGCCCTTCTGACAGAAGGTGTTCAGGAGGAGAGAAGCAAAACCTACATTGCATTTGGCAATCGAAAGTGTGGAAGAAACAGTACCAATGGGTCTCATGATTTCCCAGAAGAAGTAGTCAACACTGAAGTTGCGGAAAGTCAAAGGGCCTCATTACACGGATGGCGGAGAACCATGGCGCTATTAGCACCATGGTTCATGCCGGTAAAATACCGGCACCGCCTTGGCGGAAAGGGGAATTACCGCCCCATTCCAAGGTTGGCAGGGCGGTAATTCCCCCTTCCACCATTGCCCTTCCCCATTCCCATTTTTGCCCCATAGGGCTCTATGGAAATGGGGAAGGCGCTAATTACGGTACCGCAAATTGCGGTACCGTAATTAGCTCCCTGGGTCCCTTTGCGGGTTGGTTTTTAACGCTTGCAAAATGCAGGCGTTAAATTCCCGAACCCGCAAAGGGACCTCATAGTAAGGCGGTAAGGATTTACTGGTACCGGTAAAATACCGGTACCGGTAAACCCTTACCGCCATCCGTGTAATGAGGCCCAAAGACTTTATAAGTTGTACAAAGCAGAACTGTGCCACAGAAGTACTTGTAGTAGTGGTAGTAGTTTCATATTGTCCTGGCAGCAGAGTACACCAGGGCAAGGAAACTTGTAATATAGGCCTGGCAGTTGAGTGGACCAGGCGGAACTCATTGAAGTGCTGTGGTGCTATGTTATTAAAAGTGTTGAAGAAGAAGTGGCAAGACAATCAACCCTCATGGTTAATTGTCGTGGAATGACCTTGACCAATCAACATTGTGTTTTTGTTGACCTTGATGCACTGTGGAACTATATATTTTTGTTGCCAATAAGTAGTTGCTCTTTACTACCAGTGTAGAGGCAAAAGGTCTTTGATGAAACTTAAGACTCCATATAGTTACGATCCCCTCAGTGGCCCTCATTACAACACCGGCGCTAAACCATGGCTCTATTAGCACCATGGTTGGTGCTGGTGTTGTAAAGGGTCCGCCATGGTTCAATGGGGAATTACCACCCCATTCCAAGGTTGCAATGGCCCTTGAACCATGGCGCCCCATAGGGCTCTATGGGAATGGGGAAGGTGCTAAGTATGGTACCGCAAATCGCTGTACCGTACTTAGCACCAAGGTCCCTTTGCGGGTCCCTACTTTAACGGCTGGTGTAGACCAGCCGTTAAGGTCGAGTCCTGCAAAGGAACCTCGTAATCAGGTGCTAATGGGTTAACGGCGCCATAGCATTTTACGGCGCTGTTAACCCATTAGAGCTAGGGTCGTAATGAGGCCCAGTAACTTTATTAACAGACCTATGGCGCACCACTATCAAATCCAGGTCAACCGTCCTACTCCAACGGGGCTGGAATACTGTTTACGCAAGGCGAGCCAGCATTCCAGGCACACACCTTACATTATGACACATATTCCCCCCTTAGCGTAGGCAGCAAAAAAACAACAATTCACAATGGAAATTAGACAATGCATGGAACAAAAAGAAACTACAACAAAACTAAATGAACATTTCAAATGTGTCAAAACTGTCAATACATCATAACTCACTCCTCACTCTAGCCCTTACTACACATAATCTCTCATTCTTACCGGTGGCCTAGATGCCCTTGCTGGACGACCACCACACCTTGCTGCAGCATGACCTTCCCCTTCACTCGACACCACACTTCCACCGCCCTCCTGGTCAAACCCCTCTTCACCACCCTCTCTGGTAGCTCGCACGTGCAAACACTGTTGCACAGGAAAGTCACATGAAACACCATTCAGTTTACTCTCCAGCTGGTGCAACAAAGGTGCCGCACCCTTGCCCAACACCACAATTTTCCTTTTGCTCCATCTCGACCCATCGTCAAGAACCACATAACCTGTCTGAACCCCTGCTACTACACAAGGAAACATGAATACGCTGTTCCCCTTGGGAACAAACCTAGGATTCTTTGCACAAACCTGGTCACCCAGTTTAAATTCAACAGGCTTCCTTCCAGTCTGCAGAAACCTCACATGGTCCTGACACGACTGCACCCTCTGCAACACCTCAGCCATATTCACCTCGGTAATGCAGCCACCACCCAAAGCGACAGTCCTCAACTTCGAACCTGCCTTCAAACCGTTTTACCCGTCATCACTGCCGGGGTTCTTCTGTAAGCCGACAAGGCCTCAGATAAAACATCCTACCACAACAAACCATTGGCTATGGCCAACTGGATAGCCCCTTTAACAAAACCGTTCACCTTCTCAGCTAAACCATTGGCATGAGGATTGTACAACACAGTCCGATGATGTCTGATCCCATAAAACCTTAGAAATTCTTGCATCTGCTGGGAAACAAACTGTACGCCGTTTTCCGTAACCAGACTCGCCGGCAACCCTTCTCTGTCACACATTTTCTTGAGAAAACCAATCACCATATTTGAGGTGACACTTTCGAAAGCGGAAGCCTCCACCCACCACAAGGTGTAATCCACTAACACCACCAAAAACCTCAACCCTCCCTGCAAAAACTCCATTGGCCCAATGATATCTAAAGCCACCTTCGTCCCCCTCGTTGGGCACGTCCACAGGATACACAGGCTGGGGGCGTATCACTTACTCTTATCACTGAGTGCGCAGGCCACACATTCTTTTACCACTGCTTCCACCTCCTCATCCATGGCCGGCCACCAATAATCTTCCCACAACCTCCTTTTGGTTAAAGACCTGCCCAAATGCCCCTCATGGGCCAGCTCTACCAACTTAGTCCTCATACTCATAGGCAGAATCAAACTCTCCCCCCTTGTGATGCCCACAGTCTTGCCGCCAACTCACACAGCATGTGCGCATACCCCTTACCTTCTGCCCTGTTTTGACTGCGTCCAAATCTCTCTGCAGCCCTTCCCTAATCCAAATGAGCTCAGCATCCTTCGTGGATTCTGCCTCCCATTCACTTTTATTCACAGCAGGAAGAACGCATGCAGCTTGCGCACCAACATCACTCTCCTCCACATCACCACATGCTACCACAGGTAACCGTGACAAACAATCTGCCACTAAGTTCTTCTTCTCGGGGAGATACTCAACCCTGAAATTAAACTCTTGCAAGTACACCATCCATTTAGCTATTCTAGGAGACACTGATGCGGTCCCACTGGTCGTGAGCCCATACACCAAAGGTTTATGATCTGTCCTTATCATGTACGAGATCCCCCACAAAAAACACACTAAAGTGCACACTGCAGCAAATGCCTCTCTCTCAATTACAGCGTACCTCCTCTCCGCCTCCCTCAAAGCTCTAAATTCAAAAGTGATGGGCTTACACACACCCTTCTGCCACTGTTCCAACAACGCCCTGATACCAACTTCACTAGCATGGACTTTGAGTACAGTCCTATTCTTCGGGTCGAAGGACCTCAAAGACAGAGCGTCATCCAAGTTCCTCTTGAACAATTCAAATTCCTCCTGGCACTCCCGGGACCAATCAAATCTGACATTCTTTTTCAACAATGCCCTCATACACACCGTCTTTTCCACGTACAATGGTATGAATTTCACATAGTACTCGGTCATACCAAAAAAGGACATGAGTTGTTCTTTATTTAGGGGGACAGAGCCTCCCTCATAACCCTCACAAGCTCCTCCCTTGGCCTTACGCCATTGGCGTCCAAGGTATGCCCCAAATATGACACACTTGGCACGCACACCTGACATTTGGACAGCTTTACAGTCAACCCACTCTGCTGTAGGATACGCATCACCTGGTCCACTCTGTCGTCATGCTCTCTCTTACTCCTGCCGCGAACTAAAATATCATCCTGAAAATAACTGACACCAGGAACATCACCAAACAACTCTTGCATGGGTTGCTGAAAAACGGCCGACGCAGAAGCCAAACCAAAAGGCATGCAGAAGAACTTATAAGTGCCAAAGAGTGTTACAAAAGAGGTCAACGGCCGTGACTCCACATCACCAATCGTTCAGCAAACACCTCAGGATATTTACTATGCAAATATTGTGCAGACATCACTACCTCCAGACCTTCCTCCACACTCAAAACCGTTATCTTGTTCCCAGGACGTATCTCAATGCCCAGCGCAGCCTGCTTCTACCATCCCAGCACATCAGCACCCTTGTGCACCACATAGAGCTCACCCTGAGTGCTGCGCCCCTTAAACTCAATTTGCGCCCACTCATACCCTGGTTGATATCAGGGGGGTTTCACATCTGCCACCCTCTTTCCAAATTTCTCCCTGTACAACTCAGGAGAAATCATGGTGTATGGAGACCCGGAATCCACCAACTTTTCAAGGGATACCCCATTCACCTTCAGCACATCCCAGGCCCCTTTTTTGTCACTCTTTCCACATGCAGGATTACCCCTCGACCCATCCTGGTGCTATCAACCACCTCTTGACACACAACACTCCCTTCAGATTCAATCATGCCGATTTTCTGTTTTCCCTGTACACTGCCTTTGTCCACGTTTTCTCTGCACATCCTGGCATAGTGTCCTCTGATCTTGCACCGTCTGTACTCGACTGCTCCAGCCAGACATTCCTTGGCCCCCATGGAATGACTGGACCAACCGCACCTCCTGCAAGCCTCCTTCAAACCACCACTATTCTTCCCTTTGTTCGCATTGGCTCCTTGCCCCTCAGGCTTTTCCGCTTTCCTTCTGACATAGCCGGTGCCCCTCCTATACAACGGAAAAACGGCTTGAACTGCTTCTCCTTGACCATGCTTGTCTGCCTTCTGTGTGACGATCTGGACATGTGCACGTGATTCCTCTATTGCCCAGGAAACCTCTATCACCTTCTCCAGCGGGGGGATCTCTTTCTATCCATAGTCTGTCCCTGACCTTGGGATTGCTGGTTCTCATCATTATTTGATCCCTAGTTTACTCCTCCTAGGATACTGTAAACCTGTAGGTGGCTCATAACATCTGCAGTGTGGTGACATAGGAGTCAATACTTTCCCCAACTTCTTGCGCTCTGGAAAAGAAATGATATTGTTTAAGCACCACATTGATTCTTTTGCCAAACAACCCTTCCAGCATCTTAAGGGCAGTCTCGTAGGCGCTCATCACTCTCTCTCCCTCTCCACTGCCAGGTATGTACACTTCCTCCCCAGGCAAATGTCTGAGCATTCTGAGTCCTTCCGTTCTGATGCAATTAAAGAGCGCTGCCTCCTTCTCATCATCACTGTACTTTGCTCCGCCTGCAGCTCTCAAGTCCACCCTGAAAGCATCGACCCATAGGTCTCATGAAACAGGTGGTTCACCAGGAGCCATCAGAAAAGCTGGGGGAAGCCTGGTATTGCTGTGTTGCATGACTGTGGTGCGACAAAATTGGCTTCCTTTGCCTTAAATCCCGACAGATCACGTGCCACCAGTGGGCAACACACCGTGGTGAAACCAAGTACAGCCTCCCCAGCCCACCACGGCTGTCTGATGCAAATGCCACAGACCATGTGCAGCTCTGAACAAGTTCTCCCCAGAGGCTAATCAGTTCATATACATGAAATGTACCTTCTCCTGCAACGTGCTACAAGCACCTGAGATCGTGAGGGGATGCTGAGGGGAACGTTCCTCTCCCTTCATTCTCTAGCGCGATGTCGCCTTTGTTTACGGTTGCTGGGCAACCAAGGTGAATACTGCCGGAGTGAAGGCATAGCTAGGTCCTTTCCTCTAGCTTTCAACGTCCGCTGCCTGCACAGTCTTGTGCACCAAATACTCGGTATGGAATACTCTCGCCAAAATGCTGCAATGCACCCCGCACCGAGGAAGCACTCGGGTCCCTCACCTCAGCCACTCTGGGTGCAATCCACGGTTGGAAGGCTTGGACTAGGCCACTGCACCTCGATCCTCCGATGCTTCGGGACCCGCATGCGGAGGTCACTGCTCGGGGTCTGTTCCTCTTCATGGTACCTCATCACCAGTGATGAAATGTAAGACTCCATATAGTTACGATCAACTCAGTAACTTTATTAACAGACCCCGTGGCGTACCACCTTCAAGTCCAGGCAACCGTCTTACTCCAACAGGCTGAAATGCTGTCTACGCAATCGAGCCAGCATTCCAAGCACGCACTTTACATTATGACAGACTTGTTGAAAATTTTGAACTGTTGGCTAATCCCAAGAGGGAGACTTACTGGCGGGAAAGGAACTTCATATGAACTTTGTTATAATACAGGATTTCCTTATTCTTTTGAACTGTGATTGAAATCCTGATTGAATCCGGGGAAATGAAATTCCCCCAGATTACAAGGAAGAACAATGACCAGGTCTTGCAGGTCATTTTGTTATGTTTAAGCTACTATGCATTACCTTATTTAGTTTATTGTATGTACAAGTGTAAGGGAAAGAATCCTTTTGTTACCATTTTTTCTTTAGCTTATTTTATATTCAGGGAAACCCTTGTTAGGTTAGGGCTAGTGAGGCATTTATCAAACTCTTTTGAGTTTGATAAAATGGCATTTCTTGAAAAACCTTCACAGAATTGTCTGCCTTACATTTCTGACCCCTCACATATGGTGTCAGAGTGAGATCGGAATCGATTGATATGAATTGGGGAACCCCTACATTTGAGAAACTCAGCAAAGAGCCTCTGCTCCTACTATGGCTACGGAACAGTCTACAGGCTTTGATATCTATATTAGTAGAGGGGAGTTAATTCAACCAGGAGACAGGGCCTTGATCTCCTCTGACTTAATTGTTATTCTTCGCAAGTGAACCTACATCAGACTTGCCCAGCCTGGCACTATGATTTAGACGTATTGGCAGGAGTGATTGACCCTGATTGCTGAGAGAATGTCAAAATACTGATGCAAAATAATGGAAAGAAAGCATCCTGAAATAAGGCAGGATCCTCAGGCTCATCAGATAGGTTTTCAGTAAGATTGCTTTATTCAGTTATATCAGTTACATAAGATAGCTTGTAGGAAAAGCACTGTCACCCATCATGCAGGCAAGCTCTTTCTAACTGCCCGGGCGTCAAATCTTCACCTAGAACATTCTCTCTCTAACACCATAACATTCTGTTTTACATCACCAGACTGATGCATCCATACCAAGCACTATACAAGCCATCTCCCTTCCTTTACAGACTACACCAGATAACATCCAGCACTATACAACACATCTCCTCTCCTTTAGAGTCCACTCCACATACCGGCCAACATTGCAACACATATATTACACACTCATGCACCTGTCACAGTTTCATCCCCACACCCACATGCTAATGTAATTAATCTCTGGAAACATTTTGTGTATGGACCCCTCTAGCAATTTCCAATATTGCGCACCATTTCCATTCACTACCCCGCAAACACTGGGGTAGAAGTCCTATACTCTCATCACACAAGGGTTAACGAAAATGCAGCATCTCTCTACATCAATGTCTGTGCCTCACACCAGAGGCTTCAGTCCCATACTCTCACACATCACAAGGTCTTTAAAGAGCGCTGTATTGCTCTATGCCCCTGACTGTACCTCACACCTGAAGCATCAATCCCATACTCTCACAATTTACACTGCTTCACAAAAACGCAGTGTCTCTCTGTACCAATGACTGTGCCACACACAGAAAGCATCAGTCCCATACTCGCACCATTTTAAATGTTTTTAAAGAGCGCGGTGTCGCTCTACTAATACCCAGACACAGAGGCCTAGTGCAACTCATACACTGTCGATACACATTACTGTTCAAACAAATATCTCAACACACCATGTAAAATTCTCCTAAAATACCCACACTATGATATAGACATTGTCCTTGACGTGTTTACCTTTTTGTCTGCATCTACTCCTCCACATGAGGATTTACATCATTGCAAGGATCTAAAGTCTGACAATTTAAAATATTTACGATTAACCTAAATGTCATAGACATCTTTACAGCGATATGCCAGCACATTCTCACACTACTTAACTATTTTGTCAACTCCAAAGAGTTAATTTCTTCAATATGATTTCACTTTGAATGCCTCATCTTTGCCAGCAATCTGAGAATCCTACAACGTTATTATTAACACATGTAAACTCTTGCCATGCGCCACAAAACAGCATTTTAATATCAGCCCCTTCTTGTCACCGAATGAACATGACCTCCTTGTCACCACTGAGTCCCACCCAGCAACTCCAAACTGAACTTCCTCAAAAACACTACAGCACTGGACCGCCTGCAATGCAATAGCCATAAAGAACTCTTATCACTATGTCAATATTCAAACACCCACTGCGTGTACCATATTCCGTACTCTTTGTCAGTGCAGCCAGAAGAAGATTTTCTCTTGAAGCGCTCACACATGCCATATTCTGTTAGCCTGGGCTCTCCAATTAACCCATTAACCCAATCAAATCCACACTGGTGTGTTCACGCGACACTGCGCCAGCAGTACTGACATAGTCTCACATTTTAGATCTGTAATAACGCATTTGTTATGTTCACACAGAGACTCTTCATCCAGTTCTGCTTCATACTAGAAGCTTATAGTTCCAGCATGCTAGTACTGGCCTCACTCTTCATTCATTTCACTTCATACTAGAAGCTTATAGTTCCAGCATGCTAGTACTGGCCTCACTCTTCATTCATTTCACTTCATACTAGAAGCTTATAGTTCCAGCACGCTAGTACTGGTCTCACTCTTCATCCATTTCCGCTTCGTACTAGAAGCTTATAGTTCCAGCACGCTAGTACTGGTCTCACTCTTCATCCAGTTCCGCTTCATACTAGACACTTATAGTTCCAGCACGCTAGTACTGGTCTCACTCTTCATCCATTTCCGCTTCGTACTAGAAGCTTATAGTTCCAGCACGCTAGTACTGGTCTCACTCTTCATCCAGTTCCGCTTCATACTAGACACTTATAGTTCCAGCACGCTAGTACTGGTCTCACTCTTCATTCAGTTCCTCTTCATACTAGAAGCTTATAGTTCCAGCACGCTAGTACTGGTCTCACTCTTCATCCATTTCCGCTTCATACTAGAAGTTTATAGTTCCAGCACGCTAGTACTGGTCTCACTCTTCATCCATTTCACTTCATGCTAGAAGCTTATAGTTCCAGCACGCTAGTACTGGTCTCACTCTTCATCTAGTTCCTCTTCATACTAGAAGCTTATAGTTCCAGCACGCTAGTACTGGTCTCACTCTTCATCCATTTCACTTCATACTAGAAGCTTATAGTTCCAGCACGCTAGTACTGGTCTCACTCTTCATCCAGTTCCGCTTCCTACTAGACACTTATAGTTCCAGCACGCTAGTACTGGTCTCACTCTTCATCCAGTTCCTCTTCATACTAGAAGCTTATAGTTCCAGCACGCTAGTACTGGTCTCACTCTTCATCCATTTCACTTCATACTAGAAGCTTATAGTTCCAGAAGCTTATAGTTCCAGCACGTTAGTACTGGTCTCCCATTCTGTTTCCCTTCCAAAAAGGAAATGCTGCAGTCTTCACCCGCAAGCATCCAGCATGCAACAATTATCCACACGAAGCACCCACACATTACGAACATAAACATAGTGAGCACTCACACAGTGCGCCTTTACATTGGGAAGCACAACTGATAAACATTACCGAAGGCACCCACCCCCCCTCCTTTTATTGAGGTTGGCATCTTTAAACATCAATCACTCTTGCATGATGGCAAGCGTCCCCCCTTTCTACTCAGGCTGAATCTTTACACATCAACCACTCTCACACATGGCGGAAGTCATACCCCCCTTTCTACTTGGGTTGAATCACTACACATCAACCACTCTCTATTAGCGGAAGGCAAATCTCCCTTTTTACTCTGGACGACATTCCCACATATCAACCACTCAACAAAGCGGAGGGTTTACCCCGCTTTCTACTCTGGTTGGCATTTGCACGCACCAACCACTCTTGTACAGTGGGAGGCGTACCCCCTTTCAACTCTCGTTGGCGTTTGCACGCACCAACCTCTCTCACATGACAGGAGACGTACCCTTCTTTCTACACAGGCTGACATCACCACAAATCACCACTCTCTCATGGCGGAAGGCATACCCCCCTTTCTACTCTGGTTGGCATCAGCAATGCACAACCACTCTCACCATGTCAATAGTAGAATACAGCAATGCTCAGCATTTAATACCCATTGCGCAATGCATTACAATTAAAAATGTTAACACACATTGCCAAAAGTCCATAGCTGATCAAAGCTTGAAACTTGAAATTCCTCAAACATGTTAATTCTTGCACACACATTCTCAGGTTCTTAGAACATGACCCTCTAAAGTCTGCCTCTTTTGACATCGGGGTCCATTGCCATTCAAGGAATGTTAAATGTTAAAATGTTAAAGGTATTTGTACCGCGCACCGTCACCAACGGAATTGGTCCCCAGGCGCTCTGGCGGATCTGTAAACGATAAGGTGGGATGTGTTAGTAAGGTGAAGGGGGAGTAGGATAGTGAGAGGAGTGGTGTTCTGTTGGCAGCTTCAACTCGCTATACACCGGGTGCCGAGCTATGGTGCGGGTATTGGATCGGTGTCAGTCCGCTTGTGCTGTTGCTCCAGTTTATGTGTTGTTGCAGTGTTGTGAAGTGCGTGCGGCTTGTTGTGCAAGAGATGGTTGTGTGAGTTTTTGAGTGAGATAAGTATGCAGAGTTTGAGCTTATATTGGTTAGTGGGTTACCTGACCTTTAGCATGCTAACATTCACAGTTTTGTCTAAGTGTGGCACTTGTTGGCCTTCAAAATCCTATCTAGATGTGGCGCAGGGAAATGTCCAGAATTCTATCTAGGTGTGGGCATGCTAACATTCACAATCTTATCTAGATGCGGCGCAGGCTAGTGTTCACAATTCTAAGTGTGGCACATGCTAACATTCAAGTTTCGTCTAGGCGCGGGCATGCTATCCTTCAATCAAAATCATATCTAGGTGAGACTAGATGAAATCCTATCACTTCCTGCGAGCTCATAGCTGGCTTCATCTCCAACCTGAAAATGCTCAAATGTTATATCTCAGTACATTGAACCTCCTGCAATGTACCATAACCTTGGCATGCCACCTAATCATATTGGACGTTCTGCAATGGTAAAATAACCTCTGTCACATAATACTCTTAATTACTCTGAACCCAATACAGAGATAAAGCTGACGTGATAGTAATACCCATTGCTCTTACTCTTACCACATGCAAACAGAACCAGATACACGATATCACTTCTCTCCTTCTCATCCTCATAAATTACCAATAGGTACATAATAGCCATAATTATACACAGTCCATATTAGATTTTCAATTCACTTCACTGCCACAACAGCAGGCATGCAGTACCCTAGCAACATACATTTGCCAACACATCCAAAATAAGGCAACAATATTGTGGACAATATTCTTTTATGTTATGCATGCCACAATACATACTGACTTGCCGGGAGACTTCAAAGGATCCCCCATCCTCTGTAACCAAACCTCACTGGCACACACCATCCAGAACTTCAAAGGACATTAAAAAATAAACGTCCTTCCTGTGCTGCTGTTGGGACAATATGGCACTACACCAGATCCCTGATTGCCATTCCTATTTTATTTATTTATTTATTTATTTATTTATTTATTTATTTATTTCCATTTGTAACGCGCACAATCGGCCCTTGGGCATCGCAGCACTGTTGCAGAGAGCTTACTTCGTTACAGGAGCACAGCATTGTATACATACATTTGAATAGGGGCAATAGGAGCAGGAGAGTGTTCCAGTTGGATAACAGGTTACAGTGTGTTCCTTGGTTACAGTGGAACAAGTAGAACATGTTAATTAAACAGTTTAGTTTTAAGAACTTTTCGGAAGATTGTGTAGGATGCTTCACTTCTGAACTCTGTAGATAGGGCGTTCCAGTGTTTGGGTGCTAGATGTTGGAAGCACCCAAACACTGTCAGCCCGCAAGTTGCATATAAATTCGCAAGGATTCCTCAGACAAATAAAATCCTTTTCACCGACTTGGATGCTTCAGATCAAACACTCTCACACCTTCATTCATAGCGCCATGGAGAGAAACCTTAGTAAAACTTCTCCTCCTTTCATAACGTCATGGTGCTTCCCACACAGTGTGACCTTTCCACGTACCATCGGCGCAGCAAGATTCTTTACTCTAAAACGTCCGGCTTCACATGGAATGCGAAAAGTAAAAGGACCCCCAGCCAACATACACCGAGAGGGTACGCACACTATTGCCCTCTGCATTCTAGCGGATCACCATCCCTTCTCGCAACATACGTGACGTCACCATTGCAGAGCTTACGTCAGAAGGCAGCAGGGCTCCGATGCTGTAACCGTCTCTTCACTGCGATCCAGGTAAGCACCACTTACACACAGGTGGAGCCATTCTCCCAAGTGCATATGAGACACGGCCCAGAGGGCAGAGGCACAGGTTACCCCTATTACTGGGTGACGTTTTCTATCCTTGTGCCCTGGTCATTTCTCCTTTGCCCAATATTACCAGACACTGGCACAAGACGCTCCTTCTTCATTTGCACACATCCACCTTACTTGATTGTTTTGGGCAGCGCTTTTCCACCCTGTGCACTGATACCTGGTACCTGCCTTCTTTCTTGGGTCTTCTGGCTGTGCCCTTCTTCTTACTGGGGTTACAGCACACAGCACCTCTATAACTATACCCTGGTTCTTAAACGAGCACAACAGTACACCCTTCTTCAGTGCTGGAGCAGAACCCCTAACTCCTTCTGCCCGGGCGTTTCTTCTATACACTGGTACTTCTACTGCACTGGCAAATACTTTGTCTCTTTCTTCCCCCGGGGGCATCTGATGGGGCACAGCTCCCCCTTTTCTTCACCCTAGGTCTTAACTATTTACCCTGTGCCTTCTCCTTCTTCGCCCTGGGTGATGGGACTTACTTGTCAGGGGCAGTGGTTCCTCTCTCTTCTTTCTGCACCCCCTGCAGCAGACTATTTTTGGTTAAGCTTCTTTTCTTGGCACACAGGTCAATTCCCAAGCCCCACCAGGAGACCAGCTCACCGCCAATGAAATAAGGGAGGATCCTCAAGCTCATCAGATAGGTTTCTAGTAAGATTGCTTTATTCAGTTACATAAAATAGCTTGTAGGAAAAGCACTGCCTACGTGTGGAACCTTCACCTAATCATGCATCCATACAAAGCACTATACAAAATATACCAAGTCAAAGCTGGAGAAAGAATAGCTCATGGGATATTGGAGAAGGCATTATTCCCAAAACCCAAATAAGTCAAGAATGGTAAACAAACGGATAGAGGAACTCAGGGTTTTGGTGAAGCAGGTATAGAGCCTGTTGTAAAACCCAATGTCGGGGATTTTTCCTGATTTGGCTACTTTTGCGCAACACAATGATCCATTGTTAGCGGAACCCTTTAATCAGGTAATAAATGAAGAAGAAGGAAGGGAAATGACTGGGCCATTTTCCTTTCTCTAAAAAACTGACTATTATATAGAGGGGATGTAGGTCCATCGGACACACCAAGAGCTCAAATCACGATCCTTAAAAGCATAAAACTATTGTGTTGGAAATGGTTCATTCCCACCAAACAGAAGGACCTTTAGGAACTGCTCAAACTCAGGCCCAAATTGTGAATAGATTTTATTGGCCAGGAATTTATGCTGATATAAAGAATGTTGTCAACACATGCTTTATGTCAGAAAACAAGTACTCAAATACCTCCTCCAGTTCCCTTAAAACCTTTACCTACTGAAGATTTTCCTTTTTCTAGGATAGGAATGGACTTAGTTTGGCAATTGGAAACCTCAAATATGGGTAGTAAATATATACAAATTATCTTGCACTATGCGACTAGTTATCCTGAGGCATTTCCATTAAGGACTAAGACATGCCAACAGATTTTAAAACATCTACTCCTGTTCTTTTCTAGAATAGGGTTTCCAAAATAAATTTTGATGGACGAAGGATCTACTTTCATGAGTAAACTTATGGCTGAGTTTAAGGAAACCCTTCAGATTAAGACCTTGTGTACCTCCATTTACCATCCCCAAACAGATGGATTAGTGGCGCAAGGTTTAGTAGCTCAGCACAAGATAAATTGCAGATATCAGAGGTAGGCATAACAAACAGAGACTGCTTACCCCATGGCACATCCTGCGCACAGATGAGCACAGACGGGGTGGACTTTGGCATGACTTCGGCACAAAAGGGTCTTGCCCGCTGCCCCCATCTGCTGCGCTGGTGGGAAAGGCATCTAATTTGTATGCACATTATCGCACTAGCCAAAACACTCCCACTCGCCAATCAAAACTGACAACAGACCGATAAGCGAGGAGGAAGCCAGGCACCTTCCTGCCAAGGATGGCAATACAAGGAACCAAAAGGTGAAAATAAAATGAAATAACCAAAGTAAAATCAAACAAAGCACTAATTAATGTTATGGCATCCAGTCACCTGCCATGCACGGCGAGCGTGTTGAAAGGAAATCAACAAAATTAAGTGAGTCTAAAACTATTAAAATTACACAGCCGTGCTGGCCGTACCTGATGAGTATTTCTGGAGTGACTGATCTTACTGCTTAAGAGCAGAAGATACCAAACCCCTCCCAGTCGCCGGAAATAGAAACTGACAACAGATCGCTAAGCGTTTCTGTGAGGAGAAAGCCAAGCACCTTCCTGCCGAGGACGGCAATACAAGGAACCAAAAGGTGAAAAGAAAATGAAATAACCAAAGTATAATGAAACAAAGCACTAATTATTGTCATGGCGTCCAGTCACCCGCCATGCAGGGCAAGCGTGCTGAGAGGAAATCAATAAAATTAAGTGAGTCTAAAGGTATTAAAATGAAACAGCTGTGCTGGCCATACCTGATCATTGTGAGGCAGGCCTTGAGTCTGTGGATGTCTTTGATGGAGGATATTTTGAGGTAGAGCTGCTTGTCATCTACCTATTGGTGGATGTGGATCTTGTGTGTTACCTGAGGGATTCGGAGCTGTTCTGAGTGGTTAATGTAGAGATTACGGGGAGGGGATGGATCCTTGCAGGACTCCACAGCTGATGGGCAGAGCTGGTTATCGGGAGGAATCCATTTGGATGAATTGGTGGTGGTTAGCAAGATAGGATTTGAACCAGCTGAGGACTATCTCGCTGAGCCCCATGTGGCAATGTAGAATGTCAGTGAGTGCCTGGTGGTCCACTGTGTCAAATGCTGCTGAGAGGTCATGGAAAGCCGGAAAGCAAGCCGGATTTTAAAGGCATCATAGACCACCTGGATGGTAGTCGTTTCTGTGTTGAACCTGGAACTGAAGCCAGATTGGTAGAACTGAAGGAGGTTGTTTGCTTTGATGTCTTGAAAAAGGTGTGGGGCTACTGCTTTCTCATTGATCTTAGCTAGGAAGGGAAGATGTGTTGATAATTGCTGAGGTTGTCAGGGTCCAGTGTTGGTTTCTTGAGAAGCTGGACAATTTGTCTGGACTTGAGGGTCGAGGGGAAGGTCTTTCCAGTTATTGAGCTGTCAGGCAAGGGATGAGTGCTTCAGTCGAAAGGGTCTTTGAGTTCAGTGGCAGGCAGGATGTGATCTATGTATGATGTGGCCTTGCAGGATGCTAGGGGTACAGTGAGGTTTTCCATGGTGAGTGTCTTCAAAGCTGTATTTTGTTCTCACTCTTTGCTAGATTCTAAATTAAAGGAGCTCCCTTTTATGTTTATATCATGGGGAATTTTGTAAAAAAATGTGTATATCCTTGAGCAACCCTGGTGCCCAAAATAAAAAAAAAAAACCTTGTTGGGAGCTAATGGCAATGATGACTGGCACGGGGCGGCTATGCAGCTAGGTACAGAGCCGCTGGCCTTCATTAAAGGCACAACCCTAATAATACGCTTTGCTCAGACCTTGTAATTTGGGGAGTGGGCCATCATCAGCGGGCACAGCCCTTAATGCCAGTCATTGTTACAGAAGGCCTACCCCTAACAGGAAGTCCAGCCTGAATCAAGATGGCAGAGTCCAGCTTTAATGTTGCTGCTCTCAGACTTTGTCAGCCAAGTGCCACATGTATGCGCTGTTCCTCTGAGCCTACTCCCGGGCCGTCGTGTCATCATGTGTGCATCATGGAGATCTGATGAAGGATGTACCGGCAGAGCTGGACATGGGAACCTAAGTTACACTGGCCCCAAATTACACTGTGCAAGTGAATGTAAGTAGCCCAACCCCTCTAAATAGTGTTTTGTGGGGGTTCTCCCACAAGAACATTTTGAAAAATTGTTGAAGCTCGTTTGTCCCTACAATTAAAGGAATTTTTAAAAGTAGTTAATTGTGACAGAAAACTGACATAGGACAATTGTTAAGAGTGAGCATACCTCTCACCCTTTTAGGCCGAAATCAGTAAAATCAAACGATTTTGTTTTGGGCGGGTGAGAGCGCATTCATTTATATGGGAGGGTAAGGTGCGTGCCGGGAGATTGATCTATTTCCATAGGGGATGACACTGGCCTAAAGATTGGCAGTTGAGAGCTATGAGTGAGGAATAATATACTGGAAACTTTATAACAAATTCATCACTTCAATAGAATGTGGGGGATGAGGAGAGACTGGAAGGAGGTGAGGGGAGCATGGGAGAGAGAGGAAGAGGAGCAGAAATCCAGAGTATCTGCGCGAGAGGCGCGTGGTGCTGAGACCCACTAGGAAATATCCAGATTTCTCTGTAGGCCAGTCCACCAGTGCCTGCCAGGCCACCACAGCAGCTTTTCTGAAACATGACTCAAATATAATTTCTCGTTTGATGTGGCTAGAAGCTCTGGCTGGATGGGATCCTCACCAACCTGTCCATAAGGTCACTGGCAGGGTAGGAAATGGGTCAGAACAAGACAGAGCAGAGCTCCCGCAAAGTTTATTTTTCCCGAGCGCTGCCGGAGCAATATCCTCAAGCTGTGGCATGGGAGGCTGAAGGCAGAAACAGCCAAAGCCTCACATATTATTTGGCAGCTGTCCAACTTGGATATATATATCTTGCAATGAACAGATTTTTTTGTGAGGGTGAGTATCGTGAATAATGAAAAGAGCAGAGAGCAACTGCCATTACTCACTCAAAAGGGTTGCCTGCTGAATCGCTCACAAATATGAAATTGTGGCCATTCCTTTGTTCCCATAATGCTCTTTGCTTTTTATGCAAATAGCCAGACTTGAGCTCTATGCCTCATTCCGAGTGCAGCGGTCCGAAAACAAGGGTGTCCTTGTTTCCGGACCGTTACACTACGAGTCTGCCTGCAGGGGCCGTAAGGCCCAACCCTGCAGGGCGCTTCAGCCCCGGTAGGCAGTCATCACAGAACCAACAGCACTGTTAGCAGCGGTACCGGTGCTTCCTTCTCCCCACTCCCATGGATTCCTTTGGGACTTCATGGAAATGGGGAGTTACCAAATCCGCTGTCTGACTTCCCGTGCCACCTGGACTTGTAATGTGCCAGTGGCACCGGGAAGTCAGGTGGCAGAGTCAGTGTTTCCGGGTCAGCGGCAACCCGCCGGGGACACCAGCGGGTTACCACCGACCTTGGAATGAGTCCCACTGCTGTGTTGCTGACCCGGCCTGGGGCCACGCCCCTCGATACCAACACTCCTGCCCACACCCTCCCAGCCCTGCCACGGAGTCTCCCCAGCACATGTTTTCCATTTCCAGCACTGGTTGGAAGTTGGTAGTTTGATAAACACAAAAGATATCGTGAACTATATGGTAGTGCCTTGACACACTGGCATACAAAGAAAGCTTAAGTGACGCAATGCTAGCAGTGTTTCCCTGTATCTTTCGGCAGCTTTTGCTGTAAAAATGTCAGCAAGCAGCTTCCTGGTTAGTACTTAAAAAGCTCACAGAAGGACATGGTGAGAAATTCTATGACAAGACTGGAGGCGAGCATTATGCTTCATCTTCACTTTATTCTACTCTTCACAACAAAACTTTTCTCTTAAAACTACAAAGTCCATGAGCCTCTGCAGTCCAGGCTCCTTCCGACAGCCACAACCCACTTCCTGTACATGGGCTCCTCCTCTTCTTTTACTGCTCTTCAAGCAGATAAGTACCATATTTTTCCTCTCCGTGTGTCTGGGGGGATTGACTGGAGAGAGTGGTTATTGGGACAGCTAATAGCTTTACCAGTTCAGGGCTGTGCGCTAATAAGCGAGCAGAGATTGTTTCTGCCTCTATAGGCAGTGTTCAGAGAGTGCGCGCGGGCGGCGAAAATGTCAGCGAGCAGCTTCCTGGTTAGTACTTAAAAAACTCACAGAAGGACATGGTGAGAAATTAGTTGACATAGTATAAAACCACACACTGCGCGTGTTCACACCGGGCGTCCCCGTTCCCGGCTCTGATATCACAGGCACTAGTCCAAGGGCCGGTAAATAATTTACCAAACGAGCACCTCACCAATTAGAGCGGCAAAACGCTCGACAGGCGCGCATCAGAGTTTGAAGCGTGTCTGTCTGGGCTTTGGTCTCCCTCGCTCTCCGTCTGTGCCTGGGCACTTGTTTCGTTCTTGGCTGCTTAATTGCGCTTTCAACTTTGTTTTCCTTCCGTATTTTGTTTACATTTCCCAGGGCCACATGTTTACCACCTGTTGCAACGAGCATTTTGAAAGCCAACAGGTTGTGGCTTTCAGGTGTCATGTGCATCCTTAAATGCCTGAATAAACGTTATGCCTTGATAAGGAAAGAAATAAAACGTGCACCATTATACGGCATAACCCGACTGCAGTCTCCAGATTGCATCGCTGAAGTGCAACACACAAAAGACCGTCACACCCAGGGCTTTAAGTGGGTTAACAAATCCAGGGCGGGGGGGGGACGTACTTGTGGGATGGGTATGGCCTAAAAAGTACACAAACCATATTAAGGTACGCAAAAAATATATGAATGCACGTAAGCATTTATATAGTTGTATGCATACCTCACTATGGTTTGTGTAGTATGCAAGCCATCTTTTATAAACATAGACATATACTACATATGTCTATGTTTATAAGATGGCTTGAAAAGTACGCAAATCATAGTGAGGTACACACATAAATATATAAATGATTACATTTATATATTTGTTTGCGTGCCATACTATGGTTTGTGTACTTCAAGATGGCTTGAAAAGTACACAAACCATAGTAAGGTACGCGCACAAATATATAACATTTATATATTGATATGCATACCTTATGGTTTGCGTACTTTTCAGACCATCTTTTTAAAACATTTCTATGTTTATAAAAGATGGCTTGAAAAGTACACAATTCAATTCATCTTTTTTAAAGTTTTGACGACGGACATAGCTGGAGGCGTCTTTGTCCGTCGGCAAAGCTTTATAAAAGATGGCTTGAATTGTGTACTTTTCAAGCCATCTTTTATAAACCTAGAAATATGTAAAGGAATCCCCAGGTTTGTCAGGGGTTAAAGACGCCTCAGTGACCTGGGGAGGGGGTGGGGAAACAAAGGGACAGTAACTTCCTCTGGTGACCCCTCACGCGAGGGGTCACCAGAGGAATTTACAGTGACTGACAGAAGTGCCAGCCAGCCACGCCTGGCACTTCTGTCAGCTTGCACTTCTGTCAGCTTGCCTGACTTAATGGCAGGCGCCTCTCCCTTTGCGGCTGTGGCCGCTGCAGGATAATGTGTCTTGCCAATATTATTGTGGGACTGGGGGGCCCCGGCAGGGCCCTGGTTTAGCCCCTCATTTTGGAGACTGCCGGGGCCCAGCCCCACCTGGCCACGGCCCACTAAAAGCACTGGACACACCAGCGCTGGATTAAACCCTCTGGAGGCCCCTAGGCAGTCGAAATTTAGCGCCCCCCCCTTGCAAATTATCTCCTAATATGTTTAAAATGTGCTGGATTGCATTGGTACCTCTTCTTTTCGGTCGGGCCCCTGAAAGGAGTGGGGCCCATAGGCCAGTGCCCACTTTGCCTATTTGGTAATCCGGCACTGCGACACACAGTACGTCACAACTCAGCCTGGCAGGCTGGAGGCCAAGTTCAGGGATAATGCTGGGGCTGGAAAGGCAGGGAGAAGGAGCGGTAGAACATGCTAAATCGGGGCGGGGGAAGCATGCAGAGGGAAAGAATATACCAGGGAGACCCTCCAAAATTACCAGTGTGAGTGGAAAAGAAAAATAGCAACCTTGCTGGAGAGATGCTTATTGGGCGGCCCTTTGCAACGTCGCTCTTATTTAAGCGAGATGTGGACCTAGGTCTGGATAACCAGGGCCATAACAGACTCTCCTACCGCTGGTGCGCACAAGGGGCCCCTGTTCTGTCAAATTATCACTAGAATTGTGCATGTTGCTGGGTGGGGGTAATCTCAGAATCCCCGCCCTGCATTTTTCAGGGTGTTCTTTCACTTTCTGTTATGCCACTTGTGATAACCATCATTTAAAAAAATAGGCACACACTTCAAAGAAAGACAATAGAGCTCAACTAATATTGTTCTGTCAAGCCTGAACATCTGGTATCTGTCCATTAGACTGCCAGAAAAAAAAAACAAATGCAACCATGGCAACTAAGGCACACGGAATGTTCATCTTTCAGCAAATCACAATTCCACGAACGTGCACATGGTGGGAATAATGAAGTATCACTAAGGCTGGGTTGTATTCAGGCACACATGTCATCTACTGCAACCAGTCCCAATATGTTTGCTTTGCTCCGTTATAATAATTGTATCTGTAAATGGCTATTGGTGTAATAAAAAGGCTTTAACCAAGTATGTTGTTAGACACTTGATTTCTGAATCTTCCATGCACTGAAGTCCTTTTAAAAACAAGCAACGACTAAGGCAACAGTTTGGCTTGACGTATTAGATAGGTATTTTCCAGGAGCTGCTATCATATGTCCTGGTAATCACTACATTTTTCAGATGTTGCCATCTTATAGCCAGCTAATACCATTGTACCAGTGTCTAGCAAATGCCTGTCCCATACCTACACAAAATCCCAAACTGTTGACTTTGCCAATGCGTGTATCATGAGGCAAAACCTAAAAATGAGCCATTCCATTGAAGTGTGCACAGCCAGTTATGTGCGAAATGAATGATAACTTACAGTACTGGGGGACAATGCCAGTGTGTGTTAATAGGAGGATATGGGCCTCATTACGAGGAAGGCGGTAGGGGGTTAACAGGGCTGATAGAGCTGCCGGCCACGTTAACCGCCCTACTGCCTCATTACAAGGTCCGCTTGCGGGACTCGCTAAGGACGCCTGTTTTTACCAGACGTCCTTAGCGGGTACCACGAACGGTCCATCATGCTAACAAAGGGCCCGTCATTAACAGGCCCGTTGTTAGCATGCTCCCCATTCCCATTGAGCCCTATGGGGGCTCTAATGGGAATGGGGATGGACCGGGTCCGGGTTCCCTGAATGGGGAAATACTGGGCCCTCCAAGGTCGGAATGGCCTGGTATTTCCCCATTCAGGCAACCCGGACCTGGTACCCGGAATAGGGGTAGCCATACGGCAAAAAGCGGCTTGGCTACATCCTTCCTCGTAATGAGACCCTATGATTTGAAGAAAAAAAACAGTATCCTGGGAAGCACACAGGTATTCTGTATTTAAAGGAAATCAAAATATGTTTACACAGGACTGGCCACTGAAAGGCAGTAGGGCCTCAGTCACATCAGTAGGATGTTACTCCTGCCTGACATGTGACCGAATTTGACCTAGCCCTGCGTACAAACCAGCGTGTCTTGCAATTTGTCATATTTATGCAATTGGGAGTCCCAACACAGCTTGCTGCAGCATTGGTTAGGAAAGAAATTCTCAAACAATTGAATAATGTAGCAATCATTCTCCAGCATTGGGGTGTACATGACTGCTAAGGGCTGCCAGCCCGAGTCTAGGCAGGTCCGAGCAAAGCGAGGGCCTCGGAGTGGGCTGCGGGCTGTTACTGACCTGTATGCCCACCTGCTGGGGCGTGATTGCTATTTGCACCCTGGGAGATTGGCTGTGCTTATTGCACAACGCCAATCTCCTGAGGAGGAAATAAAACAAAACAGAAAAAATCAAGATGTGCTTCATCATCAGAAAAAGGACTAGGCTCTCATTACGGCTTTGCCGGTAGGCCAGCGGCACGACCGGTGGCTCACCGGCAGACTTGCCTTACTGTTACCTGTGCCCGATATCCTGGTGTTTCCGGAACAGTCAAAGAAAAGCTAAAGTTGGGATCCTTTGTATAGTTCCTATACTTCATGAGTGTATGAGAGGCGTTATGCACTCAGACAGCCATACAGAATGTGCCCTTGCACTGAAAGCGTGGAAGGATGTCATATGGAAGAGTGTTACACCCTGTCCTGTACCTGCTCACCCTGCCATTCTCCTGCACTGCCTCCGGATCACCCTTTACACTAGGGTCTGTATCTGTACCAGTACAGTCCCCCACACACTTTCTCTTCTGCACTTATCAGATATACCCTATCTGCTTAACCTAGCACTTGCACTTGCCACTTGTTATTGCAATTTGTAAAGCGCACGGTCGCCCAGAGGCATCATGGCGCTAGAAAAGGAGGCTGCTCAGCCGAGAGAGAAACAATGGAAGACCAGAGCTTAGAACAGGTAGGTTTTCAGAGCTCTTCTAAAACCAAGATGGTCGGCAATGGCTTTCAGTACCGGGGGGAGACTGTTCCACAGTTTGGGCGCGGCAATAGAAAATGCTCTGCCGCCAAGCCTTTTCCGATTAGCTTTAGGAACGATCAACTGGTTAGAGCTTGCAGAACGGAGATCCCGAACCGGTATCTATCTAGTGAATTTAGTCTGTAGAAATTTAGCACCCTGGGCATGCATAGCCCGGTGGACAATGCACAAAGACTTGAAATGGATTCGCTGCTTCACCGGCAGCCAGTGAAGTTGGCGTAGGACTGGCGTGATGTGAGCCCCATAAGGGGAGCCAGTGGCTAGCCTGGCTGCAAGGTTCTGCATTCGCTGGAAACGATGGATGAGACCAATCGGTTGTGCCAAGTATAATGAATTACAATAGTCCAACCGTGAGAGCACTAACGCAGCCACCACTGGAGGACGAAGGGCTTCAGGGATCAAAGGCATGACCCTCTTAAGGACCCAGATCTGATGATGGGTGGACTGACAGACGGCCGCCACCTGGTTAGCCATAGACAAGGAGGCGGAGAGGAGAACCCCCAGGTTCTTCACTTTACCAAATGGGCCAGGCAAGGGGCCCAGAGAGCGAGGCCAGAAAGCAGGCGTCCATAGTAGGGGACTAGGAGGACATTCTACTAACAAAACCACCGTCTTGTCCCCATTAAGCTTTAACCAGTTCTGATCCATCCATATCCCGACTGCACTAAGACAGTCATGGAGGCAGGCTGCAGCCTCGGATTGATCCTCATCCAAGCGAATTAAGAGTTGTGTGTCATCCGCATAGGAATAACAGTTAAGCCCATAAGAACGGATGAGACAAATCAGGGCCCTTATTTATGTATTTATTTATTTAACTTATTTATATATTTTTCTGTTCTCTCCTCTGTTCTGCACTTTTCACCTCTCCCCCCTTCCATGCAATTTCCCGTTCTTGCGTTACTGTCTTAATGTCACTGGGCTTAGTAAGAACGTTGTTTTTTTTCTCCCCTGTTCCCCTCCCTTTGCCTGGTCGCGCTCTGAAACACTTGTGTATGAGTGCGATATAAATTCAATATTTCATTTCATTTTATTTCATTTCATTTCATTTACATGGAAGGATGTCGCCTGCCAAGATGTCAGAATGCATTGGTGAATTATTGTGGATGGACATTAAATGAAATTTGACAAGAACAAAGTGATGTCATGAAGAAGATGTATGAACCATGCTGAAATGATATGAAAATATTAAGTAACAATGTAACTGAAGCACTAAGAGGAACATGATCCTGAAGTTAAGGTGATCATGATTCTAAAAAGAAATGAAGCAACTTACTGACCAATAACTGTAAATATGTAGTAACGCAAGGTAGAAAGAAAACGTATAGAAACTTGCTATAGAAGAATATATATCATGGCAAGGACGGCCATATAAGGAAAATGGATGATGCGAAAGTAACCAGGCTACCTTAGAGACAGGCCAAAGTTGTAAGAATCGGAAGGTATGAAAAGACAGTCCTGTGAGCAGACTCAGCAATGAGACAAGGTTGGCCCAGAGCAAAGATTCCATTTTTAAAGGATAAGTACAGAACACAAAGGGAGTACACGGATAAGCCCTGAACTTGAGACATTCTTCTTAGATGAAGGAAAACAAAAACATGTATGAGAGCCAAACTGCTGGTCAATTAAAAGTGTATAAAGTTCATATGAGTGAGCAAGTCTCTAGAGGCCATGAAGAGCAACAACACCTTGCATAATTAAATCAAATAGAAGTAAATTGAAGGCTGAAATGGACAAATTCGTGGTCCACTCACACGTGACCCAGAAGTCGAAAACAAAGACTATTCATTAGAGCTTTAAGCTAAGATAGTGGTGTGCTCACCCTCCCTTGAATGTTCCAGGACAGTGAGCAGCAACAAGGTCAAACTACAAATGAGAGACTTTGGCTGATGACCTACTGATGAGAGATGATGGTCTGATTGGGAAATGGG